>NC_138176.1:40066535-40692035 GCF_964165515.1 Mesoplodon bidens
TAAATGCTTTTACTGCTTAAACCAATGTTTCATTATTTTCTGTAGAAAGCCAATTGGGGTAAGTACTTATTAATCCCACTTAACCACTTAAGATGTCCTTTCATGCTTTCTTTTTTTTTTTTTTTTTTTGGCAGTACGTGGGCCTCTCACTGTTGTGACCTCTCCCGTTGCGGAGCATGGGCTCCGGATGCGCAGGCTCAGCAGCCATGGCTCACGGGCCCAGCCGCTCTGTGGCATGTGAGATCTTGCCGGACCGGGGCACGAACCCATGTCCCCTGCATCGGCAGGCGGACTCTCAACCACTGCGCCACCAGGGAAGCCCTTGTGCTTTTCTTGATTGTGCTTAAGTCATCTGAGAATAACAGAAAATCACAGGTGGTGATTTTCTGATTCCAACCCTTTAGATATTACTTTGGATTCTCATTCTGAATGATCATAGTTAATAAAGCATAGAAAGCACTGGGAAGAGTAGGAAGTAGTTGGGTAGGATTAGATATCTGGTGATGGAGGTGATCCTGGTCAGGTAAGATGAAGTGTAAGCTAAGCAGGAGATGCAAATGAAAACAGAGAGAAGGCAACTATTCTTTTTTTGGGGTGGTGGTGGTGGTGGTGGTGGTATTCTAACCTTTATTATTTTTTAATTTTTTAATTTAATTTCTATTTTATATTGAAGTATAGTTGATTTACAGTGTTGTGTTTCAGGTGTACAGCAAAGCAATTCAGCTTTACATATACATATATCCATTCTTTTTCAGATTCTTTTCCTATATAGGTTATTACAGGTTATTGAGTAGAGTTCCCTGTGCTATACAGTAGGTCCTTGTTGATTATCTGTTTCATACATCTTAGTGTGTATATGTTAATCCCAAACTCCTAATTTATCCCTCGCCTCCACATTTCCCCTTTGGTAACCGTAAGCTTGGTTTCGAGATCTGTGAGTCTGTTTCTGTTTTGTAAATAAGTTCATTTGTATCATCTTTTTTTTTTTTTTTTCCGGTACACGGGCCTCTCACTGTTGTGGCCTCTCCCGTTGCAGAGCACAGGCTCCAGATGCACAGGCTCAGTGGCCAGGCTCAGTGGCCATGGCTCACGGGCCCAGCCGCTCCGCGGCATGTGGGATCTTCCCGGACCGGGGCACGAACCCATGTCCCCTGCATCAGCAGGCGGACTCTCAACCACTGTGCCACCAGGGAAGCCCTGTATCATCTTTTTATTAGGTTCTACATATAAGTGATATCATATGATATTTGTCTTTCTCTGTCTGACTTACTTCACTTAGTATGATAATCCCCAGATCCATCCATGTTGCTGCAAATGGCATTATTTCATTCTTTTTATGGCTGAGTAGTATTCTATTGTGTATATGTACACAACTTCTTTATCCATTCCTCTGTCGATGGACACTTAGGTTACTTCCATGTCTTGGCTATTGTGAATAGTGCTGCAATGAACATTGGGGTGTATGTATCTTTTTGAATAATGGTTTTCTCTGAATATATGTGCAGGAGCAGGATTAACTGACCATAGGGGCATGGGTTTATTTCTGGGCTTTCTATCTTGTTCCATTGATCTATATTTCTGTTTTTTGTGTGTGCCAGTACCATACTGTTTTGATTACTGTAGCTTTGTAGTGTAGTCTGAAGTCAGGGAACCTGATTCCTCCAGCATTGTTTTTCTTTCTCAGGATTTCTTTGGCTATGTAGAGTCTTTTGTGTTTCTATACAAATTTTTAAAATTTTCTAGTTCTGTGAAAAATGCCATTGATAATTTGATTGGGGTTGCATTGAATCTGTAGATTGCCTTGGGTAGTATAGTCATTTTGACAATATTGATTCTTTCAATCCAAGAACATGGTATATCTTTCCATCTGTTTGTGTCATCTTTGATTTCTTTCATCAGCGTCTTACAGTTTTCAGAGTAGAGGTCTTTTACCTACTTAGATAGATTTATTCCTAGGGATTTTATTCCTTTTGATGCAATGGTAAATGGGATTGTTTCCTTAATTTCTCTTTCTGATATTTCATTGTTAGTGTTTAGGAATGCAAGAGTTTTCTGTGCATTAATTTTGTATTCTGCAACTTTACCGAATTCATTGAGCTCTAGTAGTTTTCTGGTAGAATCTTTATGATTTTCTATGTAAAGTATCATGTCATCTGCAAAGAGTGACAGTTTTACTTTTTCTTTTCCAATTTGTATTCCTTTTATTTCTTTTTCTTCTCTGATTGCTGTAGCTAGGACTTCCAAATCTATGTTGAATAAAAGTGGTGAGAGTGGACATCCTTTTCTTGTTCCTGATATTAGATGAAATGCTTTCAGCTTTTCACTGTTGAGAATGATGTTAGCTGTGGGTTTGTCATACGTGGCAGAAGGCAATTATTCTGAACAGATCCTTAGAAAGCCAATCTTAGGGACATAAGAGCCATATCTTTGGGGAGAGTTGTGAAACCCACATTATACTAATGTTCTTCTCTCCAGGGGAGAAGTCAGAGTTCATGGGATATCACAGGGTTCTTGTCATGCTTGTCTTCTTCAGAAACAGACCTAAGTTCTGATGTGTCTCATGATGACATGATGATCTAAAAATGAGAAGCTTGATTTTAATTTTTCCTGTAAATATGAAGGAGGTCCATGGCATTGCTCTCTTTCAGCCTGGCACAAGTCTCATAAACTAGAAGATAACCTTAACATTCAGTCTATGGTAGTTCTCCTCCATGACCTTTGCCCTTTTCTAAACATCTTCATAAAGACATAGTAATATTCTGTGAATTATATTAGATCTCTTAACATGGATTTAAACAGTAAATCTAACAAATAGGCTGCTCTTTGCCTGATGACTCAGAGGTTGTTAATTATTCTTGCACTTTAGGCATTTGGGAGAAAAATTAATTCCTTAATATATTGTATGCAATTGAGTTCAAAGCCATAAAGAGGAAAGAAATAATAAGAATTAGAGTAGAAATAAATGAAATAGAGAATAGAAAAACAATAGAGAGAATCAATGAAACCAAAAATTGATTCTTTGAAAAAAATCAACAAATTGGGAAACCTAAAGATTAAGAAAAAAAAAGAATACTCAAATTACTAAAATCAGAAATTAAAGAGGGGGCTTCCCTGGTGGCGCAGTGGTTGAGAGTCCACCTGCCAATGCAGTGGACATGGGTTCGTGCCCCGGTCTGGGAAGATCCCACATGCCGTGGAGTGGCTGGGCCTGTGAGCCATGGCCGCTGAGCCTGCAGGTCCGGAGCCTGTGCTCCACAACGGGAGAGGCCACAACAGTGAGAGGCCTGCGTACCACAAAAAAAAAAAAAAAAATAGAAATTAAAGAGGGAACATTACTACTGACCTTACAGGAATAAAAAGCATTATAAGAGAATACTATGGACTCTATATGCCAATAAATTAGATAACCTGGATGAAATGGACAAATTCCTAGAAATACACAAACTACCAAAACTAAAGAAGGAATAGAAAATCTGAATAGACCTATAACAAGTAAGAAGATTGGATTAACAATAGAAAATATCCCAACACAGAAAAGCCTAGGGCCAGATGACTCCATTTGGTGAATTCTACAAACATTTGAAGAATTACCATGACTGCTTCTCAAACTCTTCCAACAAATAGAAGAGGAAAGAATACTTAACTCATTGTATGAGGCTGATATTATCCTAATACCAAAGCCAGACAAAAGGACATTACAAGAAAAGAAAACTACAGACCAGTTTTTCTTGTGAATCTATTGATAGATACAAAACTCCTCAATAAAATGCTAACAAATAGAATTCAGCAGCATGTTAAAAGGATTATACACCATGACCAAGGGGGATTTATCCTAGAAATGCAAGTGTAATTCAACACACAAAATCAGTCAGTGTAATTCACCACATAAATAGAATGAAGGAGAGGAAGCACATGACCATCTCAATTGATGTTGAAAAAGCATTTGACAAAATCCAACATTCCTTCATGATAAAACACTCATTAAACTAGAACTAGAAGGGAACTTTCTCAACATGATAAAGGATATACATAAAGAACTCCTAGGTAACATCATCCTCAAGGGAAAAATGCTGAAAGCTTTTCCCCTAAAATCTGTGTTGGGTGTTTGAAAGTCAAACATTCAGAAACCTTAGATGTTCTTTAAAAAAGAATCCATTTTGGGGGCTTCCCTGGTGGCAGAGTGGTTAAGAATCTGCCTGCCAATGCAGGGTACATGGGTTCAAGCCCTGGTCTGGGAAGATCCCACATGCTGCGGAGCAACTAAGCCCGTGCACCACAACTACTAAGCCTGCGCTCTAGCGCCCTCGAGCCACAACTACTGAGCCCAGGTGCCACAACTACTGAAGCCTGTGTGCCTAGAGCCCATGCTCCACAACAACAGAAGCCACTGTGATGAGATGCCCATGCAAAGCAACGAAGAGTAGCCCCCGCTCGCCACAACTAGAGAAAACCCACGTGCAGCAACGAAGACCCAATGCAGCCAAAAATAAATAAATAAATAAACAAAAATTTATTAAAAAAGAAAAAGAATCCATTTTCTTAAAGTTTCTGGAAAAAAGAATGTTCTCTGTATTAAAACCTCTTCATAATGAACATTGCTACTTTGTATATTAGGCACAAGTATTACTGAAGTTTTTAAATAATTGTTATTGTTCATGTAACTGGAGTATTTAATGTTTATTTCATAAATACATTTTGCAAACAATAGGATATCTAGAGGGCATTCTTTAAAGTATGAAGCAGTGGTGCTTAATTTTGGGATACTTTTATTCTCTGTTTTACATGTGAATACAATAAAACCTTTTTTAAGAAATTCAAAATTTTTAAGGAGAATGCAGAAAAGCATTTGATGATCTGGGTTGTAGATGAGGGATGGATGGCTTTTTTTTTTTTTTTTTTTAAGGCCTTTCTAGACTCTTAATGTTTGGGCCAATTACTGTGATGGAGTTTCTGCCCTCAGACCAAATCCCAGTGATAAGATATCTGTTCTTCACATGAGCAATAACTGGAGTACATAGGATAAAACAAAATATTAAATGTCTGTCACATTATATAAGAAGTGAGGAAAGTGTAAAGTGATAAGGTGCTAGTCACCTCAGAGTGGTCTGTTCAGATACGGTGATGCAGCAGAGTAGAAACTTGTCAGAAAGGAAAGGTGTCAGGCAGGAGATAAATATGTGCCCACATTATCCAATGTGAAGAGCTGAAAACTGTTTTGAATTTTTATCCTGAAGATAGAAATGACATCCTTATGAGAAATTGAACATTAAATAGATATGTATTAAACCGATTTTGCTTGTTGACACATTTGTTTATTTATTTGACAGTTACTGAGTGGCTACGTGGTAGCTTTTAGGCCTTAGAATTAACCTAAGGCAAAATTGTGAAGTAAAAATTTTCATTTCAGTCATTTTACCTCTTTATACTGTACTCTTTTTTTGATTCTTCAGCCTTCCTTTTCCTCCCTCAGGCTTTGGAGCTTAGAAACTAATAACATTAAAGCTCCAGTGACAGGAGTGACAGGACTCTAGGATAAAAGATGGTTGTGTTCAGAGGAAGAGAAAGAGTGTGTTTAGGAAAGAAGCAGCACCAAGTTGTAAATTCTACTACCTGTGGATAGGTAGCATTATGGTATACTTTATATTCTTTTTGCTTTTCTACTGTAATGATATGCCTTGCTTACATAATACATGAAAAAGAGTACATATAAGAAAAGTAACAGCAAAAGGAATGTGTTAAAAATTCTTTCTACCATTTCAGTTTTTTTCTTTCTAATTCATTTTTTAGTCCATCAGGCCTGCGTTGCTTGTTTGGCAATGTCCTTTAAATTGTTTAAAAACTTTTCCAAATTGGTAAAAGCTTAATGTTTCCAAGTACTACAGACTTTTATAACTATTATGCATCATGCAAACATCATGAGGTGTGGTATGAGGCAAAGAACATTTTAAGTTGCTTTAAAATTTAAGTATTGGACATTTAGGGTGCTCTCAACTTTACACAGTTACCAATGGAGTTGAACAAATATAACTGGTTAGCATTTTTAACCAAATATTTTGACTAAATCATTGCATTGCTTTGGAGTCTTGAAGGATATAATATACCATGAAGGAAAAGCATAGAGTAGATTAGGATGTGACTGTGCACAACTAAAACAGTACTTTGTCATTTGCCTTTTTCTCATTTTTGAAAGTAGTTGATAGCTACTTTTTCTTTTTCCCTTTCTTTCTCTCAGCTTATGAAGATTACCAGTATAAAAGCAAGAGGTGAAGTTATCTGCAAATATACAAACTTGTATCTATCCATTGGGTCTTCCTGCTGCAGATGACTCTCTTGCATTTTCAGATATTCCTTCTCATGTTTCTTCAGTTTCTTGGTTGGTACCTTAATATTGTAAGCCTGCTCCATTAAACTTCTTGCATTTTCCTCTGCCTTGTATCTCTGAATAACTTCAGAAAGCTGAACTCTGAAGAACTGTAAAGTACCTTCAGAATCAGCTTGCAGATCTTCCTTTGAGGTCTTTAGGAGAGCCAAGGCTACGTGAAAGGTTATGTTCAAACCCTCGCAAAGTGTAAGTCAATGATGTGGAAGACCATGCAGAGTGGGAACTTGTCAGTAAAAGGAGTGAGAAACCACTGGGATGCATACATATGAGCTTCCAGGTTCAGATTAGAAAAAAGGTCGTGCAGGTCCAGTAACTGCTCTTGCATTAGTCTTTCCAGCTGATACAATTTGCAGTGAAGGTCTTCAAAGCTGTTTTTGTAGAAGTCTCATAAATCATAGTCATTCATGATTTTCGCCAAAACACAGAATGCTTGTTCCTCTGGCAAATGCAGCTGTGATACAGCAGCAAGAAAAGACTGCCCTTGACAGTACCCAGTGTCTTTGTCATAGACAGAGTAGGCCTTGCAAATCTTGTAGAGTGATTCCTGGCCATCTCCTCTGGTATCTTTAAAGTAATCATGTGCAGGAAATGTATGATGAATATATCTCTAGTAATAACACTCTCCTGGGCTGAGTCCATTGTGATAAGAAATTGATATCTATCCAGCATTGCCTGGTTGTCATGGCAGCCTACTAATAATTACCATGCCTCTGCCCTCAATGCTTCAGGAACACCACTCTTCACCACAGTGGATAGCCCTTTCTGTCGTGCACCAAGGTTATTGTGCCATCTTCCTAACAGTTCTCCCCAAGAATATAGGATCTTCTCAGGACAATGCTTAGAACATCACCTGTTCCACTTGAGAGTTCATTATCACTCTTCTCTTCTGCTTCATCCTCCTAGGGTGACACTGGACCCCATCTGCTAGTAGGAGTGTGATTCGTTCCTCCTTCTCAGACTCTTGCTATAGACTTACCACCTCATCTATTGCATTTCCAGCACTGGTATGGCCTTTTCCCTCAGACTGTTTCAACCTCATGGAGAAAGTCTCCATGAAAGTCTTTCTGTTAAAATGCCAGAATCACTTATTTGCAGGGTACACATGTACTGCTGTCTCCAGGTGAAAATAGACAGGCTCCATCACCTCCATGACTACCATATCCATTGCCACAGTCATATACACTCATTTATCTTTTGGAGTTTCTTCATTAAGTGCCAGAAATATTGGTTCATTGGTGTTCCACATGCTTGTGATAACATAAGCTCTCCCATCACAGCTCTTTCCCATGGCTTCCATATCCAGTAAATAAATGTCACAGTTCTTCACGTTTCAACCTGGGCTTAATAAGATTCCAAAGCATCTGTCAGCAGCTAATTCTTTGTTAGAAAGTTGCTGCGCTGTAATCACAAACTTCTTTTCTATTCCTTGTTTTAATTTGACAGTATTTAATTGACAGTATTTTTTAAAGTTTAATATTAGTATAAAAGATTATAAAGTGAGGAGTAAAAGTCTTCCTCTATCTAATTTCCCCTATTCAAATTTTCAAAGGTAAAACCATCGTTTCTTCTATATCCAGGCATTTGTTATTAGAATGCAAACATATGTATATCTATGTGTGTAAATATGTATCTGTGTACACACACACACACACACACACACACACACACAGGATTTTGTTAATGGTTCCACAGCATTCATTGTATGGTTGTACCATAATTATTTAACGAGTCCCCCCATGATGACATTTATTTGTTTATTTATTTATTTTGGGGGGGGCTGTGTTGGGTCTTTGTTGCTGTGTGCAGGCTTTCTCTAGTTGGGGTGAGCAAGGGCTACTCTTCGTTGAGGTGCACAGGCTTCTCACTGCAGGGGCTTCTCTTTTTGTGGAGCACGGGCTTCAGTAGCTGTGGCATGCAGGCTCAGTAGTTGTGGCTCTAGAGCTTAGTTGTTCCGTGGCATGTGGGATCTTCCTGGACCAGGGCTTGAACCCATGTCCCCTGCATTGACAGGCGGATTCTTAACCACTGTGCCACCAGGGAAGTCCTCATGATGACATTTAGATGGTTTCCTGTTATACACTACCTCAAGCAATGTTGCAGTAATCATACATACTTGATATATGAGTTTATGTGTAAGGTAAATTTCTAAAAGTGGAGTTTCTAAGTTAACAGGTGTTTCACCATCAATAGATGTTACCAAGTTGTTCTTTAAGAGTGTTATACCAGTTTACACTACCACCAGCAGTTTATGGGAATGTCTTGTTTCCCTTCCCTCTGGCCAACACTGAGCATCATCAACCTTTTTAATCTTTGCCAGTGTGAGAGATGAAAAATGATATCCCACTCCTGGCTTTTATTTTGTTTAGAAGTGTTAATGTGAAAAGTCTTAGTGATTGATGAAACCATACAGCAGGAAGTAAAGTACGAAAGAATGTGTTAAATTGAAACTACCACTGTGAACCATAGAAAGCAGTCCAGTGCAGCCACAGTAGCAGCACTTTTGCTTACCACCAGTGCTTATAAATATACCTCTGGAGCCCATAGTTTGATCTCTAATGTCATTCTCTTGTAGAGGAAAACCAAGATTTTTGGGGATAGTTAATGTCATGCCCTTCAGCAGGAAAAAAATCAGGAAGCATCCAGAAATTCCTGTTTTGTTTTGTTTTTTTCAAGGAAGTTAGGATGTTCTCGGGATCATTAGAGGCAACTCTAAAAAAGCCAAACAGGCCAGTTTAAGGGGGTTCCTTTTAACCAAGTTGAGGCAATTTGATCATAAAAAAATTATAATAATCATGTTAAATTAGAACTCATTGAATTTTTAAAAGACCATAAGTTTCTAATGATGCCCCAAAGGAAAATTTATACAAGGTATAAAGATGATAGTTGTAATATAAAAAGGTGAATAGAATAGATTATGTTTAGCTTCTGTTAATTCTAATAAGAGGAAAATGCTTATTATATAATACAGTGTTAATATTATAATATAATAATACTATATATATTTCTATTAAGTATATTCATTCATAAAGAAGAGGTAAGTTCCTGTTTCAGTGTGAACAGAAAGAATGAACCATTTGTGAATTTTTTCCAACAGTTCTGAAAAAAAAGGAAACCATATCAAACAAAAGAAGGGCCAGTTAGCAAGTGGGATTTCCCTAGGGGAGGGCAGTTTAACAGATTAGCACCACTGGTCACATACAGTAACCATTTAAGTGAGAATCCAACAGTGTATTTCAAGGTGTGCTTCAAGATAACAAATTAGACAAATGTCCCCCAGAACGAAAGCTAACTGCACACACGCATTCTCTCATCTGCCTGGTAATAAAACATTTATATGACCTTATAATGAAGTTCTATTAAGATGTACCTAAGTTTCCAAGTATACCAACATACCATGTCAATAATCATCATGAAAGGATAAAAATTAGGTACAGCCAGCTTACAGAATGCCTCAATTACAGTAAAGCACTGCATTTTCTAAAATTGAAATCTATACATATGATATATATGAAGGATAATGATGTAAGCTGAATAAAGTTCCTCAAGATGTCCATGTCCTAATCCTCCAGAACCTGTGAATTTTACTTTACATGGCAAAAGGGATTTTGCAGATGTGATTAAGAACCTTGAGATGGGGAGTATTTTGGATTGGCCGGGTGGGCTGATATAATCACAGCACTCTTTATAAGACAGTCAAAGGAGTTCAGGTCAGAGAAGAAGATGATGTGATGCTGGAAGAAGAAAATGTAGCACGATGCCTTGAAGATGGAGATAGGGGCCACAAGTAAAGAAATACAGCAGGCCACTAGAAGCTGAAAATGTCAAGGAAATAGATTCTCCTCTTAGAGTCTCCAGAAAGAACCAGCCCTGACAATACCTTGATGTTAGCTCAGTGAAATTGATTTCGAACTTTTGAACTCCAGAACGGGAAGAGAACAAATTTGTATTGTTTCAAACCACTAAATTTGTGGTAATTTGTCTTGTGAATGGCAGTCTTCTACTTGTATTTTCACATACTCTTCTGTGTCTGTCTGTTTGCAAATTTCCTCTTCTTACAGGGCTACCAGTCAAATTGGCTTAGGGCCCACCCTAATGACCTCATTTAACTTAGTCATCTCTTTAAAGATGCCTCTCCAAATACAGTGGCATTCTAAGGTACTGGGGATTAGGACTTCAACATATGAATTTGTTGGGGGTGGGGTGCACAATTCAGCCCATAACAGTATATAAGATTAATAAATGGTAGTGAATTATTCCTCTCTACACAGAGAAGGTCTGAAACATTAAAGAACATAAAAGAGTTCCCAAAAGAGACCACATTCCTCTGAGTATCAGTGTTCCCCCAAAATATGATGTGTCCTTCCATATTGAAATAAGCTTTCATGAATTCTTTATAGAAAGAAAAAAAATACACTATCATCCCTACTTCATTTTATTTTTAATTTTCAGAAGTAATTTATGATGCTAGTAATGACCAATTGGAAATGGCAATTTTAAAACAATACCATTTATTGCAATAGTATATTAGTCAGTGTCCTCCAGAGAAACAAAACCAATGGGATCTGTATATATAGAGTGTAAGAAATAGATTTATTTGAAGGAATTGGCTCCCAATTATGGAAGCTGACAAGTCCAAAATAGGCAGGGAGGGCTGGCAGGCTGACGACCTAAGGAAGAGCAGGTGTTGTAGTTTAAGTCCAAAAGCTCTCTGCTGCAGAATTGTTTCTTATTTGAGGGAGGTCAGTCTTTTGTTCTATTCAGGCCTTCAGTTAACACCCATATTATGGGGGGCAATCTGGTTTACTCAAAGTCTACTGATTTTTTAAAACATTTTTATTGGAGTATAGTTGATTTACAGTGTTGTCTTAGTTTCAGGTGTACAGCAAAGGGAATCAGTTATGCATATACATATATCCACTCTTTTTTTAGATTCTTTTCCCATATAGGCCATTACAGAGTACTGAGTAGAGTTCCCTGTGCTATACAGTAGGTCCTTATTAATTATCTATTTTATATATAGTAGTATACATGTCAATCCCAATCTCCCAATTTATCCCTCCCGTTACCCCCTGGTAACTGTAAGTTTGTTTTTTACATATGTAACTCTATTTCTGTTCTGTAGATAAATTCATTTGTACCCTTTTTTTTAGATTCCACATATAAATGATATCATATGATATTTGTCTTTCTCTGACTTACTTCACTCAGTATGACAATCTCTCAGTCCATCCATGTTGCTGCAAATGGCATTATTTCACTTTTTTATGACTGAGTAATATTCCATTGTATATATGTGCCACATCTTTATCCATTCCTCTGTCAATGGACATCTAGGTTGCTTCTATGTCCTGGCTACTGTAAAAGTGCTGCAATGAACATTTTTTCTTCTGCCCATTTTTTGATTGGGTTGTTTGATATAGAGCTGCATGAGCTGTTTGTATATTTTGGAGATTAATCCTTTGTCAGTTGCTTCATTTGCAAATACTTCCTCCCATTCCAAGGGCTATCTCTTTGTTTTGTTTATGGTTTCCTTTGCTGTGCAAAAGCTTTTAAGTTTAATTAGGTCCCATTTGTTTATTTTTGTTTTTATTTTCATTGCTCTGGGAGGTGGATCAAAAAAGTCTTGCTACAATTTATGTCGGAGAGTGTTCTGCCTATGTTTTCCTCTAAGGGTTTTATAGTGTCCCATCTTACATTTAGACCTTTAATCCATTTGGAGTTTATTTTTGTGTATAGTGTTAGAGAATGTTCTAATTTCATTCTTTTACATGTAGCTGTCCAGTTTTCCTAGCACCACTTATTGAAGAGACTTTTTCTCCATTGTATATTCTTGCTTCCTTTGTCATAGATTAGGTGACCATAGGTGCATGGGTTTATAAAGTCTACTGATCTAAATGTTAATTTCATCCAAAGACATCCTCAAAGAATCATCCGAATAATCTTTGACCACATATCTGGGCACCAAGGCCCAGCCAAGTTGACACATAAAATTAACCATCCCAAGTAGCATCAAAAAATCATGACATAAAAAAAAATTAATGAAATATCTGCATGCCCTATATACCAAAAAGCACAAAACATTGCTGAAAGAAATAAAGAAGATGTAAAGAATGGGGAAATATAGCATATTCATGGGTTGAAAGACTCAGTATTGTTCACTCAAATTTGATGTATTGATTCAATACAATCCAATTCAAAATCTCAGCATACTTTTTTCTTAGAAATTGACAAGCTTATTCTCAAATTCATATGGAAATTCAAAGGACTTAGTATAGTGGGAAGGAATTTTGAAAAAGCAGAACAAAGTTGGAGGACCCTAACTGATTTCCAGGTTTACTATAAAGCTACAGTAATCTAAACAGTGTGGTATTGGCATATGCATAGACATATAGATTAATGAGATGCAAAGAAGAGTCCAGAAATAGGTGTATATATATATATATATATATATATATATATGAGGTCAATTGATTTTCAACAGATGTGTCATGGTAAATCAATAAGGAATAATTGTCTTTTCAACAAATTGTGCTGCTGGTTCTGTTGGATATCCATACACAAAAGAAAAAGGATGGACTTTTACCCTTACATCACACTATGTATTAGTTTCCTATGCTGCCATAACAAATTACCACAAATTTAGTAGCTAAAAAAATCCATAAATTTATTATTTTGTAGTTTTGTAGGTCAAAAGTCAAACATCGTTCTCAGTGAACTAAAAGCAAGGTGTTGGTAGAGCTGTGCTTCTTTCTGGGGGCTTTAAAGGAGAATCTGTTTCCTGGTCTTTCTAGCTTCTAGGTGTTACCCACATTCCTTGGCTCATGGTTCCTTTCCTGTGTCTTTAAAGCCAGCAAAGTTGCATTTCTCTTGACCCTTCTTCAATTGTCACATCTCCCTCTGACTACAGACAGAGGACACATGTAATTAGATGGGTCCACCAAGATAATCCAGGATTATCTCCCCGTTTCAGGTCTGTAACCTTAATCACATCTGCAAAGTCCCCTTTGCTGTGTAAGTGCCTTCAGCTCAAAATAAACAATATGCCAAGTGGCATATTTTGGGGTGGCATATTCTGTTTTTTTTTTTGTTGTTGTTGTTGTTGTTGTTTTTGCGGTACGTGGACCTCTCACTGTTGTGGCCTCTCCCGTTGCAGAGCACAGGCTCTGGACACGCAGGCTCAGCGGCCATGGCTCACGGGCCCAGCCGCTCTGAGGCATGTGGGATCTTCCCGGACCGGGGCACGAACCTGTGTCCCCTGCATCGGCAGGCGGACTCTCAACCACTGCGCCACCAGGGAAGCCCTGGGGTGGCATATTCTGATCTCCTTCACTGATTTTAGAGTATGTCTTTCAATGTGAGGTAGTGTGGTCTGATTGGGATAGGACAAACTTCAGGATGGGCAAACATTAGGATTTATATGCTGAGGCAAGGATTATGAAGCCAGACTTGAAGGGTAAAGCCATTTGAAAAGTCGTTTGAGTGATCCATTGTTCTGAAAAGGGAGCTGTTTACACTGATGAGGACTATATAAGTAGTTTTTTATTCGGATTTACAGATTTTCAGGAAGTTCCTAAAATAAACAAAAACATTATTTGTAACTTTACATTCTTGGGCAGGAATTTCCTGGAATAAAGTCATGTTAATGAAAACAGTTCCTAGTTTTATTAAGCTGTGTAGCTTTAGGTCGTTTCAGTTCTAATCATAGCCTCTATAAGATGCATCTCATCGCTTTTGTTTACAAGTCATCTTTTTCTATTTAGATATGTAATTTCTGGCTCTATGTGTCTTTTTTTAACATTAATTGAAAGAACACGAGGCCAGGAATGTGAATACCTACTATTCACATTCACGCATAGATATCCCACACCTGAACTAGAACACGTAGAGGGCTTAAAACAGTGCCCACATAGAGTAAGTGCTCAGTAAATGTTTTCAAATAACTATCCCTCGCTACGATAAAACAATAAAACATATCAGTAAATTGTCCCAGTTTTCTCAAGGATCAGCTCCCTCCAAATTCCATTAGGGAGAACATCTACAAGATGATCAGAACCATTCACACTGCCAAATTGGTTGTCTTAGCATATTTTCTATACATCATTATGCTAAAAAAGTTTCTGTCTCTCCATTTTGAAGCAGACCATCAAATATCTCATCAGTTATACAGGACTTCTTGTGTGCCATTTCCCATTAAGGAGAGTCAGTGTGTTCCAGGTCTCCGAATATAAGAAAAGGGATTCTGTCTGACTGCAGCAGATGCTTTTGGTGCCTCGTGCCACATTCCTCAGCCCATCAGATTTTAACACAGCATGGTAGACAATTCTACACATGTGGCTAATGTCCCACTTCAAACGCATACCTTGGCTACTCTTGCTTTTTTGTCTTAGGCTTTCTTTGAAATGTGGGAAAGCTGCTCATAGCCTGCAGGCTCAGTTCTGGAGTTTGGGGGAGTTAACAACACTGGAAGCAATTGGCAATCAGTGGGGGATAAATGTCACCACCTTCCTGTCCTTTGGTGAGTTGTTCTGGGCAATTCTATACAGTTCATCAGAGGGGCCCCAGTGGGATTGGGCTCAGTTGCCCATCATCCTTTTGGGAGGTTTTCTCCCTTCCCTGTCTTACTCCTTCCACTCCCTCACTTCTGATTCCTAGGATCACCCGCAAATGTCTGCTCCCAAGTCATTACTGAATGCTCTGCTTTAGAGGAAACCCAAACTAAACCTACCATGTATTAAGTTTAAATCCTGAGTGAGAAGTAATGATGGAAGATTTTTTGGTTAAAAGCAGTCTTTTCCATCTTGCCTCAAACTATCCATCAAGGCAACTGTACCTTCCATGCAGATGTGGGTCTGTTCTTGCCCTCTGATGATACTTTATACTGAAAAGGATGCCCTGGACTGGAGATGTCCCTGTTCCATAGCCCCTATAATGAATGCCTAAATTAGAAATAAAAAATTTTTTTTCTCATAATTTCTATTATCACCTTTAAAGTAGTGTGAAAAATCTAGGCGATGTATCCTATTTCTTAAATCTACCTTAAGCTGCACATCTGCTAAATTGACTGATTTCAATAGCAGGTTTAGATAGATGGAAAGATCAGGCATAGATACTACTTGGACAAATAAAAGAGTTTATTTATCTGAAGGGCACAGAAGAAAGTCAGCACAATTAAAATACATGGGCAACTTTTTCTAAAACAAATCAAGACGTGTAGCTTCCTAATCTCAAATGCCTCCCCAGAGGATGTATAGTTGAAGATGATAATGCCTGTTTATTGAGGATCCTATCACATGCTCTGGAAGCAGAGAAGTCTCTCCAAGTCTAGCCATACATATGTACATACATACATACATACATATATACAAACATACATACAATGCTGACATATTCCTTTGTGTAGCTCAGTCTAGGTTTGTGTAAGAGACATCCTTAACTGACCAAGTGCACCTCATCAATGTGCTGGTTACAAATTGCAAAAAATATAATTGCAAGGTACAAGGTCTTCAGGCATAAACAAAGCACTACTCCATCATTCTCAGGCTCTGTAGTCTACTACAGCCTGAACTTACTCCTCAGGAAACAGCAGAGATCAGTTTCCCAGCCCTTTCCAGGAGGTATTTTAGCAAATGATTAGACCAACTATTGGGCTTATGTTGAATGGGTTCCTGTAGTAGTCTGCATTTACCTCTGTATTATTTACTACACATTGAAGTTAAGCTCTAAGGGGGCAGGGATTTTTTTTATCAGTTTTGTACATTGCTATAGTCCCAGTGCCTAAACAATGCCTGACACATGATAGAACCTCAATAAATATCTGTCAATATGTAAATGAATGAATTAGATATTATATATTGAATGTCTCTTTCCTCCCCTGGACCATAAACTTCACAGATGGAAGGATCTTCTGCCTTGTTTACTTCTGCATTCCTATACCTAACACAGCACCTGCACACATTTTTGGTAAGATAGTGTTTGCATGAATAAAATTTGGTAAAATCCATTCAGCAAAGATAGAAGTAAAAAATAATTATGTATTCTTATTTCAAGACTTCCTTGAAGATAAACCTTTTGTGCTAAATATTCATTCAATAATATGTCCTTCAGCTTCTAGGATCAAATGGTTTGCTTATCTCAACAACATGTATTCAGAATACCCAATTCAGTCTTGCCTTTGCAGAGAAAATTATTTTTTCTCTTGGATTACTCCAAAATATGTAGGAATATACATGTTTTCTTCTTTTACTCCTTCTTTTGTAAATTGGTGTTGACTTTTTAATTTTATTGATAGTTTGGAATTTATAATGAAAATGAAAATGATGACAAGGTCTGGCTCTGGTAACAAGCATTACAGATAACTCACAGAATAAAGCTTCCCTGCATTACATTAAAATTCATCTCTTGGAAAATTATATAATGTGGTTGGCTGGAGATGAAGGTAATTTATCAACTTATTTGGTTGATGCATATTCCATGATCATAACTTTTCTAAAATTAAATCTGGGTATATAATGATTTAGAACACCTTAATGCTAAGCTTATCACTTGAATGAGCCTCTTTTATCAAACTGGAACTCTAAAATTACCTAGCATCATTTATTCCAATGATATAACACATCAATGGCTTACTTTGTATCATTTATTTTCATAAACCATTCTTCGTGAAAAATATTACCAAAAGTGTCTACCATAAAAGTGAGTGAAACTTAAAGAAAAAGAAAAATAATAGAATTAAAGAGAAATGACTCAGAGGATGGGAACCATTAATTCTAAAAGAATGAATGAAGGTAGCATCTTATAATGTTCAATTATTGAGCCTTGGTAAAGCCAAAACTCATTTTTCATATGTAAAAAAGTGATTACATTATTCACATAGCTACATTCTGGGATATGAGTAAAGCTGGAAGTCACTATGGTGGAAGATGGGCATTCTAGGGCAAGAATATTAGTCCTCTAGAGCAGAAATGTTGGGATGGTCTCATAGAAAAGAGAGTATAAGATATTTTAATTGCTGTTGATGACTTCCTCTAAAATAGGCTACATTTATAACCCTAGGTTTTTAATCACAGATAATAGAATTAGGGAAAATTTCAAGTAATTTTCACTCCCCTTTCAACTCTGAAACATTCCATAGGTATACAGTGCAAATATTACAAGTATAAATTTCAAAAGAGAGAGATGCTGTAACCCCTTTCAGTAACCAAGCCTTTAGGTGTATCCAACCTTTTCTTTTCTTCAATTTCTATTTCTAGAGGATTACACTTCTAAAATGTGTTTAGAATTCTCACTGTCTTTATCTTTCCATTGCTACTGCTCTTGTCATCTTTCATGGAGACTATACAGGTAGTTTCCTAAATGGTATCTCTGTATCTAGGTTTTCCCCTCTTCAATCTATCTTCCATCCTACTGCTATTTACTTTTCTAAGTAAATAGATAATCATGTTACTCCTTTACTCACAGACATCTGATGGTATATCACAACTTAAATTTTAAAAAGTTCCAAAATACTTAATATGGCATTTGATCTGACCCAATCAACTTCCAGCTTCATTCAGTAACCAGTTCCCACCCCTTACCACATTGAAATGAGCAATATTCTTTAAACATATGGTACTTTATGTTTTCAAGGCATTTCAACTTCTTCTGTCCAACCCTTTCCCCTCTTTTTTGCTTGCAGAAATTTTACTGCTTCATCACAGCATCTTAAATGTCATCTCCTATGTGAAGCTTTCTCAGGTCCTCATTCTCATACAGAACTGTTATTTCCTCTTGACAGCTATGATTCTTAGTTTAACCTCTATCATAGCACTTAGCAGTGTGAATTTAAATGAGACTCAGACTCTTGAATAAGGAATGGAATAGAATCATGGGTTTATTACTGTTTTAAATATAAAGGGAAAAGAAGGATATTATGAAGCTCTTCATACTTAGTGAACAAATCCTGCAAGTATTTATACTTTTCAGAAAAGAGAGGCCAATTTAAATATTATTTGAGCAAGAAATTATTACATAAGTTCACCAATCAGAATTACAGAATTCTAGCAATTATAAGGCTCTTTTCACAGGATATAGCAATATACTCAGAAGTTCGAGTATATTAAAAGACTCTTCTGTTAGACAGAAAAAGGTTAAAATAGATTATATAGTTTTTACAGGTCTTCACATTGGATAAGAGATAGGAGTGATACTTTTGTGAATGTCCTAAATTTTTTACTTTATCAGAATTGGCTTTACAATACAGGATAATGTCTGCTCTTCTGCAACTCAAGGGAATATATTCTCCTCTTTCTGAGAGTCTTATTGTGAGATGTATTCTCAAATTTATTCGATTAGTTAGAGACTAAAGGAGGCTTCAGAATCTTAAAACTTATAGTATGGCAAAGAAAAGAGCAGGATAGATGTTTAACAAATGGAATATTAGGCATATAATGTTTTGCTTCCATATCAGAGTTTATTCCCCATGGAGTTAGAACTCCTTAAAGATTGGTCCCTAATATTGTTTAACCTGGTACCTTCTATCCCTAGCATAAAGAGGTTGTTTAAGTATTAGAATGTTTTGAGTGTTGTAACCAAAATGTACCCTTGTCTGTCAAAGGGGGAAGAAAGTATAATCATCTTTCTATCCATTGGTAGAGTCTCCAGTGCAATATATGATTCACAAAGAGCAGTTCAAAGACTGATCCACAGTGAGTATCTAGCATATTTCCTGGAATGAGCTCAGATTTACTATGAACCTCAGGGAACAGAACTCAAGAGACTTCATCCTAACCCTATGTTTTCCTCTTAGTTGAGCAGGCTTCATTATGTTTAAGCACTCTCCAGATTAAGGAGTATGTTAAAGACAAGACAACAGGCCCAAAAATGTAGATGCTCATGCTAAGCCCTCATGTCACCAAACCCAGACTTACAGTTTCAGCTCTCCCAGAAGTGGAATCTTAAACCAGCCAATCAGGAATCACCTGATTAGCATTAGTAGGTAATCTGCCTGAAAACCCCCTGCTTTTCCCTATAGGGAAAGTAACTTCCAATAACCAATCTGGTTTTTTGCCTAGTATAACTTCCTTGTTCTTGCTCCCCCCGTCTATAAAAGTGTTTCATTTTGTACAGCTCCTCAGGGCTCCTTTCTATCTGCTAGATTGGGTGCTGCCTGATTCATGAATCACTGGATAAAGCCTATAAGATCTTTAAAATTTACTCGGTTGGATTTTGTTTTTTAGAAGTATAAAGCAGCTAGTACATGTATGGCACCCACATATACCTGCTGAGTTCAGAGGAATTGCTTAAGCCTGGAGCCTTCCAATTTAGAGTCTTGCCAGTACAAGGTAGCATCCCAAACCTAAGATCTTTCTCTTCATGCATTAGAACTTACTGATTTTTCCTGTTCTCCCAGGTTCTGCTAGCTGACTGGCTAGTGTGATAAATTGAGCTAATACTGCTATTTATCTGAAGTAACATTTGCACTTGTTCTCAGGTCCAATACATGATTCATGTGGGACATATCGGGACCAATAGAGACATTTTATGTTAGGAAAAAAAAAGCTGTCTTGGGATGCTTAAAATCTCAGCTTCCTAGTTTACTCTTTATTCTGAACTTGCATCAACTCAGGGCCTAAAGAGGAACCTTTGTTTCCTCAGAATTTCTCTTTGTGGGCATTTGTCACATTGATGGAGTTTCTGTAATCTTTTCTTATCAACCATGCACAGGTAGCTCATATGTAAACTTTCCAATATAAACACTCCAATGTAAGCCTATGAAGGGTTTGGTTACCACAGACACTTAGCAACCAAAACCCAGTCAGTATTCAGATACCAGCTCAAACTGAAATAATTTATAGGCGACAAACAGTACATGTTGGATGGCAGAGAAAGTGAATCCATTTGGAACTTTCCTATTTCCATTTTAAGAACAACCTTGGAAAAGAATGAAACCTCAGTACTATGTACTTAAAAGTGAAAAGGAGGAGCGGTTCAGTCTTAAACTTTATCTCAGCCAGTCGCACACATGAGAAGTCAGAAGAAGCCTTGGTCCTTTAACTGATGTTTGAATCACATCTTCAAAACCATACAAGGTTCACAGGGGATTAAGGGGTTGGGGAGTGGCTCCTTCATCCTCTTCAACCTGTCCCCCAGCCCTTTAAGGGGTATGGCTCCTTCAGTCTCTCAAGGCCCGTTCCCTTTGTACCCTTCCTCTTCTCCCTCTACTCTGCTTCACAGTCCCTGAGTTTCTTTAATCCAGTGATTCTCAATCCATACTATACATTAGAATCTCCTAAGGAGTTTTTCAAATTTAGGCCCTATTCCTACAGGGTCTCATTCGTTTGATCTGGGGTGAGGCCTTGGGCATCTTTTTTTTTTTTTTTTTCCCTTAAAATTCCACCAAGGCAATGCACAGTTTAGTTTGAGAAACATTGCCCACCTCTGCCCTTCTCACCCTGGGTCCTACTTTACCCAGTTAACCTGGACAGTCACTCAGTTCTATCAGGTTCTGTTCCAGGTGGAATGAGAGTCATTGGAAATTTAGAATGGAGTAGTTTTGAAGTCATTATGTTTCTCATTTTGACTAGAAAGACTAGACAGACCTCAGCATGTCTTCTTTTCATTATTATGCTGAAACTGCCACTATCTCTTCTACCACCTTGAATTACTTGACCAAATATATCCATTTATTACCCTCGCCTCAGTACATGTAGGTAATAGCCTTTGAATTTGATCCTGTGCTAACTCAACAAGTATATTTCTGAGCCAAGAAAATGTGCCTTCATTTAGTCCTTTGTAATTTTCCTAGGGATTTTGAAAAGATAACATTGACTTTTTGTTCTATAATTAAGAAATTGAAGCTCAGCAACAATATGAAGTTTGCTTGTTTATATGTCTATATACACCTGAATTATAGCTACTGTATTTGTGGCCTTTGGCTTGGCACTTAAAATATAAGTTTAATTTGTAAATTCTTTTCTATTGCCCTCCAGAACTCCCTAACATGTCACCAGCAGCATCTCTTTGGAATATAAAACACTGAGGAGCTTCTTCAGACATAATCATCAAAAATTTAAATATTTAATAGGCTATTGGTCACTTATCTTTGTTGTGGTTGTTGTTGCGTAGTTCTTGCTTCTTTGTTTACTGAATTTAACTTTTTAAAAAATATTTATTTATTTATTTATTTTTGGCTGTGTTGGGTCTTCGTTGCTACGCAGACTTTCTTTAGTTGCGGTGAGTGGGGGCTGCTCTTCGTTGTGGTGCACAGGCTTCTCATTGCGGTAGCTTCTCTTGTCATGGAGCATGGGCTCCAGGGCACGCGGGCTTCGGTAGTTGTGGCTTGAGGACTCTAGAGCGCAGGCTCAGTAGTTGTGGTGCACGGGCTTAGTTGCTCCATGGCATGTGGGATCTTCCCAGACCAGGGCTCAAACCCATGTCCCCTGCATTGGCAGGCAGATTATGAACCACAGCGCCACCAGGGAAGCCCCTGAATTTAACTTTTAAACTAAGTTGGGGTTTTTTTAGCCCTGCCATCCAAATTGAATATGGGCTAATTTGTTGAAATAATGTCTTGTTATCTTAAGAAGAGAATTGTTAGGTGCAGACTAGAAAAATCAACTTGGTGTTCATTGTATCCATCAAGGAAAGGCTCTTTTTTTTCTCTATCATAAAGTAATATGCTGTATTTCAGGGTTAAAGCTTTAAATTAAAATAAAGCCCTTTGAGTTTTGCATTTGGAAATACACAACCAGGTCTGCTGGGGTAGGCTTTTGGTGCAGGTAGTAGAAAAAAAATCCTCTTGCTGGTATTAAGTGACCTTGGTCAAGTTATTTAACCTCTCCAAGCCTTGGTTTCCTCATTTATAAATGGGATAATATTAGCCATCTTGCAGGATTGTTGGGAAAATTAAAGATAAGGAATATTTGTAAAGTACATGGCATTTAGCCAGATAAACAAATGGAATCTAATATTATTGTTTATATCTGAAAATAACAATGTGTGCATTCACAGTAGTAACTTTAAATTATTTTATCTATACTATACATCAAAGGCAGTTTTTCCTATAAGCACAACACTTCTAATATTAAGTAGAGTTCTAAAACATAAGCAACAAAACAACAGTAAGGGAGCATAACAGTGTAGCTCTGACCTTTTATCAGTTTCTGGAAATCTCCTTCACACCTCAAGACCTTTATATTTCCATTCCCTTTGGCCTGGAAAGCTTTGTACTCAAGCAGTTTACATGGCTGACTTCTTATCGTTGTAAGCTTAATAACACCTCCTAAAAGAGACCCCTCCTGATCATCTTAGCTAAATGGGCCCTCCCTTCCACTAGTCACTATTACAGTACCCTGTTTATTTTCTTCAGAGAGATTGTTGCAGTCTGAATTATTTTACTGTTCTGTTTACTTGATTACTATCAGTCTCTCCCACTAAGCTCCACGAAGTCAAGGGCCACGTCTATCTTGAGGAACATTGAAGACCCACTGCCAAGTGTATGTTGAATGGCCAATAAATATTTGTTGAAATAATTGATTAATAAACATTGTTCAAGTCCTCTATTTTACTTTTTTTAATTTATTTTTTATTGAAGTATAGTTGAATTACAATGTTGTGGGGTTTTGCCTTTTTTTAATTTATTTTTTATTGAGGTATAGTTGAATTACAACGTTGTGTCAAGTCCTCTATTTTATAGATGAGGCAGGTGAGATTAAAATGTGACTAATGTCACAGAAATAGTAGGAAAGCCAAGCTTCCAAGAGTCATTCCAGGGCCCTTGTCAGGGTGTTAAATCCTGTGTCCCCTGACAATACCACCACCATATCAGTAAACTCTCCTTTTCCCAATTTCATATTCCATCCTCTTGATCCGGCACCCTTGGGATCCACTTCCAGGCTTATTCTCTGGGTTCCTGCTGGTAAATGTCAGCCAGATCCAGCAGATCTTTTGCCATATATTTCTCTCTTCCCTTAGTAGACCCTGCACTTCCCCAGTTGGGTCATACTAAAATTTGATCCTAGAATTAGCTGGTGGCCAGGAGAGAAGAAAGGCAAATTCTGAGCAGTGCCAGCATTATTTTGTAACATACTTGACTCATTTGAAACTTCTATATAGTTTTCAAGCAAAAAGAAATTCTTCTGTCTTCCAACGAGAGAGTGGGCCACCTCTGTAGGTCCAGAGTGTTCAGGGGAAACTGGGTGATCAAGGTCCTCAAGTGTGTCTAACAGTGTTGGGCTGCACCCCTCAGGCCTACAAGGCCTGTACTTGCCCAGCTTCAAGACTGAAGAAAGAGCTCAGAGTCAGCTACAGAGACATCAGTAGTTTAATGGATGGGGGAGCCTATGTGACTGAAAGAAAGTCTTGGTGTGACACCCCATCATCTGCGGTGGAGGGCAGACAGGATATGGTGGCAGTCTTTCCTCCACGGGGTGGGGGTGGGAGGAAGGGAGATTACCAGTTATGGGAGGAATTGATGTCAGGTTGGCTAATTGGTTACCAGGGAAACTAGCAGAGGGGCATACCCCTCACCGCCCCTTTGATAAGAATAATCACTAACTGGGGCCTGGGGCAAGTATGTAGGAAGGTCAGTCATATGAATAGGGTATAGATGAAGCAGGCACTGGTTGAGCAGAGGATGTACAGAGAGCAAGAGAACAGCCATCTTGAGTGACCTGACCAAACACTCCACGTCAGCAGACCCTGCACGACCCTTACATCTTGGTCTACCCCTCTTCCTCCATATCCCTGGGCTCAGGTATGTAGGGGTGGATTGCAGGTGAGTGGCCTGACTATGCAAACAGATATCTGCATCCCAAGTTTCACGGTCCCACTTTTTTCCTATGAGGGCCCTGACTCTGTAAAAGAGACTTGCCCAGGCTGAGAATTCACCTTCTCTGAAGTTCTGCCACTATTAATTAAGGCTTATGCCTGGTCTTCAGCTCAGTCTGTCCTCTGGTTGCCAGTGATGAGATTCTCTTTAAAAGCTGCCAACAAGACCCTTTGACTTGCATTTGGATTTCAGTTGGTGCTTAATACCTCTGTTCCTGTCACCTACACTGCTCAATACATCAGAGGTGCTTAGCAACAGCCTCCCAGTTCCATAATCTTTCAAGTTACTCTTTCTCCTGTACTGTCAAATACTAGATACATGGCACAAGTTAATGCATCTCCTTCTACCTATATCCTGTCTGTCACCATAAGTGAAAGTATTAGCAATTGCACTATAGCAGGTGCCACAGACTATCTATACTGAAGAGGTCCTTGTTGAACCAGCTGGCAAATGAGCAAACTCCAAAATTCATCCTTACGCTCAGATTTATAGGACTACCAGTATCAACTATCTTAGGTTGAGCTCTTGAAACAAATTCTTGAGACCAGGATTCCTGTCCAAGTGACTTACTAAGGAAGTGTTCTCCAGAAGAAACCTGAAGGAGAGGGAAGGAAGCAGTCGTATTCCATAGTGGGGAATCAATGGATAATACTAAAACCTGTAAGTCAAGAAATAAAAGTAAAGGCATGTTCTTTAGAGAGTGGAAATAGACACCAACATGACCAGTAAAAGAAATAAAAATTATTGCTTCAAGTGAAGGGAGAAGGGATATAAGACTGATGTTTTTCCTAATAAACCATACGGAAGTATTTGAAATTTTAAATTCTGTGCTTTTAAAAATTTTGATACAAACAAAATCTAACCACTTTACACCCATTAGGATGGCTATCATTAAAAAAAACAAGATAACTAGTGTTAGTGAGGATGTGGAGAAATTGTGCATTGCTAATGGGAATGTAAAATGTGGAGGTTACTGTGGAAAAATTTGGTGGTTCCTTGAAAAGTTAAACATAGAAGTGAAACTGTGCACCTGAGATTGGGACTTGAACCCACATGCCAGGACTCGAACCCAGCCTAAACTCAGATTGGGAATTGAACCCACATGGCTGGGACTCGAACCAGCCAAAACCCATGGTCTTCCAACTGAGATCACACACCTGGTCTCAGGACTTAATGAAGCTCAGGTTCTTGATGTCTCATCACAGAAAGAATTCAGTGAGAGACAAAGTGATAGGTAAGATGTGGACTTATGGAGAGAAACACACTCCACAGACAGAGTATGGGCCAGCTCAGAAGGTGAGAAAGGCACCAGGGTATGGGGTTGTCAGTTTTTATAGGGGTGGGTAATTTCATAGACTAATGAGTGGGAGGAGTATTACAGCTATTTCAGGAAGGAGTGGCGATTTCCAGGAATTGGGCCACCACCCACTTTTTGATCCTTATGGTTGGCCTTGGAACTGTCATGGTGCCTGTGGGTGTGTCATTTAGCTTGCTGATGTGTTGCAGTAAGTGTATACTGAGGCTCAAGGTCTAGTGGAAGTTGACTTGTCTGCCATCTTGGACCCACTTGGTTCTAATCAGTTTATGTCATGTCCTCAGGCTATGTCATTCTTTCAAAGGTTGTGACCTGACCCCTTGTCTCCTGTTTCAGAAGTACCATATAATCTAGCAATTATACTTCTAGGGATGAACTCAAAAGAACTGAAAGTAGAGACTCAAACAGAAACTTCTACACCAGTGTTTATAACAGCAGTTTGTAATAGCCAAAAGGTAGAAACAACCCAAATGTTCATAAACAGATGAATGAATAAGCAAAATGTAGTATATATACATACAACGGAATTTTTTTTTTCCAGAGAAAGAAGGATTTATTACTTGCAGCAAGTAAAAGGAAAACTTGCTTTCCAAAAGCAGTGTCTCTACAATGGGATATTATTTAGCCTTAAAAAGGAATGAAATTCTGATACAAGCTGTTAATGAACTCAGGTTTGGCTGTTCACTGCTTAAAAGCCAATACTCGAGAGACAAATATTGGCTGGAAAAGAAAGGTTGCTTTATTCAAGAGGCCAGAAACCTGAGGAGAAGGTGGACTCTTGTCCAAAAACCAACTCCAAAGATTCTGCTTGACCATGAAAGTTTTTAAAGGAAGAGAGGGGGTCAGAGTCTTCATTACCTTTGACCGTTTGTTGACTTTCTTCTAATTGGTTGGTGGTGAGATAACAGGGCGCTATTCCAGGAATCTTGTGTTTAGCCTGAGGTTACCATCCTCCACAGGGGTGGGGTCCTTATTTCCTGCAGAAGAACTCAAAGATGTTGTTATGTATATTCCTTGAGTAGGAACCAGGACGCTGCTCCATGGCTGCACTATTGTTTCTTGACTGCTCCTCCTTTGTTTCTGCATTCCCTCCCTTCCCTGATTAGCAACTGTTTGAATCTGCCTTTGGAACTCAGGGATGTGGAATGAAGCCTATTTCCTACAAAAAAGAAATGGGGTGTGTGTGTGTGTGTGTGTGTGTGTGTGTGTGTGTGTGTGTGTAAGGATTTGTACCCAGGAGGGCCCCACAGGGTCCTGCTCTGTTTCAGTACTATGACATGGATGAACCTTGAAAACATTATAATGAGTGAAATAAGCCAGACACAAAAGGTCAAAGATTAGATGATTCCACTTATATGATGTACCCAGAATAGGTAAATTCACAGAAATAGAGAGTAGAAGAATAAAGGTTACCAGGGGCTGTAGGGAAGGGAAAATGGGTGTGTGTGTGTTATTGTTTAATGGATACAGAGTTTCAATTTGGGATTATGAAAAAATTCTAGAAATGGATAGTGGTGACAGTTGCACAACACTGTGAATATATTTAATGCTACTGAATTATATACTTTAAAATGGTTAAAACTGTAAATTTTTTGTTATGTATATTTTAAAAAAGGAAAGGAAAAATTAAATATAAAGACAAAGATGGAATGGTAACAAAATAAAACACTCAATTAAAAAGATTTTAATGGAAACTACTAAAGGATGGAAAGAAAATATATAATTTCCAAACCAATATTAGAGGAAAAAAGAAAAAAAGTGATCAACCTCTTAGAAAACAGGAAAGGAGACTAGAAGAAGCAAAGCAGAAACATGGTAACTAAAGAAAGAAAGAAAATGAAAGAATGAGATCTATCTGAAGTAACTAGGCAAGCCTCCGGAGAGAGGTTTAAGAAGAAAAGCGTTAAGAGAACTGCATGGATAATTGTCTGCAGTCAAATAAAGTGATTCCCAGCAGTGAAAGGTAAGAAGGACTCTAGCACTAAAGGGCCATAATGACCCTGAGAGAAGGTGACAAGAAAATCCCTGTGCATGAGCCCTGGGTACTAGACAGCAGGTGGTGCTATCTGCTTGCATAGCAAGTTTGCTCTCCAGAGCAGCAACTCAGTGAATGAGAAGGAAATTAAAGTGTAAAGAGCCATTCACCAATATGGGTCTTTTCCAGCTGAGTATTCATAACTTGAGAATTACATATATTTCAATATCCAATATATCAACCAATACTTAACTATTGTTAATGATATGCCTCCATTGAGCAAAAGGAATTCTGGAATGAATTAAACCTAATAACCAGGGCCACCATTCAAAAAAAAAATCTGTAAAAGAACCAGATATCTATAAAATTGTTCAACTACCTCTTGGTATTCATTCAGCTGAACATCAAATATGCTTTGTCTCAATTCCCAACATTTAAGTTAAATTTTCAATTTTATTTTTATTACTTTTTAGTTGTGTTAAATTGTGATATTATATTTTACCATTGTTAAAGATGGAGAGCATTTCAGTAACGTTATAGATTAAATAAATATTTGCTGGACAGTCTGGAAAGCCAAACAACTATTTAAAGATGAGGAAAAGATACACCAGAATAAACAACTAAATGTTAAAAATAGTTCCCGATTACTATTTTTATATATAAGTTTTGTAGAAATATTTGATTATTTCAATTCCCTGTGTATTACTGATCACATTTTAATAGATTGGTTTAAATTTATGTGTATAAAAAAAGATTGAAAGGAAAAAAGTAAATTCTCTTTGGGAGGTGAGATTAACTATGTTTTCTAAATAATCTAGAATGAATATATATTATTCTTGTATTATTAATTAGGTTTGGTTTGGGTTTTGTTTTTTAAATTAGGCCAATATGTTTTTTCAAGATTGGACCAGTATTGTCATGAAGGATATGAAATTCAATGGCCAAACAATATCTTAATCTATTTATTATGTGCCCTTACTAGGAGCACTGTGCACAGTTCTAGGTACCCTTGACCATTTGACAGTGCCTCTCCTCAGAATAAAAGAATTGTTATGTGAAAAATAAAATATTTTGTCCTTCTAAATTTGGTAATGAGAAGTGATGAAGGGAGATGTGTACTTGGCAACTAAGGCCTCCTAGAGGAATTTAAAGACATCAGGAAGAAAGATTATAGACTGTGGAGGATAACTCTGGAAAAAGAAGTTTAATAGTGAAAAGAAATATGAATTGTTTTAGAGATACCATGGATTGAAAACATGGGAAACATGAGAAACAGAAGATGAGGACAGGCATGAATGAAGTACCTTGCTTTCAATATGATGAATGTCCAAGACAGGTAGTATCTCCATCCAGGACAAGGAAGCTACTCAGTCTGGAATAAAGAAGCTAGCTGTAGAGAGAATCATTTAATCATGGAACAGAGTGGAAGACTTGGGATCCTAGTGCCTTTTATCTCAAAGGAGCTCTAGAGTTAGATTAAATGTATAAATAAGGATGAATCAGACAGACAGTCTAAAACTGAGAGTCATACCTATAAAATACCTGAATACATATCAATATTCACCAAGATCATGTGAAAAATGAGATAATGTCTATAATTATCTGAGTTATATTTGTATGTATGGAATATGGGATGTTGTTGGTTCTGGGCTACACCCTTGAGGCTCTGAAGCTAACAGTGGGAAGAAGGGAAGACTGGAGAAAAAGGGATATGGGAAGTCTTAAGGTTTGTGGGTCTTTGTTACTTGCTGGGATATGCATTAAGTAATGAGCACTGGCATTGAGAGCACAGAGCTTTAGGGAGTTACTAGCATTGAGAGCCAGATGTATGTCCACAGTAAGAGTTCACTGAGGATTTCCACTCTGAGAAAACTGCAGGACAGGTCATTTTCACACTCAAAGTAGCTTTCCTTTTGCACTTAAAGGGATCTTTTATGGAAGAAGATACTGAAGGAAAGGTGAAAGAGAAAGGATTATGGCCCAGAGGTTTGGAGGAGGAACTCCAACCCAACATTTCACAAGTCCTGTACCATCTCAGTACCACTAACCTTTTATTCCGGTGGGTAGAAAATTACTTAAAGGGTGGGAGCAGCATAAGCAAATATAATTAGGAGATTATTATCACCATCTTTATTTCATCATATCCCCAAGCATTGTGAGAAGGACAATAGTGGCCACCATCCTTCAACCAAGCAAACTGATGAAGGCAGTAGAACATTGCTTGGGGGGACAGCCTATACTTTGGGACTTACTGATGTGAAAGGTAGAGATCTGAGGGCATGATCTAAATCTAGACAGTCTTGAAAGGTATAGACCAAGAGGCATATTCTACTCACCAAATCCTAGAATAAGCTGAAGGGGATCCCTAGAAGTTTGAAAACATTTTTGAGTAAATAAAATGAGAACAGAAAATTTAAGAAACTCCTTACTCCAAGTAGAAGTGCAGGCTGGAAATATGTATTTGTTTAGTGCAGACTATGTGATAAGCACTGGGAATAAAGTCAGTCCCTGCTCTCACAAGGCTGATGGTCTAAATGGGAAGATATGAAAGAATCACATAAGTGTTTAGCTCAGTTGTGAGAAATCAGAAAAAAAGAATTGGACATTGTGATATGAAAGAAAATCTTTATAAAATATAACAACATCCTAAATACATTGCCATTGATTTTCATATTAAAAGGTTTTAATGCCTCCGGTTTTCTCTGTTTTCCAGGTTTACTAGAAGCAGATGTTGTGTGAACTTTTCAGATAAAAGAAATGTTTCAGTATAGATTTATCACTTATATCTTTTTTCCTTGAAAAGGGTCATTATTAGGCAGGGAATTTAGGATGAAGGAGCTAGAAAATATTTATTAGACTCAGGAACAAGCTATTATTCCAGTTGCAAGGTTTCATTATAGGCACTTAAAGAGTTAAAGACAGTTAACGATATCTGTAAAACCAAAGATGCTGCTTACTTGGCTGGACCCTATCAACATTTGTTTACCATTATTTTAGTTTTTCTTCATGTACACAGGCACTTTATTTCCTAGAGGAAATCAATGTCCATAACAAAAAAATAATTAAATAAATAAATAACTTAATTGTGAAATGGTTCTATTTAAATCAGTCTTTTCTGGTTATTGAACATTTCATATGAATAAATTAATCTTTATGCACATGATTGGCTTATCTGAAATATCTTCCCAATTCTTTAAAATGTCAAAGACATCTTTTTCTAGCATAAAAATACTAAAGGCACTTGCTATTTATTAGCAGAATAGGAAAATTAATCTTAACCTAAGCAAAAGCAAAAATATAATTAGGTGAATCAAGAAAAGTGTGACATTTACCCATGAACTCTTCCTTCTGATAATATATGTATTTTAAGAAATCATAAGACCAGAGCAAGACAAAAATATGAGAAGATATTAGGCTTCTCCAACTAGTTACTGCTAAGTATTAGGAAATGAATGTGGTTTTTAATCCGTGACTCTTTCAAGATCTATATGAAAAGAATTAAAGAAATGATTAACTATAAAGCTAAGTCAGTTATTAATAGCAATTGTCTGTTGTACAGAAAGCAGATAGAAGTGTCGCTCATTGTAATTAGTGATAGGTGAAAGACTGATTTTACCTGTTTTTTTCTCATGTTCTCACTCTCCTTTTCTAGCTCTAACCTGCACCTAGTGTGGAATTTACCACACTGTACATGCCCCTAGAGATTCTGTTTCACTTCACTTGGAGCCCAGAAATTGTTTGCTTTAAAACATTAAAATTTTTAGAGCTGATGTCCCCAGCCTGCTTCTCAACCTTAAACTTGCTGACTTTCTAGCTCTAGGATAAATTTGTTAAAAATGATTATGCATACATTTTAACTTGGGTCTCAGTTTGCTAGGCCAGAAGGTCTTTTGTTTTTTATTTTTTTAATTATTATTTTTTTTGCGGTGCGCGGGCCTCTCACCGTTGTGGCCTCTCCTGTTGCGGAGCACAGGCTCTGGATGCGCAGGCTCAGCGGCCATGGCTCACGGGCCTAGCCGCTCCGCGGCATGTGGGATCTTCTCGGACCGGGGCACGAACCCGTGTTCCCTGCATCGGCAGGCAGACTGTCAACCACTGCGCCACTAGGGAAACCCTGTTTTTTATTTTTTGATGTTGAAACTGTTTACCAAGTTTATTACCTTGGAAAGCCGGATCCCATTGCAAATATTACCCTTTTTTAAAAAAAAAGATAAAGATATTTTTCACAGTGGAGAGGGCTACTTTACAAGATTCATAATGTATTGGGGAGAAATTTGAGTGTCTGCAGTTTGTTTCATGTATGTGTTGGCTTTGTGTATTCACCAAATAGTGAATAGCAGGGAAATCTTGTGGGTACCTGGAACACAGGGAGAGTTCAAGGTTAGATTTAGGAATTACTTGCACAAAAGCAAGCATTGGTTTGGACTGACTTGAACCTTGGAGGTCACCTGCAGTTTAAGGTAGGAAAAGGGAAAAGAAGCCACCTAAGGAGGCAAAGGAAAAGTGGTCAGTGAGATGGAGAACACAGTAAGATGTAGTTGGCAAAACTGAAACAAGAAAGGTGAGATTTTCTCAAATGACATCAACTGCTCAGCCAGAAGAGTCTGGAGGGAGTTGAATCAGTACAGGGAGATGTCACCCAACAATTGAATCATCTCTTGAAGCATCCTCCTTTCCTTATTTTTGCATCTAATTGCAAAAATACTATGATGAAACCAGTTCACTCTCTGTTCAATTTGCTGCTCTGCCTGAAGGGATGCCTTTGACTTTAAACCTGATACCTGAAGGCCAATTGTTAGGGATCATTAAATTAATTACCCCCAAAGCACTGATGGTAGATCAGCAATTATATTAGAGAAAAGAAGTTCACAGTCACTTATCAGGAAGTGAAACACACACACACACACACACACACACACACACACACTGTAAGAAGCCTTGCAAGTCCACCTAACTAGAATGAGGGAAACACAAGGTTTAATTCTCAAAGAAGCAAATGGAAACCTCAGTCCAAGTCTTCTTTGCCTTTCCAAAGTTTTGTCATTTAGGGGTTGAGAAGCTGAGTTGAGTAAACGGTTGAGTAGAAAATGAAAAGGAAAGCTAGACACATGTTGGAGAGGCAGGCTCTTCTACATCTCCAAAAGCCTAGCTGAGGTACCATTTATTGGGCATTTTCTCTGTGCCAGCCACTGTGCTAACGTTTCACATCATTAACCGAAGTGATCCTCACAGGATCCTTGAAGTAGGTAATCTTATCATCTTAATTACAGCTGAGGAGACAGGGTGAGGGAGGCCAAACAGCTTGCCTAAGGTTTTCTAGCAGGTTAGCAGCACAGACAGCTTGTGTGTTGGGCGATCCTGATGCCTACGGTAGTTCTATCACTGTTAGTGCTATCAAATTTGCCTCAAAACTATCTGCTTTCTAGAAGCTCAGGATAGCCATGAGATACCTGCCACCAAAAAGCATGAAAGTTACAACTTAGCCAGAAAAGAAAAGAATAAACTACTGGCACACACAGTGGGTTAACCTTAAAAGTATTATACTAAGTGAAAGAAGCCAGACATAAGACTACACATACGATCCCATTTATGTGAAATTCTTGATGGGCAAATTTCAGAAAAAAGCAAAACTATAATGATAGCAGATCACTGGTTGTCTGGGGATGGGAGGGGAAAAGGGGACTGTCTGCAAAAGGGTAAGAAAGAACTTTTTGTCATAATGGAAGTATTCTATATCATGCATGTGGTGGTGGTAACAACTGTTTACATTTGTCAAAACTCATGAAACTGTGCATCTAAAATTGGTGAATTTTATTCTGTGTAAATTAGGTTTCAATGAAACTAGCCAAAAATTCTATTTTTAAAAAATTGAAGTATAGTTGACTTATTCTATTAGTTTCAGGTGTACAACATAGTGATTTGATATTTTTATAGATTACATATAATAGTTATTATAAAATGTCGACTATATACCCTGTGCTGTACATTACATCCCTTTGACTTTTATCACTGGTATTTTTTATTTCTTAATCCCCTTTCACCTATTTCACCCCCCCACCCCATCCCTCTCCCCTCTGACAACCACTAGTTTGTTCTCTGTCTCTTTCTGTTTTGTTATATTTGTTTGTTTTTTAGGTTTCACATATAAGTGAAAACATACATTATTTGTCTTTCTCTGCCTGACTTATTTCACTAAGCATAATACCCTTTAGGTCTATCCATGTTGTTGCAAATGGTAAAATTTTATTCTTTGTTATGAATGAATAATATTCCATTGTATATATATATATATATAACCACATCGTCTTTATCCATTCATCTGTCGATGGACACTTAGGTTGCTTCTATATCTTGGTTATTATAAATAATGCTGCTATAAACATGTGTTTTTCTCCTCCTGCCTTTAAAATTCTCTATCTTTAACTTTTGCCAATATACTTATATGTCTTTTTTTTTTTTTTTTTTGCCTTGCCACATCTTGCAGTATTAGTTCCCCCAACGAGGGACTCAACCCCGGGCCACCACAGTGAAAGCCCAGAATCCTAGCCACTAAGCCACCAGGGAACTCCCTTAATTTTGTGTCTTGATGTGGATCTTTGGGTTCATCTTGTTTGGGACTCTCTATGCATCTTTTTTTTTTTTTTTAGATAAAATACTATAAATCCCTCTTTAGAAAATATCTAAAAGCTCACTTTTCTGACAGTAGAAAGCCAGTAGGGTGTCAACTGTCAGTGCCAGGAGAGTTAAATTTATATTATGAGAATTTACACATGAGTGGGCTTCTTCATATATAATAAAGAGCCCAAGGATGTGGATCTTTTTTTTTTGAATTTTTTAATTTTATTCTATTTATTTTTTTTGTACAGCACGTTCTTATTAGTCATTTGTTTTATACACATCAGTGTACACATGTCAATCCCAATCTCACAATTCATCACACCACCACCACCACCCCCCTCCACTTTCCCCCCTTGGTGTCCATACGTTTGTTCTCTACATCTGTGTCTCAATTTCTGCCTTGCAAACCGGTTCATCTGTACCATTTTTCTAGGTTCCACATATATGCATTAATATACGATATTTGTTTTTCTCTTTCTGACTTACTTCACTCTGTATGACAGGTTCTAGATCCATCCACGTCTCAAGAAATGACCCAATTTTTTTCCTTTTTATGGCTGAGTAATATTCCATTGTATATATGTACAACTTCTTCTTTATCCATTTGTCTGTCGATGGGCATTTAGGTTGCTTCCCTGATCTGGCTATTGTAAATAGTGCTGCAATGAACATTGGGGTGCACGGGTCTTTTTGAATTATGGTTTTCTATGGGTATATGCCCAGTAGTGGGATTTCTGGATCATATGGTAATTCTATTTTTAGTTTTTTAAGGAACCTCCATACTGTTCTCCATAGTGGCTGTATCAATTTACATTCCCACCAAGAGTGCAAGAGGGTTACCTTTTCTCCACACCCTCTCCAGCATTTCTTGTTTGTAGATTTTTCTCATGATGCCCATTCTAACTGGTGTGAGGTGATACCTCATTGTAGATTTGATTTGTATTTCTCTAATAATTATTGATGTTGAGCAGCTTTTCATGTGCTTCTTGGCCATCTGTATGTCTTCTTTGGAGAAATGTCTATTTAGGTCTTCTGCCCATTTTTGGATTGGATTATTTGTTTTTTCATATTGAGTTGCACGAGCTGTTTATATATTTTGGAGATTAATCCTTTGTCCGTTGATTCATTTGCAAATATTTTCTCCCCTTCTGAGGGTTGTCTTTTCGTCTTATTTACGGTTTCCTTTGCTGTGCAAAAGCTTTGAAGTTTCATAAGGTCGCATTTGTTTATTTTTGTTTTTATTTCCATTACTCTAGGAGGTGGATTAAAAAAGATACTGCTGTGATTTATGTGAAACAGTGTTCTTCCTATGTTTTCCCCTAAGAGTTTTATAGCATCTGGTCTTACATTTAGGTCTCTAATCCATTTTGAGTTTATTTTTGTGTATGGTGTTAGGGAGTATTCTAATTTCATTCCTTTACATGTAGCTGTCCAGTTTTCCTAGCACCACTTATTGAAGAGACTGTCATTTTTCCATTGTATATCCTTGCCTCCTTTGTCATAGATCAGTTGACCATAGGTGCGTCGGTTTATCACTGGGCTTTCTATCCTGTTCCATTGATCTATGTTTCTGTTTTTGTGCCAGTACCATATTGTCCTGATTACTGTAGCTTTATAGTATAGTCTGAAGTCAGGGAGTCTCATTCCTCCAGCTCCATTTTCTTCCCTCAAGACTGCTTTGGCTATTCGGGGTCTTTTGTGTCTCCATAAAAATTTTAAGATTTTTTGTTCTAGTTCCATAAAAAATGCCATTGGTAATTTGATAGGGATTGCATTGAATCTGTAGATTGCTTTGGATAGTATAGTCATTTTCACAATATTGATTCTTCCAATCCAAGAACATGGTATATCTCTCCATCTGTTTGTATCACCTTTAATTTCTTTCATCAGTGTCTTACAGTTTTCTGCATACAGGTCTTTTGTCTCCCTAGGTAGGTTATTCCTAGGTATTTTATTCTTTTTCTTGCAATGGTAAATAGGAGTGTTTCCTTAATTTCTCTTTCAGATTTTTCATCATTAGTGTATAGGAATGAAAGAGATTTCTGTGCATTAATTTTGTATCCTGCAACTTTACCAAATTCATTGATTAGCTCTAGTAGTTTTCTGGTGGCATCTTTAGGATTTTCTATGTATAGTATCATGTCATCTGCAAACAGTCACAGTTTTACTTCTTCTTTTCCAATTTGTATTCCTTTTATTTCTTTTTATTCTCTGATTGCCATGGCTAGGACTTCCAAAACTATGTTGAATAATAGTGGCAAGAGTGGACATCCTTGTCTTGTTCCTGATCTTAGAGGCAATGCTTTCAGTTTTTCATCATTGAGAATGATGTTTGCTGTGAGTTTGTTGTATATGGCCTTTATTATGTTGACGTAGGTTCCCTCTATCCCCACTTTCTGGAGAGTTTTTATCATAAATCAGTGTTGAATTTTGTCAAAAGCTTTTTCTGCATCTATTGAAATGATCATATGGTTTTTATTCTTCAATTTGTTAATATGGTGTATCACGTTGATTGATATGGATACATTGAAGAATCTTGCATCCCTGGGATAAATCCCACTCAATCATGGTGTATAATCCTTTTAATGTGTTGTTGGATTCTGTTTGCTAGTATTTTGTTGAGGATTTTTGCATCTATATTCATCAGTGATATTGGTCTGTAATTTTCTTTTTTTGTAGTATCTTTGTCTGGTTTTGGTATCAGGGTGATGGTGGCCTCATAGAATGAGTTTGGGAGTGTGCCTTCCTCTGCAATTTTTGGAAGAGTTTGAGAAGGATGGGTGTTAGCTCTTCTCTAAATGTTTGATAGAATTCACCTGTGAAGCCATCTGGTCCTGGACTTTTGTTTGTTGGAAGATTTTTCATCACAGTTTCAATTTCATTACTTGTGATTGGTCTGTTCATATTTTCTATTTCTTCCTGGTTCAGTCTTGGAAGGTTATACCTTTCTAAGAATTTGTCCATTTCTTCCAGGTTGTCCATTTTATTGGCATAGAGTTGCTTGTAGTAGTCTCTTAGGATGCTTTGTTTTTCTGCGGTGTCTGTTGCAACTTCTCCTTCTTCATTTCTAATTTTATTGATTTGAGTCCTCTCCCTCTTTTTCTTGATGAGTCTGGCTAATGGTTTATCAATTTTGTTTATCTTCTCAAAGAACCAGCTTTCACTTTTATTGATCTTTGCTATTGTTTTCTTTGTTTCTATTTCATTTATTTCTGCTCTGATCTTTAAGATTTCTTTCCTTCTGCTAACTTTGGGTTTTGTTTGTTCTACTTTCTCTAGTTCCTTTAGGTATAAGGTTAGTTTTGTTTGTTTGTTTGTTTGTTTTGCAGTATGCAGGCCTCTCACTGTTGTGGCCTCTCCCGTTGCGGAGCACAGGCTCCTGACATGCAGGCTCAGTGGCCATGGCTCACGGGCCCAGCCGCTCCGCAGCATGCGGGATCTTCCTGGATCAGGGCACGAATCCATGTCCCTTGCATCGGCAGGCAGACTCTCAATCACTGAGCCACCAGGGAAGCCCAAGTTTAAATTTTTTATTTGAGATTTTTCTTGTTTCTTGTGGTAGGTTTGTATATATCTAAACTTCCCTCTTAGAACTGATTTTGCTGTATCCCAGAGGTTTGGGATCATTGTGTTTTCATTGTCATTTGTCTCTAGGTATTTTTTGATTTCTTCTTTGATTTCTTCAGTGATCTCTTAGTTATTTAGTAATGTATTGTTTAGCCTCCAGGTGTTTGTGTTTTTTACGTTTTTTCCCTTGTAACTGATTTCTAATCTCATAGCATTGTGATCAGATAAGATGCTTGATATGACTTCAATTTTCTTAAATTTACTGAGGCTTGATTTGTGACCCAAGATATGATCTATCCTGGAGAATGTTCTGTGCACACTTGAGAAGAAAGTGTAATCTGCTGTTTTTGGATGGAATGTCCTATAAATATCAATTAAATCGATCTGGTCTATTGTATCATTTAAAGCTGTGTTTCCTTATTTATTTTCATTTTGGATGATCTGTCCATTGTTGTAAGTGAGGTGTTAAAGTCCTCCACTATTATTGTGTTACTGTCGCTTTCCTCTTTTATAGCTGCTAGCAGTTGCCTTATGTAGTGAGGTGCTCCTATGTTAGGTGCATATATATTTATAATTGTTATATCTTCTTCTTGGATTGATCCCCTGATCATTATGTAGTGTCTTTCCTTGTCTCTTGTAACTTTCTTTATTTTAAGTCTTTTTTTTTTTTTTTTTGCGGTACGCGGGCCTCTCACTGTTGTGACCTCTCCGGTTGTGGAGCCCAGGCTCCAGACACACAGGCTCAGCGGGCATGGCTCACGGGCCTAGCCGCTCTGCGGCATGTGGGATCTTCCCATACTGGGGCACGAACCCGTGTCCCCTGCATCGGCAGGCGGACTCTCAACCACTGTGCCACCAGGGAAGCCCTAAAGTCTATTTTATCTGATATGAGTATTGCCACTCCAGCTTTCTTTTTATTTCCATTTGCATGGAATATCTTTTTCCATCCTCTCACTTTCAGTGTGAACGTGTCCCTAGGTCTGAAGTGGGTCTCTTGTAGACAGCATATATATGGGTTTTGTTTCTGTATCCATTCATCAAGCCCGTGTCTTTTGGTTGGAGCATTTAATCCATTCACATTTAGGGTAATTATCGATATGTATGTTCCTATGACAATTTTCTTAATTGTTTTGGGTTTATTTTTGTAGGTCCTTTTCTTCTCTTGTGGTTCCCACTTAGAGAAGTTCCTTAAGCATTTGTTGTAGAGCTGGTTTGGTGGTGCTGAATTCTCTTAGCTTTTACTTGTCTGTAAAGCTTTTGATTTCTCCATCGAATCTGAATGAGATCCTTGCTGGGTAGAGTAATCTTGGTTGTAGGTTCTTCCCTTTCATCACTTTAAGTATATCATGCCACTCCCTTCTGGCTTGTAGAGTTTCTGCTGAGAAATCAGCTGTTAACCTTATAGGAGTTCCCTTGTATGTTATTTGTCATTTTTCCCTTGCTGCTTTTAATAATTTTTCTTTGTCCTTAAGTTTTGACAATTTGATTACTCTGTGTCTCGGTGTGTTTCTCCTTGTGTTTATGCTGTATGGGACTCTTTGCTTCCTGGACTTGGGTGGCTATTTCCTTTCCCATGTTAGGGAGGTTTTCGACTATAATCTCTTCAAATATTTTCTCGGGTCCTTTCTCTCTCTCTTCTCCTTCTGGGATGCCTATAATGCGACTGTTGTTGCATTTAATGTTGTCCCAGTGGTCTCTTAGGCTGTCTTCCTTTCTTTTCATTCTTTTTTCTTTATTCTGTTCTGCAGCAGTGAATTCCACCATTCTGTCTTCCAGGTCACTTATCCGTTCTTCTCTCTCAGTTATTCTGCTATTGATTCCTTCTAGTGTAATTTTCATTTCAGTTATTGTATTGTTCATCTCTGTTTGTTCTTTCATTCTTCTAGGTCTTTGTTAAACATTTCCTGCATCTTCTCGATCTTTGCCTCCATTCTTTTTCCGAGGTCCTGGATCATCTTCACTATCACTATTCTGAATTGTTTTTCTGGAAGGTTGCCTATCTCCACTTTTCTGGGGTTTTATCTTGCTCCTTCATCTGGTACATAGCCCTCTTCCTTTTCATCTGGTCTATTTTTCTGTGAATGTGGTTTTTGTTCCACAGGCTGCAGGATTGTAGTTCTTCTTGCTTCTGCTGTCTTCCCTCTCTTTGCTTCTTGTACCTAGATATCTGTTTTCTTCTTCACGTTAGGGAAGTTTTTAGCTATTATTTTATCAAATACATTTTCTGCCACTTTCTCTCTCTTCTCCTTCTGGGAGTAGAATGGAAATGTTAGTTTACTTGATATTATCCTCACTTAAATTTTTTTTTTCTTTTTGCTGTCCTGATTGGGTGATTTCCACTATTCTGTCTTCCAAGTCACTTATGCATTCTTCTGTATCACTGATCTGCTGTTGATTTCTAGTGGATTTTTTATTTCAGTTATTGTATTCTTCAGCTCTGATTGTTTCTTTTTTATTTCTAATTATTTGTTGAAGTTCTCACTGTGTTCCTCTGTCCTTTTCTCAAGTTTGGTGCGCATTTTTATGACCATTGCTTTGAATGCTTTATCAGGTAAATTACTTATTTCTGTTTCATTAGGGTCTTTTCTTGTGGTTTTATCTTGTTCTTCCATTTGGAACATATTCCTCTGTCTTCTCATTCTGTTTGACTTTCTCTGTTTGTCTTTATGAAATTAGGTGAAACAATTACTTATCCCAGTCTTGAAGGCTTGTCCTTGTGTAAAAACATCCCTGCACAGTCTGCATGTGCCCAATGGCTTTGGCAGGACGGCTGGAGCTAAAGCAAGCATGGGCTGGGGCTTTTTCCATGGTGTGCCAACGCCATCACCTTGGCACAAGTGGACTGGAGCCGGGGGGGGGGGGTCTAGAGCTGAACCCTGGCACAAGCCAGGCCTTCTCCTAAGGTTATGGTGGGGGCCACCTTGGCAGTGGTGGGCTGGAGTTGGTGGGGCTAGAGCTGGAGCCAGGAATATGCTCAGGTTTTTCCTGGGGCATGTGAATGCTGCCACTTTTGGGGTTGGGAGAGTTGGAAGTGGAGCCTGGTGTGGACTGGGGACATGCTGGTGTGCTCTTGGCAGGCCAGGTAGGACACTAGGTGATTTTCAATCTGCTGTCTCTGTCCTGGGTCTAGGAGCAAATAAGTTTGTGCGTGCACCCATTAAAAGTGCAGTCCTGGTTTCCTATAGCACTCTGGTTCTCCCAATCATGAGCCCCACTGATTTTCAAAACCAGTTAAGGGGGCTCATCTTCCTGGTGCTGGACCCCAGGGGCTGTGGGACTTGAACCCTTGCTCCTTAGGGAGGACCTTCACATTTGTGATATCTCCTTCCTCTTTTGGGTCACCCACCTGGGCCATGGGTCCTCACTCTACTTTTTGTCCCCTCTAACCTGTCTCTGTGTGGTTTTTTTCTTAATATCCTTAGCTGTAGAAGAGCTGTTCTGCTAGTCGTTGGGTTATTCTCAGAGAGAGTTGTTTCATATGTAGTTGTAGTTTTGGTGTTTTCTTGGGAGGAGGTGAGCTCAGTGTTTTCCTACTCTGCCATCTTGATCCTGCCTGCTACCAAATTTTAGTTAATTTGTTTGAAGAGGTGTTGCCTTTAAGTTTTGCTTTTAAATTATTAGTGTTAAATGTTTTAGTAAAGAAGAGTATCTTCGTAATGGAAAACTATTATTTGGAAAACTACAGTGGTACTTCTGATGACAATTTTGGACAAAAGGTGATCAAGTGAACTCAGGAAGAACAAACTGTAGCTACACACAAATGTAACTATGGTCTCCTGCTGGAAGCAACTTAAAATTGTAGTTCATTCATTCATTTAGCAAATATTCATTATGTTGAACCATTTGAAACTACCATTTTTGTAGGTCAAATATTGTCATATATTAGCAGTTAGCAATAATATAATGCAACTTCTGTGTGCTTAGGTAATATTGGGAACTGGGAATATAGTGTTGTGTAAAATGGACCAAGGTCCCTGTCTTCATCTTGCTTACATTCTTGTCATCCAAGACATGACTAAGCAAAGAAGTAAATTAACAAAATCATTCTAAACTGTGGTAAGAAATAAACAGGGTAAAAGATTGGCACTTCCTTGGGGTAAGGTAAAAGCTACTTCTGATAAGATCAGAAATAGTGAGATAGTAAGAGGAAAATCATTCTAGATAAAGGGAACAGCAAGTTGAGTATACATAAAGCAGGATAAAAATCCAGACAAGAGCTGTGCTGGATGAGGAGACTTGTTATCAGGGGAGTTCAGAGAAGTAAACAGAAGTAAGCTTTGTAGGGCCTTGAGGGCTTTGAGAAGGAGTATGGATTTTATTCAAGTTCAGAAGAAAGTCACTGAGGACCTTTTTTTAACATAATTCAGTTTAAGATAAAACTTTAGGATAAAGGAAATATTCTATTCTTGATTGTGATGGTTACATGACTATATATATTCGTCAAAAGTCATTGAACTGTATACCTGAAGAAAAGGTGAATTGGTGAGCTTTACTTTATGCAAATTATACCTTAATAAACCTAGCCCCCAAAACAAGACAACTCTGAGCTGAAACACTTAAAATAGTTCCTCTGGAAAAGGTTAATGGGAAGAGTTTAGGGCTTGGGTTTGTTTTGGGAAATTTGTTTGTTGAACACTTTGCCTACTTAAACTCTGTGCATATATATTTTTTAGTAAAATAAAAATTAAATTTAAAAATGTTAACTATGGCTACTGCATGGAGAAAAGGTTATAAAACAGCAAGACTAGAGACAGTGAGACCATTTAGGAGACTGTGGTAAGAGATAATAGTGGCTTAGGCTAGAGAGGTAACAGTGGAACTAAGAGATAATCTAAAAGTCTAATTTGGAAGTAGAACTGATAAGACTTGATGTGGGTAGAGGGGATAAGGAAAATGAAATCAAGGACAACTTTTAGGGTGGGGTGTTGGCATGGATGAGGCATGATTGGCAAAAGGGAACAGTTTAATCAAGTGTTTGTTTTGAACTTTTAATATTTGAGATGCCTATTATTTCTCCAAGTGGAGGCATCATGAAGGTAGTTGGACTCATGAGCCTATAGCGGTGGCGGGAAGAGATGAGGACTAGATTTGGGTGTCATTAGTATATACTAATATGAATTAGTATATACATATTAGTATATGGTTTTTAAAGCCCTGAGCCTGGTGGAGATAGAAGATTCAGGGAAGGAATATAAAAAGAGTAAAGGGGCTTCCCTGGTGGCGCAGTGGTTGAGAGTCCGCCTGCCAATGCAGGGGATACGGGTTCGTGCCCTGGTCCGGGAGGATCCCACATGCCGCAGAGTGGCTGGGCCCGTGAGCCATGGCCTCTGGGCCTGCACGTCCGGAGCCTGTGCTCTGCAACGGGAGAGGCCACAACAGTGAGAGGCCCGCATACCACAAAAAAAAAAAAAAAAGAGTAAAGAATAGGGCCTTGCAGCACTCCAGATTTGAAGTTTGGATAGGTAAGGAAGAGACAATCAAGCAGAGAGAGCCACATGGCCCAAGTGGTATATATATTTAACCCTTTGGGTGTTGAACCTGTGTATTAGCTCGAACTGCCACAACAAAATACAGTAGACTAGGTGGCTTAAACAACAGACATTTATTTTCTCATAATTCTGGAGGCTGGAATTCTGAGATCACGATGCCAGAATGGTCAGTTTGTGGTGAGATCTCTCTTTCTGGCTTGTGGATAGCTGCCTTCTCACTATGGTATGTTTTCACATGGTGGAGGGGGTGGGGGGGAAAGAGGGAGGGAATCTTCCTTTTCTTATAAGGCAAAAGTCCTATTAGACTAGGGCCTAGTCTTATGAACTTATTTAATCTTAATTATCTTCTAAAGACTCTGTCTCTGGATACACTCACATTGGAGGTTAGGGCTTCAGCATTTGGGGAGGGGGAGACACAATTCAGTCTGTAGAAACCTGTGAGTAAAGATCATGATGACTTAGGATATAAACCATAGCTACAGTCTTGTCATGTGGCTAAACTGCTATGGCAAAATGACTACATTACAAATGGATCTTTAAATGAGTGTCCAGCAAGTTGTTGCAGCTGTGTGATGAACTATCATCCATATTTGTTCCCCTTAAAACAGGATCAACCACACTTGTAATAATAGTCATAAAAAATAATAATAGTAATTATTATTACTCTGTGGTACTCTTCTAAGCACTTTTGCATGAAGTACCTCAACCTATGCCCCCAACAGCTCCATGAGGCAGATATTTTATTTTACAGATAAGGAAACAGAAACCCCAAGAAGTTAAATAACTTGCTGAAGCCCACCATGCTAATAAGTAGAAGAAGGGGATTATACATTCAGACATTTGGCTTTAACAGTCTACACTAGTAACCATTATTCTAGCTCTGATTTTAAGGGATCTACTTAAATTTACTTAGATTCTATGAATCATTTGGGCTGTACTTAACAAATATCATAGTTTTTTATTCTCCTATATGTGCTCAAAATTTGGCAAAGTTCAGAAGAAAGATATTATTGTGCATTTTGGTGTCAGAAACCATGAGGCTGTTAAATGTGTTGGGGGCTATATAAGTTTTCTAGGGTTGCTAACAGAGTGCCAGAAACTAGATGGCTAGACGTCTGAAATCATGGTGTCAGAAGGAGCATATTCCCTTTGAAACTTGTAGGGGAATTCTTCCTATCTTCTTCTTAACTTCTGGTGATTTGCCAACTATCTGTACTGGCCATTTAGCCAACCCCAACACAGAGTAAGTACATAAGAGGCTATTCCTTATCTTGCAGCTGCATAACTCCAATTTCTCCTTCTCCAGTGTGACCTCATCTTTTTTTCTTAAAAAAACCTTGAGATATAATTGACATATAACATTAGTTTCAAGTGTACAACATAATGATTTGATATTTGTATATATTGTGAAATGGTCACAAATCTAGTAACATCCATCACCACACATGGTTACAAACATTTTTTTCCTTGTGATAAGAACTTTTAAGATTTACTTTCTTAGCAACTTTCAAATATACAATACAGTATGTTAAACTGTGGTCACCATGCTGTATGTTATTTTACTTTTTAGCTGGAAGTTTATACCTTTAGACCCCCTTCACCCATTTCACCCATCCTCTCCCTGGCTCCTCTGGCAGCCACCAATCTGTTCTCTATATATATGAGTTCGGGTTTTGTTTTGTTTTTTAGATTCCACATATAAGTGAGATCATAGAGTATTTATCTTTTTCTATCTGACTTATTCACTTAGCATAATGCCCTCAAGTTCCATCCATGTTGTCACAAATGGCAAGATTTCCTTCTTTTTATGGCTGAATACGTATACATATATAAAACACACGTCTTCTTTATTCATTTATCCATTGATGGACACTTAGACTGCATTCATGTATTGGCTATTTTAAATAGTGCTACAATGAACATGGAGGTTCTTATACCTTTTTGAGTTAGTGTTTTCATTTATAAGTTTTTGAGGAATCTCCATACTGTTGTCCATATTGGCTGCATCAATTTACATTCCCACCAACAGTGCATAAGGGTTCCTTTCTCTCCACATCCTCACCAAACACTTGTTATTTCAAGTCTTTTTGATAATAGCCATTCTAACAGGTGTGAGGTGATAATTCACTGTGGTTTTGATTTGCATTGCCCTCATGATTAATGATATTGAGCACTTTTTCATGTACCCGTTGGCTATTTGTATGTCTTCTTTGGAAAAATGTCTATTCAGATCCTCTGGCCCTTTTTTAATCAGTTTGTTTCCTTGCTATTGAGTTGCTAAAAATATATTTGCTAAATATATACATATTTTAGATATTAATCCCTTATCAGATATACGATTTGTAAATATCTTCTCCCATTTTTTATGTTGCCTTTTCATTTTGTTAATGGTTTCCTTATCTGTACAGAAGCTTTTTAGCATGATGTAGTCCCACTTTTAAAAAATTTTGCTTTTGTTGCTTTGGTGTCAGATTCAAAGAATCATTGCCAAGATCTATGTCAAGGAACTAACTGCCTATGTTTTCTTCTAGGAGTTTTATGGTTTCAAGTCATACATACAAGACTTCAATCCATTTTGAGTTAATTTTTTTGTATGGTGTAAGATAAGGGTCAAGTTTCATTCTTTTGCATATGGCTATCTAGTTTTCCCAGCACCATTTACTGAAGAGACTGTCCTTTCCCCATTGTATATTCTTGGCTTCTCTGTCATAAATTAATCGACCATATATGTGTGGATTTATTTCTGGGCTCTCTATTCTGTTCCATTGATCTATGTGTCTGTTTTTATGTCAATACCATATACTTTTTATTACTATAGCTTTGAAATGTAGTTTGAAATCAGGAAGCATCATGCCCTCAGCTTTGTTCTTCTCTTTCAAAATTGTTTTGGCTATTTGGGGTCTTTGTGGTTTCAAACAAATTTTAAGATTGTTTGTTCTATTTCACTGAAAAATGCCGTTGAAATTTTGATAGGAATTGCATTGAATCTGTAGATTGCTTTGGGTAATATGGACATTCTAACAATATTAATTCTTCTAATCCATGAGCATGGAACATCTTTCCATTTATTTGTGAGGTATAACTTCATCTCAATTTAACTAATTATGTATTTTCAAATAAGGTCACATTCTGGGGTATTTGGGGTTAGGACTTCGACATATCTTTTTTGGGGGTACGTAATTCAACCCAAGCAGGGGCCTTGTAGATAGAGTTTAAAATCTTAAAGATAAGCATCTCTCTACTTATCTTTAATGCATAATTGCCACTTTTCTCAATCCTAATATCCCTAAAAAACTTCCTGCCAGCAATGTGCCTTCCTTAGGCTTAAGGATTCTCAATACCAGCTGCTAAGTCTGCTAGAAAATCTGCAAATAGCAGAGGAGAAAATGCAAAGAAAAAACGTTCTCAAATGAAGCTTAAAAAACTGCTAGATTTTACTTTAAAATAAAGTAACATCGGAAATTTTCCCCCTACGTTCTCTAACTTCAAAAATCCTAGTAAACAGTGTTCATAGTCTTGGAATCTATCATTTCCTACTTTTTTCCATTCTGAAAATTGAACTATAATGTCAAATACTAATTATATAAAACATTATTCTCTGCTAATAAATGTTTGGAGCAGTTATGTCACCTCAAATAAACTCAAAGAAAATATTAACTTAAGGTGGCATTTCAAATGAACACAGAAGAGATGGATTACTTAATAAATGGTACAGGGGCATTTGGCTAACCATTTGGAAAAAATAAAGTTAGATGCCTACTTCACAAATTAAACTCCAGATTTGTTAATGATTTATACATAATTGAATTACAGATAGATTTAAAAAATTAGGTAAAATAAATTATAAAATAACTTTGGGAAAATATAAGAAGATATTTACTATATTTTGGAATTGGGAAGTCTTCCTAATTACAAATGCAAAGATATAATCCATAAGAAGAGATATGAATTGGTTTAAATACACAAAAAAATTAAAACTATTTTTGTATATATTAAAAATGGCATAACATGGCAAAAATAAAGGTATGTACTGTATATGACAAATAATACATTTATGTTTTTTCATATAAAAACACAAGTTGCTAACAAATTCATTCTCCAGTAGAAAAATGACAATGAATTTTTTTTTTTTTTTTTTTTTTTTTTTTGCGGTACGCGGGCCTCTCACTGTTGTGGCCTCTCCCGTTACGGAGCACAGGCTCCGGACGTGCAGGCTCCGCAGCCATGGCTCACGGGCCCAGCCTCTCCGCGGCATGTGGGATCCTCCCAGACCGGGGCACGAACCCATGTCCCCTGCATCGGCAGGCGGACTCTCAACCACTGAGCCACCAGGGAAGCCCAGCAATGAATTTTAAAACGCAATCTACAAAAGGAGAAATACTAACAGCTTTTAACATATGTAAAGATGCTTGTTCTTACCTAGAGTAAAAGAAAAACCAATTAAATAGTATCTCTAAAGCCTTTTTCAGTTCTAATACACTATGATTCTGAATACATAGTATTCGGCTGGTACATTTTTGCATAGATTTACTGTTGAATTGATCTTCCAGTGCAAAATATTTTAATCCCTAATATAAAGTTTAATTAAATTACTTCAATCTCATTTACCATATATCTGATACAAAAGTCTGGGTCTTTTTATTTTCTTATTTTTTTAATTTTATTATATTTTTTATACAGCAGGTTCTTATTAGTTATCTATTGTATACATACTAGTGTATATATGTTAATCCCAATCTCCCAACTCATCCCACCACCACCACCCCCGCCTCAGCTTTCCCACCCTTGGTGTCCATACATTCATTCTCTACATCTGTGTCTCTATTTCTGCCTTGCAAATAGCTCCATCTGTACCATTTTTCTATATTCCACATGTATGCGTTAAAATTCAATATTTGTTTTTCTCTTTCTGACTTACTTCACTCTGTATGACAGTCTCTAGGTCCATCCACATCTCTACAAATGACCCAACTTCATTCCCTTTTATGGCTGAATAATATTCCATTGTGTATATGTACCACATCTTTCTTTTTAAACATCTTTATTGGAGTATACTTGCTTTAAAATGGTGTGTTAGTTTCTGCTTTATAACAAAGGGAATCAGCTATACATATACATATATCCCCATATCTCCTCCTTCTTGTGTCTCCCTCCCACCCTCCCTATCCCACCCCTCTAGGTGGTCACAAAGCACCTAGCTGATCTCCCAGCACTATGTGGCTGCTTCCCACTATCTATTTTACATTTGGTAGTGTATATATGTTCATGTCACTCACTTCATCCCAGCTTACCCTTCCCCCTCCCTGTGTCCTCAAGTCCATTCTCTATGTCTGCATCTTTATTCCTGTCCTGCCCCTAGGTTCTTCGGAACCTTTTTTTTTTCTTTTTTTTTAAGATTCCATATATATGTGTTAGGATATGGTATTTGTTTTTCTCTTTCTGACTTACTTCACTCTGTATGACACACTCTAGGTCCATCCACCTCACTACAAGTAATTCAATTTCATTTCTTTCTATGGCTGAGTAATATTCCATTGTATATATGTGCCACATCTTCTTTATCCATTTATCTGTTGATAGACACTTAGGTTGCTTCCATGTCCTGGCTATTGTAAATAGAGCTGCAATGAACACTGTGGTACATGACTCTTTGAATTATGGTTTTCTCAATGTATATGCCCAGTAGTGGGATTGCTGGGTCGTATGGTGGTTCTATCTTTAGTTTTTTAAAGAACCACCATACTGCTCTCCATAGTGGCTGTATCAATTTACATTCCTACCAACAGTGCAAGAGGGTTTCCTTTTCTCCACACCCTCTCCAGCATTTGTTGTTTGTAGATTTTCTAATGTTGCCCATTCTGGCTGTTGTGAGGTAATACCTCATTGTAGTTTTGATTTGCATTTCTCTAATAATTAGTGATGTTGAGAATCCTTTCATGTGTTTGTTGGCAATCCGTATATCTTTTTGGAGAAATGTCTATTTAGGTCTTCCACCCATTTTTTGATTGGGTTGTTGATTTTTAGTATTGAGCTACATGAGCTATTTATATATTTTGGAGATTAATCCTTTGTCTGTTGATTCATTTGCAAATATTTTCTCCCATTCTGAGGGTTGTCTTTTCATCTTGTTTATAGTTTCCTTTGCTGTGCACAAGCTTTTAAGTTTCATTAGGTCCCATTTGTTTATTTTTGTTTTTATTTCCATTACTTTAGGAGGTGGGGCAAAAAAGATCTTGCTGTGCTTTATGTCAAAGAGTGTTCTGCCTATGTTTTTCTCTAAGAGTTTATAGTGTCCAGTCTTACATTTAGGTCTTTAACCCATTTTGAGTTTATTTTTGTTTATGGTGTAAGGAGTGTTCTAATTTCATTCTTTTACATGAAGCTGTCCAGTTTTCCCAGCACCACTTATTGAAGAGGCTGTCCTTTCTCCATGGTATATCCTTGCATCCTTTATCAAAGATAAGTTTTTTTTTTTTTTAAAGTTTATTTATTTATTTTTTTAATTAGTTTCTGCTTTATAACAAAGTGAATCAGTCATACATATACATCTGTTCCCACATCCCTTCCCTCATGCATCTCCCTCCCTCCCACCCTCCCCATCCCACCCCTCCAGGCGGTCACAAAGCACCGAGCTGATCTCCCTGTGCTCTGCGGCTGCTTCCCACTATCTATCTACCTTATGTTTGGTAGTGTATACACGTCCATGCCTCTCTTTCGCCTTGTCACAGCCCACCCTTCCCCCTCCCCATATCCTCAAGTCCATTCTCAAGTAGGTCTGCGTCTTCATTCCCGTTTTGCCCCTAGGTTCTTCATGACATTTTTTTTTTAAATTCCGTATATATGTGTTAGCATACGGTATTTGTCTTTCTCTTTCTGACTAACTTCACTCTGTATGACAGACTCTAGGTCTATCCACCTCATTACAAATAGCTCAGTTTCGTTTCTTTTTATGGCTGAGTAATATTCCATTGTATATATGTGCCACATCTTCTTTATCCATTCATCCGATGATGGACACTTAGGTTGTTTCCAGCTCCGGGCTATTGTGAATAGAGCTGCAATGAACATTTTGGTACATGTCTCTTTTTGAATTATGGTTTTCTCAGGGTATATGCCCAGTAGTGGGATTGCTGGGTCATATGGTAGTTCTACTTGTAGTTTTTTAAGGAACCTCCATACCGTTCTCCATAGTGGCTGTACCAATTCACATTCCCACCAGCAGTGCAAGAGTGTTCCCTTTTCTCCACACCCTCTCCAGCATTTATTGTTTCTAGATTTCTTGATGATGGCCATTCTGACTGGTGTGAGATGATATCTCATTGTAGTTTTGATTTGTATTTCTCTAATGATTAATGATGTTGAGCATTCTTTCATGTGTTTGTTGGCAGTCTGTATATCTTCTTTGGAGAAATGCCTATTTAAGTCTTCTGCCCATTTTTGGATTGGGTTGTCTGTTTTTTTGCTATTGAGCTGCATGAGCTGTTTATAAATTTTGGAGATTAATCAAAGATAAGTTGACCATATGTGTGTTGGTTTATCTCTTGGCTTTCTATCCCATTCCATTGATCTATATTTCTGTTTCTGCACCAGTACCATATTGTGTTGATTACTGTAGCTTTGTAGTATAGTCTGAAGCCAGGGAGCCTGATTCCTCCAGCTCTGTTTTTTTCCCTCAAGATTGCTTTGGCTTTTTGGTGTCCTTTGTGTCTCCACACAAATTTTAAGATTTTTTGTTCTAGTTCTGTAAAAAAAATGCCATTGATAGCTTGATAGGGATTGCATTGAATCTGTAGATTGCTTTGGGTAGTATAGTCATTTTCACAATGTTGATTCTTCCAATCCAAGGACGTGGTATATCTCTCCATCTGTTTGTGTCATCTTTGATTTCTTTCATCAGTGTCTTATAGTTTTCTGAGTAAGGTCTTTTACCTCCTTAGGTAGGTTTATTCCTAGGTATTCAGTTCTTTTTGTTGCAATGGTGAATGGGATTGTTTCCTTAATTTCTCTTTCTGTTCTTTTGTTGTTAGTGTATAGGAATGCAAGAGATTTCTGTGCATTAATTTTGTATCCTTCTACTTTACCAAATTCATTGATTAGCTCTAGTAGCTTTTTGGTAGCCTCTTCCAGTAGCATTCTCTATGTATAGTATCATATCATCTGCAAACAGTGTCAGTTTTACTTCTTCTTTTCCAATTTGTATTCCTTTTATTTCTTTTTATTCTCTGATTGCTGTGGCTAAAACTTCCAAAAGCATATTGAATAATAGTGGTGACAGTGGGCAACCTTGTCTTGTCTTGTCTTGTCCATCTTAGTGGAAATGTTTTCAGTCTTTCACCATTGAGAACGATATTTGCTGTGGGTTTGTCATATATGGCCTTTATTATGTTGAGGTAAGTTCCCTGTATGGCTACTTTCTTGAGGGTTTTTATCATAAATGGGTGTTGAATTTTGTCAGAAGCTTTTTCTGCATATATTGAGATGATCGTATGGTTTTTTTTTCAATTTGTTAATATGGTGTGTCACATTGATTGATTTGAGTTTATTGAAGAATCCTTGCATCCCTGGGATAAATCCCACTTGACCATTGTGTATGATCCTTTTAATGTGCTGTTGGATTCTGTTTGCTAGTATTTTGTTGAGGATTTTTGCATCTATGTTCATCAGTGATATCAGCATGTAGTTTTCTTTTTTTGTGACATCTCTGTCTGGTTTTGGTATCAGGGTGATGGTGGCCTTGTAGAATGAGTTTGGGAGTGTTCCTCCCTCTGCCATATTTTGGAAGAGTTTGAGAAGGATAGTTGTTAGCTAATCTCTAAATGTTTGGTAGAGTTCACCTGTGAAGCCATCTGGTCCTGGGCTTTTGTTTGTTGGAAGATTTTTAATCACAGTTTCCATTTTAGTGCTTGGTCTGTTTATATTTTCTATTTCTTCCTGGTTCAGTCTCAGAAGGTTGTGCTCTTCTAAGAATTTGTCCATTTCTTCCAGGTTGTCCATTTTATTGGCATATAGTTGCTTGTAGTAATCTCTCATGATCCTTTGTATATCTGCAGTGTCAGTTGTTACTTCTCCTTTTTCGTTTCTAATTCTATTGATTTGAGTCTTCTCCCTTTTTTTCTTGATGAGTCTGGCTAATGGTTTATCAATTTTATTTATCTTCTCAAAAAATCAGCTTTTAGTTTTATTGATCTTTGCTCTTGTTTCCTTCATTTCTTTTCTTTCTTTTTTTAAAATAAATTTATTTATTTATTTTTGGCTGCATTGGGTCTTCATTGCTGTGTGCGGGCTTTCTCTAGTTGTGGTGAGTGGGGCTACTCTTTGTTGTGGTGCATGGTCTTCTCATTGCGGTGGATTCTCTTGTTGCAGAGCATGGGCTCTAGGCACATGGACTTCAGTAGTTGTGGCTCATGGGCTCTAGAGCAGAGGCTCAGTAGTTGTGGCTCACAGGCTCAATTGCTCTGTGGCATGTGGGATCTTCCTGGACCAGGGCTCGAACCCATGTACCCTGCATTGGCAGGCGGATTCTTAACCACTGCGCCACTGGGGAAGCCCTCCTTCATTTCTTTTTCATTTATTTCTGATCTGATCTTTATGATTTCTTTCCTTCTGCTCACTTTGGGGTTTTTTTGTTCTTCTTTCTCTAATTGCTTTAGGTGTAAGGTTAGGTTGTTATTTGAGATGTTTCTTGTTTCTTGAGGTAGGATTGCATTGCTATAAACTTCCCCCTTAGAACTGCTTTTGCTGCATCCCATAGGTTTTGGGTCATCGTGTTTTCATTGTCATTTTTTTCCAGGTATTTTTAAATTTCCTCTTTGATTTCTTCAGTGATCTCTTCGTTATTTAGTAGTGTATTGTTTATCCTCCATGTGTTTGCATTATTTACAGATTTTTTCCTGTAGTTGATATCTAGTCTCATAGTGTTGTGGTTGGAAAAGATACGTGATACGATTTCAATTTTCTTAAATTTACCAAGGCTTGATTTGTGACCCAAGATATGATCTATCCTGGAGAATGTTCCATGAGCACTTGAGAAGAAACTCTATTCTGTTGTTTTTGGATGGAATGTCCTGTAAATATCAATTAAGTCCATCTTGTTTAATGTATCATTTAACGCTTGTGTTTCCTTACTTATTTTCATTTTGGATGATCTGTCCATTGGTGAAAGTGGGGTGTTAAAGTCCTCTACTGTGATTGTGTTGCTGTTGATTTCCCCTTTTGTGGCTGTTAACATTTTCCTTATGTACTGAGGTGCTCCTGTGGTGTGTGCATAAATAGTTACAATTGTTATATCTTCTTCTTGGAATGACCCCTTGATCATTATGTAGTGTCCTTCTTTGTCTCTTCTATTAGTCTTTATTTTAAAGTCTATTTTATCTGATATGAGTATTGCTACTCCAGCTTTGTTTTGATTTCCATTTGCATGGAATATCTTTTTCCATCCCCTCACTTTCAGTCTGTATGTGTCCCTAGGTCTGAAGTGGGTCTCTTGTAGGCAGCATATATATGGGTCTTGTGTTTGTATCCATTCAGCCAATCTATGTCTTTTGGTTGGAGCATTTAATCCATTTACATTTAAGGTAGTTATCAATATGTATGTTCCTATTACCATTTTCTTAATTGTTTAGGGTTTGTTATTGTAGGTCTTTTCCTTTTCTTGTGTTTCCTACCTAGAGAAGTTCCTTTAGCATTTGTTGTAAAGCTGGTTTCGTGGTGCTGAATTCTCTTAGCTTTTGCTTGTCTGTAAATGTTTTAATTTCTCTGTCGAATCTGAGTGAGATCCTTGCTGGGTAGAATAATCTTGGTTGTAGGTTTTTCCCTTTCATCACTTTAAATATGTCCTGCCACTCCCTTCTGGCTTGCAGAGTTTGTGCTGAAAGATCAGCTGTTAACCTTATGGGGATTCCCTTGTATGTTATTTGTTGTTTTTCCCTTACTGCTTTTAATATTTTTTCTTTGTATTTAATTTTTGATAGTTTGATTAATATGTGTCTCAGCATGTTTCTCCTTGGATTTATCCTGTATGGGACTCTCTGCGCTTCCTGGACTTGAATGACTATTTCCTTTCCCATATTAGGGAAGTTTTCAATTATAGTCTCTTCAAATATTTTCTCAGTCCCTTCTTTTTTCTCCTCTTCTGGGACACCTATAATTTGAATGTTGGTGTGTTTAATGTTGTCCCAGAGGTCTTTGAGACTGTGCTCAATTTTTTTCATTCTGTTTTCTTTATTCTGCTCTGCAGTAGTTTTTCCCACTATTTTATCTTCCAGGTCACTTATCTGTTCTTCTGCCTCACTTTTTCTGCTATTGATTCCTTCTAGAGAATTTTAAATTTCATTTATTGTACTGTTCATCATTGTTTGTTTGCTCTTTAGTTCTGCTAGGTCCTTGTTAAACATTTCTTGTATTTTCTCCATTGTATTTCCAAGATTTTGGATCATCTTTACTGACATTACTCTGAATTCTTTTTCAGGTAGACTGCCTATATCCTCTTCATTTATTTTGTCTGGTGGGTTTTTACCTTGCTCCTTCATCTGTTGTGTATCTGTCTTCTCATTTTGCTTAACTTACTGTGTTTGGGGTCTCCTTTTCACAGGCTGCAGTTTTGTAATTCCCGTTGTTTTTGGTGTTTGCCCCCAGTGGGTAAGGTTGGTTCAGTGGGTTGTGTAGGCTTCCTGGTAGAGGGGACTGGTACCTGTGTTCTGGTGGATGAGCCTGGATCTTGTCTTTCTGGTTGGCAGGACCACATCCGATGGCGTGTTTTGGGAGTGTCTGTGAAGTTAGTATGATTTTAAGCAACCTCTCTGCTAATGGATAAGGTTGTGTTCCTGTCTTGCTAGTTGTTTGGCATAGGGTGTCCAGCAGTGTAACTTTCTGGTCGTTGAGTGGAGCTGAGTCTTAGAGTTGAGATGGAGATCTCTGGGAGAGCTTTCACGGTTTGATATTATGTAGGGCCAGGAGGTCTCTGGTGGACCAATATCCTGAACTCGGCTTCTCACCTCAGAGGCTCAGGCCTGGCACCCGGTCCGAACACCAAGACCCTGTCAGCCACATGGCTCAGAAGAAAAGGGAGAACAAAAAAGTATGAAAGAAGGAAAGAAAGGAAAGAGAAGAAAATTATTAAAATAAAAATATGTATTGTTAAAAATTAAAAAATTAAAAAGTAATAAAAGAAAGAAGAGAGCAACCAAACGAAGAAACAAATCCAGGAATGCTAACAAGTGCTAAACGCTATACAAAAAAAAAACAACAAATGAACAAAGAAAAAAAAACAGGCAGAACCCTAGGACAAATGGTAAAAGCATAGCTATACAGACAAAAATCACACCAAGAAGCATACACATACACACTCATAAAAAGAGAAAAAGGAAATATATATATATATATTTAAAAAAGGAAGACAGCAACCGTATCAATAAACAAATCTACCATTGACAATAAGCTCTAAATACTAAACTAAGATAAACGTAAAACCAGAAACAAATTCGATGCAGAAACAAACCCCAAGTCTACAGTTACTCTCAAAATCCACCTCCTCAATTTTGGGATGATTCATTGTCTTTTCAGGTATTCCACAGATGCAGGGTACATCAAGTTGATTGCAGAGATTTAATCTGCTGTTCCTGAGGCTGCTGGGAGAAATTTCCCTTTCTCTTCTTTGTTTGCACAGCTCCTGGGGTTCAGCTTTGGATTTGGCCCTGTCTCTGAGTGTAGGTCACCTGAGGGTGTGTCTTCTCTGCCCAGACAGGATGGGGTTAATATTAGCTAATATTAATAATATTAGCTGATTAGGCGGCTCTGTATCACTCAGGCCGGGGGGAGGGGGGTATGGAATGCGAGACGAGCCTGTGGTGGCAGAGGCCAGTGTGACATTGCAACGGCCTGAGGCGCATCGTGTGTTCTACCAGGGAAGTTGTCCCTGGATTACCAGACCCTGACAATGGCAGGTTGCCCAGGCTCCCAGGAGCGGAGGTGTGGAGAGTGACCTGTGCTCTCACACAGGCTTCCTGGTGGCTGCAGCAGCAGCCTTAGTGTTTCATGCCTGTCTCTGGTGTCCACGCTGTTAGCCGCAGCTCGTGCTCATCTCTAGAGCTTGTTTAGGCAGTGCTCTGAATCCCCTCTCCTCGCACACCCCGAAACAATGGTCTCTTGCCTCTTAGGCAGGTCCAGAGTTTTTCCTGGACTCCCTCCCGGCTAGCTGTGGCACACTAGCCCCCTTCAGGCTGTGTTCATGCAGCCAACCCCAGTCCTCTCCCTGGGATCCAACCTCCGAAGCTGGAGACTCAGCTCCCAGCACCCCCAACCCCGGCGGGTGAGCAGACAAGCCTCGCAGGCTGGTGAGTGCTGGTTGGTGCCAATCCTCTGTGAGGGAATCTCTCCACTTTGCCCTATGCACCCCTGTTGCTGCACTCTCCTCTGTGGCTCTGAAGCTTCCCCCCTGCCACCCCCTGTCTCTGCCAGTGAAGGGGCTTTCTAGTGTGTGGAAAGTTTTCCTCCTTCACAGCTCCCTTCCAGAGGGGCAAGGTCCCATCCCTATTCTTTTGCCTCCGTTTTTTCTTTTTTCTTTTGCCCTATCCAGGTATGTGGGGAGTTTCTTGCCTTTTGGGAAGTCTGATGTCTTCTGCCAGCATTCAGTAGGTGTTCTGTAGGAGTTGTTCCACATGTATATGTATTTTTGATGTATTTGTGGGGAGGAAGATGATCTCCACATCCTACTCCTCTGCCTTCTTGAAGGTCCCCCCTCTGTAACTTTTTAAAACCAACTTTATTAGGATCTTTAGGTTGCAAAAGCCAGTATCCCAACTCAAACCTGCTTTAGAAACAAAACCAGTAGATATCTACCACCTCCACACATTCCTGCATCTTTAACCTCCCTGTGTTTTGAAACTCTAAATGAGCTTTCTTAGAAATATAAGGTCAAATTGACCTAATTCTTTCCAGCTGTGTCAGATAGTTAACTTCTCACACTTAGAAGTAGAACAGCTCTAAATAGAATAGACCTGAGGGTCAGCCAGGGCCTCCGGGGACTTCCCAGTTATTTAACCTTCCATTTCTGGACGTTTCTAGAAGAAAATCCCATTTCTGGCTGAATCTTCCTGTCACATCTTTGCGAAACACCTTAAGAGCAACAACCATGTGTCTGGAATGGCTTATTCCTGTCAAGCTTCCAGGTAGTAGGGCATTGTGGTGGTTATATTTTTGTTTACCCAGCCCTCTCTCCCTCCTCCTCTTGGGTCCCTTGAGCAATCACTCTCTCTCTCTCCATGTTGTCCAGGCAAGCCTGTCAATCACAGCATATTCACCAATACCCCACGCTCTCGCCACTTCCTGCAAAGGATTATGACCCAAGCCGGTCAATCAGAGTGTTTCCCGGTTTAGACTAATGGATGTCTGGAGAGATGTGCTCTTCCTCCTAAAGTAGGTAAACTCAGGATGAAAAGTTGGGCTACTGGTGGCCAAAGAAAGTCATTTGCCACAGAAAAACATAAAGCATGAAATATACAGGCAGAGCTAGAGATAATGAGGAAGACAGATCTGGTGACATCATCATTTAGGCGTGTGTAAACAACAGTCCTGAAGCTTATTCTACTTTGGGACTTCCCATGTATATGAACCGATAAATAGCATTTTTTGATTGTTAACTTGAATTGGGTTTCTCTCATTTAAAACCAAACAGCTCTAATTTATGATACTTCTCACTTATAGGGAAGCTCCCACAGGCCTCAGTTATTCAACCAGTCTTACTCTCATCTCCCGAGTTACTACTCTCTACTCTCTTGGGAGAGTGTGTGTGTGTGTTTGTGTGAGAGGGTGGTGCTTAGGATTATGAAATGGTTTTAATAACAAAGAACCTGGTTGTTTGTTTCAAAAATTTGTATTTTTAGAAAAACACACACAAATTTCATCTCTGCCAGTCCTACTGATCCATGGATTCATCCTGACACTGAACATTCTTATCCATTCTAATATTCAGTACAGAACCATTTTCAGTGAACTTGGAGCAACAGGTTCTTTGCTTAAAAAAGATTTTATTCCAGGAAAGTTGTGTTAGTTATCCATTGCCAAATCACAAATTAACCCCAAACTTAACAATTTAAGAAAAGAAACATCATCTCACAATTTCTGTGATCAGGAGTCCAGGAGTGCCTCAACAGGGTGATTCTGCCTCAGTCTCTTACAAGGCTGAAATCAGGGTAACAGCCAGGGCTCAATACCAGGCAAGAATTCTCTTCCAAGCTCATTCCTATGGCTGTTGGCAGTCCTCAGTTCCTCACAACATGGGCCTCTCCACAGGCTGTCTCACACCATGGCAGCTGGTTTCCCCAATGAGCAATTTAAGAGAAAGCAAAAGAGGGAGCATGGACCCCCAAGACAGAAGCCACAGTCTTTGAATAATCTAATCTCAGGAGTGACATCTATCACTTCTGCCACATGTGTTAGAAATGTGTCACTAAGTCCAGCCCACACTAAGGAAAGGGGAATTAAGCCCTATCTCTTCAAGGAAGGAGTATCAAAGAACTTGTGGACATAGTTTTAAAACCACTACGCAGTGTTGGAAGTACTAACTTCCCCAAAGAGAATCTGAGTTCACTCTAAAATACCATGATACTCTGCCAAAGGCTAGACTGAGAAGTCCTAAGATTGGATGGAGGGAAATGAGGGAATGCAGCAGGCGCACGGAGGGAAGGTATTCCAGACAGAAACGTCTTGTCATCCACACACTCCTCAACATACCTAAAACTACCTTTAACCATTTTAAATGGTAAAAGGCTGAGAGTTTTAAGTTGTGAATTAGAGAGCTCCTAGTAATACAATTCAATAAATCAGGATTAAAACACAGCCAGGAGATTATAGTAGGTAGGAAAATTGTACAATTATAAAAATCTGCAAATATGTTGATTGCTTTGAGTTGCAAAGCACCATCACCTGGCCAGTGGTATAAACAAGAAGGTTCAGAGGAGTAGAAGAGCTAGCCTCAGCTCAGCTGCTCACTCCCCTTGTCACCTATGCTCATGCCACACCTGGGACTTTAGGAGTGCTGAGTCTTGTCCCATGTCCATTCATGTCCTCCATTCCTTAAGTATCCCACCTGTTGAGCTCTTCTGTAAACTCCTTAAACAGTATATTATTATTTGGTGATAAACCAAATATGGTCCGATTAACAGTTCTGCTTTTTAAATATTTAAAAATCACAATTTTTATTTTCTCATTGTTGAATGACATTTGCAGGCAGTTCCTATCTTTAGATGCTTTGAATTCATCACTTGTCTCACTAGACCAGTGGTTCTCAACTTTGGCTGCATATTATTATAGAATCATCTGGAAATTCCTTTCCATTCCAGGATTCAACACAGGAAATGAAAGAGAACCAGTTTCAACAAACTAAGAATAACATTTTTTTCACTAAAAACAGATTTCCTTAGTGGGAAGTCAAGATTGAAAACTAACACTTTAGAATCTTTCTACTTAAAGTGTCCTATGCACCAACAGCATCCTTGTTATGTGGGAGCTTGTTAGAAATACAGAATCCCAGACCCCACCTCTGAATCAGATCTGCATTTTTAACAAGATTCCCAGGTGATTCATATGCCCATTAAAGTTTTTGTTTTATTTTGTTTTAGTTTTTATCCATTAATTTTATTTATTTTATTTTTACTTTTTAAAAATTTTATTTATTTTTGGCTTCGTTGGGTCTTTGTTGCTGCATGCAGGCTTTCTCTAGTTGTGGTGAGCAGGAGCTACTCTTCGTTGTGGTGCACAGCGTCTCTTGTTGCGAGGCACAAGCTCTAGGCGTGTGGGCTTCAGTAGTTGCAGCACGCAGGCTCAGTAGTTGTGGCTCGTGAGCTCTAGAGTGCAGGGTCAGTAGTTGTGGTACATGGGCTTAGTTGCTCCGTGGCATGTGGGATCTTCCTGGACCAGGGATCGAACCCTTGTCCCCTACATTGGCAGGCAGATTATTATCTACTGTGCTACCAGGGAAGTCCTATCCATTCATTTTATTATGACATATTTCACACAAATAAGCAATCATATAAAGAACCCCCATATAGCTGACATTTTGTCCTATGCCTTAAGATAAAGACTACAATGAAAAGCAAATTAGAAATAGTTGAGATCCCCTTTATGTTCTTTCTAGAGTTTATTCATCTACTTCCCTTCCCAGTGGTGAGGTTGTTCTGAAACCTCCCATCTATGTTTTTGTACCTTCATTGTATCTTGTCCTATTGCTTGGTGTTTCCAAACATTATATCTGCATTATTTCTCTATAATTTCTAATTTGTATGCTCGTTTAACATTCTGTGTGGAGAATATCCATGCTGACAGATGTAAATCTAATATAATTATTCAACTATAGTATCATATTCTATTATGTGAATATACCATATATTATTTAATTTATTCTGTATTTTAAATTAACCATTAATCCAAAAATTCAAATGGTTTTTCTTTTTTTTATAAGATTTTTTTAAACATTTATTTACCTATTTATTTGGTTGCGCTGGGTCTTAGTTGTGGCAGGTGGGCTCCTTAGTCACAGCTCGTGGGCTCCTTAGTTGTGGCTCACAGCCTCCTTAGTTGTGGCATGTGAATTCTTAGCTGCAGCATGCATGTGGGATCTAGTTCCCTGACCAGGGATCGAACCTGGGCTCCCTGCATTGGGAGCTTGGAGTCTTAACCACTGCACCACCAAGGGAGTCCCAGATGGTTTTTCATTTTTCACAGTTACAGTGTTGAAATAAACATTTTATTCTGGCTTCCTTTTACACTTGTGAAAGTGCCTGTATAGGTCATATATTTACAGTAGATTTTCAACTTTAGCAATTTTATGAAACTCTGCTCCAAAACAATTGTGCAAATAACACAGCCACCAAATTCCAACATTCTGACCAACACTTAGTATTGTCTATATTTTTTTCTCATCTGGAATAAGTGACATACAACATATATACTGATTTGCATTTCCATGATTATAGGTACAATTGATAATAATTTGTTGATTTTTTGACCCTTTAGTTTTCATTTTTCTGCCAAATATTAATCAAATTCTTTGTCCATTTTTAACATATAAGTATTTAAAACTAAAAAAATTCATCTAAGAAGTGATTTGTCTATATTCCACAAATTCTGATATATTGTGTTTTCATTTTTATTCAGTTAAAAAGAATGTCTAATATTTTTAAGACTTCTTTTTCTTAAGGTGAACAACTGGATGTTTGATACACATATATGATATGAAATCATCACCACCATCAAGCTAATAAACATGTCTGAGTCACATAGTTACCATTTTCTTTCTTTTTTTTTGTAGTAAGAACACTTAAGATCTACTCTCTTAGCAAATTTTAAGTATACAATACAGTATTGTTAACTATAGCCACGTTGCTGTACATTAGAACTCCAGAACTTATTCATCTTGTATAACTGAAATTTTGTGTCCCTTAACCAACATCTTCCCATGTTCCCCTCCCCACCAGGTCCTGGCAACCATTATTTTACTCTCTGCTTCTATGACTTTGACTATTTTAGGTTGCACATATAAGTGAGATCATGCAATATTTATCTTTCTGTGTCTGGCTTAGTTTCCTTGGCATGATGTCTTTCACCTTTATTCATGTTGTCACAAGTGGCAAGATTTCCTTCTTTTTAAAGGCTGAATGATATTCCATGTATATACATACCACATTTTCTTCATCCATTCATCTGTTGATGAACAGTTAGTTGGTTTCCATTTCTTGACTATTATAAATAATGCTGCAGTGAATATGGAGATGTATATATCTCTTTGAGATAAAAATTTCACTTCCTTTGGATATATACCCAAAAGTGGGATTGCTGGATCATATGGTAGTTCTATTTTTAATTTTTTGAAGAACCTTCTTACTGTTTTCCATAATGGCTATATCCATTTACATTCCCACAAACAGTGTACAAGTGTTCCCTTTGCTCCATATCCTCAATAACATCTATCTTTAGTCTTTTAGCGAGTAGAAATTCTAACAGGTGTGAGGTGATAATTCATTGTAGTTTTGATTTACATTTCCCTGATGATTAGTGATGTTGAGCACCTTTCCATATACCTGTTGGCTATTTGTGTGTTTCCTTTGAAAACAATGTCTCTTCAGGACTTTTGTCTGTTTTTTAACTGGGTTATTTGACTTTTTGCTATTGCTTTGTATTAGTTCCTTAAAATATTTTGGATATTAACTCTTTATCAGATATATTATTTGCAAATATCTTCTCCCATTCCATAGGTTGCCTTTTTACTCTGTTACCTGTTTCTTTTGCTGTGCAGAAACCTTTTAGTTTGATGCAGTCTCACTTGTCTATTTTTGCTTTTGTTGCCTTGCTTTTGGTGTCATAGCCAAAATAATCATTGTCCAGACCAATGTCAAGATGTTTTCCCTATGTTTTCTTCTCAGGGTTTTGTGGATTCATGTTTTACATTTAAGTCTTTAATCCATTTTGAGTTGATTTTTTTATGTGGTGTGAGATAAGGATCCAATTTCATTCTTCTGTATGTGGATATCCAATTTTCCCAACACTATTTATTGAAGAGACTGTCTTTTCTTCATCATATATTCCTGACACTCTTGCCAAAGATCAATTGACTATAGATATGTGGTTTTATTTCTGTGTTCTCTGATCTGTTGTATTGGTCTATATGTCTGTTTTTATACCAGTTCCATACTATTTTGATTACTGTCACCTAAATGAGAGCCAGGACCCAGAGACACAGCAGCAAACCACAGAGCATTTTTACTAACTTAATAAACATTTGTCATTTAATATAATTTTTCTTTTTTAGTTTTTGTGCAAAGTTATGATATGGTAGGTTTTTAAAATGTAACGTATATGGTGTCTTTTATTCTCACTGCATAGGACATAGCCTATAACTTCGTTCAATATCATTGTAATATTATACTATCCCCTTAATAAAGTACATTATGAATCTTAGAGCATGATCCCTAATTATGATACTTTGGGGAAATTCTAGCCACTTTTGAGCTTTGTACTTTATGGCATAGTTTATGGCATAGTTTACAAGTACACATCATAGCAAAAGAAAAAAGGATAATTTTCTATACTTCTCTGAATATTTCATAATTCCTATCATCAGGTGCCTTGGATGTGGACAATACAGGCTCAATCAATATGTGTTTTTACATTTTATATTTTTTAACTACATCTTTCTCTCAAGTTCTTGAGACCTAATGGAATGCTCTGTCATGGTTGCAGGTTTTGGTGCAGAGAAGCAAAGACTTATAAACAGGGATGCTCATGGCAACATAATTTATGATAGCTAAAAATAGAAAGCATTTTAGATTTCAAATGGAGGGTGAATAGTCAAATAAATCACTACATATTCAACTAGCCAAATATTACACAAGTATTACAAACCATGAATTAAAGAATAAATAACATCTTAGGGAATATGCTCATGTAAAATGTTAAGTAAAAAAGTTTTTAGAGATTAAGAAGAAAAAATCAGAGTGTAAAATCACATATACAATGCAATCCGAATGTCCCATAATGCCCTGCTACTTTGAGTAGTCTATGGACTAGCATCATAAGAATCAGTTGGACCTTATTAGATAATCAGACTTCAGACTCCACACCAAACCCACTGAATCAGAATCTTAAGGGGATTATTTGGCACATCAAAGGCTGAGAAACCTCATCCAGGCCTTATTGACTTGGGGAGCAGCATCAAGTCGCTTTAACAATTTGAACCAAAGTTCAATGCCTCTTTAGCACCCAACAACCTAACATAAGACCACAGCCCCCTCCAAATACACATCCAGTGTCTCCAAAGAGGCTTCCATAAGTATAGACTCAGGCACTGGGGTGGTGGCTTTACTTCTCCCTCAATATCCCCAAGGGGGAAAATGATCTTTGATAATGGTGATAATTTTAAAATTATGTCAGAGAAAGTAGAGGAAGGATATATTGCAACCTCTCATTGAATATGCCATTTGTATAATCTCTGCCCATTTGTTTTCCTTTCTGCACCCTCCTATCCTTCACATGCCTCCTCTCTTACCTAAGAAGGGCCAAGGAGGAGACCCAGCATCCCAGAGTTAGGAGAAATGATTGTGCCCTCATGTGCAATGATGGATACCACCACAGAAAGCAACATGCATGCTATCCGATTCCTTCACACTAGGATACAGGCATCACTATCCCTCTTGACCATTGTCCTAATGGCCACTTTGTAATGGGGCCGACCTTGCTGATGTGGCCCACCCTGGTCCGCTGCTAGTCAAAACTCTCCTCCGAGCACTGCCCTCATAGTTAGACCAGTTCACCTTGGGCCTAGGCCATGATTCTCACAGTTTTAGATTGCCATGTGGGGCTCTACAAGGTCACTACCCATATCATGGTTCCTATCTAGGTGCCTCTACTCACTTAGTTGCTGGTGTCCTCAGATAATTCAGTGCAGTGCTCGGGCCACCATTAGAAGTGCCTATGAACTTTTTGTCCTTTGGGCTGAGGTCACCAGCCTTCTCCACACTGCAGATACCACATGTCTGCCAAGAAGGGGAAATGGAAGAGGATATGGGCTTAAGCAGAAATTAGACAAGGGCAAAGGGGTTTGGGACTAGGAAACATTTCTCCTGAGAGTTTCCTAAGAAAAAGACCTTCCTGGTTATATTCAAGCATGTAGTATGTAATACAATAGAAAAGCAGAATAATGGGATTTAGGAGACCTAGTGTCTTATCCTAGTTCCCTGTGTGACCTTGGGAAAGTCAATCTCAGATCCTCAATTTCCCTCTTTATAGAATGATGGGTAAAAATATTTGCATGGCCTATCTCTAAGTTCTGGTCAAGTTCAATGAGGTAATATTTGGAAAGAGCTTCAAAATCTATAAGATGTAGTATTAGTACCAATAATATGCAGCATCATGGTAAGAAAAAAGATAATCTATGCCAAAATTGGCCTCAGAAAATATCATACCTGTTCACCTGGTAGAACCCATGGGTTGGTATTGTATATTACAAGGTCAAGAGTAAACTTGGAGACTGGTCTAGATTAAAACTTAACAGTGCATTAGAAAGTGATACACAGCTGCTACCAGGTAGGGGAAATTGAGGACATCCAGAAAGAATAAAATGTTTATTACAGGGGAAAAAAAAGCATTTTGTTCTAAAAGCATACAATAAAAGAATATCCACGTTTTATTTTCTCAAACATCTATGCAACTGTTCAGATCCTAAATATAGGAGGTTTTTGCTTTTCATAATGTATCTTTCAGTCTACACAGATTTGGAGCAAAATAAACACCATATATACAGTATAATGGCTTTGTTGGTTTGGTTAAATTAGCTGAAGGCATTGTTGACTTCATCATTAAAATTCATTTCTCAAAGTTTTTTAGCTTTATTGACTCTTTCATCAATTCTTCCTCACTTCTGTCCTCATTCTTTTCCTCCTGTCTCTTTCAATTTCCTATCTAAAATGTTCCACAATAATTATTATAAAAGTTGGAGAAAGATGATGAAGTTTTTTGTTGGAAAGAGATGAACCTTCCAAACTCATTCTCAGCTCATCACCACAGCACCTAGAATATGGAGTGGAAATTTGTATCTTGAGAGTGCCTCGGTGCTTAAGCATGCAGAACAGATGTTTCATTTCACAAGTTTTCCCAATTTATTATACATGATATCTCTATCTGTGTGAGAGGAACACTGCTTTGGGGAATAGGACTTTTCATTTTCCCCAGCAAGCTGATGCATGGAAATGGGCTGTTGAGTCAGCTTCTATTCACCTCAGGAGAGGAGGTTTCTCAAATGCTGTTTATTTTCTTACAAGGACATCAAGGGGAAACAATCACAGTTCCATACTCTCACCTCTGCACATATCATTTCCCTACCCAGAATCCATATAATTGGATGCATCCATCTTGCAAGGCATGGCTTAATTTCACATCTTTTGTGAAATTGATGAACCTGCCTCAGAGTGATAGCTCTTTCTTCAAACATCTAAACAGTATCTGTTGGTGTTATCGTTTTCATAGTCATCATTAGCAACGTAGGAGGGAAAAGGGTGGTATTGGTTAGGGAAGTGATATTATATTCACCTCTTCCTGTTGCACTGTAAGCTCCATGATGGCAGAGACCACTTTTATTGCTCTTTGCCACCCCTCACAATGGCTAACACAGTGCATTTCACATGGTTAGTGTTTAAAAAAGATTGTTCAGTCAATTATGTAAAATGGCCTTGCTAAATTTGGTAGCCTAACTTTGCTCTTGCATTAAGGCTAGAAGAGAGGGGGGAAGAAGAAATAAGAAAATAAAAACCAATCCTGAAAGCTAGTGGGACAAAGAATTAGAAAAGAAACCACAAATATATAAATCAGGTAATCCTCAGGTCTGAAAGTCTAGTTTCTCTCCTGGTCTAGACACTCACCCACCTCTGCTTCTCTTAATTCTCTTTCTTCCCTACAGTGATTTTCCAAACAACCCTGAATTAGTCTTCTAATTTCACATACTTAAGAATGTCCAAACCACTTATTCTCAGACACTGCCAGTAGGTGGGTCAACTGATATAACCCTGAATGGAAAGCAACCAGGGAGTATTCACTAAGAGTTCTAAAAATATTCATACCCATTGTCTCAGTAATTCTACTTCTGGGACTCTATCCTAACTGTGAACAAAGATGTATGGCTTAAAGTTTTCAATATGGCTTTATTTATACAGAGATAGGAACAATCCAACAGTTCTACAGCAGGGGAAGAGGTGAATAAATTATGACACAAGCCTCTTGCTGGAATGTTTATTAAAAAGTTATTTTAAATTATGTTTTAAAGACATTTCAACCTATTTCATTTTTAAAATTAAGATACAATGAAATTGACTTTTTGTGTGACTAATTCAATGAATATTCATGTCTATATAGATTTGTATAACCACCACCAAAATCAAGATAAGAAACAGTTCTATCACTACAAAAAACTCCCTGCGCCATTCCTTTGTCATCACACCCTTCCCTGCCCCAGTTCCTGACAACCAAGGCTGTTTTCTCTATTTATAGTTTTTTCTTTTCAGGAATGTCATGCAAATGGAATCATCTGTATGCACTTCAGTGTTTTGGGACTGGCTTCTTTCACTCAGCATGACTTTGAGGTTCATCAGCGTTGCTGTGCATATCAATAGTTCTTTTCTTTTTTACTGCTGAGTAGTATTCCAAATGCATTGATGTAGCACAGTTTATTTACTTACCTGTTGAAGAACATTTGGGTTGTTTCCAGTGTTTGGTGATGAATACAGCAACTATACACATTCATGTATAGCTGTGTGGACATAAGTTATTATTTCTCTAGGGTAAATACTCAGGAGTAGGATTACTGGCTCATGTGGTAAGGACTAACTTCATGAGAAACTGTCAATCTGTTTTCCAGAGTTAAAAGCATTTTTAATAATCCAGAGAAGTGCTGATGTTATAAATGAGAAAGTAGAAAATGAAATTGAATACACAATATAAAATATGCATAAGAATAAGACTGGAAAGAAATGTATCAAAGTGATAAAAAGTGATTTTCTTGCTGTGATTGGAGTATATGTAGGCTTTTGTTTTCTTCTTTTCTGTGGAAACTCAATGGCTCCTGACATTGCCAGTGAGTAAAAACGTATCAGATTTACAGTAATTACATAAATTCTAGTGCTCAGAGGTCCCACTTCCTCTATTAACTATAAATACCTAGTCTTGTCCAGAGAACTCCCTCCCTAGTTTTTTCTTATAGGAGCAGAGCCATGAAGTCAAGACTGCTTCCTGTATCTCTGAAGCTCCTCTACTGTTATGTCTGAGGGCTCTACTTCCTGCCCCTCTGTTGCCCGTTATGCTGTGCTACCCCCAACTTGAAGGCTGTGCTTCTGGAAGCTTCCTCAGAACCACTGACCTTTGTTGTTCTTTCACCTCGGTTACTAGGAGAGCTCCCGCTGCTTCTCTGGCGGCTCCCAGTGACAGCTTTCCTTCTATCATTCACAGGCATGGTGAAGTGAGGCAGGGGTGGCAGGGGAACAACCTAACGCTGCTCCCTCTGACAACTGTCTTGCTGACACTACAGACTCTAGCCCCTCACTCACAGTGTTTTCTCTCAAGGGTCAATGACTTTCCCTCCATTCCAGCCTCTGGGAGAACCTAACACTATCAGGCATGCCTGTCCATGAGTGAAGCCCACTGGATCACGGGCAAAGTTCCCTCCCACGGGACTCCTTACCACAGTTGAAATCACCAGACATGCTTCAGCACCCACAAGCCACCAAAACCAGGAAGGAGCTGCCGGGCATTCCCTGGCAACACACCACAGACCTCTAGGGGGCACTGTTGTCTCATACCACATGTTGATCTCCACGCAGTTTAACTCACTCTCAGATCTTACCCAGCCAAATTATCACTGCACCAGTATTTTCCAAATATTTAATGAGGATGCACTACTTTTATAATCAGAAAAAATAATAAATTACTAATAATCTGAAGAAATCAGAGAGTTATTTAAACACCAAAGCAAAATACTCATAGAGGGCATTTCCTAAATTGTAAAATTAGCTTCCATTTTATCGCCTACTTTCTAGACTATCGCTTTCTCTGTTAACTTTTCTCATGATTCAAAGCCCAAAGTTATGTGTCCTCTAGTTAAGTTGCTAGATTATATGACTCTTGTTTTTAATTTTCCATATTTAAAATAGCACTGCCCACCTATTTTTAAAGCTTCTAAAATAATTTTAGTATTATCCTCTAAACTTTTCAGGGGAAACTGAGAGTAATACTTCTTCCCTTTCTGTTGTAGAGATAGCAGAGAACTAAAGAGATGGATAGTAGACTTAGTTCTTACAAAACATCTATATATAAATGCAAAATATTCTTAAAAATTTTTTATTGAAGTATAGTTGATATACAATATTATATAAGTTACAGGTGTACAATATAGTGATTCACAATTTTTAAAGGTTATGCTCCATTTATAATTATTGTAAAATTATAAAATATTTTGTTATACAATATATCCTTGTAGCTTATTTTATGCCTAATAGTTTGTGCCTCTTAATCTCCTACCCCATATTGCCCCTCCCCCTTCCCTCTCCCCATTGGTAACCACTAATTTGTTCTCTGTATCTGTGGTCTGCTTCTTTTTTGTTATATTAACTAGTTTGTTGTATTTTTTAGATTCCACATATAAGTGGTATCATACAGTATTTGTCTTTCTCTCTCACCTAAGTAAAACGCAAAATATTCTAATAAGTGAAAAGATAATGCTACCAATTTATCCATATAAGAGCATGAGTTTTGAGTCTTTTGAGTTGAGTAATTCAACTTAGGTGAGTTCACCTACTCCCTTCCAGTGAACCCCCCCTCCCCCCTGCTAGTGGTGAAGGGGACATGCAGATCTATCAACTGTGTGGCCAGGGAGATATAGGCTGTACAGAGTTATGGGCTGAATATAAATATAACCAACCCATGCCAGATTCAGAAACCAACCCCACCAGAAGAAAACTTTATTCATTCACCAAGTATTTATAGAATGCCCTCTACTTGCCAAGCACTGTTCCAGGTGCTGGGATATAGGGGAAAACTACATAGACAAAATTCCTGCTCTCACATAGTTCACATTCTGGGCATGGGTAGAAGATAGCTACAAAAGAAAAATAAATAAGAAGAGTTTCTATTTGAGAATTAAAATAGGATAGAGACTGACTTATGGGGGCTACTTTATATTGGGGGGTCAGGGAAGGACTCTTTGAGGAGTTAGTATTTTAGTTGAGATCTGAGTGATAAGGAGCTAGCCTTGAGAGGATTAAGGGGTTTAAGGGAGTGTTTCAGGGAAAGGAAACATCTAATACAAAGGCTGGAACAAATTGAATGGGTTTAAGAAATAAAAGTGGGTAAGAGTGGCTGGAGTAGAATATGGAGGGAAGAAGATGAAGTCAGAAAGGTAGGCGAGAGTCTGGTCAGGTAAGTCTAGTGGGCCAAGGAAAAGAATTTGAATTTTATTTTAGTCCAATGAGAGACGCAGAGGATTTCACACAGAGGAATGAAACGATCTGATACAGGTTTTTAAAAACCACTCTTACTGCCATTAGGAGGGCAAGCTTGGGAGCATGGAGATGATTATTATTATTATTTTAATTGAAGTATAGTTGATTTACAATGTTGTGTTAGTTTCTTGTGTATAGCAAAGGGATTCAGTTATACATATATATACATAATCTTTTTTCATATTCTTTTCCATTATGGTTTATTACAGGATATTGAGTATAGCTCCCTGAACTATACAGTAGGACGTGGTTGTTTATCCATTCTATATATAACAGTTTGCATCTGCTAACCCCAAACTCCTACTCCATCCCTCCCCCACCTCCCTCCCCCTTGGCAACCATGAGTCTGTTCTCTATGCCTGTGAGTCTGTTTCTATTTTGTATATATGTTCATTTGTGTCATATTTTAGATTCCAAATATAAGTGATATCACATGGTATTCGTCTTTTTTTTAATTTTATTTTTTTGTTGAAGTATAGTTGATTTCCAATGTTGTTTTAGTTTCAGGTGTACAGCAAAGAGACTCTGTTATATATATATATGTATATATATATACATATATATATATATATATATATATATATATATATATATATATTCTTTTTCAGATTCTTTTCCTTTATAGGTTGTTACAAAATATTGAGTGTAGTTCCCTGTGCTATGCAATTGGTCCTTGTTGGTTATCTATTTTATATATAGTAGTGTGTATATGTTAATCCCAACTCCTAATTTTTCCCTCCCCCTATTTTCCCTTTGGTAACCATATGTTTGTTTTCTATGTCTGTGAGTCTATTTCTGTTTTGTATATAAGTTCATTTGTATCATTTTTTTTAGATTCCCATATAAGCAATATGTGATATTTGTCTTTCTTTGTCTGACTTACTTCACTTAGTATGATAATCTCTAGGTCCATTCATGTTGCTGCAAATGGCATTATTTCATTCTTTTTTATGGCTGAGTAGCATTCCATTGTGTATATATATCACATCTTCTTTATCCATTCATCTGTTGATAGACATTTAGGCTGCTTCCATGTCTTGGCTATTGTAAATAGTGCTGCAATGAATATTGGGGTGCATGTATCTTTTTGAATTAGAGTTTTTTCTAGATATATGCCCAGGAGTGGGATTGCTGGATCCTATGGTAACTCTATTTTTAGTTTTTAAGGAACCACCATACTGTTCTCCATAGTGGCTCCACCAATTTACATTCCCACCAACAGTGTAGGAGGGTTCTCTTTTTTCCACACCCTCTCCAGCATTTATTGTTTGTAGATTTTTTTTTTTTTTTTTTTTTTTTTTTTTTTTTTTTTTTTTTTTTTTTTTTTTTTTTTTTTTTTGCCGTATGCGGGCCTCTCACTGTTGTGGCCTCTCCCGTTGCGGAGCACAGGCTCCGGACGCGCAGGCCCAGCGGCCATGGCTCACGGGCCCAGCCGCTCCGCGGCATATGGGATCCTCCCGGACCGGGGCACGAACCCGTATCCCCTGCATCGGCAGGCGGACTCTCAACCACTGCGCCACCAGGGAGGCCCTGTTTGTAGATTTTTTGATGATGGTCATTCTGACCCGTGTAAGGTGGTACCTCATTACAATTTTGGCTTGCATTTCTCTAATAATTAGTGATGTTGAGCATCTTTTATTGTGCCTGTTGGCCATTTGTATGTCTTCTTTGGAGAAATGTCTATTTAGATCTTCTGCCCATTTTTGATTGGGGTGTTTATTTTTTTTTGTTATTGAGTTATATGAGCTTTGTATATTTTGGAAATTAAGGCTTTGTCAGTTGCATCATTTGCAAATATTTTCTCCCAGTCCATAGATTCTCTTTTTGTTTTGTTTATGGTTTCCTTTGCTGTGAAAAAGTTTATAAGTTAGACTAGGTCCCATTGTTTATTTTTGCTTTTATTTCTACTGCCTTGGGAGACTGACCTAAGAAAACATTGCTACGATTTATGTCAGAGAATGTTTTGCCTATGTTCTCTCCTGGGAATTTTATGGTATCATGTCTTATATTAAGTCCTTAAGAAATTTTGAGTTTATTTTTGTGTCTGGTGTGAGGGAGTGTTCTAGCTTCATTGATTTACTTTCAGCTGTCCAGCTTTCCCAACACTACTTGCTGAAGAGATTGTCTTTTCTCCATTGTATATTCTTGCCTCCTTTGTCAAAGGTTAATTGACCATAGGTGTGTGGGTTTATTTCTGAACCCTCTATACTGTTCCATTGATCTATATGTCTGTTTTTGTGTCAATGCCATGCTGTTTTGATTACTGTAGATTTGTAGTAGTCTTTGAAGTTTGGGATGGTTATGCCTCCAGCTTTGTTCTTTTTCCTCAGGATTGTTTTGGCAATTCTGGGTCTTTTACGGTTCCATGTAAATTTTAGGATTATTTGTTCTAGTTCTGTGAAAATGTCATAGGTAATTTGATAGGGGTCGCATTAAATCTGTAGATTGCTTTGGGTAGTATAGCCATTTTAACAATTCTTCCAATCCAAGAGCATGGGATATCTTTCCATTTCTTTGAATCATCTTCAATTTCCTTTATCAATGTTTTATAGTTCTCAGCATATAAGTCTTTCACCTCCTTGGTCAAGTTTATTCCTAAGTATTTTATTTTATTTTTTTGATGCAAATTTAGAAGGGATTTTTTTTTAACTCTCCATTTCTGATATTTCATTGTTAGTGTAAAGAAATGCTACAGATTTTTGTATGTTAACCTTGTATCCTGCTACCTTGCTAAATTCATTTTTCAGTTCTAATAGTTTTTTTTGTGGAGTCTTTAGGGTTTTCTATATATAGTATCATGTCATCTGCATATAATGACAGTTTTACCTCTTCCTTTTCAATTTGGATCCCTTTTATTTCTTGTCTGATTGCTGTGGCTAGGACTTCTAATACTATGTTGAATAGAAGTGGTGAGAGTGGGCATCCTTTTCTTGTTCTAGATTTTAGTGGGAAGGCTTTCAGGTTTTCACCATTGAGTGTTATGTTGGCTTTGGGTTTGTCATAAATAGCTTTTATTATGTTGAGAAAAGGAGCATGGGGATTATTTAGGCAGTTCTAACAATAACTGAGGCCAGAGGCAATGAATGTATGGAGTAAGAGTGTATCAGTAAAGGAAGAGGACAAAGTTACTGCATCTTTCAGAGATGGAGCTGTTGGGATTAGTTGATTTATTAGATATACATGGTGGAGGGGGAAGAGGTGGTGAGTCAAAGACTACTCTAAGCTTTTTGGTTTGAACAGGTAAAAGTAGTTCCATTTCCTGAGATGAGAAGCCTGAGGAGAGCATATTCCAGAAGGAAAAATTGGTGTTGAACATGTAGGCCTACTAGCCAAGCCTTTGGGTGACTTCAGGCCTGTCCCGCTGCAGCTGCTAGTTGGAAGGGTGTGATGAGGCTGGCAGGCATTCTTCTGAGTAAGCTGATCTGATTTAAGTTTTAATCTGGAAGGGGAAATCCATGGCTGGGTTTAAGATCTGAGGTCAGCAACCTGTCACACCAACAAAGAAATGTTTCTTAAGGTGATCAATAGATAAGCCTCTAGAAAGAGTAGCTCCTCAAAGTGGCCTAATTCCAACTAGGTAGCTATTACTCATTTGACTCCTACCTCTTGACAGAGCTGTCTGATTTTTTTTTCTTAGCTATTTAGAGTTATATCTTATATATATTCACATGAATTGAAAGCACATAGAGACTTCCCTGGTGGTTAAGAATCCGCCTGCCCATGCAGGGGACACAGGTTCGAGCCCTTGTCCGGGAAGATCCCACATGCTGCGGAGCAACTAAGCCCATGTGCCACAACTACTGAGGCCCACGTGCCTAGAGCCTCTGCTCCACAACAAGAGAAGCTACTGCAGTGAGAAGCCCACACACCACAACGAAGAGTAACCCCCACTTGCCGCAACTAGAGAAAGCCCACGTGCAGCAACAAAGATCCAACGCAGCCAAAAATAAATAAATTTATATATATATAAAAAAGAAAGCACATTATATAATGTGAATTCTAAATATTTATTTTAATGTTTCAACATCCCTGAAATTTAAATAAATGAAGCTTTAGGTTTCCATAGAGAGAGCACACATGTTTAAAAATAAGAAGTCTGAGATGGAGGTTAAAAAATGGTAAAGCTGTAAATAGCTCTTAAAAGCATAATATCTTCAGTCCCCCAAATCTTAAAATACAAGTAAATGCTTTAACTTTTGACTCCAAAGCTGGAGAATTTTGTGTGCTTTGAAGAATTTTGAAGTGATATGTTTAATCATAGAGATCTTGAATAGTCATAGTCCTTAATCATACTCACCTCCTCTTCATTATTGTGAGTGTTTGTTAATCATTCCTTTTAGTGGAAAGGCTGCCACAGCTTTGGTTTCCTTTTGGGGAATTAGACCTTCCCACTTCAGCAAGCTCTTTCTACATTAGGGTCTGCAGGTAGAGTCAGATTCTCTTGAAAGTTGAGGGGTCCCCACTTATGCCCCTGAAGGGGTGGAAGGTTTGGGAGCATGAGGGCTGGACCCAGCAGCCAGAATCTTACAACATATTTGAAATTCTCTGAAGCAACTACGCAGGGAGGATCTATCTGGGCATCACATTCATCTCCTACTTATTTCCCCAGGGTTGCCCACAAGTTCCTCTACCCATCACAGGGAGAAAGAACTTTTGAGAATTCCTGAATGTCAAATTTAGGAGTATATTCTTTGTACCTACATTCCATTTGAGCAGTGTGGGCATGGGCCCAGGAAACCCCTTTTATAGAATATGCATATTTATAGGACATAACTGAGCAACTCTGATCCAGGACTACCCAAAATTACAATGGCCTCTTGAGCTCTACACTAACTGGTTCCCCATTAATCTCCCTGGCCTTATTTCCTACCATTCTCTCCCTGGTTCACTCTGCTCTAACCACTCTGACATCCCTGTTTTTCTTCAAATATAGACACACTTACCTTGGGGCCTTCACATTTGCTCGTCCTCTGCCTAGAATACTCTCTCCTTGTATCCATACAGCTTGCTCCCTTACCTCCTTTAAGTCTTGGCTCCAACATCACTTTTTAAACAAGGCCCACCCTTAATAACCCCTATTCAATACTGCAAACTTCCCCTCTACCACCCACACTTGCCATCCCCATTATCCAGCTCTTTTTTTAAAGCATTTATCACCTTATAATATGTTATATCGTGTACCTATGTATTATAATTATTATTTATTGCCTATATCCTCCCAGTAGAATACAGTTCCACAAAAGGTAGAATGTTTATCTTTTTGTTTGTTAACTACTTATTCCTCTGGGCTTACAAAATGCCTGGCACATAATAGGCTTGTAATAATTGTTGCAGATTAAATGACTGAACACAGCATATCTCAGAAAACTAAGACTTGATATGGTCCCTACTCTCAACACCAGTACACCTACCCAGGGCCAGTTCTTTCCTAGCACTGCTGACCTGCTGCCAGTCAGTCCTTAATGTGACAGTGCCTGGCCTTGGCCCCAATACCTGCTTGGTCCATAGGCTGTAAATGAGTCAAACTTGAGTCCACTTGTCAAATGCCAATCTACTGACACCAGGTTGTGAGGAAGGAAAGTACAGCAGGGTGCCAAGCAAGGAGAACAGGTATCTATGTACCTGTTTGGGTCAAGAGACCCAAACTCCCTGATGGCTTTCAGGGAAGGGTTTTTAAAGACAGCATGAGAGAGAGGGTCTCTGGCTATGTGATCAGCTCATGCACAATTCTCTGATTGGTTGATGGTGAGGCAAGAGGGTAATATTTCAGGAATCTCAGTCATCAACCTTCTGATTCCAACCAGTCTGGGGTCTACCCACTTGCGGTCAGCAGTTTTCAGTTGGTGGGAGTCAGGTCTCTGTAAAAACAACTTAGGAATGTGCATCAGACATTATTATCCACATCCTTCAGGAGGAACTAAGGTCCTGTGACTCTGCTATATGGCTATTTTATTGTTTAAATTGTTATCAATTCTCCTGCCCGACTGCTGTTCTTTGTCTCTGCATGTTCTCACTCCTCTGATCATTAACCCTTAAGCCAGACTTTTTGAAACTCAGGGAAGGTTCAGAAGACTGAATTTTTTCTTTAAGCAAGAGGTGGGAAACACAAAGAGATCTGTTACCAAGAAAGCCTGTCTGGGGATTGCTCAGTTTCAATGCCACCACTGCTGCCCATGACCTAGCCCAGCCACAAAATGTCAGCAGCTTGTCTGGATCTGAAACTCTTCAAGTCTCAAAGTCCTGTCTCAGTCTATGCCTGCTGCCTGTGTTCTCGCTCCTGTCCACATCACTGCAGATATCCTCCTCTCTTTCAGTCAGCAACACCCCCCCAAGGGAAGACTGGCTGTAGAGAAGGGTGCCAGTTTCCCCAGTTGCCCCTTCTATGCTCCTCTGCAAGAGGAGCTTTTTATCCTGTGAAGATTTTTCTGCCAACCATTAGAGGGAAAAAGACCTGGGATAATAAACAACCAACAAAGAATTTAAAAGGTTTTGAAACATAGAATTTTCAAAGTTGTGTTTTCTCATCTGTATTTCTTGACTTTTTTGAGATGTTTACATAGAATCATCTCTTTTCCTATGTACCTATTTTTGGGTAAAAAGTATTTTCAGAATTTCTCAATTATGTAAAATAGTAATGGATAACATTTATTGAGCAATTACTATGTGCTTGACACCATAATGCATCTCTGTACAAATTATCTCATTTAATCCTCACAACATCCCAGTGAGATTGATGCTGTCAATCTTCCTGTTTTGGAGAGGAGAAAACTGGGGCCCAGTAAAGTTAAATTTACTCCCACGGTTACACAGCTAGTAAGCTGAAGTTTCTAAATTTAAACTACAATTTATCTAATTTGAGAGTTCAAATTTTCAACCACTATAAAATATCTCTAATACATGCAGGAGGCTAAAAGGTGCTATTTTCTGAAACTTCTTTTATTTTCAGTAGCTGGTGCCATATGTTAGTCCATTGAACAAATGTTTTATTGAGTATCATCAATGTGACAGGTAATAGTCTAACCAATGGGGAAACAGGTGAGTGAACAAACATGGCCCTTGCACTCATAGGACATTTGTTTCTTCTTAGAATCAAATTCCTGCAATAAGTATCAATAGACACTAAAAGGTGTATAACATAGGGACCTCCCTAGTGGTCCAGTGGTTAGGGATCTGCCTTCCAGTGCAGGGCATGCAGGTTCAATCCCTGGTCGGGAAACTAAGATCCCACATGCTACCAGGCAACTAAGCCCACATGCTGCAATTACAGAGCCCATGCACTCTGGAGCCCGCTCACCACAATTAGCGAGAAGCCTGGGCACCGCAATGAAAGATCCTACATGCCGCAACTAAGACCAGACGCAGCCAAAAATTAAAAATAAATAAATAAATATTTAAAAAAAAATTAAAAAAAGAAAAGAAGATGTACAACCTGTAACCAAGAATCCCATTTCTTTTTTTTTTCAATTTATTTATTTTAATTTATTTATTTTTGACTGCGTCGGGTCTTTGTTGCTGCGTGCAAGCTTTCTGTAGTTGCGGCAAGTGGGGGCTACTCTTCGTCGTGGTGCATGGGATTCTCATTGAGGTGGCTTCTCTTGTTGCAGAGCACGGGCTCTAGGCATGCGGGCTTCAGTAGTTGTGGCGTGTGGACTCACTAGTTATGGCGCATGGGCTTAGTTGCTCCACGGCATGTGGGATCTTTCCAGATGAGGGCTGGAACCCGTGTCCCCTGCACTGGCAGGCGGATTCTTAACCACTGAGCCACTAGGGAAACCCAAGAATCCCATTTCTAAAAATGAAAATAATCTGAAATAGATACAAATAATTATATGTAGAGATATTTATCAGAGCACTATTTGTAATAGTTACAAATGGAAACAACACATACGTCCAGTAGTGGAGGAATCATTAGGTAAATTGTGATACATTCACACATTAGAATATAATAGTCACTCATAATAATGTTTTGAAAAAGTTTTTTATTATGAACAAACACTTAAGTTATCATGTTAAATGAGAAAAGCAAACTACGAAACAATCTGTTTAGTATGCTTTTAAGGATGTAAAATAATATGTATATGACATTGTTTAGGGCAAACCACGTGAAATTAATATTTTTGTAGATCAAAAGGATCATATAGCAGTAATTTCATGATGGAAAAAACATCTGAAAGCAAATAAGCCAAAATATTAATGGTAATTATTCTTTGGTGGTAGGATCATCAGCAATTTTCATTCTCTTTCTTATACTTTTCAGCATTTTCCTATTTTCAACAATGTACATATATTACTTTTCTAATAAAAACATTATTGTATAAAAAGAGAACAAATGTTCCTCTTTTGGCCACTTTACTAAATCATAATGCTAAATGCACTCTGATTGAGTACCTATAATCCATCATGTCAGTAACTGTAGCAAATGTAACAATGAAGTGTAATTCCATTTTATACATACTGCAATAGAGATTCAGCCTAGAACAATACTTCATAGCAGTCTGAGACAGGGAACTTGTTCAGATAAAATAAATGCCAGACTGTCCACACTTCAGAGTATTGGGAAACGACTGTTTTATACTGACTGCCTTAGAGATAGGTTCCTAGGATCCGACTCACAACATTTCCAAGAAAGCCACCTGAATTTCTTGTTGATGATTTTAAGTACTTCCAGAGAATTTTTGAAAAAAAATCTATATATAGATATGTATATACATTTCTATATACATGGACCAAAGAAAAGTATGTTATAAAGTTCTAGTTCTTGCAGATAATGGGGAGAAATTTTATATGCTAGAAAGAGGGTGTCTTTTTTTTTTTTAATGGATGATCTGAAATAACTTATCAATCCTTCATCAGTTAGTGTTGATGAGCAGTCACATCTGTTATTATAGCCAGGAACAATGGAAAATTAAATATTTAAATAAAATAGGTCATCCTTTCCAAAATTTAATATGGCTGCTCTTTCTACACTTACACTTTTAACTGTAAATTATACATTACATATACATTTTAGTGAGTGCTTACTGTGTACCAGACACTGTTGAGACAAGGTATAGATTATTGAACAAGTCTGACAGGTCTCTTACAGCCTAGTGGCAGAGACATACAAACATGCAAATAAATGCAAAATTATCTATTGTGAGAAGTGAGATGAAAGCAAAGAACAGGATGCTGTAAGAAAAAATTAAGATGAGGAAGAATTAGACTGGGAAGAACTTGGAATCTAAATTAACACAGGATAGTCTCTCTGACGAAGGGACATTTAAACAGGAGGATGGGGGGAAGGAGAGCTTCCCAGGGTTAAGAAAAGATATGAAGGCCATTACCTGAAAAAGAGCTAGAGGTACTGAAAGATGATGAGTCTGCCTAGGATTTTCTTGAGCAAGGCAGAGAGCGTCATTAGATGGTGTTGGTAAGGTAGACCTGGGCCATGTGACTCAGGAGTGTGTAGGTCATGTTAAGGATTTATCCAAAGTAGAATAGAAATCTGCTAAAATATTTTCAACAGAGAATGGTATGATTAATATTTTATTAATATTATTATTAATTAATATTTTACAAACATCATTCCACTGAAATGTGCTATGGGGTTCTATTGGTTCTATTTTACTGGGTAAAATTCTTGATGTCTGGGGTTTGCTTTAAAATACTGCAGCTATAAAGAAAAGAAAAAAGATGACGGTGGGGGGTGGGTGATTAGAGGAAGTAAAATTGTCAAAATGTTGAAAATTGTTGAATCTGGGTGATAGGTACATGGGAGCTTATTATACATTTCTCTGTATTTTGGGGTATGTTTGAAAATTTTCATGGTAAAAAGTTATTTCAAAAAAAGTTAAAGAGGGTGCTTTGGCTCTGAAATCATAACCTCAGTTCTGCCACTGTGCAATTTTTGAAAAACTTCTTTTTCTTCTATAATCCTTAGTTTCCATATGTGTGGAATAGTTATAATGATAGTATCTACTTCCTAGGCTTGTTAAAAGATTATTACAGTAATGGCAGAGTCTGGTTCATAGTCAACACTTGGGAAATGTTAACTATGACTTTAGTATTTACTCCAGAAATATTGTTATATTGTTTTAAAAAATTCATCCTGGTGTATGCGTGAAAAATGAATAGGAAGAAGAATGGTGATTTGAAAAGATCAGTTAAGGGTTATGCTGGAGTTCATCTGAGTGGCAACAGAGCAATGGAGGAGTGAAGTTTGATGAAAATCAGGGAATCACTAGCGTATGTATAGTGCTTAAAACCTCGTAAAAGAGCAGGACTGCTTGAGAGAGAGTTCTCAGGGATAACCCCTCTCCCTATTTTTTCTTTTGCCACGGACCTCTCTGGCAGTCTTGTGAAGACTATGGACTCCTCAGAATCCCATCCATGTGTAGGGGAGGCAAAATTTGACCTCAGCTGCCTTAGGGTTTTCTGCTGGGCCTGAGAATTAAACTGACATAAGACAGATTAACAGGAGGAAAGCATATAAATTTATTTAACATAAATTTTATGTGACACTGGAGCCCTCATAAGGAAATGAAGACCCAAAGAAGCAGTTAGGGTTGAACACTTATATACTGAGCTGGACAGAGTAGTGAATTGTGAAAATGTGACAAGGCTGAGGGGCCTTGACCTAGGGTAGTTAATAGTGGAGAAGGGGCTAGGAAGAAGAGGGTTAGTTGATAAGGTTTGTTTGTACAGATTTCTCTTGAGCTCGACCCCCCTTCCCTGGTGACAGAAAAAAAAGATTACTTTTTTCCTGGTATAGGGAAGACATCTTCTATATGGGGGTTTAATTCCCTACTTTCAGGAAGAAAAAGGGGGAAGTCAGAGACCCCTTCTTGCACCTCCTGTTTTCCAGGTGCCTTTAGCTCAAAATAATCCTTATACCAAAGTGGCATATTTTGGGGTGGCATATTCTACCATCCTTCACATACACAAAATGAAATTTAAGTGATGACAAAGAAAACCAATTATATTAGAATACAGTTACCAAAATATTAAAAAAGTTTTTTAACATAGTAAAATATATTTTTATTAATGTATTAAGTAACACAATCCAGTAGCCTAATAACTACTATAATGTTGAAATGGGGATGAGCATATATAATATTTCAAGATATCTACAACAGCTGTGATGTGATATGAAAATATTATTGTTTTCCTCAATGACTCCCACAGATCAGGTTCCCTAGAAAGCAGAATCTAAGCTGGAGATTGGCATTAAGGGGGTTTACTAGAGAGTGCACCTGGGGAGGGGAAGGGAAGGGAAAGGAAGTTCAGAGCTGTCCTGAAACAGAGGAGAGGGCCAGACCTGTATATCCCAGCACTGGTCAAGCGATGGATGGAAGCAGCCCCAGCAAGGTGATGACCCAGGGTGAGACGGCTCTGCAGCTGAAGCCATCCCTGAAGGGTCTGACAGCTGGGGACACTTTGCCAACAGCTTTCCAGCAGCTGGGGGATAAATCCTCATTCCTGAAAAAGAATCTGAGTGACACATCCTAACATCCATCACAGTGGTGGAGCTACAGCTACTGCAATTTCTACTGCGCTTTGTTGCCTATATTCATATTTGAAGGAAATGGATTTCAGTTAGAGGTTAGTGAAAATGAACATGTAATTTTTTTAATGCCATCCAAATACATGGACCCGGGCTAAGAACAGTTTTGAATGAGAAAAGGGCTCCATATTCAGAGGTGCTGTTCAGGCTCTTTTGCTTGTTGGAACAAAGTAAGGCTATCTTCTGCTGTAGGCAAAAATGAGCCTGTTTTCTTCAGTGAGAATGATGCCCATTCACTAAGAAAGTCAGGCATGAGAGAGTCTGAAGCCCCAGAGGGAGAGACACAGAAACTGAGATGCAGCCTGAGTTTGCTTTAGAGTTCCAGATTTTAATCCCCCATGAGGTGGAAATACACCTCCAATTCTTGGTGTCCAAGAAACACCCCTGCATTTTTTAAGGGCTTAATTTTTTAGATGAGTTTTAGGTTCACAGCAACATTGAGAGGAAAGTACAGAGATTTTCCATATACTCCCTGTCCCCACACATGCATAGCCTCTCCCATTTTCAACATCACTCACCAGGGTGGTCCATTTTGTTACAATTGATGAACCTACATTGACAAATCATAATCACCTAAAGCCCACAGTTTACATTATGGTTCACTCTTGGTGTTATACATTCTATGGATTTGGACATATGTACAGCAACATGTAGCCATCATTATGGTATCATACAAAGCATTTTCACAGCCTAAAAACCCTTTGTTCTCCACCTATTCATCCCTCGCCAACAACCCCTGATCTTTTTACTGTCTGCATAGTTTTGCCTTTTCCACAGTGTCATATAGTTGGAATCATACAGTATGTAGCCTTTTCAGATTGCCTGCTTTCACTTAGTAGTATGCATTTAAGCTTCCTCTATATCTTTTCATTTCTTTTTAGCACCCCTGTATCTTTTTTTTTTTTTTTTTTTTTTTCTTTTTGCGGTATGCGGGCCTCTCACTGTTGTGGCCTCTCCCGTTGCGGAGCACAGGCTCCAGACGCGCAGGCCCAGAGGCCATGGCTCACGGGCCCAGCCGCTCCGCGGCATATGGGATCCTCCCAGACCGGGGCACGAACCCGTATCCCCTGCATCGGCAGGCGGACTCTCAACCACTGCGCCACCAGGGAGGCCCCCCTGTATCTTTATAATGCATTTTTTTCCTCACATAAGCTAATTTAAGTAGGTGTCTGCTACTTCCAAGCTAAAGTACCTTGTTGGAGACAAAGAGATACTTTTTTTTTTTCCTGGCTAAGCTGTGTGACTTGTGGAATCTTAGTTCCCTGACCAGGGATTGCACCTGTGCCTTGTCAGTGAAAATGCTGAGTCCTAACCACTGGACCAGCAGGGAATTCCCCACAGAGAGACACTTTCAACTCCCCCTTTCCCAAATTCTTGAAATCTGCAGGAGTTTAGGATGAGGAGCATCTGGCAACAAATATGGGATTGGGAATGGCTGAAGCATTGGTGCAAAGGTGTGTCAAATAAGGCTTTGAAATCTCCATGAAAACATTGACTTTCTCATTGGAAGCCCTTGCTATATTCTATAACCCACCTACAAAAATTACTTTTTTTTAATATTCTGTGATAGACTTCAACATTTTGATGACTGCCATGCTTTAAATGGGAATAAAGATAGTTATTATATTTTTTAATTTGACTGACCAAGGCAGACAGTAATGAAATGGTATTCATCAGAATAGCAATCTTTATTTTTAAAATCCAAAGGCAGTCAATAATGTGCTCTATGTACTTTACTATTATGATGACATATAGCATGTAAAATATTAAGTATGTCTAATATTTAATTCATTTCAATCATATCAGTCTGTCATTACATAATAAATGAACAAGAAAGTCTACCAGCAGCTCCCCACAAACATTTCCTGTTGAACTCTTAGCTTTTTTATGTAGTCTCGAAACCTGAAAATTGCCTCTAAGTTAGCATAGGTATTCACACATTATTTCCACCACCAACCAAGAAATGCCACTGTAACAGTCGCTGAATAGTTTTTTTATGCAAAACTGATGTTCGTGACAGATTTTTAAGCATGTAATTTGTCTCAACACGTGTCATTTTATTTGTAAAAACTCCTAGGACTAAAAAATGAAGTTTCAAAAAGTTATTTATTTTGTCTCTGTGCAGGGTAGTGTCAATTACAGATTGGCACTTGCCATCTACCTCTACAAGGATTAAATCATGTGCTGCTGTAGCTGCTGACTTTCAACACCCCCTGAAAGGAGTTCAGGGTGGAGAGCAGAAATGAGGCAGTGTGCTCTGGGAAGGACTGGCAGAACAGGTCTTCAGATAGTTACATATTTTCAGGAGCTGATTTTATGAGCCCAATTCTTGTTATCTCCTCATATCTAGAAAAGCACTAAAATCCTTCAGGTGATGACTGCTCCTCATGACTAGCAGAAACTTTCTGCAAAAATATGTGCTTGATTGCTTGTACTCTCCCTTCACCAAAATCACATATATACTAACCTTCCCCCCTACCTCTTTGGAGCAGTTTCTCAGAGCTATCTGAGATGCTGTCTTCCAGGCTATAGTCCTCATTTTGCCCCATATAAAACTTAACTCACAACTCTCACGTTGTGCATTTTTTTAAAGTCAGCAGTAGAATAGATGTAAAATAATCAACCAACAGAGTTGTGTGATGGTCTGTTAGATTCAGAATCATACCATTGTTATAAAGGGAAAATAAAAGCTATTTCCCTTGTACCCCACCCCCATCTTAGGAAGAAGTGAAGCATCCCACCCCTAGTAAGAAGAGAAAAACAAATATACCAAATGGACATAGAGTTGTCCATCGATATCCACAGGGGATTACTTCCAGGACCCCTTGAAAATACTAACGTCCACGGATGCTCAAGTCCCTTATACAAAATTGTATAGTATTTGCATATAACCTAGCATATCATCCTGTATTCTTTTTTTTTTTATAAATTTATTTATTTATTTTTGTCTGTGTTGGGTCTTCGTTTCTGTGCGAGGGCTTTCTCTAGTTGTGGCAAGCGGGGGCCACTCTTCATCGTGGTGTGCGGGCCTCTCACTGTCACGGCCTCTCTTGTTGCGGAGCACAGGCTCCAGATGCGCAGGCTCAGTAGTTGTGGCTCACGGGCCCAGTTGCTCCGTGGCACGTGGGATCCTCCCAGACCAGGGCTCGAACCCGTGTCCCCTGCATTGGCAGGCAGATTCTCAACCACTGCGCCACCAGGGAAGCCCCATCCTGTATTCTTTAAATCATGTCTGGATTACTTATAATACTGAATGCTATGTAAAAACTATATAAATAATTATAAATACAATATAAACACTATGTAAATAGTTGTCAGCAGGTGGCAAATTCAAGTTTTGCTTTTTGGAAGTTTCTGGATTTTTTTTTTTTTAAGTATATTCCTTCTTCATTTGGTTGAATCTGCAGATTTGGCACCTACAGATATTGAGGACTGACTGTACTTGGATTTGATTTTATTATTTGATTTGATGATACAGCATCTTATAAATGGGAGAAAATTCCTAAAAAAAAAAAATTACTCTGCCAGCCCAGTTCAGCTCAGTTCTCCCCGTGCCAGTTTTAAACAGTTGAGTTGCCTTAGTGCTGGATCTGAGGGGAGTATCTTCTGTGGGCTACCATTAGCCTGCCCCAGCAGATGGATATCTAGTTCCTTTCAAACATTTCAATCTCAGCCTCTGTCCTAGGTACAGAAGACCCAATAAGTGAAATGTTATGTTCCTTAAGGGACTCACAGTCAAGTATGAAAAAAGATTATTAGGGAAACAAAGGGTTGACTCTTCTAGTGGTTGTGACAGCAGAAAGGTGTGGTGCAATCAACCTCTGGCCAAAGTGAGCAGGGCAACCAACTTTGGTCAGAGGAATAAGGAAGCTGTTGTGCAGAACCCAAAGGGCTTGTAACTGGTGAAAAAGGAAGCAGGAAGTAGGGCAAAGATGGGTTGTCTAACTTCCCTTGATTCTACTCTCCCCTATGAAGAGAACAACAACCACTCACTCCTTGGGGCCGATCAAAATGTGTTTGCTCTTGAGATAGCTTTCCTCAGTGTCGCTGGAGGAGCCAGGAGACCAGACATGCTGGGGCCACTTAATTCTTGCCTCTGCCAGAGCTTTAGCCAGACATCTGGGATTACACTTTACTTTTGTGCTGATGAAAACAAATTGGTTGTAACACTCTTGAAATTTTACATCGATTAGATACAATATTTATTGTTTACTGATTTCTTCATCTGTGAAATGGGGATAATGATAGTATCTGCTTCAGAGTTGTTTTAAGGTTAAAGATTTTAAGGTTAAAGATTTTGCATATGTACATATTTGGGTATATATATATATATATATAGAGAGAGAGAGAGAATATATATGTATATATATTATATATACACTCCTTATATATATTATATATTCTTTACAACAATGCCTGTGCATAGTAAACACTCTCATGTGTTAACTATTAGTTTATTATATTTGAAATATACTTAATTTTAGCTTTTAGCAATTCAAATTAGTGTGTGCTAGAATGTTCAATTAGTCTACGTCCATAGTGAGCTTCATGTGAATATTTGCATTAATGAAGACAATGGGAAACTACATTTCTGGACCACATGGCTTACAGTCCACAGAGTGGATTTTATCATTTTACCCAGGCACTAGTCATGCTTATGTCAAAATTCTTTACACTTTGCTAAGTTGAATGTATCACTCCCTGAAGCATCTTCTACCATAGTTTTTTTCAAACTGCTTGTTTATGAGATCAATGTAGAAGGTCTAAATCAGCATTAAGAAAAAAGAAATAGGAAAGAGAAGTCAGATTGCATCACACATAGCAATCTAAGTTGTTTTGTGTGATTTCAGTTTTGTTGTGTATGTCACTATATCCAGGGTCACAAACTCTCTAATGTTTTCTGTCAAAGATAGCCAAAGTCCTGCTTTATCTACAAGTAGTTTCTATGCCAGTGCTTTTCAAACATTTTCTACAAAAGTCATTTATAAAAATTTAAATTCTGATTCAGGGGCAGGGCCCAAGAATCTGCCTTTCTAACAAGCTCAGAGGTGTTACCAAATCTGCTGGCCCATGGATTACACTTCCAAGCCCGGCTGCATGCTAGAATCACCTCAGTGCTCACCGTGCTTTCTGGTCTATACGTACGCCCCACCCAGTGGCCTCTCGGACCTCATCTACATTTGCTTGTCATACACACGTCCCACTCGAGCTGCTCCAGTCCCCTTGCTTTTCTCAACACACAGGTGTGGTCCTCCTCCCTGGCTTTGCCCTGTTGTTCTGTCTTCTTGGTACACTCCTCCTTTGGTCACCTGAATGGCTCACTACCTTACCTCCTGCAGATCTTTGCTTCAATATCATCTTCTCAGTGTGGCCTTCCCTGTTTGACACTGACCCTGCTTGTACCTCAGCATTCCCTCTTTCCTGTTTGATTTTTCTCTGCTAGTCTCATCTCCATCAGCATACTTTTATTCTTTTTAAAAATTTATTTATTGCTTTTTCCTTCATCAGACTGAAAGCTCCATGAGAATAGAGATTTTGGTCTGTTTTTATACTCTGATCTCTCCCCAGCACCTAGCACACAATACATGGCACATGATACATATATTTTTTTAAAGAGTTAAATTGTTTATTATTTTTTAACTTTTCCTTTTTTTGTAGGCGAAGCCCCCAAAGGGCAAGCATCTGGATTGTTTTCTCACCCTTATATGTAAGGAGAACTTGCTTGCAGCCATGTGTGATGGCCAATGCTGGGCTTTCTGATTACTTTATTAAATTTTTTGTTGATTCTTTCTGGTGACCTTATTTCTGGGTCCTTCCTCTTCTGCTTGTGTACTATTCAGCCTACTCAGGGAGGTATGAGTCCCTTTAAGGTGCTTGTGTGTAACAAGACAGCTTACTGGGTAGATCTTCTCTAGACACTGGAGATAATTAGTTAATGAATGATCCAGACTAGAACTACATAATACTATACTATACTATATAATACTGGAAAGAGACTTTAACTCAGGATTTTACAAGATAACTGTTTTAGTCTGTTCAGAGTGCTATAGCAAAAATACCATTGGACTTCCCTGATGGTCCAGTGGTTAAGACTCCGTGCTTCCACTGCAGGGGGCATTTTGTTTGTTTGTTTGTTTGTTTGTTTTATATTCGTAGAAGCTTTATTCAGGATGGCCCAAAAGTAGGAACAACACAAATGTCCATCAACAGATTAATGGGTAAACAAATTGAGATATATCCAAAGAATGGAATACTACTCAGCAAAAAAAAAAAAGACACATTACTGATACCTGCAACAACATGGATGAATCTCAAAAACATGCCAGTGAAAAAAGCCAGACATAAAAGAGTACATACAGTAAAATTCCATTTACATAAAATTGTAGAATAGGCAAAAATAATATATATATAGTGCGAGAAAGCTGATTAGTGGCTGTCTAGTGCTGGGGAGGTATCACTGAGATTAGAAAGGGGCATGAGACAACTTTCTGGGCTAATAGAAATATTTATATCTTGATTTTTGTAGTGGTTACAACCATACATACATTTGTCAAAGCTCATCAACTGTATACTTAGAGTGGGTACATTTTATTGTATGTAAATTATACTTTGGGATTTTAAAAAATATAAGTAAATTAAAAAAAAACAAAACCTGCAAATCTGATCATGTCACCCTCCTGTTTAAAATACTTCAAAGGCTTCCTATTACTTTTACAATAAACACCAAAATCTTAACATCTGGCCCTGCCTGCCTCCCTGATCCCACTCATACCACTTCCGCCATACTTTCTGTGACCCAGTCCCACAGACCTTTCCTTTCTTTTCTTGGCTCCTCTGGAGCTCTACCACAGGGCCCTTGTACATACTTTTCTTTTTGCCTGGTGTGCTTCCACTACCCACTTCTTTACAGCTGGTTAACACCTACTCATCCTTCAAATAGAAACTCAAATGCCATTTCCTCTAGGAAGCCTTCTCTGACACCCATATTACATCAGGTCTGCCTATGATACACTCTAGTTGCATATTCTATGCAATAGAAGTGCCTTTACAGCACGTATTGCAATTTGTAATTGTATATTTGTGAGATATTTTGACTGTTTGCCTTCCCAGCAGACTTCCTTCCTTCCTTCCTCCCTCCCTCCCTTCCTTTCTTATTTTTAATACTAAGTGAATTAAAAAAAAAAAAGACGCCTCGCCATTTTATTTTATTCTTGGCCGCACCTTGTGGCATGCAGGATCTTAGTTCCTCACCAGGGATCGAACCCTTGCCCCGTGAAGTGGAAGCACAGAATCTTAACCACTAGACTGCCAGGGAAGTCCCCCAGTAAACTTTAAACACCACGAGGTTAAGACTGTTTTACCCACTAATATATCCTCACACTTTACACAGTTCTGGGATTAGAGTAGGACTAATAATCAATATTTGCTAAATGGTTGAATGCTCAATTGCAAATGATAACTAACAATCACTCACATTACAGTAGAATAGTATCTCAATCAATCGGTCTATGCAGGTTTATTATTTAAATTCAAATTAATTAGTAAAGCATTCCAATTTACAAAGATTTTACACCTGTGTAAGTCTCACATTAATATTTTGTCACCAAAGCCAAGCAAGTCATTTGGCTATCCATTGTTCTATAGATGTCCAGAAAATAGAAAATTTATAAAAACCAGCCATAGGATAGAACTCAAAAACTCATGTTATTGTTATATGGTTAGTCATTTTTGGAACTTGGATTGTTAAATAAAAAATCTATTTCTACTAGCATAATATATTGATGTTTGTCTTGCCAATATAATTTAAGATGCAGCTTACTTGATAACAACTGAAATGTGTTCTTACACATTTTATAATAAAACACACTTTTGAATAAAGAGGAAATATCAAAGTCATTATATAACTACCTCAACAGAATTATTATGTTATGTTAGGAAACCATCTGATAAAAGCTTTTAATGACACCAAACCTGAGTACCCTTTTAAACACATTAGAGTTAGTAGTTATATTTCCTCATGAACCTTTCTTTATGTTTTACTGTGAGCTATTCTCAGAAGAACACTTTTTAAAAAATTTTTGAATTTTATGTAATTTATTTTTTTATACAGCAGGTTCTTATTAGTCATTAGTTTTATACACATGAGTGTATACATGTCAATCCCAGTCACCCAATCCATCCCACTACCAGCCACCCCCCGCCGCCACTTTCCCCCCTTGGTGTCCATACGTTTGTTTGCTATGTCTGTGTCTCAATTTCTGCCCTGCAACCGGTTCATCTATACCATCTTTCTAGGTTCCACATATATGCGTTAATATACGATATTTGTTTTTCTCTTTCTGACTTACTTCACTCTGTATGACAGGCTATAGATGCATCCACATCTCAAGAAATGACCCAGTTTTGTTCCTTTTTATGGGTGAGTAATATTCAATTGTATATATGTACCAAAACTTCTGTATCCATTCGTTTGTCCATGGGCATTTAGGTTGCTTCCATGACCTGGCTATTGTAAATAGTGCTGCAATGAACATTGGGGTGCATGTGTCTTTTTGAATTATGGTTTTCTCTGGGTATATGCCCAGTAGTGGGATTGCTGGATCATATGGTAATTCTATTTTTAGTTTTTCAAGGAACCTCCATACTGTTCTCCATAGTGGCTGTATCAATTTACATTCCCACCAACAGTACAAGAGGGATCTCTTTTCTCCACACCCTCTCCAGCATTTCTTGTTTGTAGATTTTCTGATGATGCCCATTCTAACTGGTGTGAGGTGATACCTCATTGTAGTTTTGATTTGCGTTTCTCTGATAATTAGTGATGTTGAGCAGCTTTTCATGTGCTTCTTGGCCACCTGTATGTCTTCTTTGGAGAAATGTCTATTTAGGTCTTCTGCCCATTTTTGGATTGGCTTGTTTGTTTCTGTAATATTGAGCTGCATGAGCTGTTTATATATTTTGGAGATTAATCCTTTGTCCGTGGATTCAATTGCAAATATTTTCTCCCATTCTGAGGGTTGTCTTTTCATCTTATTTATGGTTTCCTTTGCTGTGCAAAAGCTTTGAAGTTTCATTAGGTCCCATTTGTTTATTTTTGTTTCTATTTCCATTACTCTAGGAGGTGGATCAAAAAAGATCTTGCTGTGATTTATGAGAAAGAGTGTTCTTCCTATGTTTTCCCCTAAGAGTTTTGTAGTGTCCAGTCTTACATTTAGGTCTCAAATCCATTTTGAGTTTATTTTTGTGTATGGTGTTAGGGAGTGTTCTAATTTCATTCTTTTACATGTAGCTGTCCAGTTTTCCCAGCACCAGTTATTAAAGAGACTGTCTTTTCTCCATTGTATATCCTTGCCTCCTTTGTCATAGATTAGTTGACCATAGGTGTGTGAGTTTATCACTGGGCTTTCTATTTTGTTCCATTGATCTATGTTTCTGTTGTTGTGCCAGTACCATATTGTCTTGATTACTGTAGCTTTGTAATATAGTCTGAAGTCAGGGAGTCTGATTCCTCCAGCTCCGTTTTTTTCCCTCAAGACTGCTTTGGCTATTTGGGGTCTTTTGTGTCTCCATACAAATTTTAATATCTTTTGTTCTAGCTCCATAAAAAATGCCATTGGTAATTTGATAGGGATAGCATTGAATATGTAGATTGCTTTCGGTAGTATAGTCATTTTCACAATATTGATTCTTCCGATCCAAGAACAAGGTACATCTCTCCATCTGTTGTTATCATCTTTAATTTTTTCATCAGTGTCTTATGGTTTTCTGCATACAGGTCTTTTGTCTCCCTAGGTAGGTTTATTCCTAGGTTTGTTTTTTTTTTGTAGCAATGGCAAATGGAGTTTTCCTTAATTTCTCTTTCAGATTTTCATCATTAGTGTATAGGAATGCAAGAGATTTCTGTGCATTAATTTTGTATCCTGCAACTTTACCAAATTCATTGATTAGCTCTAGTAGTTTTCTGGTGTCATCTTTAGGATTCTCTATGTATAGTATCATGTCATCTGCAAACAGTCACAGTTTTACTTCTTCTTTTCCAATTTGTATTCCTTTTATTTCTTTTTCTTCTCTGATTGCCATAGCTAGGACTTCCAAAACTATGTTGAATAATAGTGGTGAGAGTGGACATCCTTGTCTTGTTCCTAATCTTAGAGGAAATGCTTTCAGTATTTCACCATTGAGAATGATGTTTGCTGTGGGTTTGTCATATATGGCCTTTATTATGTTGACGTAGGTTCCCTCTATGCCCACTTTCTGGAGAGTTTTTATCATAAATCAGTGTTGAATTTTGTCAAAAGCTCTTTCTGCATCTATTGAGATGATCATATGGTTTTTATTCTTCAATTTGTTAAGATGGTGGATCACATTGATTGATTTGCATATATTGAAGAATCCTTGCATCACTGGGATAAATCCCACTCGATCATGGTGTATAATCCTTTTAATGTGTTGTTGGATTCTGTTTGCTAGTATTTTGTTGAGAATTTTTGCATCTATATTCATCAGTGATATTGGTCTGTAATTTTCTTTTTTTGTAGTATCTTTGTCTGGTTTTGGTATCAGGGTGATGGTGGCCTCATAGAATGAGTTTGGGAGTGTTCCTTCCTCCGCAATTTTTGGAAGAGTTTGAGAAGGATGGGTGTTAGCTCTTCTCTAAATGTTTGATAGAATTCACCTGTGAAGCCATCTGGTCCTGGACTTTTGTTTGTTGGAAGATTTTCAATCACAGTTTCAATTTCATTACTTGTGATTGGTCTGTTCATATTTTCTATTTCTTCCTGGTTCAGTCTTGGAAGGTTATACCTTTCTAAGAATTTGTCCACTTCTTCCAGGTTGTCCATTTTATTGGCATAGAGTTGCTTGTAGTAGTCTCTTAGGATGCTTTGTTTTTCTGCGGTGTCTGTTGCAACTTCTCCTTCTTCATTTCTAATTTTATTGATTTGAGTCCTCTCCCTCTTTTTCTTGATGAGTCTGGCTAATGGTTTATCAATTTTGTTTATCTTCTCAGAGAACCAGCTTTCACTTTTATTGATCTTTGCTATTGTTTTCTTTGTTTCTATTTCATTTATTTCTGCTCTTTTCTTTATGATTTCTTTCCTTCTGCTAACTTTGGGTTTTGTTTGTTCTTCTTTCTCCAGTTCCTTTAGGTTTAAGGTTAGATTGTTTCTGAGATTTTTCTTGTTTCTTGAGGTAGGCTTGTATAGCTCTAAGCTTCCCTCTTAGAACTGATTTTGCTGCATCCCATAGGTTTTAGATCATCGTGTTTTCATTGTCATTTGTCTCTAGGTATTTTTTGATTTCATCTTTGATTTCTTCACTGATCTCTTGATTATTTAGTAATGTAACGTTTAGCCTCTATGTGTTTGTGTTTTTGACGTTTTCTTCCCTGTAATTTATTTCTAATCGCATAGCGTTGTGGTCACAAAAGATGCTTGATATGATTTCAATTTTCTTAAATTTACTGAGGCTTGATTTGTGACCCAAGATGTGATCTATCCTGGAAAATGTTCCTTGCACACTTGAGAAGAAAGTGGAATCTGCTGTTTTTGGATGGAATGTCCTATAAATATCAATTAAATCTATCTGGTCTATTGTCTCATTTAACGCTTCTGTTTCCTTATTTATTTTCATTTTGGATGATCTGTCCATTGGTGTAAGTGAGGTGTTAAAGTTCCCCACTATTATTGTGTTACTGTTGATTTCCTCTTTTATAGCTGTTAGCAGTTGCCTTATGTATTGAGGTGCTCCTATGTTGGGTGCATATATATTTATAATTGTTGTACCTTCTTCTTGGATTGATCCCTTGATCATTATGTAGTGTCTTGCCTTGTCTCTTGTAACATTCTTTATTTTAATGTCTATTTTATCTGATATGAGTATTGGTACTCCAGCTTTCTTTTGATTTCCATTTGCACGGAATATCTTTTTCCATCCCCTCACTTTCAGTCTGAATGTGTCCCTAGGTCTGTAGTGGGTATCTTGTAGACAGCATATATATGGGTCTTGTTTTTGTATCCATTCAGCAAGCCCGTGTCTTTTAGTTGGAGCATTTAATCCATTTATTATCGATATGTATGTTCCTATGACCATTTTCTTAATTGTTTTGAGTTTGTTTCTGTAGGTCCTTTTCTTCTCTTGTGTTTCCCACTTAGAGAAGTTCCTTTAGCATATGTTGTAAAGCTAGTTTTGTGGTTCTGAATTCTCTTAGCTCTTGCTTGTCTGTAAAGCTTTTGATTTCTCCATCGAATCTGACTGAGATCCTTGCCGGATAGAGTAATCTTGGTTGTAGGTTCTTCCCTTTCATCACTTTAAGTATACCATGCCACTCCCTTCTGGCTTGTAGAGTTTCTGCTGAGAAATCAGCTGTTAACCTTATGAGAGTTCCCTCGTATGTTATTTGTCATTTTTCCCTTGCTGCTTTCAATAATTTTTCTTTGTGTTTAATTTTTGCCAATTTGATTACTTTGTGTCTCGGCGTGTTTCTCCTTGTGTTTATCCTGTATGGGACTCTCTGCACTTCCTGGACTTGGGTGGCTATTTCCTTTGCCATTTTAGGGAAGTTTTAGACTATAATCTCTTCAAATATTTTCTCTCGTCCTTTCTCTCTCTCTTCTCCTTCTGAGACCCCTACAATGTGAATGTTGTTGCATTTAATGTTGTTCCAGAGGTCTCTTAGGCTGTCTTCATTTCTTTTCATTCTTTTTTCTTTATTCTGTTCTGCAGCAGTGAATTCCACCATTCTGTCTTCCAGGTCAGTTATCCGTTCTTATGCCTCAGTTATTCTGCTATTGATTCCTTCTAGTGTAGTTTTCATTTCAGTTATTGTATTGTTCATCTCGGTTTGTTTGTTCTTTAATTCTTCTAGGTGTTTGTTAAACATTTCTTGCATCTTCTCGATCTTTGCCTCCATTCTTTTGCCGAGGTCCTGGATTATCTTCACTATCATTATTCTGAATTATTTTTCTGGAAGGTTGCCTATCTCCACTTCATTTAGTGGTTTTTCTGGTGTTTTATCTTGTTCCTTCTTCTGGTACATGGCCCTCTGCCTTTTCATCTTGTCTGTCTTTCTGTGAATGTGGTTTTTGTTCCATAGGCTGCAGGATTGTATTTCTTCTTGCTTCTGCTGTCTGCTCTCTGTTTGATGAGGCTCTCTAAGAGGCTTGTGTAAGCTTCCTGATGGGAGGGATTGGTGGTGAGTAGAGTTGGCTGTTGCTCTGGTAGGCAGAGCTCAGTAAAACTTTAATCCACTTGTCTGCTGATGGGTGGGGCTGGGGTCCCTTCCTGTTGATTGTTTGGCCTGAGGCGACCCAACACTGGAGCCTACCTGGGCTCTTTGTTGGGGCTAATGACAGACTCTGGGAGGGCTCACACCAAGGAGTACTTCCCAGAACTTCTGCTGCCAGTGTCCTTGTCCCCACCGTGAGCAACAGCCACCCCTGCCTCTGCAGGAGACCCTCCAACACTAGCAGATTGGTCTGGTTCAGTCTCCCTTGGGGTCACTACTCCTTCCCCTGGGTCCCGATGCACACACTACTTTGTGTGTGCCCTCCAAGAGTGGAGTCTCTCTTTCCCTCAGTCCTGTTGAAGTCCTGCAGTCAAATCCCACTAGGCTTCAAAGTCTGATCCTCTAGGAATTCTGCCTCCCATTGCCGGACCCCCAGGTTGGGAAGCCTGATGTGGGGCTCAGAACCTTTACTCCAGTGGGTGGACTTCTGTGGTATAAGTGTTCTCCAGTCTGTGAGTCACCCACCCAGCAGTTATGGGTGTTGATTTTACTGTGATTGTGCCCCTCCTACTGTCTCATCATGGCTTCTCTTTTGTCTTTGGATGTGGGATATCTTTTTTTGTTGAATTCCAGTGTCTTCCTGTCGATCATTGTCCAGCAGTTAGTTGTGATTCTGGTGTTCTCACAAGAGGGAGTGAGAGCACATCCTTCTGTTCTGCCATCTTGGTTCCTCCCTGTTGGGGGGTGGTGTGCATGGGTTTGATCCCTTTCCAGGAAGTTTCACATGCTGTGAGGTCCAGCAAACAAACAAAGAAACCAAAAACCAAAAAAAAAAAAAAAAAAGAAAAAAAACACCCTAAACTGGGTGGCTTAAACAATAAACATTTATTTCTCACTGTTCTGGAATCTGGGAAGTCCAAGATCAAGGTACCAGCAGATTGAATGTCTGGTAGGGACAAGCTTCCTCATTCATAGAGAACTATCTTTTCTCTTTGTTCTCCATGGCAAAAATGATAAGAGAGCTCTCTGGAGTCTCTTTTGAGGGCATTAATCCCATTTTTGAGAGCCCCACCCTCATGATCTAATCACTTCCCAAAGGCCCCACCTCCTAATCTCATCACATTGTGGGTTAGAACTTCAACATATGAATTTTGGGAGGACACAAACATTCAGTCCATAGCAATGACTAAAGGGTTTATCAATAATTACTCTATCTTTGGCTATGATATAGGGAGAGAATTATGTCCAATTTACTAGGAATACAAAACAAGGAGGATAGTATGGAATAAGTTTTCTATCCTGCTCACTAAGGATCTGCCACAGCAAATCATTTGTGGAAGAAGGAAAGTTATAAAATTATCTTTCTCTCTCTCTTTTTTAAGGAAACTGGGGAAAATCCTTAGACCAGTGCAGCTAGGAGGATGGGTTTCTGTTCACAGATTTTATGGGCTGGTATTCTCTTCTGTTGTTCTTGTTTTTTGATTATGCCCATGTTCCAGGCTGTTGTCTGCTGGGACATTCATTTCCCAATTGCAGGAAGGTCTCTATCCCTACCAATTCAAAGTTCATTCCCTCCACAGTGTTTTCTCTTTTGTGATGTATGCTCTGTGAAATGCCTGCTGATGATTCTTCATTACCCCAGAATAGGCTTTGCTTTCCTTTCTCCTTGTTCTCTTCAAGTACTCCCCCTACTGCTCAGTGCTATCTATCTACAGTAAGTCCCTTACATAGGAATGATTTATGTTCCAAGAGCACGTTCCTAAGTCCAATTTGTTTGTAAGTCCAATACAGTTAGCCTAGGTACCCAACCAACACAATCGGCTATATAGTACTCTACTCTAATAGTTTATAATACATTCACATCTTTGAAAGTTTGCAACTTGAAGGTTTGTATGTAGGGGACTTACTGTGCCTTCTTCTGGGGTTGCTTGTCATGAAGGGGTTAATCCTCCTTGTGTTTGGGATAGGGATTCAGAGTGACTTCCAGACCAGAAGTGGAATTTAAAAAAAAATGTTCTCTGCTAGGCAGAGGAGATCATGGCACTTCTTGGGGGGGGGGTGTAGGTGTCGGGGAGACACTGGTATGCAAGGCCCAGATCTCTCTTCAGGAGAGACTTATTCCCACTTAGGAAAGATTAAGTCTCTTTAGGACTTATTCTCCTAGCTGCTAGGAGTGCTGCTGGAAGAATGCTCTCTGGGTCAGCCCCCTTGGGTCTCAGCTGAAGAGACCCCCTTGCCTGAGGTCATGCTCCCTGCTGGTGGCCCACATCCAGTGGCTGATGGACTAAAGATATAAAGGTTTGGCCCTTTTGCCTTGTCAAGTCACCTCTGAAGGCTTATCCCATTTTCAGAACTCCCCACAGGATTAGCTCAGGCTTTATTTGGGACTGAATAACAACTGGACTTCTCTCTCTGCCCCACTGGTTTCCTTCCCTTCCCTTGCAACATGCTAATCTCCATCTTAGAGTTGGCTCCTCGGAGAACTCAGCATTGCATTGTGCTGTTCTATATCCTCCCTGATCTTACTTTTCAACCATTTGTCAGCAAGCCTGACATGTTCTTTCATTCTTATCTTTTTCCGAATTTTCCCCAAGAGAGCCCTGGAAAATGGAGTATCTGAGCAAATAATCAAGAAAGAGATACAAGCATAAGGGAAAATAAGCAAAGCTCAGTATGGGAACTGGAGATTGAGCTCTGGGAAGTAATTTCAGCCAGAAGGCAGAAGTCTATCTACTAGAACTGGGGTAAAGATGAGGGTTGAAATAGCAATAGCTTTAGTATTGAGTGTGGAGCTTGTTAAATAAACATCCTCTGGCTGGGGTCAGTATTCATCTCAGATATGGGGAGTAGAAGGGTATAAAGGTGGGATAGGAGAAGAAAGGATATTTGGAGCCTAGAATCTGGTCAGTAGGTTAAATATAGAGACAGGAAATTAGGCAAGTTAGACAACATTTACACACACACACACACACTGCTGCTTTTAGGAAAAGAACTGAGCTTAAGGAGCACTATATATTTTAATTAGCTCCACTTACCAAGGCATTACTCAGCAATATTAAAGACTAATTTTTTTTGGTCACTCTGCATGGCTTTGTGGGATCTTAGTTCCCCTGCCTTAGTTCCCTGACCAGGGATTGAACCTGAACCACTGCAGTGAAAGTGCTGAATCCTAACCACTGGACCGCCAGGGAATTCCCCCAAAGAATAGTTTTCTTATTGAAAATTCTCCAATAGATTCCTTGCATTCATTTTCCATAACATACATTATATATGGGTAACAAATCTCTAGGAAACTCAATGAAAACGTGAAATATAAATAGGACATCTATATTTATGAGCACAGGAAGGAAGTGTCAGCCAACACTTGACAGGAAACAAGAAAAGAGATGTTATGGTCCAGAAAAGGAGCATCTAGACCAGTCTGGTGACTTTGCTTAGTTTCTTCAGGATTGGAAAATTTGCATTTTGAACAAGTCCAGCAGATGGTGCTGTGCCAGTAGAGAGCAGAAAAATCATTTAGTTTCCTAAGAGGCAATCTACCCTGTTTACAATTTTGAACTGACAAGATTTTTGCCATAGTAAAATTCCAATCCTATGTCTTCAGCTGTTAATATGCATACAGAAGCTTGTGTTTATAGCAAATCCTAACCTTGGTTTCATCAATGGTTGCCTACCTGGGTCATTCTTACTTCATGTAGTGGGTTTTTATCTACAAGGCCCCTGCTTTTCTCTTGCTATTTCCTCCTGAGACAAAAGGCTCTTCAGTCAGTATTGCAGTAATTGCTATCACCATCACTTGCTCTGTCCTGTGTGCTTGCAAGGTAGCACACCAAAAATTATCTCCAGAAATGCCACTGTTAATGCTTTGTCTGCCTCTGTAAATATACTAAGCTATGTTTATATACTTTGTTATAAAATGTAGTAATATGAATAATGTTATACAGGGAGGAAATAAGTTAGTAAATCACTAAGAGACCACTGTCTTAGTCTACTAGGGTTGCCATAACAAAATACCATAGACTGGGTGGCTTTAACAATAGGCTTTTTTTTTCTTGCAGTTCTGGATGTTGGAAAGTTCCAGATCAAGGTCCAGCCTTTATTCCTGGCTTGCAGATAGCTGCCTTCTCACTGTGTCCTCATATGGAAGAGAGAAGAAGAAATCTTTCTCTCTCTTCCTTTTCTTATAAGACCACCTACCCTATCGGATTAGGGGCCCACCCTTATGACCTCACTTAACCTTTATTGTCTCCTAAAGGCTCTATCTCCAAATATATTCACCTTGGGGATTAGGGATTCAACATATAAATTTTGGGGTGATACAATTCAGTCCATAGCAATCACTAACTACAAAAGGACTAAATACCAAGATCTGTCAGTAATGGCAAAATGCAGGTACTATCATGTATTTTTCATCAGATGGAATACCCATTATCTTTTAGTCTAAACCTAAACTGTTAAAAAAAACATACAAACAAAACTTTCTGTTTCTTTCTAGAATGACTGAATATTTTCAGCCACTAAGTAGTTTGCTTTTTTGTTTGTTTTCCAACTTTAAAAAATTTTCAAACTTGAAGAAAAGTTGAAATAATAATATACCCATATATAGGCTTGCCTTTTTGCCACATTCTCTTACATTCCAATCATAGCTTCTTATCTTGGACTGTAACTTAAAGGACATTTGAGTCAACTCTCACCTCATACACAATTCAGTCCAAGGGGTCATCCAGCCTCTACTTCTAGATCTCTGGTGATGGGTAATTCGACTATCTTTAAGCCAGCCCCCTCTGTTTTTAGAGGCCTCTAGTTGTCAATAAGTTTGTGCTTAGAATAAACTGAAACCTGGCCCTCCATAATTTCCCTCAGCTGGGCTTTATATAACCCTCTAGCCAGACAAACTAACTCTAGTTCCTTTCTCACATCACAGCTTTAAAGCATTTGAAGGCAGAGCTCATGACCTCTTCCTTACTCTGAGGGAAGAAGGACTTACCAGCCCTGATTCCTTCATCCATGTTTCATTTGGAGTGGTAAAGTGTCCTTACTTGCTTGGGTAGTAGGTTCATATATTTACAAAGTGTCGCTCAAAGTTGGCAAGACAATGAGGCTTCTTTATATCTCTAATGGATGTAATTTTCCTCACTGACCACGCCGGGTGACTCAGTCTCTTTGGGGTGTATGGACATTGGGAGTCCCCAAGACCACCCTCAGATTCAATAATTCACTAGAAGACTTGCAGAACTCACTGAACATTGTTATACTCACGATTGTGGTTTATTACAGCAAAAGTTTACAGATTGAAATTGGCCAAGGGAAGCGATGCCTGGGGCCAGAGTCCAGGAGAGCTCCAAACACAAACCTTCCAGTTGCGTTCTCCCAGTGGAGTCTCTGACAGTGCTCACTCCTCCCAGCAATGATGTGTAACAATCCACACAGAGTGTTGCCAGCCAGGAAAGCTCACTTGAGCCACAGTAACCAGAGTTTTTATTGGTGCTCAGTTGCATAGATATGTTGACCACCTGTGTCTTATTTTCCAGCGTCTCCAGAGGTTGAGCTGTTGAGGTGGTCCAAGGCCCCCAACCATAAATCACGTTGTTAGTATAGACTATCTTGTGTGCCCTAAGGCTCCCAGGTAAGCAAAGACACTCTTATCAGGCAGGACATTCCAAGGACTTAGATATTACCTCTCAGAGTAAAGGCCAGACCTCTTTGGGCAAAATTATTTTCCAAAGAGGGTAGATGAGCCATTTTTTTCAGTTTCCTCCCTGTTCATTTCCCACTTCTCTGTCAGCATGGTGTCTGGGCATCTGCACCACACTGTGACAGGAGAGATGGGCCTTGATCCAAGTACAGGTCCTTTCCTGACCTGTACCTCTGCTTCAGGGTAGCTGATCTAGTTAGGTTTCTGGAGCCTTGGAATGGTGCTTCCCCAAGTGCAATGTTATTCTTTGGCTTAGTTAGACCCACCCTACCCTATATCTGCCAGGACTACAGACCCCACCAAGTATCAGTCAGGTCTCCTCTCTGGCCCTTGGCTGAGAGGCCTCTGCCCTCCATCCTCGATGTTAGGGTTACGTCACACCTAACCACCGAGGCCCTACCATAGCAGGTCCCAAGGCTGCCAATTCTGTTACTTACCTTGTCTCCCACAGGGGATTGGGGGGATTACTGGAACTCTTCCATGACCCTGAAGAGCCAAGGAAGGTATGGGAAAGGCACACAGGCCCTCTCTCTGCTGAACTGTACCTCCTCGCCATCTTCATTGTACGATGGTAGTCCCAGGATGGTAAGGCCATTCTGTATGGCAGTCTCCTCTCAGGGTTCTGAACAGACTGTGGTACCCTCTGCTTCTGTACCTGGTTCTCCCTCAATTTCTGTTCCACTTCTCCTTCTACCCTCTTTCAGATTGTGACCTGGAGGGGACATACTTGATTGTCCCTCTTCCTTCTGGTATTTTTCCCACAACCCATCAGGCTAGAAGGAAGGAATTAATTCACATCATGTTTTTCTCTATCCTGATGAAGGATTTCCTCAGGCTATACTAGCTGAATGGCTGTAGGGAACCAGATTTATAAAGGAAGGGAAAGAAAAATATTTTCACAATATTAACTCAGTTATCCTTGTATAAAGAGTTTGGCAGCAATGAGGGCCTGGAGTCACTGAAAATAGGCAAACCTCTTTCTCTCCCATTTTCCTTTCCGTTTTTCCCATCTTCTTTATTGCCCGAAGAGATCACAAATAGCTTATCAACTGCAAGGTCATGGTTTTGGAATGGGAGGCTGTTCATGATTCATTGGAATGTCACTTTCCATGGTAATGATAGTAGCTTCCATTTATTTGAATACTATATACCAAGTATTGTACAGACTTCATTTAATTCTCCCCAAAGTGCTATCATTATACTCATTTTACAGATTAAAAAATGGAGTCTCAGAGAAGTTAAATAATTTGCCCAGTCTTATAGCTAGCGAGTGGTGTCACTAAAGTTTAAACCCAGCATCATCTGACTACAGAGACTGTGCACTAATTAACCACCACTCTGAACTGCCTTTTGATGAGGCTTTCACATTTCTGCTTTCCTTGTTACTGCCATATGAGGGCCTTCAGTAAAGTGAAATTGCACTCACAGTTTTGCAAGCTTCCCAGGATCCCTTGGTGATAGAGTACTGAGGGAATCTGCCACTTGGGATTCTACCTTTCTAATCACTTCTTAAGGGAACTTGTAATGAATCGAATTGGAAGCATCTACTTGATTCCCTACAGGATTATGTCACATAAACCAGTAAAACCAGTAGCAGAAAAGATACTAAAATCAATAAATGAGAAGGAGAGAGAGGAGAAAGTTGAAAACATAGAGCTAAGGGCAGGAAGGCAGGCAGGACACTGACTTTGTGGCTCAGGAGGGAAACCTGAGCACTTTTTGATTACTGCTATATGTGCAAAAGAAATTTATGATTTAGGTATGGGACCTTTGTGTACATATTTTCCTTTTGACATTTGATAAGCTAAACTATGGGAATTTCTGTGAGTGTTGATTAAAAATGTGCAGTGGTGGTCTATTCAAAGGGCGGCACTGCTGGCGGACTTCAGGCCATACAGAGAATCTAGGCTATGTGACTGTGATCGAGATTGTCCTGAGGCCTCTGTTCAGTTATTCATTTACCCATTAAAGAGTTGAGCTGGGCTTGAAGGATGGGTAGGATTTTGATGGGTAGAAATGATGGGGCTGGACATTATAGGTAGAGTCAATAGTAAGCAGAGGCCGAAAGATGGGAAAATATGGCATGTGTTTGGGGCACGGGGAGTTTTTTCTTCAGCCAGAATTTCAGATGGAGAAGAGAAAGAAAGAGATAAACCCAGAATAGTGGAACAGGATCAAAATGTGTAAAATGATGACTGTGAGGGCGCCAGGAATAGTTCTCAGTGTGAACCTCTGGTAGCACTGGGGAAGTCTGGGAGTAGGAAAAGCAGTGTGTTTCTGAGCTTGGGTGGGACAGAAAGGAGAGCTTCTTTATATTTCCTCCTTCACTGGCTACTGTAACAGGATGATCCTTCTGTCAACTCCTGCCTCATGACTGTCCCACCATGTGTGTTTTGCCAGTTCTTCCTCTTGGTGAGCCTCAACCATCCACCAGAGTTGTGTCTTTTGTCTTCCTCTCCACTTTTCTGTCCCCTCCCTTTTCATTATGTATCTTGACAATGGCTTTTAATCCTTTGGTTTCAAGTAACATTTCTGGGGAGATGGCCCTCAACATTCTCTAACAAAGAGTAATGTTGTCAGGATGGTGGTAGCAGTGGTCAGATTGCAGAGTTAGGAGAGTGACTCAGAAGTCAGGGCAGTACTGTTAGTGAAGGTAGAAGAGAAAAAGGTAAATCATCAAATAATCTTGGGGTTAGCAGTGTAGAAGGAAGTGAAGTGGAGTCTTGAGGAGGAAGTGAAGCTATAGGGTGCTACAAGGAGGTAATTCGTGTGCAAAGTAAGGGAGAAGGAAGCAAACGTTGAAATTTTTTAAATGATCAGGTTAAAAAGATAGTCTTGTCTAAGTAGATTGACACTACTCAAAATTCACTTCTTTAATATCTCCTCAGGTTAAAAGATCTCTGCCTCTGAGGAAATATCTCCTCAATTCTTTCCAACATGTCATCTCTTAAAGCAAAAACAACAAAACCTAAAATCCATTTTGTCATACACTTAATAAGTCAATCATCTACATGTTCAGTCTGTGTGAAACCAAATGTGCAGATGGACTGAATTGATAAATGAACTTTTCCATCCCATCAGTGTCTAATTTGTGTCCTACCATCTCCATGGACTCGTCACCACCTCTGTGAATTCATAATACTTGCTGCTTCTCAGAGCTCCAAGATCTCTTTTTTTCTGAGTTATTCTAGGTGGTAGCCTGAGAAGCACCTTTAAATCCATACACACAGACACACAAACCACACACACACACAAACCACACACACGTGCGTGCACAAGCACACACACACACACATTCTAAATTTGTTTTTCCTCCTTTTGGCACAACAAGGCATTTGTAAAGGAATTCTTTATTTCTCTTTAAGATGTAAGTATATGTAATGGGTATTCTTTTTCCCAGGCAACAGTGGCTGGGAGTACAAAAAAATCTACTGATTCAATATTATTCTAACTCATTTCCTTCAGGGTATGACTGTTCCTTTTTAACAACCACCACCATTACTATTATTAGAAGATTAATGAAGAAAGTCTTAAAATGCAAATATCCTTGGGAGGGCTTTTATTAAAAATTAACATTCCTATTAAGGAACAAATAAACAATACAGATTAGATTTCTTTTTAAAGGTAAGATTTGAGAACGGAGGCTAGTAGTTCTGGAAAGGAGAGGAGAAGCAGAAAGAAAAGCTTAAATCAACTGATTATGCTCCCAGAAGGGTAGGGAAACTACAAACCAATCTCGATTTACTTCCCAGTTTTGCTTAGGGCCATCCATGTTAAAGGTAAACATTAAAATTGAGTGCATTTCTATCTCTGTTTTCCTTTCTTTAAATTTGAAATCGGATAGCTTCACTAAATGTGATACTCTTTTGTTTTCACTGCTGTAACACAGACAGAGCTATACTTATGGTCTGCCAGCGGATTGGAATATATTGAGTTTAAAATGATTTTCAGAGATATTATAAAATGTGTTGACTGCTTTGAAAAAAGCCAAAGCAACTCTGAACAAAGTCCATAGAAAACTGCTTTATAGTATTTTAAAAAATTCATTTGCTTACAAAGAAATGTTTCTTTTTAAAATTGGAAACTCTATCATATATTTAGTGCTATGCACAGCTAGTTGTTCCTAAAAATAGTGAACTGTTAGCAAATTCATTAATTAGGGTCATGTTAGCAATATCTGTTTGTTTAAAATGAGTCATCTATTGGGCTTCCCTGGTGGGGCAGTGGTTGAGAGTACACCTGCCGATGCAGGGGACGAGGGTTCGTGCACCGGTCCGGGGGGATCCCGCATGCCGCGGAGTGGCTGGACCCGTGAGCCATGGCCACTGAGCCTGCGCATCCGGAGCCTGTGCTCCGCAACGGGAGAGGCCACAACAGTGAGAGGCCCGTGTACTGCAAAAAAAAAAAAAAAAAAAAAAAAAGAGTCATCTATTCATTACTGCCCATTTCATAAAATAGACAGTTCTGTCTTTTAATTGCACAAGCATGCAGTAGATTGTAGTCTTGAAATTCCCTACTGGAGGTCTAATTTAGGTCAATGCTGAGATTATTGTGCTTCACAACTTAGCCACAACAGAATCCCAATGAATTTGTAACAGACTCCATACGCAGGGAACACTATCTCAGATGACAGGGCTTAAAATGACCAGTACCTTTAGGCAACCAGTGTCTTTCACAAACCCTAGGTGAAGAGTGATAGCTAATAGAACTGAAGCAATGAGGCTTAGAAGTATAAAGAAATGTTTTGGTTGATCAATTTCCATAGTAACCAACATCTAAGCACCTGCTATTCTAATTCTTGTGGGGCATCTCTTATAGTAAAGCCACTTATTTCAATCCTGCTTCTAGACCTTGTCTACAAATATTTTAAAGCTGATGCCTAAATTCCTCTTCCAAGTTTTGATTTTATTGGCCTGGGGTGCAGCCAGGACCTCAAGATTTTTACAAGCCTCCAAATGATTGAAAAAAAGAAGCCAAGGATGTGAACTTTAAAGGTTTACAGCTCTACAGATTTGGCGGCAACCCCACAGCAGCTGATCATTTCCTTTTATGCCTAGTAATTCCATTACGGGTAGCCAGTGTATGATGATGTCTCTCTAGAAAATAAATATTCAAATCTGGGCCTCTCTTGGACTCACTGAAAGAGAATTTTTGAGAGTGGGCCCTTGGCATGAATACTTCTTATATCTCCCCAAGTGGTTCTAATGTACAGCCAGCATTGCAAATTTCTGTTTGTAGTTTTCTAGAACCAGCCATGTGACACTCCTTCAATGTAGACAATGGAAGAAGCTACATGTGATTTTTAAAAATAATTTTATTTTATTTATTTATTTATTTATTTATTTATTTATTTTTTGCAGTACGCGGGCCTCTCACTGTTGTGGCCTTTCCCGTTGCAGAGCACAGGCTTCCGGACGTGCAGGCTCAGCGGCCATGGCTCACGGGCCCAGCCGCTCCACGGCATGTGGGATCTTCCCGGACCGGGGCACGAACCCGTGTCCCCTGCATCGGCAGGCGGACTCTCAACCACTGCACCACCAGGGAAGCCCTATTTTATGTTATTTTTAAATTTTTGGCTGCATTGGGTCTTTGTTGCTGTGTGCAGGCTTTCACCTGTTGTGGTTAGTGGGGGCTACTCTTCGTTGGGGTGCATGGGCTTCTCATTGCAGTGGCTTCTTTTGTCATGGAGCACGGGCTCTAGGTGCGTGGGCTTCAATAGTTGTGGCATACGGGCTCAGTAGTTGTGGCTCGTGGGCTCTAGAGCACAGGCTCGGTAGTTGCGGTGCACAGGCTTAGTTGCTCCACGGCATGTGGGATCTTCCCGGACCAGGGCTTGAACCCGTGTCCCCTGCATTGGCAGGCGGATTCTTAACCACTGCGCCACCAGGGAAGTCCCTACATGTGATTTAAAAAATATTTATTTATTTGGTTGCACTAGGTCTTAGTTGCGGCTCGCCGGCTCCTTAGTTGTGGCATGTGTGCTCCTTAGTTGCAGCATGCAGTCTCCTTAGTTGTGGCAAGTGAACTCTTAGTTGTGGCGTGCATGTGGGATCTAGTTCCCTGACCAGGAATCGAACCCGGGCCCCCTGCATTGGGATTGTGGAGTCTTAACCACTGCACCACCAGGGAAGTCCCCATGTGATTATTCATTAGAGCATTTTTATTTAAAAATATATTTTTGTTGAATAACAATTTGATTATTGTTTATATTACACATATAATAGGTTATGATTAGAATAAGCTTCTTGATCTAACTTAATAGTACCTGAGAGGTAAATCCTAGTACCTGGGCAAACTGTACCAAGGTAAAGGAAAGTGGCATCATGAATACATTTTAATTTAACAGTTTTCTTACCTAAACATGAATATCTGTCACCCAGTTGCCAAAACCAGAAATTTTTTCATGGCTGTAGGGTGTCTGCTACTTACTGTAGGTTACTTCAGGCTGCTCACCTGAGGGAAAGTGTTATTTCTCTTGTTAAAATCCACCCCTTGTTAACACTGAGAAGTACCTGCTTGGTGGTTCCCCTGCTGGAAAAGTTTTTATATTCTCTCAAGTGAGCCACACCTTGTCTGCTCTTCTGTGCCTCTGGTCCTGAATATTCTTTCTGCAGTGGGGCAGGACCCTAATATTTTCACTGTTCCCCCATCTGCATCAGGAGTTCTCTTTCAGTTAACACCCTTTTGATTTGTGACACAATTTCATTCATAGCTGTCCTTTGGTTAAATAAAGGTTAATATTCCTTTTTTAAAAAAAGGTTATTGAAGTATGGTTGGTTTATAATGTATTAATTTCTGCTGTACAGCAAAGTGATTCAGTTATACATATATGTACATTTTTATAAAATATTCTTTTCCATTATGGTATATCATAGGATATTGAATATAGTTCCCTGTGCTATACAGTAGGACCTTGTTTATCCATCTTACATGTAATAGTCTGTGTCTGCTAACCCCAAACTCCCAATCCTTCCCTCCCCCAGCCCCCTCCCCCGGCCCCCTCCCCCTTGGCAACCACAAATCTGTTCTCTATGTCTGTGAGTCTCTTTTTGCTTCATAGATATGTTCATTTGTGTTGTACTTAGATTCCACATATAGGTGATATCATATGGTATTTGTCTTTCTCTTTCTGACTTACTTCACTGAGTATGATAATCTCTATGTCCATTCATGTTGCTACAAATGGCATCATTTCATTCTTTTTTATGGCCAAGTAATATTCCATTGTATATATGTACCACATCTTCTTTATCCATTCATCTGTCAATGGACACAAAATAATTATTGTTTATTTAAGGAGTTTAGACTATCCTCATTCCTAAATAAATCCCCAGATGCTTCTCATACGGATGTTTGGCAAACCACACTTTGAAAAATATTGATTACTCAAAAGGTTGCTCATTGCTAAGGATAAGAACCTTTTTTGGTTATTGGCAACAGTTTGGGGCAAAGAACATTTGTGGATAGTATATACTGTTTCATGAATAAATATCAGATATTTAAGGCCAATAGTTTTCCCCAAGATCATAAAATTTCCCCTTCCTTCCTCCATCCCTCTCTCCCTCCCTTCCTTCCTTCTTTCCCTTTTTTTCCTTTCTTCCTTGCTTCCCTTTTTTTCATTAGATGTTTTATAAGAGCTTGTTACAATTTGTAACAGATCTAGATGCTGGGGTTCAAAAGTGAATAAGACACAGTCTAATCTGACTACAAGGATGATGTCTTCGATTATGTCTAATGAGTAGAGGCTCAGTGGATCTTTTTTTTTTCTTTGGCTGCACCACACAACATGCAGGATCTTAGTTCTCCAACCAGGGGTTGAACCTGGGTCCCAGCAGTGAAAGCACCAAGTTCTAACCATTGGATCACCAGGGAATTCCCCACAATGGATGTTCTTGAATGAGTGGATGATAAACAGCAAAGCAAGGAAATGAAGTGGTGAAAAATGGCCACCTCTAGGTTGAAAGATGTCAAGGCTCAGAAAGACCTCCTGATCTCTTGTGCAAGTGCCTAGAGGCATCTTGACTATGTCCTATGACAGAGACATTGACATCAGAGTATTAGGAACAGCTGTTTTCATAGGAGATGTTTTCAGAGGCATGAGCAAAGGGCTCCATCTGTGGCCCACTGTTCACTCTAAAGCCCAGCACAATTTTTTAAAATAAGTAAAATTCAATGATGTGAATCACAGCTATTTAGTCTCAAAGTTAAAGTATTAGAAGGATGGTTATGTTCAAGAAAAGAAAATAATTGGACACTGGACAATTTTGTGATGTTCCTTTTATAAACATATTAGGCAAATAAAGTCTATACTGTGAATCCTTCCCACTGTCATTTACATCAGCTACAAAGTGGTGGATTAAGTGCCCTTGAATTTGAACAGAATAAGAGCAGATTGATTGCTAAAATGTAGGCCTTTCATAAAATCTTTGGTGCATAGAAATTTTGCTTATCACATTTTACTTTATAGTAAATAATGTATTAGGAACATAAAGTCATCTGTAGGTAATAAAACTTCTGTCCAGAGTAACTGTTGCCATTGTACAGTCTGTCAGTATTTTCTGTTGATTTGTGTTATTAGCCAAAAGGAAATATATCCTTTTACCTAGTTTCAGTACTTATTATATAGCCACTATAGTCAAGACTCTATGGTATTGGCAGAGGAATAGACTTATAGATTGATGGAACAGAACAGAAAACCCCACGTTTGGCTCACACAAATATGCACAACTGATGTTTTCACATAGGTGTAAAAGAAACTCAATGGAGTAAAGATTACCACTTCAACAAATGGTGTTGAGCAATTAGTAGGCAAAAAAGTGAACCTTGACCCAAGACTCACACTTTATACAAAAATTAACTCAAAATGATTCACAGATTTAAATGTAAAACATAAAACTATAAAACTTTTAATAAAACACATAGGAGAAAATCTTCATGATCTAGGACAAGGCAAAGAGTTATTATACTTGACACAAAAAGCATGATTCATAAAAGGAAAAAATTTGGACTTCATCACAATTAGAAAGTTTTGCTCTGCAAGACTCTGTTAAGAGGACAAAAAACAAGTTGCAGAATGGGAAAAGATATTTCCAAAACACATATTCAACAAAAAGGACTAGTATCTGGAATATAAAAATGAACTCTTAAAACCCAATATTAAGATCTAACAACCTAATTAGAAAATAGGCAAAAGACATAAAGAAACTGCACCAAAGAGGACATACAAAAGGCAAGTAAGCACACAAAAGATGTTTGGCTCATTAGCCGTTGGGGAAATGCAAATTAAGACCACAACAAGATATTACTACATATCTATCAAAATAGCTTAAGTTTAAAAATAATGATATTCATTCTATTACATACAACATTAACTGTCATCCTCCTGGGCAACAGATGCCCTGCCAGGCCCTGTACTTTTTTGGGTGTGGGGTGAGAAGATATAAATACAAATAAAAGATACTCCTTTGTTGTCAGAAAAAAAAATAGTGACATTACATGCTGATGAGAATGAGGAGAAACTGGATCACACATTCTTTACTGTTGGGAACGTAAAATGATGCAACTACTCTGGGAACAATTTGATAGTTTCTTTATATATGACAGATTCTACATGTTAATATCATACCACCCAGCAATTACACTGTTGAGCTTTTATCTCAGAGAAATGAAGACTTACATTCACACAAAAACCTGTACATAAATGTTTAGCAGCTCTATTTATAATCTCCAAACACTGGAAACAAACTAGATGTCCTTCGATGTATGAATGGTTAAACAAACAGGTACATTCATGGAACACTGCTACTCAGCAAAAAAGGGAACAAACTCTTGATATATGCAACAACCTGTATGAATATCTAGATTATTATGCTGTGAGAAAAAAGGCAATCCCAAAAGGTTAAGTACTATGAGATTCCATTATATAACATTGTTGAAATGACAAGATTATAGAAACGGAGAATATATTAATGATCACTAGGAGTTAAGGATTTGGAAGGATATGAGGGAATTGGTATGACTATAAAAGGGCAACAAGAGGGATCCTTATGGTGTTGAAAATATTCTGTATCTTGACTGTATCAATGACAATATCTTGGTTGTGGTATTGCATTAAAGTTTTGCAAGATGTTACAATTGGGGAAAACTGGGTAAAGAGGACATGGGACCTCTCTGTATTATTTATTTCTTTAAAATAAATAAATAATTAATTAATTTTATTTTTGGCTGCGTTGAGGCTTCGTTGCTGCACTCCGGCTTTCTCTAGTTGCGGAGAACGGGGGCTACTCTTCACTGTGGTGCGCGGGCTTCTCATTGTGGTGGCTTCTCTTGTTGTGGAGCACGAGCTCTAGGAGCGGGGACTTCAGTAGTTGTGGCACAGGGCTTAGTAGTTGTGGCTCATGGGCTCTAGAGCGCAGGCTCAGTAGTTGTGGTACACAGGCTTAGTTGCTCTGTGGCATGTGGGATCTTCCTGGACCAGGGCTCGAACCTGTGTCCCCTGCATTGGCAGGTGGATTCTTAACCACTGCGCCACCACGGAAGCCCTCTGTATTATTTCTTATAACCTTGAGTGAATCTATAATTATTTCAAAATAAAGAAAGCTTAATAATAATAATAATATCCAAATCCTACCGTATCACCTCTTTTCAGCAACTTCACCATTGTTATAAGGTAAAATCAAAATGCTTCAGTGGTGCTTGATTAGAACTTTTGTGATCTAGCACAGGGATTCCCAGTCCTGGCAGCCTGTTAGAATTATCCTATGGAACTTATAAAAAATACTGATGAAAAAGTAAAAGGGGAGGGGGACTTCCCTGGTGGTCCAGTGGTTAAGACTCCGCCTTCCAATGCAGGTGGCACCAGTTCCATCCCTGGTTGGGGAACTAAGATCCCACATGCCTCCGGGCAACTAAGCCCTCGACCCGCAGCTACTGAGCCTGCGCTCCACAACTAGAGAGCCGTGTGCCGCAACTACAGAGCCCATGTGCTCTGGAGCCCACGTGCCACAACTAGAAGGAAGCCCATGTACCACAATGAAGAGCCTGAGCGCTGCAATGAAAGATCCAGTGTGCTGCAACTAAGACATGATGCAGCCAAAAATAAATAGATTAAAAAAATTCTTTTTTAATAAAAAAAGAAAATAAAAAATACTGATGCCTGGGTCCTCCTCCAGCTCAATTAGATCAGGATCTTCAGGGGTAAGTAGACACTAATTAGTGTTTTGTTTGATTAAAGTCTGTCTTACCACCAGACTATAGGCTCTATGAGGGCAGGAACCAGGCTTGTTTTTGCTGTCAATTGTACCTCCAGCTCCTAAATCAGTGTCTGACACCTAGGAAGTACTCAGTAAGCATATGTGAAGTAAAATGAAAGAATGAATGAATAGACGGAAAACATAAGTATCCTCCTCCCCTCTTTTTTTTTTAACATCTTTATTGGAGTATAATTGCTTTACAATGGTGTGTTAGTTTCTGCTTTATAACAAAGTAAATCAGTTATACATATACATATGTTCCCATATGCCTTCCCTCTTGCGTCTCCCTCCCTCCCACCCTCCCTATCCCACCCCTCTAGGTGGTCACAAGACACCGAGCTGATCTCCCTGTGCCATGCGGCTGCTTCCCACTAGCTATCTATTTTACGTTTGGTACTGTATATATGTCCATGCCATTCTCTCACTTTGTCACAGCTTACCCTTCCCCCTCCCCATATCCTCAAGTCCATTCTCTAGTAGGCTCCTCCCCTCTTTTACTGCCTCTCTAAACCCACAGAAAGAGAGAAGGAAGGGATAAGGTGCCTTCCCTGGTCTCATCCCCGTTTTTCCAGAGCATCATTACAAAACTGCAGTACAGATCACAGCGTTGCTCCAAGAGAGATCTAGCCCATAAGTACAAAATCTGGTAATGATGACAGTGCCTCCTTCTTCACACTCAATCAACAAATTTAATGAAAGTGAAACAGAAGCTGACAACGGGGCTGAAATGACACATAGTCTTACTCATGCAGAAATAATAGAAAACATTTTAAATGCAGCTAAAAAAAGTTAAAGGCACTGGCAAAGAAATGAAAAAAGATTTTAGGGAAGGAGAAAAGCTGTAGGAAAGGAGGCTCCCAGCCTTACGACCTAGTAAGCACATTTAGAAAACGTCTTTCTGGTGTGCTGCTCCTCAAGCCAGGGTGGTTCGCTTAATGTTCATGAGCAAGTGAAGTGATGCCAACAGACACCAAATGTAGCAAATTCCAAGGTATTCCTCAGGCTTGTACTGATTTTCTCCTATTGCCCCCCCCCCACCAGCATATATATCAACATTTATAGTGAGAGCACAATGATTGTTTTAAACAATCGCCTTGAGGCATTGCAAATTCTGGAATTTTATACAAATCTCGGTACACAAATCTGCAAACACCAGTGTGTGGGAACTATAACTTTATTTTTGATAACTCCATTTAATTTCCATTTGTATATCACTGTCTTTACCACCACCACCACCACCACCACTGCTCGTTCTCCCTAGCTGATGGGAAACTTACCTTTTTATTTTTGGAAGGGGGAATGTTTTTCAAGAGCTCCCTGGAATTGTCAGGGTCCAGAGTGGTAGAGTATTTTGGGGTTGTGAGTGTATTGGCTCTTGAGTTCCCTTTCCACGCAGGTAGAAGGGAGCAAGGTCCATTGTGTCTGGCAGCTCCACTCTCTGGACCCGTGCTTTAGGCTTGTGAATCTTTATTAGGCTGCTTACACTCCCAGCTGCCCAGATGTCTCAGTGGCCCTTCCTTCTCTGGTCTTGCTTTTTCCCTGACAGCTGTGCTGGAAAGCTGATATAGTTCTCTCTTCTCTTCTCCCTCCATCCAAACAAAATCTCTTTCTAGTTGGGGTGAAAAGAAGCCCCATCCATTTCCCTCTCCATTTCTAAGATGCTAAGACACCTTGCCTCAGTCTTCTGGGGCTCAGACTTCTGTAAACAGAAGTCAGGAAGGCTCAGAGTCTCTTTCTTTCCTCACCAGAGGCTGTGAGAACAGAACTGTCTGCTTAAGTGGGGCTTGGGTTGAGGTAAACGGAAAAGAAGGAAAAGGGGCCATACAGTGAAAGAACATAATTATCCCAAAATGTTATCTTGGAGCAATAACTAACATTTATTACCTGCTTACACACTGTTCCAGATGCTGTATTAAGTGGTTTATACGGATTATCAAGTAATCCTCATAACCCAGAAACAAGTTGCTATTGCCCATGTTTTACAGGTGAGGAACTGTGTCTCCAGGTTTGGTCTTTTTTTTTTTTGCGGTACACGGGCCTCTCACCGCTGTGGCCTCTCCCGTTGCGGAGCACAGGCTCCGGACGCTCAGGCTCAGCGGCCATGGGTCACGGGCCCAGCCACTCCGCGGCATGTGGGATCTTCCCAGACCGGGGCGCAAACCCGTGTTCCCTGCATCGGCAGGAGGACTCTCAACCACTGCGCCACCAGGGAAGCCCCAGGTTTGGTCTCTTGACCAATGTCACACAGCTAGTTAAGTGGCAGGGCCAGAGCTCAAACTCAGCATCCGATTCCAAAGCCCATTGCCTCTGGCCCTGCTCCAATTTCTGGCTTCTGGTTCATGACGTGCATCCCAGAAGGAATTTCTGCTTCAATCTTGCAGTTGCCCCCGAGCGCCGATCCAGCAGACATTAGCTAGAGTACATGCCAATGGCTCCTCTGGATTCCTTCATTTTTGCCAGTCAGGTTTTCCTGGAAATGTCTCCATTGTTCTTTCCCAGCTCCTAGGTGCCCACCAGGCCCAGCCCTCCAAGGTTACTTGGTGAGTGTTTGAATGGTTAGGCTCAGCAGTACCCCAGGAGGAGGCCACCATCCCATGTTGCAACAAGTAACGAAAGTGTGTCTATGTATCTCAAACTTCTATATTAAGAAGCCAGGTAAAGAACTATTCCGTTTAATGGTAGAATATGCACCATGCACTGAGTGAGGCAGGGCAGCTCCATAACAGGGAGGGTTTTTAGCTCATAGCGAAGCCTATTATATCCATCTTGAGATGGATAAGGGGCTTAAAGTGATTAGCTTGCCACATAGGCAAGCATGTTAAAGAAAAAAACTGTCCTGTTTAACCTTGTTTTAGCCCCAGGAATAATAGAGCACTGTGTAACTACCCCTTTCAGTCTTTACAACTATCACTTTTAGTGTCATTGAGATAGCTTAGCCAAAAACACACATGGGTCACCAAAGTACCTGTACTGAAAACAGGAAAGATGATTGGGGTGGGGTGGGGGAGCACACAAAAAAGTGAGGGAATATAAAAAGAGAAAATAATTTAAACAGTTATTATAGAAAGACACATTGAAATTTTATGAATTTACTGAGTTTTGTTCTTTTAAATTTCCCCCTCCCATGAAGCCTCCTCTGGTTCACATGTGATTATTGATTACTGATCCTCTGCCTTTTTTATCTACATGGTGTCTTTCAATCACTTTCAAAACCCTGTGGAGAGATAATATCATCCCTCGTGTAGATATGAAAAAATGTGGCCCCAAGAGGTTAATGAATATTTAGGTAGGTCTTGGGGGCCAGGAAATTATTTTTCTCTCTTTCTCTTATATCGTATTGACTCTAGTAGGCCCTTAAAGAGTGGATTTAGAGATTTGAGGAAGAGACCACATATTAAACATGTTATGCCTGTCCATTTTGCCTTATGTAAAGTTGACCTGGGCCAGGAGTAGAAAGCATTATATTTGCAATGTCAGGAGTTTCTCATCCCTTTGGCATTTGAGAATAAATTCTGTAGAGCAGTGGTGAACACTGAGAGCTTTAAAAAATCTTGATGCCTGAGCTGCACGCTATACCACTTAGATCAGAATCTCTGGGGGGGATGGGATCCAGATACCAGTGTTTTAAAAACTCCCCAGGTATTTCTCCTCTGCATGCACAGTCAAGAATCAGGGCTCTAAAGCCATGGTTCTCAAATTTGAATGTGCATCAGAATCACCTGGAAAGCTTGTTAAATAGCTGATGGCTGGGGCCCACCCCTAGAACTTCTGTCAGTAGGTCCAGGTAGGGTCCAAGGTTGTGCATTTCTAATAAGTTCCCAGGTGATTAGGAAGATGTGCTCTGCGCTTCAGCTCCCCTTCTCCCTGCCTGTGAGGTTACAAAGGGTTTGTGTCTCAGTCTACTCCGTGACTTCCCACACGCTGACTCACCACACAAGAACACTAGAACATCATCATTTGCTGGGTAAATGCTAAGTGGCCTGTGAGCATCAGAAGTATTTTGAAATAAATCACACAATGAATCCCATTAGGCTTTGAGTTGATTCTAAGGAGTTACAGTTTTCAGTAGGAGAATATTTTTCAAAGGAAATTTACCATACTCAAATTTAGTTATGTCCCTCCTTCTACCAGCATTTCTTCTTCTTCTTTCTTTCTTTCTTTTTTTTTTTTTTTGGTATGCGGGCCTCTCACTGCTGTGGCCTCTCCCGTTGCGGAGCACAGGCTCCGGACGCACAGCCTCAGCGGCCATGGCTCACAGGCCCAGCCGCTCTGCGGCATGTGGCATCTTCCCGGACTGGGGCATGAACCTGTGTCCCCTGCATCGGCAGGCGGACTCTCAACCACTGCGCCACCAGGGAAGCCCTTCTTCTTCTTTTTAAAAAGTCCTTGCAATAACTCCTCTATTATTTTTCATAAAGTCAAGTTACAAATTTTATGGAGCCAGAAGTCAAGGAACAGGTATAAATTTTCAGGTCTATCAGGGTAGGGTTGCCAGATTTAGCAAAAAAACCAAAACCAAAACCAAAAAATACCTAGGACATCCTGTTAAATTTGAATTTCAGATAATTGATGAATAATTTTAAAATATAAGTATGTTTCATGAAATTTTTGACAATCCTGATGATGAGGCAAATATTAGGATGAGAATGACATATGTGCCTGCTGTGGAGAAAAGGAACATACTCCATCCATTTCTGTTTATGGACACACAGAAATACTTGATCCTGATCCTTGTCCATCGAGAGCTGAACAATCATTGGCTAAATTAATGCAATATGGATACTTAAGGTATAAGTATAATATATAAAATTGCTGAGTGACTTCAAAGAAGGATATTTGATAACTCAAGATCCCAGGTGTTTTGGATTCTGTTACCCCACTTTTTTTTTTTAAGATTTAATTTAACTAAAAAAAATTTTTTTTTGGCTGCCTTGGGTCTTTGCTGCTGCATGCGGGCTTTCTCCAGTTGTGGTGAGTGGGGCTACTCTTTGTTGCAGTGTGCGGGCTTCTCACTGAGGTGGCTTCTCTTTGTTTCGGAGCACGGGCTCTAGGCGCATGGGCTCAGTAATTGTGGCTCACGGGCTCTAGAGCGCAGGCTCAGTAGTTGTGGCACACAGGCTTAGTTGCTCTGCCGCCTGTGGGATCTTCCTGTCCCAGGGCTTGAACCTGTGTCCCCTGCACTGGCAGGCGCGTTCTTAACCACTGTACCACCAGCGAAGCCCGATACCTGATGTTTTCATTCTGTTTACCTCTAATTAATTATAAGACACTTAATAGAAATATATTCTGATTAAAGACCTAAATAATTTCCATGAAGCCCATGGAAAGCAAAGAGGGGGTGGGTTATATTAGTCTCATTTTAAGAGGTGATAATGAAGCCTTGCTTGGAGTTACACAATATTTAAAAAGGAGTAAATTACAACTCTTGACAATGGTGCTGTGTCTGTCAGTTAGTGCAGCATTCTGTTGATGGTATTGATTCATCTCACCCTGGTTAGCGCCCAGTCATAAATGTCTAATTTCAAAATCCTCTTTAGATGTACACAGCAGATTGTGAAGGGTGGTTGCTAATTAGAGAAGGACAACATAGCAAGGACATTTCCCTTCCTAGTGGTTTACCCTTTCTAAACAAAAATGCAGCAACAGAAAAGTAAAAAGAAGAGTATACAGTTCAAGAAATATTTACTATGGGCTACTTAATGCTAAGTCTGTGCTAGGTGCTATGGAAGATGAAAAATAAATATATATATTGTCAATGTCATTTAATATGTAAGCTGGAACTCAAGACTTACTTGCAGGAAACATACAGAGAACTGTCAAAGATATAATGTAACATAAATAAGTGCCAAAATGTGTGTATAGGAAGTTTCTGTGTCCTGGAAGGCAGAGAAGCTTTTATGAAAAAGGTGGACTTGGGGTCTTGAAATATTAATAGGATTGGTTCTAGTGGACAGTAGGAATCTGGGGAAATAGGATTCAACTAGACAATGGGGATAATGAACATGGGTAGGGTCAGTCTTGCTACTCCCTGGAAGTGAAATAAACTTGGGAACTCTCAAGTGGTCATTTCCTGCTTTGTCAACAGAAGGTGTTATCCTAAAACTGGGTTTGCCTCTTGGTGGGCGTTGAGCCAAAAGACACAACCAAGCCAAAGAGCATGAGAAGGAGGGATTTATTACTTGCAGCAAGTAAGGAGAACACCAAGGATCTTTCCCAAAGCATTGTCACCATAACAGCAAATTGGGGAAGTTTTAAGCTAAGGGTACATGCGTATTCATGAAGGGTCTTGGGTGGTCCACAGAGTCCAAGCTTTAGCTGATTGACGTCATGAAGGTCAGAAAAAGTCAACATCATCATCCCTTAAGGTGCCAGTTGATCTGGTGGTTGAGCGCTTCAGGCTAATTTTTACCATTGAAAGAGAACTGGGAGTCTTTACAAGTGATATATTATCTTTGCTCTTGTTACTTCTCTTGCCTGATGACACTGGTTTGTTTCTGCATTCTTTTGTTACCTTAAGACAATTAATTACTGAGACCTGTTCAAGGGTGAGCATTGTGGCCAGGTTTAGATCACAAAATGGCTTAGGCCAAAAATGGCTTCTCTTATGTCAAGAAAGCCATGCCTGGTTTTCCTTCTCTGGGGAATCCCTACCTTATCTGCTTAAAAAGGTGGAAAAAGCCATAGCATGAGGGAGAGAGTAAACAGAAGTGCAGAGGAAACAGAGGGAGACCTCCTGGGTTCCTGCCAATACTCCAGTTCCTTGTTCTGATCTCTGCCTTAGCCTCAGCGGCATCCCTGATTTACCCCAGTGTCTTCAAATAAATTCCAGCTTTTTGTTGACCAGGGGGAGAACCTAGGCAGTTACTGAAGCCAGGAAACCTCACCACGGCCCTAGGAACAGGCACAGAGGGTTGAGTGGTACCAGATCTAAGCCCCAGGGCAAATACTTGGAATCAGCCATTGTCTGCAAGCTGGCGCTTCTGATCAACCTTGGTTTGGAAACTGGATTGTGGATTGGCCAGATGAGTTTAAAGGGCTAAGAGGGCTCATAAGGTCTTGTTCCTGCTACTCAGGTTTTGTGGTTCTAGATTCTTCCACTGAGACAAATTGCCATGGACACACAGAAGCCTCCTTGCTGCTTGAATACTATTTGATTATTGTTTGGTGAGTGATGGATGCTGCTTACAGGTCAACTATCAACTGGATAAAACCACTACATTTTTGATCAGGTAGGTTAGCTTCTAATGGTAGAAGGAATCATTCAACTGGAACTAAACCACCTACTTCAGAATAGCTGTTCTGGCAAGTGAACTGCTTGCCCTTGTATTTGCTCTTAATATTATTTTTAACATATTTTAGTGACAGATTGTGACTTGGAGGTGATTCATTTTTATTTCATAGTTGTCTTGACAACAATGTAATTTATGATATTCTGTGTACTTGAGAATCCTACAATTTTACAACCAAGCAGTATGATGCTTATTAAAATTTTGATCAGAAAAATACACTGGTAAAATTCTTTAGAGTTGGGTGGATGGAGAAGGACAACTACTTATTTTTCTTAAAAACAATTTTTTTTTGGTTACAAACAGTAGTGACTTAAGGACCATGACTAAATTGAATATCAAGGAGAGTCAACTATAGTGTTTCTTAAAATCACTTCACCCAGAATTTATTTTTACTGTCTTTCAATATTTTTTTAGATTTTTTTTTACTGAGTTTATTATAGCTCTTTCTCTCTGAATTATTTTATGAAATTGGAACAAATTGGAGTTTTATATTTTGCTTTTCTCCATGTGTCATATAGTCGTAAAATTACTCATGGAAAGCAATTTAGAAAGCCTTTTATTATGAAACATTTCAAACATACACAGAATTAGGAAAAAAAACATTACAACGATCACCCTAGAAAACCACTTACAATCAAAAACCGCTAATATTTTACAAAATTCACTTCAGCCTTACATTTGGGGTGTGGGGCATTTTAAAGTACAGACTCCTTGACGCAAGTCTATGCCAGCTTCTTACTTGAACCTCATTTTCTGGAAGTCCAAAGTCTGGCCATTCTGCATAAACAGCACATCAGAGAAACCAGTCAGCAGTTTTCTGGCGCTGCCTTAGGTTGAAAAACTTTACATCACGAGAAAGCAAGCCTTTTCTTGCACTTCTTAGGTGTAAACTGACGAAAATTCTCAGTAGGGCTACAATGACTCAAAGAGCTTTGCCCTCTGTACACTCAAAATATGTAGTTGAACTGAATTTCAGTTGTTATTTTTAAAGCCGTAAGTGACAAAGGCACTTTCTTAATCTCCCTGAGAAGAGCAGTATAGTGACATAGAGGTGAAGTAGCCAGAAAAGCCAAAGTGGAGGGTGCGATAAAAAGCCCGCATTGGGGCACACTGTCTTCACTCTCCTTTGGGGTAAAATTTTGATGCCTCGTTTATAAAGTGAGCCGCCCTAAGGCTTAGTTGAAATAAGTAAAATGGTCACCAGAATCAGTGGAGGGTTTGAGGTTGCTGGATCCCTCCTCTCCCCCAGTAGTGTTTCCGATTCTGCAGGGCATTTTGCATTTCTAACAAATTCTCGGGTGATGGTGACCCATCTGGCCCTAAGGCCACAAGGACCCCAAGTGGTTCGTGGCAGGACCTCAATAAATGCTATTAACATCACCATCCAAGCTGTCCACCAGCAGGGGCCATGGGATATTGCATCTCAGGGAAGAGCGACGGCCTCTGTCCAGATGTTCCTGCCAACACGCCACGTCTCTGCACCGAATAGATTAGACAGGGAGGAAGTTGGAGCAGCGGTCACTACCTTACGGAAGGGGACCCCTTTCTCCAACTTCCGCCTCTGGGGAAAAGTAGAGGCCATCCGCCCCCGGAGTCCTGCCCTCTCGATTTCGCAGCCGCTGTTTTTAGCCCGCGCGGGAGCCTGTCCTCTCAGAAACCTGGGGCCAGTGCCGCGATTCCCGCTCTCCCGGGCCGGGCGGAGGCAGGTGCGGAGCATATGGAGTCCGGCGGGTGGGCGTGGCGAGGAGCGGAGCTCTCTGCTCCCATCCCGCCAGCTCTCCGGTCCGTTCCGATCGCCCACGGACCGATGGCCGAGCGGAAGATGGCTGCCCGGAGCGCCACGGACAGTCACGTGCCACGGCGAAGCCGCCGCACGCCCCCTCCCCCGCTCGCCGAGTCCCGGACCCAGCGGGACGCGCAGCCTCGGGTTGCCTCTCCACCACCGGGGTACAGAACGGTACGGACACGAAGGGAGGGCCCCAAAGCGGAAAGCCAGTTCTCCCCACGGTCCGCCCCTAACCCGGGAGCTGCGGTCGAGCTCAGGGAGCCGAGAAACACCTTCCTTCGGGCGACCTGCACCAGGTCGGGCCACTGGGCATGCGCAGTGCTCCGGCCCGGGCACGCCCGCTCTCCAGGTTTTTCCCGCAGCTCCGCGGGGCCGGCAGGAGGTGGGGCCGGGAAGGGTCGGAGTGGGGCGGCCCTGTAGCGGCCTGAGCCTCTCCCTATACGACTGGAGCTGTTCGGGCCTTACTCGCCCTGACTCATTGTTTTTGGAGTGAGAGTCTGTGAATAGAGATTTGAAAATGGGCTGTAGAGTCTGCAGTCCGCCCTTTCTACATTTTTTTTATTAAAAAAATTTTTTTTAAATTTAAAAATATGATCAACTTCGAGTTAATTCCAAGTGCTGCACTCCTAGGCTCGGTGGGGAAGAGACTCGGGTAGCTCGCAAACTCGTGCTCGCGAGCCGGGTCTCCAGAAGGCCGAGTTTGCGTTCTCTGTTCTGACCAGCTCTAGCTCTTCAACTCTCCGGCTCTGCCCCAAATGGTATACTGCCTCCGACCGTAAAACTCGGCTCCCGTCCGGCCTGACTAAACGGCACCCTAAAAATGTGCAAGCTGGCCTTTCTCGTCGTTGGGGAACACGTCCGCCTCCCGAGCTTCCAATTACTTGAAAGTAAAATAACAGGGCGCCAAGCCTCGCCAGCCCCTAGGTGCGCAGTCTGGCTCGGGTCCCGCTGGGTCCTGGGATGAGCTCCCCGCAGACCCCGCCCGCCCGCCCCGCCCTCCTGGCCGCAGCGAACACCCGGAGGAGCGGATTTGCGTCGCGCGGGTAGCTGGGCCGGCTCGTGCAGCGGACTGGGCATGCTCGGCAGCCGGGGAGGCTCGCTGTGGCAAGTCGGAAGCGTTCGCACCAGCTAGGCAGCGGCCGGGGCAGCGGCGGTGGCGGCGTCGGCGGGGGCCAGGACGGGAGCGGGAAGGGCCGGCTGCTCTCCCCTTGCGACCGGCGAGCCGGCCTGACAGCGCGATCCGGGTGCGGAGCTCCAACTCTGCCCTGCCCCGGATTTCATCCCGCGGCGGGGGGCTCGGCGAGCGGAATTCTGGCGGCTGCCGCGACTCCGGTGCAAGTGAGTCCGTGCAAGTCCGCGGCGGGAGAGAGCCGGTCGCCGGGGGCCGATCGGACACCCCCCTCCCGGGCCTGGCCTGACGCTGGGAAAGGTGTGCGGGCAGCCCCGGGGCGAGGGGGCGTGAGCGCAGCCAGCGCCTTGCCTCGCGCGTACCTGGCGGGCACTCCCGCCCCCCGCCACCGCGCCAGGGGAGGGGTGGGCGCGGGGGTGGTGGTCCCGCGGCCGGGCTCGGGGCTCCGAGCGGGCGGGCAGCCTGCGGGGCTCCCGGACCAAGTTGAGGCAGGGAGAAAGGCGGAGGCGTCAGTGGGCACCTTTTCAGAGGTCTTGCATGCGGGCTGGAAGGCTGCCTACTGTCGGTTTGGGGCGAGCAGACGGTGGAGGGGCCGAAGAACCGCGAGGCGAGGAGCCTTCGGGCAGTGGCGCGGTGGGGGTCCGGAGACCCGCAGGGTCCGACCCCAAATCACGGCCCTACCCCCACCTCCCGGGTGGCGGCGTGACAGTTGGTACCTCTGCGTCCGATCGCAGCCGGCCAGGCGCCCTGGGTTTCGGGTACCCTCCCCGCCCCGCCTCGATGTCCCCGGACAACATAACAGGTGGGAGCCCTTTCCCTGCGGGGCGAGCCCCACCTCCGCAGGCCACTTAACAGCCTCCAGGTTGGGGGTGGCGCTGACACCCCGCGGGGCTGCCCCCACGGGTGAGCGTGTTTACAGGTAAGGCCTGGAGGAGGCATCAGCGCAGCCTGGGACTGGACATTCCCTCCAGGCGCGGCCCTTCACGTGAGTGAGGGGTCTCCGCGGTTCCGAGGCGACGTGTCAAGGGCAGAGCAGCGACAACAGCGGCTGTTTCTCCCACCTTCTTAACCCAGACTCGGGCTTTCTGCTTCTTCTGGTGGACCGGGTAGGGTGTCCTGGTCCAGCTAACGGATTCAGACTGGCGCGTTCTGGTTAAAGCTTGTTTCCGTCTTGGGAGTGTCAAGTAAAAATCCGGATGAGGGTTGCCAGGGCCGAAGGGAGTGAAGAGAACCCATGCAGGTGCTTCTCAGATGCTTCTTTTCACCTTCAGATAGTACCGACTTCAGCAGTACACACTAACGAAACCAAGAGTGAAGGCTGCTTTCTGAAAGGGAAGTTTGTTTTCTATGTTATGGGGCCTGCTTACTGTTCTAGCTCCCTTGACATTTACCTTGCTGGACCTTTAGAGCTGTTTGGACAGGTTATTTTGCTTGCGGACTTGGGGGTGTTTGGGGTTGGCTGCCTGGGTGTGGAAGTGGCAAGTGCCCGTCATGGTGTGCTGTGAACTCCCCACGCTTCCTGGCACTGGGGCTTGAACATTCGGGGGGTACCGAGTGGACAGAAAGAGAGGAGTGGGACTGGTGACGTAGCGACGCGATGGGAGTTGCCTAGGGCTGCCCAGACATAACGAGGTTGGTTGGCTGTTTTGGCTTGTGCGGAAGGGGAGAGGGCTAGGCGTTTCATTGGTTCGGGGAGGAAGGTGTTCACGGGAGAAGCCTGGCGGGGGATGGGTCCCCGTCTGGTCAGTGCTCCAAGGGAAGCCCAGGGATGTTTGGTGATTCAGCAGGTGGCAGCCTTCCAGCCCTGAAGCCATACCTTGGCCAAGCAAGCCAGCAAGCCAGCGATCAAGCGGCAGCAGCTTCAGGGGAATCTCCAGGAGACTCTTCTGCCTAGAGCAGCTCACTTTCCTTATCTTGCTTTCTGTATATGGCAGGAGGCCTTGGTGTTTTGGGTTCCTTGCCTGTCTCTCTTAAACTATCTAGCATGTTTTTGAATCTCTCCAGTTCTGTGACCCGTTGGATAGCAGGAAGTGGCAGCTGCCACCATGCACAGTTTAAGTAATTAATGTCAGAAAATGATAGCAATATGTAAAGCAGAGAAAGTCTTTTCCTTCTATTTCTGCTTCAGAGATTAGAAATTTACATTTTTAGTAAAATAGTAAGATGTATTTCTGCAGCTTTTCATTGCTGGTAGTGAGCTATTTCAAACATCAGAAAGCATTAAAAATTAATTCAAGGGATGGATAAATGACATTAAAGGGACACAGTTATTAAAGCAATGTCTTATTCATTGGAGAATCTCTAGCATCTTGAGCAGTGCCTAACTTGTAGATACTCATTCAGCTGAAATTTAAAGAATTTTTCGTATTAGAAGCTTGTTGGTAAGTTTTGACGTTTAAAGAATTTTGTATGTTTTCATACGTCAAAATTGCCTATGTTGACCTTAGTTAGCTTGAAGCCTCAACCCTTTTACTTTTTTCCTGGTTAAGTCCCTTAATTTTCAAATTGTGACAGATCCTGCATGTCAACTGAAAAAACATAAGCTTGTTTTGCTAACATATCTCATGAAAACCTAGAAGACTCCTACATATAACCATTATACATTTTTTTAAATTAAAAAGTGCTCTGGCTGCATATCAAATACGCTTTTTTTTTACATCTTTATTGGAGTATAATTGCTTTACAATGGTGTGTTAGTTTCTGCTTTATAACAAAGTGAATCAGTTATACGTATACATATGTTTCCATATCCCCTCCCTCTTGAAAATACGCTTTTTTTTTTTTTTTTTTTTTTTACAAAACTTCATTTTATACAAAATATTTCAGGAAAACTGTAGAATTCCTAAGCCTTTATCATCCAATGAAAAGTGCTGCCATAGGAGAGACAAAACAGTGTTTTGGGAATAAAAATTCTGGCTTGTTTGCACAGGGGGATAACCTGGCCCATCTTTGAGGGAGGCCTGAATGTTTGTCCAGCTCATTCTGCATTTTGCCTTTGCTATTCTGTGCCTTCCTCCAGTTGTTAAGCTCTTTCTTCTTCCCCTAAAGACATACTTTCCTGGCATGGGCTCGTTTACTTAAAGCTGCTGCCAGAAGCTTGCTTTCTTAAAGCTGCTGCATTTTCTCACATAAATTTTAGTAGTGCTGACCTTTCTTTTTTCATCGTCCCATACACTTTTCCACCACTTCATATGATAAACTGTTCGATGGTCCTAAAAAGCTGTGGCCAGCATGACCTTGTGGGGGGCATGACAGATTGTCGTTGGCTCTCTCTTTGCCTTTTTTGTATGGTAGCTGTAGCCACAGCAGTCTCTTCTGGAAGAACTGGTAAGGCATACCCGGTCTTAAAGATTTTGGACTTTTCTGTTAAGGCTTTTGGTCAGGAACATAAATGGTCATTTATCGTCTCCTACCACATCCCAAGAATTTTGGCTGTAAAGTGTGTCACTTTAATAAGCTAGCTACCCAGTCACCAGAGGAGTATATTTAGATGGGGCAATTAGGAAGCAGCGTTGGATGTCGGGGAGGAGAGGGTGAAGAAAAGGGAAGAGAAGGGTGGGTGGGGCCAGGAAGGTGGCTTGGTTTTGTGACTGTGACTTCTGGTTTCAGTAAAACAGAATCGAATGGCTGATCAACAGGTGTGGCTCGGTCTGTGCTGGAGTGCTGTGCTCCCCTCCGTAGTCCTCTTTCCCTCCACAGATACACACACCACACACACACACATAGCCACACACTAATCTGCAGACCCACACGTGCACACACACTCTGACAAGAGACACAGACACAGACGTAGACACATACACTCTTTGCCAAAAGCTAAGCATCCCAGCTTCTTTATAAATACTAATATGTCACACAGGGAAAGTCCAGGGCTCAGTAGCAGGTTGAATTCTGGGGGCCTGAAATCACCCCAAGCTTGTATTTCAGGAAGATTCCCCTTCCCTCTCTCATGGCAAGGTGATCTGACTCCTTAGCCTGCAAAGCTTCTGGGGGCTTTCACTGGAGCAACCATTGTGTGTAAATATAGGTGAGGTAGTTTTCACCTTTGAGACTTACTGGTGCTGAGGGTTGAGTTAACATGCTTCAGTTTTTGGCATAAGGTCTCCCTGTGCAAAGCCCCTTTCTTGTTTTGTTTTTTTCCTTCTTTCCCACTCTCATTCCCCTCTCCGTCAGAGGAGCTTCCTCTCTTGTGTTGGATGTTCTTGGGTATGTCTCTATCCTTGTTAAAGATGTTGTGTTCTTGTGTGCATGTTTTCAGTTCCGGTAAGTAGTGCTGTGCTGCTATGTTTTTATTCGGTTGCTTTTCCATTCAATATTAAAACTTTTGTTAGGGAAATTTTCAGACATTCATAAAAGTCAAAAGAATTTCATTCAACATTTTATTTGAGAGATCTATGTTAGTATAGGTTTATCCAGTGCATTGCTATGACTGCTGCTTTTTACGGCTGGCCTGCTACGTACCCACTAATTTTACTTACCCATTTTTCTAATGATGCACACTTAGGTCACCTCCACTCCTGCTACCATGAGCAAAGCTGTGATGAAGGAATATCCTGCAGCATTCTTAATGATGCCTGTGAGAATATCTCTAGGGTAGTGGTTCTTACAGGGGTCCATACCGAGCAGCATCAGCCTCACCTGGGAACTGTTAGACTTGTAGGTGCTCAGGACCTAACCTAGACCTCCTGAATCAGAAACCCTGGGGCAGACCCCATCAGTTTGTGTTTTAGCACATCCAGCCTGGAGACTCTGGTGCATAGGAAAGTTTGAGGAGCACTGCTCTAAGGGTATCTACCCAAGAGTGGGAGGGCTGGGTAAAAGAGAACAAACACACCTGTTTTTACTAAATACTGCCAAATTAGTCTCCAGTGTTGCTGGACTGGTTGACACTCGCACAGCAGTGCATAAAGCACTCCTAATTCACCACATACTCCTTAGAGGTTGATACTAACCATCCTTCTAATTTTACCAGTATTTGATGGCTTCTTATTGTTTTAATGTGAACTTATGTAATAGAGCATCTTTTAATATATTTGTTAGCTATTACAATTTCTTTGACTGGCTTTAGTCTGTTTTTCTAATGTATTGATTTGCAGATGTCTTAAATATCCTAGATATTAATCTCATTCTGCTGTCTATTAACTTTATCAGTGGTAACTTTCAGAAATTTTAAATTTTGATATAGCCCAATGCCATTAATTTTTGCCTTTTGTAGATTAGGAATCTTAAGGTGTTCTTCCTTACCCCAAGATTACAAATATATTCTATATTTTCTTCTGTCAACTTGCTGCTTTTACCTTTCACAGTGAGGGCTGTAATCTGTTTGAGGTTCATCTTAATACGCGGTATACGGAAGGAATCTGGTGTTATTTTTTCCTTTCCATTTTGTGAGCCAGTTTTCCCAAAATCTTTAACCAGTGTAATTTTCCCCTAGTATTTTAGGGATGAATGTGGAGCCACCTCTATCATACATCAGGTTCCCACATGCACATGAATCTATTTTTTTCTACTTTATTGAGTTATAATTTATGTATGGTACACTTCACCTGTACATTTAAAGTGTACAATCTAATGAATTTTGACAGATGTGCACACTTGTGAAAACACACAGTCAAGATCCAGAGCATTTCCCTCACCCTAAAACTTCCCATTTGCCTTCCATCCCTCCCTTTGTCCCCAGGCCCAGGCAACCACTGGTCTGCCTTCTGCCACAAATCGGTTAGTTTGCATTTTCAGATTTTGAGATTCCTCACAGGGTTTAAGTTCTCTATTCTGTCCCAGTCATCTATTTCTGTGCCAAATTATTTTTATTATTATAGCTCTGCAGTGTGTCTTATATGGCAGGGTGAGTCCCTCCTTTGCTCTTCTTTTTCAGAACTTAGTTATTTGTAGATCCTTTTTCTTCCATATACATTTTGGAATGCTTGTCAAATTCTCAACAAAGTCTTGGAAATGTGATTGGCACTGCATTGAATGTATAGTCTAACATGGGGGAGAATTGACACTTCTTCCTTCTTAATGTTGTAATTCTATCCATGAACATGGTTGCCCCATCTTTTTTTAATGACATATAATAGAGTTTAAAATTTTCTCTGTCACAACAGTTTTTACAAAAGTAATGTGTTGTTTCGAGGAGAATTTGAGCTTGGGCTTTTTAGTCTGAACCTTAGAGGAAGGCAGAGCGTAGGGGCTTGGGGGACAGATGTTGTTTCAATCTCTGTTCTCCATTCACTGACCTTGAGTGACACCGGGCAAGTTCTCACCTTTGGTGGCCCCAGGTTCCTCCTTCCTCAAGCTATATCCCAGCAGCCTCCTCTACAAGGCTGCTGAGCTGCTGAGGCCTTTAAATGAGATAATGTAGGAGAGGCAGGGAGTACAAATCTTGAAACATTTGCTGCTCAGTAAATGTTGGTGTAACACCTCCCATAATGCTGGCTTTCAATAGCAAAAACGTCATACTTTTATTCTACTTCTTAGGGATTGATAAAGAAGTGTCAGAAAAAGCAAAATGAATAAGCCAACCAATTAACTGTGTAACACTCTCCAATTCTATACATGTAAGTCCATGCTTCTACCTAATTTTGTGGGGTTTCACAGAAAGTATGGATACTTCCAAAGAATGTTACAGTCCAGTAGGGAAGAAAAGACCAATATATAAGAAACAGAGAACTCTATGTGACAGATGGCTTATAATTAAGGTTAAGTGGTGTGGTACCAGGGGAGTTATGAGTAGGGAGAAATGCTGTTCTGTGAGAGTTTTTTTTTTCTTTTAATTGAAGTATAGTTAATCTGTCATGTTGTGTTAGTTTCAAGTGTACAGCACAGTGATTCAGTTATACATACATATGTATATATATATTTTTTCAGATTGTTTTCCATTATGTTATTACAATATACTGAATATAGCTCCCTGTGTTATACAGAAGATCCTTGTTGTTTACCTACTTTATATATAGTAGTGTTTATATGTTAATCCCAAACTCCTAATTTATCTCCCCCTCTCCTGCCCCCCACTGCTATCCCCTCTGGTAACTGTAAGTTTGTTTTCTATGTCTGTGAGTCTATTTCTGTTTTGTAAATAAGTTCATTTGCATCATTTTTTAAGATTCCACTTATAAATGATGTTATATGATAATTGTCTTTGTCTGACTTACTTCACTTAGTATGATAATCTCTAGGTGCATCCTTGTTGCTACAAATGGCATTTCATTCTTTTTTTATGGCTAATATTTCCATTGTATATATATATATGTATATATATACACACACACACACACACACACACACACACACACACACACACATATCACATCTTCTTTACCCATTCATCTGTCAATGGACATTTAGGCTGCTTCCATGTCTTAGCTGTTGTGAATAGTGCTGCAGTGAACATTGGGGTGCATGTATCTTTTCGAATTAGAGTTTTCTCCGGATATGCCCAGGAGTGGGGTTGCTGGACCATATGGTAACTCTATATTTAGTTTTTTTTAAAAATAAATTTATTTATTTTTGGCTGTGTTGGGTCTTTGTTGCTGCGTGCCAGCTTTCCCTAGCTGCGGCGAGCGGGGGCTACTCTTCGTTGCGGTGCACGGGCTTCTCATTGCAGTGGCTTCTCTTGTTGTGGAGCACGGGCTGTAGGCACATGGGCTTTGGTAGTTGCAGCATGCAGGCTCAGTAGTTGTGGCTCATAGGCTCTAGAGCACAGACTCAGTAGTTGTGGCGCACAGGCTTAGTTGCTCCGCGACATGTGGGATCTTCCCAGACCAGGGCTCGAACCCGTGTCCCCTGCATTGGCAGGCGGATTCTTAACCACTGCGCCACCAGGGAAGCCCTATATTTAGTTTTTTAAGGAATCTCCATACTGTTCTCCATAGTGGCTCTACCAATTTATATTCCCACCAATAGTGTAGGAGGGTTCACTTTTCTCCCCACCCTCTCTAGCATTTATTATTTGTGGACTTTTTAATGATGACTGTTCTGACTGGTGTGAGGTCATACCTCATTGTAGTTTTGATTTGCATTTCTCTAATAATTAGCTATATTGAGCATCTTTTCATGTGCTTGTATGTCTGTATGTCTTCTTTGGAGAAATGTCTCTTTAGGTCTTCTGCCCATTTTTTGATAGGGTTGTTTGTTTTTTGATATTAAGCTGTATGAGCTGTTTGTATATTTTGGAAATTAATCCCTTGTTGGTAGCATCCTTTGCAAATATTTTTCTCATAGTCCATAGGTGGTCTTTTCATTTTGTTTATGGTTTCCTTTGCTGTGCAAAAGCTTTTAAGTTTAATTAGGCCCGATTTATTTATTTTTGTTTTATTTCCATTATTCTAGGAGACAGATCCAAAAATATATTGCTGAGATATATGTCAAAGAGTGTTTTGCCTATGTTCTCCTCTAGGAGTTTTATAGTCTCTGGTCTCACATTTAGGTCTTAAATCCATTTTGAGTTTATTTTTGTATATGGTATTAGAGTATGTTCTAATTTCATTCTGTCACATGTAGCTGTCCAGTCTGTGAGACTTTGACTTGACTTGAGTAGAATTAGATTAGAGGGGAATGAAGGGGCCTGAGAAACCAAGTATAATTAGCATTTCTGTCCAGGGCTTTGGGAGCCTAGTATTGAACTCCATGACAGTGGATTGTGTGCCTAAATTTAAGTGTCTTAAAAATCATTGCTTTGGAAACAGTGACAACAAGTGGCTAGTAGATACCTAGGTAACTAACAGCTCTCTGTCATATAATATAGAGGTTAAGAGCACTGGTCCTGGGTTCAGGTCTTGGCCTTACCATTTAGGAGCTGTAGGACCTTAGAGAAGTTATGTAAACCTTATGTGCCTCAGTTTCCCTAATCCTCATTTGTGGGTCTCATAACAGCAGGTACCTCAGAGGTTGAGGACTGTAAGTTAACCTTTGTCACATGCTTAGTTCATGGCACAAGGTAATCACAATATAAATGTTAGCTGTTCTTATGACTACTTTTGTTAATATTCATTGCGTTCCTCCCGTTATCTCCCATGAGGTATTTGAGGCCTTATGCCCCAGAGTTGTTGGATGTCCAGAAAGACTGTTGGAGGCACAGTACTGGAGAGAGAATTCTTTTTCTGCAGGTTGCCGGGCATGTGGTGGGCGCTCGGTTGTAGACTGAGCAAGTAAATGCTTGACAGACAATGAAGCCAGGTGCTGTCTCTTGGTCCTGCATGTCTGCAGTCAGGTGGCTAGTGTTGACCTTAAAAATTATGGTTATTTTACTGGCAAAAGTGGGTTTATTTGGGAATAGCAGAGAACTGCAATTCAGGACAAGTAAGCCATGGCAAAAGTTATAGGCAAGCCCAACAAACAAAGGAGAATAATGTTATTTTATAGAGAAAAAGGAGGAAGTTGGAAAGGGTTGTTTTGAAGGAAAGTCCATTGGAAAAAGGTGAGGGTTGAGGGTGATGACGGTTTCTCATTGGCTAAGTTGCTGGGGTAGTCGATTTCTTGGGGAGATGCAGTGTACCTCTTTTCCTGTTGGGGCCTGTAATTGGTGATTCTTTCCCATTGATGATTCTTCTGTTAGGGTGTGTAATTGACAATTCTTCCTGAAATTAATATCCAGTGGTACTGCATGAGCACTCCCCCTTCAGGCCTTCTGACTCCATTTTAGTGAGGTTTCCCTTTATTAATTTTCACATCAGCATGCAGGAAGCAGGTTTTATTTTGCTGTATTCCTAGTTCTGATTAGACCTTTTGGCAAAGGTGTAGTAATCATAGGGATTCACACTTGTTGAGGATGAACCACATGCCAGACACTGTCTAAGCCTTTTCCCTTTCGGCCTTTTCCCTTTTGGCCTTTTCCCTTTCGGACAGTTCTGTAAGAGGCATGTTATTATTATCCCTTTTTAGAGATGAGGAGAGTGGGGCACGAGAAATTTGCCCAACAAAGTAGGAGGGCCCTGAAGGAGTTTAGTGTTTGGGGCCTTTGCCTGTTGACAAAAATTACCAGAGTAAGTGCTGTTGGTGGGGTGCCATTGTAGTTACCTAGAATTGTGAAGCACCTGTTAGCCCAGCAGGGCATTCCCATGACCTTGGAGGTTTCTCAGCCTACGTTGATATTTCTCAAATTTCAACAGATATTAGAATCACCTGGAGTCTTGTTAAAACACTCTGTGCTGGGCCCATTCCCACCAGAGTTTTTGAGGCAAGTAGCTTGGGGTGGGACCTAGTTGTTTACATGTCCCAGGACAAGATGATGCTGATTCTGCTGGCCTGGGACCCCTCTTTGAGAACCACTTCCATAAGCAATACTCATGTCATTGAAGAGCCAGCGGCTCCTACTTCTAGTTACAGTCAGGTGAGATGATTTCAGATTGAGAAATTTTAAACATTGTCCACCTCATGAAATAAAAACTGAACTCACACGGTCCTGTTTATCTACGCCAGCAGAGGGATGTCTGAGTCAGGGCAGCGCAGAAATTGCTTTCTGTTCTTGCCAGTGTTTGTGACATGGGTTAGATGGATGATAACCCGGGATGGAGAGAAAATTTGGAAATGCAAGTCAAGATTTATTAGAAGCATAAACTGCCATCAATGCATCCCGCCTTAGGAAGATGAACTGATTTCGTTTTTGTTTATTTATTTATTTATTTATGGCTGTGTTGGGTCTTTGTTCCTGCGCGCGGGCTTTCTCTAATTGCGTTGAGCGGGGGCTACTCTTTGTCCTGGTGTACGGGCTTCTCATTGCGGTGGCTTCTCTTGTTGCAGAGCATGAGCTGTAGGCACGCGGGCTTCAGTAGTTGTGGCTCGCAGGCTCTAGAGCTCGGGCTTAGTAGTTGTGGCACACGGGTTTAGTTACTCCGCGACATGTGGGATCTTCCTGGACCAGGGCTTGAACCCATGTCCCCTGCATTGGCAGGTGGATTCTTAACCACTGAGCCCTCAGGGAAGTCCCGCCTGATTTGTTTTTATTTTGCTATTTTCCACCTTCCCCACTCCCTGCCATAGGCACAAAAAAGGCTTTGTGTCCACTGTTTAACCCCATGGGAAAATTTAGGCACAGAGAAATTAAAAGTGTATAAAGATACATAGCCTGACGGTAGAGAGACAGAAGCTAATCTTATTTGACTGGGCTAATTGTAGTAGAAAACTATCTGTTTGTAGGAAGGCACTTAAAAAAAACAAAGAAAAGAGAAGAAAAAGAAGGGCTGTGTACCTGTCTCAAGCTGTTGTGAGGTAAAATAGCTACCGTGTGTCCAAATTTAACACAGCCTCACACACAGGAAGCCCTCACCAAGTGCGGTCCACTGTTACTCCAGCCAGAGTTTTCTGTTGTGCAATTGAGACTGCACTTCCCCCATCTGAAGAATGTTACACATAAAACTGAGGAATTAGAAATTTTTAGAATTGAAAGGTTTTGTAGGAAATGGGGACTTAGGATTACCTTAGGATTACAAGTCAATTGTATCTAGGAAGAACTGTTCCAGATTTTCCCTGTGCCAGTTGTCGCGGCTCTCCTGTGACCCCAGTAGCCGGGATTAGCTTGTGTGCTTGGTGAAGGGACGTGGCAGGGCAGAGAGAATGGGGGAGGGCCAAGGGAAGACTGGGGAGGGCAGACAGGCCTGAGCATATATGCCAGACCTACTCAGCCAGGGGTTCACAGCAGCAGGGAGTGAACACACGGTGAGGGTCTGTTATGGGCCAGACCCCTGTTAGGCCTGGGGATATAGAGACGAGTGAGATGGGGTCTGGGTTCCTGAGGGGTCAGTGGGGGAGACAGACATGTCCACGGATAAATGTCATGACCAAGTAGTGGGTGCAGTGCGGCAGCTGCACACCAAGCAGGCTGGGGTGGGGCGGGAGCGCTGGACGGGGAGGTGGCCTGCTCCCGGCTCCCTGTGTGACAGCGCACACGACAAGGTGACTAACACCATAGGCTAGCACAGGTGGAACTGGAACTCGTGTATTCCGGCTTTGTTTTCTTCTTTCTTTTGGTTTTGGGATTTCCATTTTGAGGGAGGGAATTCTGACCGCAGAGAGGAGTCTGGGCACATGGGCACTGTAAGAATCCAGAGCTGGAAGTGCCCTTCCAAACCACTTAGGAGGTCAGAGGGGCACATTCTAGTTTACTTGTTTTGTCTTTGACAACTGTGGCTAATTTTTCGCTCTTTCCTAGGAATGTAAAACCTGCAGAAGATTAATGCCTTTCTATCTTTAAGGTACATCAGCTTTTAAAAGAAAGATTCTTTATTAAAAGCAAGGTTTGATTTGCCCTTAAGTTTTGGCAAAGTGCTAAATTCCACTTTCAGTTTTGTTTTCAGTGGTTTGCCCTTCTCACTTTCCTCCTTCCCTCTTCCCTCCCCTTCTCTCTTCCCCCCTTTCCTTAATACCCTTGCAAGTACCATGCAAGCTAAGGCATAGTGCCAACACTGTGATCTTGGCAAACTTGGGCCTAGGCTTCCTTATCTGTAAGTGGAGAGTTTGGATTAGCTGACGCATAGTCACCTGGTGCCCACATCTGTGACTAGGGGACACCTGAAAAGAGGGGCTCATGAACTACATTTCATCAGTCGTTTATTCTCTTGTTAATAAAAAAGAATCTTATTTCAGAACCGCCTTCCCCAATCCTGTTAGTTGCATGTCCAAACCACTTTCTAGAAACAGCAGCAAACGGTTGATTCTTCACTGTGGTATTTTCCAGCTTGTGATTGATGCTCCTCCTGGCAGGCTGTCTCTATTACAGGTGCACAGTGTGGGCTGTTCAGTGTTTTAGTCACAGGCGTACTGTGTGAATCCGGGAAGGAGGTTAGGATGGATGACAGAAGGAGAGACCGTAAGGGGCGATCAGCCTGAGGTTGTGCGGTGGGGTGGGTAACGCTCAGGATCCGGACCGAGCTCCCGAGTCACAGGTCAGGGGAAGGTTAGGGCTGGGAGCAAAGGTCCGGGGAGCAGAGAGGCGGAGAGGGACCTCGAGAAACCATCCCCCGAAGGAGCGGGGGAGGGGCAGCTGAAGCGGATCCCCCCTCCAGCTGTGGGGGCAGGAGCGGAGGCTGGGGACAACACCAAGGGGAGAGAAAGAGCAGCTGGGGGGAAGGGAGCCGCTTTTACCCTTCCCGCAAACACAGGCTGAGGGTTTGGGTCAAAGTCTGAAAAGGGGGTGGGGTGCCCATCGGCCTGAGGCCAGAAGGGAGGAGTTCATTGCTCCCAAGGAAATCAGGAGGGAGAGGGACGGGCTGGGTGGGTGGAAGAGGAGAGGACGGCCCGATGGGCGGCGTGCTGGGATCAAAAGGGTGTCCTGAGAGAAACACCTGCGTGGGGTGATCCATGGCCTTCAGCCCGAGCCAGGCTGCTCTGGTCACCTGAGACCGAGAGAGCAAGTGGGGACACGTGTGGCCATCCTTTTGGGCCACTGGCTTTCTCTTGTGCGAAATGGGGATAATAAGCGCTACGTCGCAGTGTTGTCCTTCTGAAGGCCCTTGGTATGTGCCTGCGGAGGTGACCTTGGGAAGTGGCAGCAGAGGATTCCCGTCTAAGAGGGAGGGGATAGTTTCCAGTTTCCCTTCCGCTCCCTGGCCAGCGTGTTGACCGTTCACTTGACTAGGTGGACCGTGAGCGAGACTTAGAGATGGTGCCCTGGGACTGTCCATCTGTCCCCAAGTTTGTGGCCGTGTGTTGTTGAGATTTTTATCACGTGGTCTCTCATCCGATCCCTTACGTTTCTTCCTGATCTTATCCCAGAGCCTGTCCCTGTTCTCCTGGCTGCGAGTTTGGTCTCTGCACCCTAAGATCCCAAGTGCACAGAATGGCCCATGTGTGTCATAGCTCTCTGTGAAAGTCTTCGTGGTGGCCTCAGTCTCCAGCATGCGCCTCCAGACTCACTGGGACCAGCATTTCTGACTTGGATGAGGCTGAGTATACAGGTGTGGACAAAGCAAAGTGTCCATGCACCTGGAGTTTTCTTGGTGAGGGGGCGGACAGGACAGTCAAGTCAACAAATGTGAGGCCCGCCAGGCGGTCAGGAGGCAGAGCCTCAGCGAGCCGTGTAACAGCTCTGCCCCCGCGCACACGGTCGGTCATTTGACATTTGCAGAACTGCTGCTGTTTGTGTAGTGACACCTGAGTTCCTTTGAAAGGCCCTGCAGAGTTAGCAGCAGTTGTGCTGGGCTGGGTTCCAGGTTTCCATCGGGGCCCTGATCATGGCTGGCTTTTCCCTCCCTTTGATTTTAGAGACAGAGACAAGGTGGTATGAACACCCCCAGGAATATCTCAGGCCTCCTTTTCACCGTTTGTTTGAAGGCCCGAGGAGTGGCCCAGGGGTTCTTACTAGGGTCCATGGATGGGTTTCATGAAGCCATTGAAATCCAGTTTATCATTCTAGGTGTGTGCATTTTTCTGGTGAGAGTGTCTAAAGCTTTCATTAAATCCACCAGGAAGAGCTCTGAAATGTTTATTTATTTATTTATTTATTTAGGCCGCACGGCCCGCGGGATCTTGGTTCCCTGACCAGGGATGGAACCTGTGCCCCCTGCAGCGGAACTGCCAGGGAAGTCCCTGAAAGGTTTATTTTTATGAAAGTGGATGAAAAGATAGAATTGGGCCATTGAGGGCTTCTCTTTTTTGCTGTCTGTCCCCTTTGTAGAGGAACTAACGTGATGTGATTTGCCTAAAGCGAGGGGCAGACACAGGCCGAGAGCCTCGGTGCACTTATCTGGGACTTGCCATTTCTGTGTCTTTTGGTGGGACACATTCAGTTATTCCTCTGAGAAAAAAGAGAAGCAAAATGATAAAGCTGGCATCATGGAAGACCAGCCAACTCAGTGGGAGAGAGTGGGCGAGGTGTATGTGAGGCTGCAATGTGGTTTTGTCATCCACTCAGCAGAAGGAGAAGACTGGGTCTCAGGAAGAGAGCAGAAGACCGCTTGAGCAGATGATGCTTCTCATATTTCTGAGTCTGATGGGCACTGACCATAGGTCTGGAAAGGACAGTCTAGGACTTTAGCTGTTGATGTCAAAGGTACCTGTTTTAGGAGATTCCTCTGCTTGAGAAGTCCATAATAGTTTACGTAAGTAATAAAGTTCATGACAATTGTCCTTCAAGATGAGGGTACGGAGGGTAGCTTTTAAGAGGGAGGGCATTGATACTGACCTACTATTTGATCCAGCAATTCTACTTCTTGGGGTTTATTTTAAGAAATAATTAAGACCATTATTCATCCCAGAGCTGTTTGTCATAGTGAAAAGTTGAAAACCTAAGTATACAACAATTGGGGGTTGGTTAAACAAATGACATATATCCAAATAATGGAATACTTGGCAACCCTAAAAAATAATGTTCATAGAAAGTTGTTCAGAAAACATTGTTATGTACAAAAAGTTACATACTGCCTTTGTAAAAAATAAATTATTCAGAAAATACTAGTTGGGTGCCTACTGTGAGCCAGGAGCCCTGCTGGACTCTGGTGACAGAGTGATGAGCTAGGCAGATGTTTCCTGCCCTCAGTTAGCGTACAGTCTACTAGGAACATAGTCAAGCCATATTGACTTTCTCATAAAGTTTTATAAATACTCATAGGAGGACTCCAAAAACAGTGACTCCTTAACAGGCACGTTCAACCACCTGTGAAGTCCAATCAGGTATGTCTCTGTATACTTGTTACTGGCTACATCCCTGACCTGAAATCACTGATTTCCTAGAAAGCTTGAAGTAAGTCACTGAGATGTGGTACTGACACTGCCTTACTGTCTAACTGTCTTCCTTTCTCCCCTGCAGCTCGAGGCTCTGCGGGGGGAAGGGTGGTGGAGGCACAGTCATTTTGGGAGTGGGGGACATTCCCGCCCTACGTCCTGACTTCTGTCCTCAGTGCTGTAGTCACCACAAGCCTTGTCACCAGCTCAGCTGGAATTGCCTCTTGTTCACTGTCGCCTCTTGTGGGCCTCACATCCTTCTGACTTGGGCCCCTGACTTGTTGTCATGTGTGGTGTTTGCAGCCACGTGGAGTAGTGCTTCATTCTTAGAAACCATCTAGTTTAAATCCTTTCTTGGAGCCTGGCGAAGCCGGGACTGGAATCTGCGTGTCTTGCCTGTCCCATGGACATCTTTTCCACTAGGCAACAGCATGGCCATTCCTGGTCACCATAACGAGGGCCCTTCCAAGCAGGTCTGCGTTAAAAACCACATGCATTTCAAATCGGTGACCCCACAAAACATCAAGAAAGCTTAATTCCTTCAAAGGCAAAAGGGCAGCAGATTTCTTGAGGAAGAAGAAATGAACCACCGTCTCTGCTAGCCTGGCCGCCTGTCACAGTATGGAGACCAAGTTGAACTGGTGTTGGCAGAGTTTGGCAAGCGTGTGTAAGGGCTGTGTTCTTAGCCAACTTTGGGATCTTCTACCGTGTGCCAGCCATGTTAGTTCCTGGGATCCACACAGGAAGACGACATGCGGCTCTGCTGTCAGGAGCCCCTCTCTAGAGAGAGCAGTGGAGAGATGGGCCCCATGACAATGCACTGCGGTCTCATGCTGCGTGTACTAGTGACTGGGACTCGAGAATTTTGGCTAAAATGTTCAGGAAGGCAGTCCCTGGGGAGGGCGGGTTTGATCTGGACCCTGAGGAAGGGTGGGATTGCCGGGGGCACCGCTGACGTCAGAGTCCACTTGAGGGCACCTCCTGGAGACAGGCAGTGCATGGCCTGGGCTGACTGTTCAAGGCCTCGCGGCGTTTATTTGCCTTTTAACCTAAATTTTGGCTTTTTAAAAATTTATTTATTTATTTATCTATCTATCTATCTATCTATTGCTACGCTGCGTGCTTGCGGGATAACCACTATTGGTTTTTTTCTTTTCCTTTTTTTTTTTTTTTTTTTTTTTTGCCTTACGCGGGCCTCTCACTGTTGTGGCCTCTCCCATTGCGGAGCACAGGCTCCAGACACGCAGGCTCAGCGGCCATGGCTCACGGGCCCAGCCGCTCTGCGGCATGTGGCATCTTCCCGGACCGGGGCCGAACCCGTGTCCCCTGCAACGGCAGGCGGACTCTCAACCACTGCGTCACCAGGGAAGCCCTTTTTCTTTTTTTTAAAATTTATTTTATTTTTTTCTGCGTTGGGTCTTGGGTCTTCGTTGCTGTGCGTGGGCTTCCTCTAGTTGTGGCGAGTGGGGGCTACTCCTCGTTTTGGTGCACGGGCTTCTCATTGCGGTGGCTTCTCGTTGCGGAGCACGGGCTCTAGGCACGCGGGCTTCAGTAGTTGTGGCACACGGGCTCAGTAGACGTGGCTCATGGGCTCAGTAGTTGTGGCTCGTGGACTCTAGAGCACAGGCTCAATAGTTACGACGCACAGGCTTAGTTGCTCCATGGCATGTGGGATCTTCCTGGACCAGGGCTTGGACCCATGTCCCCTGCATTGGCAGGTGGATTCTTAACCACTAAACCACCAGGGAAGCCCCACCACTATTGTTTTGATGTATATACCTCCCATCTTTTTTTCTGTAAATATTAGATGTGCACCCGAATAGTAAAATAGTATTATTTTAACCAAATCTTAAAAGGAATAGTATTGCCAAAGCTAAATCTCAGCAGTTCTAGAATTGACTTCTAGGATACAAGTATAAATCTGAAATTTTATAAAAGTTATTAGTAATGCTATTATTAAAATCATAATAGAGTTTGGCATTATGGTATAAGAACTTAATTTCTTAGCATGTATGATCAGTGTAGTGAACATTTGTGATACTGGGTACATATGGATTTTCAGGAGGTGGAGGAGGGAGGAGCAAGGCTTTTATTCATGTATTTTATTTTTTTAATTTATTTTATTTTTTTCTTTTATTTATTTATTTATTTATTTATTTATTTATTTATTTATTTATTTATTTATTTATTTATTTATTTATGGCTGTGTTGGGTCTTCGTTTCTGTGCGAGGGCTTTCTCTAGTTGTGGCAAGCGGGGGCCACTCTTCATCACGGTGTGTGGCCTCTCTTGTTGCGGAGCACAGGCTCTAGACACGCAGGCTCAGTAGTTGTGGCTCACGGGCCTAGTTGCTCCGCGGCATGTGGGATCTTCCCAGACCAGGGCTCGAACCTGTGTCCCCTGCATTGGCAGGCAGATTCTCAACCACTGCGCCACCAAGGAAGCCCTCATTTAATTATTTATTTATTTGTTTGTTTTTTGAATTATTATTATTATTTTGGCTAACTGTCAATATGAGACACTGTAAGTGGTCGTTTCTCTCCAACTTACTAAACTTTTGACCAATAACTGACTTCTCTCCTCTTTAACTCCTGGACCATAAGATATCCTTGGTGATGATGATGCAGTTTCATTTGAAGTTATCCCTCACCCCAGCTTCGTGTGGTGCTCAAAGGAGAATATGTCTGGATAATATCAGAAGCACAAATAAGATCGTTGCCCTTATACACATTTTTCCCTGATATTTTGGCCTGTGACTGCTGCTTCATACAACCAGCTGAGAGAATAACACGTCCTTAAGCCTGGGCTCTGGAAGTGTGGCAGTGGAGTAGTGTAATTGGCTTTCAAGATAACAAAGCTGTTTTCCAAATCTCCATCTTCATCTCAGCTTTCACTGCCTGCACACCAATTTCAGCATCTCCCCTGGGGAAGAATGACAAAAGAATCTTTACAGAGGTAATATGTGAGAAATGTTTGCTCCTTCAAGGCACCTCAGTTCCTAACAATTGACTACTTTCCCCACAAGCAACCCTGGGTTGTCAGTAAGCATGCCCTTTGATATTGTTAGTAAGCATGCTATGTCGATGCTGTTATCTGCAAAGTACAGTGTTAGAATTTTCTTTTATTCAAACAGCCTTTTCAAATATGTAATAACCAGCCATCCACCCTGTCTTTGAACATCTTGTGTAAGTACACGATAAAATCCCTTGGGTGTCACGTAGTTTGCCTTTGGGTGGAGGAGAGTTTTATTCTGAGTTACATCTGGAATGCTCACCAACATTTGGAAATGAATCTTTGGATATTATCAGGGACTGTTTGAAAGATGGGCCTTGTTCATATTACTGACATCACCATGCTGATGTGTAATCTACGTGGTAATGCAATCACTGATCACATGTCAGTCCAAGGATGCCAGAAATGACATTTGAAGAAAGCATTCTGCTCTTTGGCCTTCCATGTTGAAACCAAAGGTGGGATTTTGGCCAAGTATGGAAACTGGAGACAGTTTCACTGGATCCTTAAATAAACATAGAAATCTATATATATTTTATTTTTATAGGTTTAAAATATACTATTTCTAAGATGTGACTGAGAATGTTCCAAATCTATAATTTGCTTTTAAAAAGTACAAACATTTTTCATGTATTATTCTGTTTTAATTATAGTAAAATATACATAACATAAAATTTACCATTTTAACCATTTTTGAGCGTACAATTCAGTGACATTAAGTGCATTTACACTGATGTGCGACCATCATCACCATCCATCTCCAGAAGTTTTTCATCATCCCACGCTGAAACTTTGTGCCCATTAAATGATAGCTCCCCATTCCCTCCCCACTCCAGCCCCTGGCAACACCATTCTACTTCCTTTGTCTATGAATGTGACTCCTCTAGGGACCTCATTTAAGTGAAATCATACAGCATTTGTCCTTGTATGTGGCTTATTTCACTTAGCATAATGTTTTCAGGGTTCATCCATATTGTAGCTTATATCAGAATTTCCTTCTTAAGGCTGAACAATATTCCATTGTATGTATATACCACATTTTATTTATTCGTTCATCTGTTAGTGGACACTGGGGTTTCTTCTGCCTTTTAGTTATTGTGAATAATGCTGCTGCTGTGCATTTATTTGAGTTAAACATCTTTTTAATATTTATTTATTTATTTATTTACTTTTGGCTGTGTTGGGTCTTCATTTCTATGCGAGGGCTTGCTCCAGTTGTGGCAAGCGGGGGTCACTCTTCATCGCGGTGCGCGGGCCTCTCACTATTGCGGCCTCTCTTGTTGCGGAGCACAGGCTCCAGACGCGCAGGCTCAGTAGTTGTGACTCACGGGCCTAGTTGCTCTGCATCATGTGGGATCTTCCCAGACCAGGGCTCGAACCCGAGTCCCCTGCATTGGCAGGCAGATTCTCAACCACTGCGCCACCAGGGAAGCCCCTAAACATCTTTAAATAGGATTTTTTTTTTTTTTTTTTGCTGTACGCGGGCCTCTCACTGCTGTGGCCTCTCCCGTTGCGGAGCACAGGCTCCGGACACACAGGCTCCGCGGCCATGGCTCGCGGGCCCAGCCGCTCCGCGGCACGTGGGATCTTCCGGGATCGGGGCGCGAACCCGTGTCCCCTGCATCGGCAGGCGGACTCTCAACCACTGCGCCACCAGGGAAGCCCGGATTTTTTTTTTAATAAGGGAAAATCTATGCCTTCTTGTGGTCAGTTTTATCAGAGGGCTGCCACATCCAAGTTAGGTCCAGAAAATGCCTACCTCACAGACATAAAAACACCCAAGCACTTTCAACAGTGTTCAGCTGAAAGCTTTAGTATTTGCCTGAGGTCAAGAGAGCAGTTTCATAATATTTCTGTGCAGCTTCACCAGCGAACTTGGCAGCAACCTCGAGTGAGGCCTGTCAGGGTTCTTGGAAAACAGCCTGGTGTTTTCATATCTTTTGCACTGATAGCTTCTGCCTGTCAGTACCTCAAGAGGGGAAATATGGCAATAGCCTTGGTCCCTCAACTCAGTCTTAGCTGGTGAAATTCTCATCTGAGCCCTTTCTGGATATGCAGATATGATTTACTTCAGCGGTTTGCTCTTCTGCGAGCCTGTTTCACTGTCCGTCTGGGAGGGGAGCTAAGGGTCTGGGCTACAAGCTGTGTGCAGCCAGCTAGCACTCTTGATTTAAACTTGTATATTTTTCAAATCTGTGTGGCGGGGGAGGCCTGGTGGAGAATACAGAGCAGCAAACTCTCCCCTGACTCCGTGCGGTGGTCCCTTGGCTTAGTGGTGCATGGTCATACTGCAGCGACGTCTGAGGTACTTTTTTCTGAACATGTGGGAAACTGAGGTTAGCTTTCTCTTTTGTGGTAAGAGAAGTGAAATGTTTTGTACCTTTACAGACTAGATAAGAATCGAATATGATTAACTGTGGTTTAAACAAGGCCAGTCAGGTCTGTTTGCTTATGCTGCCCACATGTTTTCAAGGCACCTGACATATCTGCAGTGGAGGCCTGTCCATGAGTTTACTGACAGCAGTATGGGTTATAGTTTTATACTAAAGGTCTGTTTTCTTGCTGTATGATCTTTCTCTTTGTTTAATCAATTTTTGGCATCTCTCTGGATCTTTCTACTGATATGTATGTATGTATATAGACTTGTAGAGTTGTGGAGTAGATTTTAAAAAGTCCTTGATTTAAATAGGTGTCCTCCTCTGGAACAAAATAACGGACATGTTTGATCCTCAGTCATACAATTTATATATTTAGTTAGTCACTTTTGGCCATCACTCAAATATTCTGCTTCAAAGAATAACTGTAATACTATCTGAATAAATTTTTTTATTCAGAATGCAAGATATAATTAGGGATGTGTCTCTGGGAAAAAAGATAATTGGGGTCTTTTGTATCATTAAAATTTTGAGTGTAGCTAACTAATCTGGCACTGCGTCAGGTATCTAGGCAAACAGTTGCCAGTTTACAGCTGAAGTCTGCTTTACATTATGCACCTGGAGGCCGAGTGGGCCTGCTGTTTTCTGAGGTGCAGAATCTGCTGTACCGTGGCCCTCTGGTAAGTCACAGTGGTGGTTCTGCACGGGCCAGAGCAGGTGGTGGTGGGGATGTGGCAGAGGTGCGGGGCTCCTGCCTGTGTTCCCCTGATGGACTGCGATACCAAGTGATCTGTGTCTTTACTGCTGCTGCGGGCGCTAGCGGAGAGTGGGCTCCACTCTCTCGGAGGTTATGATCAAAAGAGGAATACGAGCAAATGTCTGGAGGCTATTTATACTCAGCGTGCCTGTGTGTATCTTCCATCCTCTGCTGAGCCCCTTTTTATCTGAATCTTCCCTGATCATTCCACTGAGATGGCCGTTCTCACCTTACTTCTGACCCTCTGACATCGAAAGCTTCTTCATGTTCCTTCTTGACTGTCGTGGAGCCCCCTTCTTTCACTTCCTTTTCCCTCTTTGGGTCTTTGGGACTCCCTACACTTCTGGTTCTCTTATTTTGCCAAGAGTTCCTTCTCTGACTCCTTCCCTGGTACCTCTGCCTGATCCGTATGTGTGAATTTCCTTGAGGTTCAGCCCTCAGTCTGCTTGCTGAGCAGCCCGGTCTGTACAGGTTTGTGCAAGGGGACACTTCCCTTTCTTGGAGGCGGGGTGGCAAGGGTTGGAGCCACCCAGCAGTGGTTGAGAGTCCGCCTGCCGATGCAGGGGACATGGGTTCGTGCCCCAGGTCCGGGAAGATCCCACGTGCCGCGGAGCGGCTGGGCCCGTGAGCCATGGCCGCTGAGCCTGCACGTCCAGAGCCTGTGCTCCGCAACAGGAGAGGCCACAACAGTGAGAGGCCCGCGTACCGCAAAAAAAAAAAAAACACAACCCCCCCCCAAAAAAAACCAAAATAGGTTACAGTAAGACTTTTCTCTGTCTAGAATCTTTGTAAATGAATCAGTCCAACTAGCCAGTTCCCTCCTCAGGGAGTAGAGACTTTACATTTATTTTTTCTCATTTTTAAATGTTTTTATTATGAAAATAATTTGAACATTTAGAAATATAGAGAATAATCTAGCGAACATATATACCCAACCCTCAGTTTTATCACATGTTTGTGTTTGATGTGTTTTGGTATATATATGTTATTATTATTTTTGAAACAAATATCCCATCTCCACTGGACTGTAAGTTCAGGGACCTTGCTGTCTGGTGCTTAGGACAGTGCTGGGTGAGGGGCAAGCTCCAAATAAACACTGTGCCTCCTTCTCCAGGGCCTTGCCCTCCCTTCTTCCCAGAGGTAACACTGTCACGGATAGGATAGCAAGCCACTGAGGAGGGAAAAGTATCATGCTAGGTTCAGCCAGTGATACAAATGTGCGTAAACTCAGGACTGCCCTCGAGGAATTTTTGTGCCATGATGTAAGATAGGACAGATGAATTCAGAAATAGCTCCTTTAGAAACCAGAACATTCTCCCTGCATTTGCAGAGCCACAGAGTGGCTGGTTATCAGAAATAACTGTTGGAATGAACTTTAAGAAGCAGAGATGGGGCTGGCCTTTCTAAGCTGACAGGACAGTTGAGCCAGAGCTCAGCAGTGGCAGCAATTCCAGGGATTGGAACTAGGTAGTTCAGGGTGGCCTGGACTCTGTTATTGGAAAGGAGTAGCAAAAGAAGAATAAAGCGACCACAGAACAAGACTATTGAGCTCTTATTACATATAACTAATAGTACTAGGCCCTTAATGGGGCAGCATAGCATATTAGATGAAAAACCGACCTTCTGGAAGCATACCATCCTGGATGGAAGTTTAGTCCCCTCTTTTTCTGGCTGTGTGGCCTGAGGTAAGCCACTTAACCTCTCTGAGCTTCAGTCCTGATGTGAGGGCCATTCTCAATTTGGCTACTGAAGGTAAGAGCACTGAATTGAGTTCTTTTTTTTTTTTTTTAACATCGTTATTGGAGTATAATTGCTTTACAATGGTGTGTTAGTTTCTGCTGTATAACAAAGTGAATCAGCTATACATATACATACATCCCCATATCTCCTCCCTCTTGCGTCTCCCTCCCACCCTCCCTATCCCACCCCTCTAGGTGGTCACAAAGCACTGAGCTGATCTCCCTGTGCTATGCGGCTGCTTCCCACTAGCAATCTATTTTACATTTGGTAGTGTATATATGTCCATGCCACTCTCTCACTTCGTCCCAGCTTACCCTTCCCCCTCCCCGTGTCCTCAAGTCCATTCTCTATGTCTGCGTCTTTACCTAATTGAGTTCTTGCCCAGACATTACATTCTGTTTTAAGAAGTCATCTTGCCTGTGGGCATTCGAAATAGGCAGCTAAATGATGAGAAATGTGACGTTTTGGTTGGTCACAAATGTACAGAGTGACCTCATGTACGTGAAGTCACATACAGAGTGACAGTACAAAGGGAACTCAGCTTGCCCGCCAAATCTGCACTCCTCTAATACCTTGTGAGAAGACCATCCTCTTCTAAGTCATCAAGACCAGAACCAGGGAGGCACCGACAATTCCTTCTCCTTTACCCCTGTGTCCCTCCAGTCGCCAAAGCAAGGTCATTTTACCTCTTTATTATCTATTGTATTCATCCACAGTCCCAGGTCCCCATTGCTTCCTGCCTGGATTCCTGTATGTACAGCTCTCCACCTTCTGCCCTGTCTTTATTGCATTCTCCCAACTGCTGTCCTAGCCCTTTACCTCAGCTGCAAGGATGACCACGTGAGTCCCTGCTTAAATGTGTCCGTGGTTCCCGTTGCCCTTAGGAGAAAGCCTGAGCATCATTTGAGCATGAGTCTCCACTGTTTGTCCCTTGTCATCCTCACTTGCTTTTTCCCTTCCCTAGTGGGTCCTGCTTCCATGCCTTCTGCCCACTTAGAAGACCTTTCCTCTGCTTGGCTCATCTTGTTTACTCTCATGTTTCAAGACTCAACTCAAATATCACCTCCTCTGTGAGGAACACCGCCTTCCTAAGCCACCCAGCGGTCTGGGCTGGGCTTTCCCCCCGACACCTGCCTCTGTTATTCCACCAAGCGCACTGGGTTGGGATGGGCCACTTAGCTGTTTCCAGAGTGAACGCGCTTGAGGGCACAACCTGTTTTGTTAAAAAAAAAAAAAATCTCATGCTTCTTCTTGCCTAGCCTGGTGTCTGACACATAGGAGACTCTCGAAAAAGATTAGTAGGATATACACGGATAAGAAATTACTTTTTTATCTTCCTGAAACCAGGAAGACTGAAGCTGGGTAACAGAAGCGTTCTTCCTTCCCACCTTTCTGTCTGTATCCATTCCAGCATCTGCTCAACAGCCCAGCTGTGATGGAAGAGAAGCATATGGTTGACTTGAAAGAGGCAGTTGGGATGTGACTGCATGTGAAATGTATTCACCTGCCCCCACCTCCCCAACCCCCGTACAGGATGGCAGCAATGACACCTCATATTTGTCCCTTTATTTGCATTCTTCTCCTTAACTGTCTCCACAGATGTGATCTCATCTGGTGCGAGGGGCTGGTAGCCTGAGTGCTGGATGGGAGCATGTGATAATCCCAGCTTTGTAGATGCAGGGAGATAAGGAGCGAAGAAATTTGCCTAAAGTTAGTGAGTTGCTAGTGGCGGAAGAGACCAGACTTTGAGCTGAAGTCGTCTGCCCTTTCTGCTCTTTTAACCGGCAGAACTGGGTTGTATCAGATTGATGTTTTCACCTATCACCATTGAAAAGGAAGATGGGCAGAAGAGGTGGTGTAAAAAGTTTTCTGTGTATTAATTTTCCTCGCAGGTGTACTTTTTAACTGTTAATTTCCCTAATCTTCCTTCGGTTCTGGTTAAGTGCTCAGAGTGGTAGTGTCACTGGGTTCATTTGGCTGAAATAGCTGAGGCCCATTAAGTGGTGTTCTGGGGCCAGCTTTGGGCAGAGATGAAATTGCCACATTTCACCTGGTCAGTTTGGGAATAGTATTGACTTCAAACAATTTTCCTGCTTCACAAGCTAATAAAGTGACAACAATAAAAGCTCAGTCCTTCTTAAGTTGTACTCTTTACATTCTATGAAATCCTTTAAAATGAATTTTTTTTTTCCGTTCTGGAATTGTGGAGTCTTTGCGTAAACTTATGCAGGACAAGAAAATGGCTCGCTAGCATTCAGCAGTCACATTGTTAGCTTCCAGGAATTTATAAATTTTGAAAATTGCAGCCTCTGAAGTGGGCTGTTGCAGGGAAACCACACCTACATGTTTAAATTAAATTCTGGGCTCCTGAGAGCAAAGGTGAAGGCAGAGTGCGATTGAAAATGCAAGGGCAAAACAATTACGACTCTACCAAGATATGTTCAGACAGCAAGCAAGTCTTGGATGGTAGTCTTTCGGTTACTTTTTTGTGGTGGGGGGTGGTGGTTACTCTCTCTGTTGACCTCTGGCAAATCTGTCTAGTTTTGTTGTTTTATCAGCCCTCATTCTTCTTGATCACTGAGTTATTCCAGCCCCTCTGCCCGCTGCCTGCATGAAACCTCTCTTCTCTTGGCTTTTATTATACAAGAAATGGTATTCTCAGTCTCCTCCTGTCTCTTCCCTGCTAATGGCTACTTCTCCCACCATCACTCTACCATCTACACTCATCAGTGGTTTTCACTTTATTTTGGTCCCTGACGGCATTTGTGTGGGTACATAGCGGGTTTTCCATATCTGGGTGTTTCTACTTGTTTGTCCTGCTGTCTTCCCAGACTCAGTGGCTTAAAAACAAATTGACTTTGCAGTGTTGGTGGGGGGAAAGATCATTTGTTTCATTATCTCGTGTTAGAATTAAGTAAATTAAAGCTCAGGGAGGAGACGTGACTGGTGTAATTTCGCACAGCTATCATTTGGCAAAATCAGGCTAGAAACCAAGGTTCTTGACCGTCTGTACATCTCAGAGCCTCTGCATGGACTTCTCCTCACTCACCGACTCTTCCCGGTCTCCTGTACCATTACTGTTCCCTCAGCAAGGAACTTCAGAGATATTTGACCTTCACATGTCGCCTCGTTCCCCACAAACCAACCTACCAATTCTTTCTCTGATTTAAAATTTTATTCTTTAATAATTAAAGAAATTTACCAACAGTAAAATTCACTGTTTTGGAGCATATAGTTCTGTGAGTTTTAACACATGCATATAAACAGCATATAGAATAATCTATCACCCCTCAAATTGCCTGGTGCTGCCTTTTTGTGGTCAAACTTTCCCCCTCCCCCGACTCCTGGCCACACCGATCTGTTCTCTGTCACTATAGTTTTGCCTTTTCCAGAAAATCGTGTAAGTGGGATTATATGGACTATATCCCTTTGAGACTGACTTCTTTCATTTAGCATAATACATGAGATTCATCCATGTTGTATGTATCAATAGTTTGTCCCTTTTTATGACTAAGTAGTATTCCACCACTGTTTGTTTACTCATTACACCAGCACTGTGTGAGAATCTTAGTGGCTCTGCATTTTTGCCAGCATTTTATATTGCCAGTTTTTAAAATTCAGCCATTTTGATAGATGTGTAATGGTATCTCATTGTGATTTTAATTTGCGTTTATTTCTCTAATGATTAATGATGTTGAACATCTTTTCATGTGCATATTTGCTGTTCTTCTGCCTGTTAGGTATATCTGTATATCTCCTGTCCATTATGATGTTTACTTCACCCACGGTCATTGTCATAACCCTATTCCATGTGGTTGTTGTGCCTAGCTTTCTGTGTCAACATTGTTTCCCAGGTACCCTAGTATGTTCCAAGGTCAAGGCACTGAGCTAGGAACTTTATGTACATAGTCTCATTTTACTCCTACAAAACTCCTGTGAGATAAGTGGTGTCTTCTATTTTTATGGAGGAGGAATAAAGACCCCATGTTCAACAGATATTTATTGAGTACCTACTGTATGCTATGAGCCAGTTATTATACCCATTGACTAGTTCTGTGACTTTGGGCAAGTCATTTAATCGCTGAGTCAATTTTCTTATCTGTTAAATAAGGATCTATATCACAGTATTTTCTCTCAGGGTGATTGAGCAGAGGTTTTAAAGAAGAACATAGAAGGTCTGGCCATGGAAACATTGGCAGTGGCTGCTTCTATTGTTCTCTTCAAACATTTCATACTGTCCTGAGGCTGTTTCTGCCCCTTGTTGGCTACCTTCCTCTGGAAAATTGCCCCTTGGCGGGTCTCCTCCTCCACTCTGCATCAAATATTAGGACCAACACAAGATTCAGCCTTTTGTTTTTAAGAAATATGTTTCTCTGGTTGCTCTGTGCAGCTCACTAATGAATTGGCATCAGTTGGTCGAGAAAGAGATGGGATTGGACAAATTTTGAAAAGCAGACCTACAGTGCTGCAGTTACTCCTTCATCCCTCCTCTAAAGGCAGAGGACCAGTTACCATGGAGATTGCTGGTAGCTAATCTGTGTTCCTAAATTCACATTTCTTTCTTTGAATACCTAACCTGAGGTATGGCAAAAGGGGTACTAGGGAGGGGCCTTATCTCTCAGAGCAATGGTGTGTGTAGTGTTGCTGGAATGTTTTACATTTGTCATTTACTAGTCATTTAACCAAGCTTTTTTTCTTTGTTAGCCGGATAATTTGGGATGATTTCCAGGAAACTGGAAATACTTTGAAGACGGGCTGGCATTTGAAATGAGTGCTTAAGATTCTCTAAAGTCAGTAACAGAAAAGTTAAATGAGCCACATGTTTTACTTTGAGTCCATTCCAGCTTCAGTGTTTATGTAAGAATGTCTAACTTTTACTAATACCATAAAGGGTTGATCTAGTTGACAAGGTTATTCTGTTTAGGGTGGGACAGAAAGAGAAAATCATAATATGAGTAAAAAAATATATATAATCATGGTACCAAGATGACCTTTTACAAATTGTCATCATCCATTATGGAGTATGAGAGTCTTTGTCTGTGGAAGCAAGGGTGTGGTTAAAATTGGCTCCCTGCTTTTTCCTCTTTGGTAGCTAGAGCACGTTTTCAATTGTTAAGCATGTATCCAACGCTTACCATGTTCCAGGTCTACGTTAGGTATTAAGTCTCCTTAATTTTCACAGTAGCTGTCTGAAATAAAAGATAGCTCCATTTTACAAAACATGGTATGGAGAGGCCATTTGACTTATCCAGTGTGACCCTGTAAGGAGGTGGCGTTGAGCCCTGGTTCTCTGACTGTGCCCGCTGCTCTTATTGGAACCCACTCTGCCTCAATCTGCCTGTCACAGAGGCATGACAGCTGCTGCCTGCTGAGTGCCAGCACACCTTCTCCCACTGTGGCATCTGTTTCTTTCATGGGGGCTGTTTCCAAGACCTAAGGTCAGCACTTGCCTACCACAAGCCCTGAGATCGGGTAATTTTATTTTGTCCAGAAGGCCCATTGTAGAAAGAACATGAACTGTAAGTCAGAGAAAATGTTCAAGTGGTGTCTCCACCATTTTGTCACCATTGCAGGGCCTTCTGGCTGGTCTTGGGAGCCTGAAAAAGCTGCCTAGGGTAGTGGTTAAGAATGTGGATTCTGGAGTAAACTGGTTTCAAATCCTTGTTCTATCAGCTGTGTGACTTATCAGCTGTGTGACTGTGTACAACTTAATTGCTTTCTATGCCTCAGTTTCCACCATCTGTGAAATGGGTGTAGCAATAGTTCCTACCTCACAGGGATAAACGATTGTAAAGAGACAAATAAGAACTGTCAAGAGATTGAGTTGAAATAACCCCATTTTGGTCATCTTGGTCATCTAGTGCCATTGTTTCTTTCAGTGACATGATAACGAGCTTCCTTGAAATTTATAGTAACTTTCTTCTCTCCTTCTTGCCCAAAGTGAAAGAATTTCACATTTTTTGTATCTAATGCCAACAGAAATATTTGCTACCACGATTCTACTAGAAAAACAGATTAAATTATCACAAAATTACTATCTCCACCTAAGAAATTGAATTAGTAAATCTAAAAAGGATTTTTTTTGTCTAGAGAATACCTAAGTGTTTTTTGTAGAATTACTACACATAAAATTAGGTATAGTAAACAACAATCTCATTTTTTAGGTGAATATATGAAAAACACAACCAATTCTACATTCAAAAAACAACAGCAACACCCTATTTCATTGAAATGATTTGACTCCCCTTCTTTAATCTTGAATTTGGCTGGGTTGCATTTGAATTAACTTTTTTCCCCTTCAAGTTGACAGCAGTAAGAGGGGACCGTAGCTGTGCGTCCACCAGGAGGACAGCAGTCTCTGAATTGAGCGTAGGCCTACAAGTCAAATTTGACTGATACCCGTGGGCAGCGTGGTGCTGGCTGAGTCTGCATCCTTATTCCGAAGTCTGTCCCGATGTCCTGTGACTAATATGTTCCAGCTGTCTGGGTCACTACTTTGGAGTACTGTTTATTTGCAGCGGTGATGCTGCAAATAGGAAAAGCTTTCCCTTTTGTTGGTTGAAAGCTTTGCTGGTAATTAGCAAAACAAGCATGCCTCTTATTTGGAGAGAGACTGGAAAAGCGGCTGAAGAGTCAATTGTACGTAACCACTTTGGAAAACGATCTGGCATTACCGAGGAGAGTTGAACATATGTGGTCCCAAGCCCAGCTCTCTTCTCCTAGGTATATGCCCTGGAGAAATTTGCTGTGTGCACCGGGGGATGAGCACTAGAATCTAAATGCAGCATTATTCATAATAGCAAAAACTGAAAAATCCCCAGATGATCCTCAACAGTAGAACAGAGCAGTAAATTGTGGGTATGTTCACATAGTGAGAACTATATGGTGGTGAAAAATCAGCCAGAGTCACGTGAGTCAACAGGGATGAATCTCAAAATCTAAATCTTCAGAGGTGAGTCTGGAATACATACAGTCCTGGTTTCCTTTGTATTAGGCTTAAAGCCAGGCAGAACACAACAACATATTGAGAATACAGATGTGGTAAAACCATACAAAGGAGGAAAGGATTGACTCAAGATTCAGGCCTGTGGTTATCTCTGGTGGGGAGAATGGAGGGGTTGAGGTACAGGAAGGGGTACACAGACCTTTTTTTTGTTTGTTTGTTTTAAACAAAAGACAAAACAGAGCCCAGCACCACCAACTGGGTATTAACATACATGGGATTCATTTTATTATTCTTTAAGCTGACATATGTTATTATATTAGTTATTACTGCATAACAAGTTACCTCAAAACTTAGTAGCTTAAAAGTGATAAACCTTCATCATCTCAAACAATGTCTGTGTGGGTCAGGAAACCAGGAGCAGCTTCGCTGGATGGTTCTAACCGGGGGAGGGTCACATAGAGCTGCAGTCAGGATGTCAGTGGAAGCAGCCATCGTCTGAAGGCTTGCCTGGCCTGGAGGATCTGCTTCTCAGAAGGCTTACTCACCTGGCTGTTGCAGGAGGCCTCGGTCCTCACCATGTGGGCCTCCCTCTAGGGCGACTGGAGTGTCCTCATGACCATGACGTGGCAGCGGGTTTCCCTGCCAAGGCAGTGAGAGGGAAGCTGCTCTTTGGACCTGGCCTTTGAAGTCACACCCCATCCTTTCCCCGATATCCTATTAGCCACACATGCCAGCCCTATTCAGTGTGTGTGTGTGTGTGTGTGTGTGTGTGTGTTTGTGTGTTGGGGGTACTTCACAAGAGCCTGAGTGCCAAGAGGCAGGGGTCATTGGGGGCCATCTGGGAGGCTGGCTACCATGGTAGGCACTTTTATTTTTATTTTCTTATTAAAAAAATTTTTATTGTGTGTGTTTGGTCTTCGTTGCTGCTCACAGGCTTTTTCTAGTTGCGGCAAGTGAGGGCTACTCTTCGTTGTGGTGCGTGGACTTCTCATTGCAGTGGCTTCTCTTGTTGCGGAGCACGGGCTCTAGGCACGCGGGCTCAGTAGTTGTGGCATGTGGGCCCTAGAGCACGCAGGCTTCAGTAGTTGGCGCAGCAGGCTCAGTAGTTGTGGCTCGCGGGCTCTAGAGCGCAGGCTCAGTAGTTGCGGTCTTAGTTGCTCCGCGGCATGTGGGATCTTCCCGGACCAGGGATCAAAGCCGTGTCCCCTGTGTTGGCAGGTGGATTCTTAACCACTGCGCTACCAGGGAAGTCCAGAGGTTTTCTCAATTTTTAATCAAGCTAGTGAGCGGAGGAGACAGGACTAAAAGCCAGGTGCATGGGTCCCTGACTAGCTTTCCTCAGACTTTTGTACACCAGCACCTTCACATGGTAGACATCAAGACCTCTAAACCTTTGCGCATTGTGTGCAGAATTTTGGTGATCAGCAGATGAAGGGCCACTTCAGGCCATCATGCAGGGTAGTTTTGATGCTGTTTCCATCTTTATTGGCAGAGCAGTCAGTGTCTGTGCCATTATATTCTATTGTATTTTGCCTTTTATAAAAATGAATGGAAAATCTTCAACAGCGAGTGGTAATTGCCTTTTTGTGTGGCAGTGATAAAAATTACCTGGGTGCCATGTGAGCCTTGTTTTACTTTCTTTGGCCAATAGCGTGCTTTCTTGAGAAAGAAGGGAGAAAAATGAAATACATATATATAAAATGTCAAAAATACATTAAGGGTTATTGTGTTTCAAAGGGAAGTATAATGACTAATAGTCATTATAGTAATTGGTAATCATAATTATAGTATTATTGGTACTATTAAGAATGATTATTAATATATACTCTCAGGGAGTAAATGGCAGCGTGTGCATGCCCCTCCTCCCCTCCCCGCCCCTTCCCCACAATGACATGTGGCTGTGTTGTTTGGCTGTTTGGCTTTGAGGTTGGTTTTCAAGCGGGTGTCATGTTATGGGGCAGGGAGCGTGGGGACGGCCTGTGAATTTATGTTCCCTTCCTAGCTGATATAAATACTGTGCTTTCTCCTTTCCTAGTGAGATAAGCCTGGAGCTTGAGGTCAGAAGACCTAAGTAGCAGTTTTATGTCTGATGTTTTCTAGTTGAATGTTCTGTATCATCTCTGACACTTAGCCGCCTCCTCTGGAAAATGGAATCAGTAAACACCGCTTGCCTCACAGGGCTGTGAGGTGTGGTGAGGTGTGGTGGAGGCCATCATGCCCCCGGGCCACTGTGCCCTAGAGCACGTATTATAGTCGAGTGGAGCAGCATGTCTGGTGTGGTTCTGTGAGGGTAACATGAGTGCCTTCTAAGTGTAGTCTCAGAATCCAAAGTCAGAGTCAAGCTCAGGTCCTTGAAGCCCCAGTTTTTGTTCAAGTGGAAGTTTAGGCTACATCACTGCCCTGAAATTTAGCTGAATTAAAAGAAATTTACTGAGGAATTCCTTTGTTCCAGAAGTTCCTCGAGTGGGTCAGGCCAGTGGTTGTTCCCTACATTCAGTATGTGATGGGATTATTTTTTTCTCTTTTCACTTTTCTCCTTGCTTAAAAAAGAGTATCAACAGAATTTTAACCTACAAGCTTGACATATATTAAGAACACTGTCTCAACTGAAATGGCATTAACTTAATAAAAACCTTTGGTGGTAACGTGTTGTTTTGCTTATTCTTGCAGGGCGGAGCAGCATGAACATCCATAAATGTGCCTCTGGGCATATTTAGCCATTCGTTTTTGATTAGGAAAAAGAAGACGGCCATCCACTTGAAAGGTGAGTAAAGATTTCTGTGCGTCTTTTTTTTTTTTAAATTAATTATTTTATTTTTTTGGTTGTGTTGGGTCTTCGTTTCTATGCGAGGTCTTTCTCTAGTTGCGGCGAGCAGGGGCCACTCTTCATCGCGGTGCGCGTGCCTCTCACTGTTGCGGCCTCTCTTGTTGCGGAGCACAGGCTCCAGGCGTGCAGGCTCAGTAGTTGTGGCTCACGGGCCTAGTTGCTCCGCGGCATGTGGGATCTTCCCAGACCAGGGCTCGAACCCGTGTCCCCTGCATTGGCAGGCAGATTCTCAACCGCTGCGCCACCAGGGAAGCCCCCTGTGCGTCTTTTTATTATAAAAATGTTCAAACATACTGAAGAGTTAAAAAATGTACAGTGAGTTTACATTTAACAGTTGTTAGCATTTTGCCACATTGTGTATACCTGTGTGTGTGTGTGTGTGTGTGTGTGTGTGTAGTAGGTTTCTACTGTTTTCTGCTGAAACATGTGAAAGTAAGTTGAAGAGATCATGACATTTTATCCTCAATTCTTGGGGGTGCAGTTCCTAAAAATAAGAATATTCTCCCCTGAAGGACATTTTAGAACATTCTTAAACTCCATGACAGAATCATTTAATTAAACACAGTTACAATTTCCTATTAAAAGATGTAATTTTGAATTTATGTTCCCTTCCTGGCTGATATAAATAAGGTCAGATTTAAAAACTATTTAAACAGTGACTTACTTAATGGACAGACCTATATAGTGAATTTGTTTGATATGAAAAACATCTGGATATAAAGAATTGGAATTTGCACTACGCGCGTGTGCCCTGTGTAAGAGAGGATTGCTGTGCTTTCTCTGTTCCTGGTAATCTGCCCATCTGGCCCGCTGTAGCTGATGTTTATTGTTAGGTCAGAGGATCTGATGACTGCTCTTCCCTCCTTCCTGACCAGCATTCACAAGTAGACCAGTCTCTGTGATCTAATGTGATCAAAGGTCTTAATTGATTTTTTTAGCCTGAACTTACAAGGAGAATGGGAAAAGAATATGAGTGGTAATGTCCAGTTGAGGTTAGTATATTAAGATCAACACTAGAGAGAATCAGAATGATTCCCAGCCCCATAATTTGGCTACTTGAGTCGAAACTTTACATAAAGTTTTAAAGATGTGTGTTCAGCTCTGACTGTAGTTGTAAATATTACCCATGAGGGCCGTTTACACAGTCGGTCATTACAGCTCTGTGGTGCTTGCAGGGTTGCTGTTGGCTGTTCTACGTTCTAATCTCAGTTATATTTTGTTTACAATATCTTCTTCTGGAGGCCCTGAGTGTTGAAGCATTTCTTCATTCATGTTTCTGAACTAGATTTACCCATTTAGGGCGTTATTTTAAAAGAAGTCTGTTTAAGTGAGCCATTTAGGGCAGTGGAGTCGACTTAATATTTTCATTTCTGATTTAGAACAAAAAGTTAGTGACAGCAATAAAGTTTCTGAAAGACACTAACTTTCCGAAGACACTGGGACTGGAATTACAGATATCTCACAATGATCTAGTTTGCTTTCTCACTGTTTGGCCTCTGTCTGATTATGCTTAGAGATGATGAGGAGGCGTGCCTGGGGCTCCACATGAGGCAAGAGGCTCTGAAGGATGGCGGAAGGGAAGGCATATAGGGCTCTGTGTGTGGCCTTCAATTGGCTCTCTAGTCCTGGACCACTTAGAAATGGGGGAGTGTTTTTTTTTTTTAAACGTTCTATTGAAATAGAATATATATACAGAAAACACGCATATTGTAAGTGTATAGCTCAATGCAGTTTCCAAACTGAGCTCACTGATGTAACCAGAACCCAGATCAAGAAACAGAACATTTTCCCCACAGTCTCATGCCTCCTCTAGACACTAGATTCTGGACATTACCCACTCGGTGGAGAATTACTCTCTTGACTTCTAGGAGCATAAATTAGTCTGCCTGTCTTTCTGTGTGTGTGTGTGTGTGTGTGTGTGTGTGTGTATAATGCAGATCGTACTCTTCTGTGTCTGACTTTCCTCATTCAACAATGTATTAGAAAGATTCCTCCATCTTGTTGCATGTAGCTGTAGATTGATCATTTTCATTGCTGTAGAGTGTACCATTGGGTGAGAATCGAGCAGTTTATTCCTTCTGTTAGATGCAGGTGGATTTTTTGGGTTCATCCACTCAGAGTGCCCTGGGGCAGGAATGAGGATGAACCAAGGGTTTATCCTCATTGCGGTTACCATTGAAGTGTCCCGCGCTGTCCAACCTCTGCCCAGCTTCTGCTGTGATACGAGGGAGGAATCCTGGCAGCCGATAGAAGGTTGAGACACAGTTGGCAGAGATTAGCTTTTCAGTCCTGTAATGATTCCTGTTGCTTTTCCTGTGACTCACCATGTCCCTTTTCTCTTTGTTCTCAGCTGGCACGTTTTCTCCATCCTTTTGTCTGTCATTGTAACTCTTTCTACACCCCCTCCAAGGAGACAGTAACTATATCAAACAGTAGGCAGTCAATAAATATTTAAAGTTCATTGGGTGTTGATATTAGGTGTTAGATGAAGGGTGAAGAATTGCAAGTCGTGGGCTTGCTCTTAAGGAGCCTGTGTTGTGGTTACAGATTCATAGGTACGGGTATGGGCCACATCCCAGGAAACCAGTTGTACTGTAAAGTTCAGGATGTAAACTCAAAGGCTTGCGTGGGCCAGGCTTGTAACATGACGGAAATTAGTAGGGAGCGGGATTGCTCAGTAAGGAGTGATGGAGCTGTGGGGAATGAGTATATATGCCCTGCCCAATTTTTTTTCTTTTTTTTGAGGTACGCAGGCCCCTCACTGTTGTGGCCTCTCCCGTTGTGGAGCACAGGCTCCGGGCGCACAGGCTCAGCGGCCATGGCTCATGGGCCCAGCCACTCCGCGGCATGCAGAATCCTCCCGGACCGGGGCACGAACCCGTGTCCCCTGCATCGGCAGGCAGACTCTCAACCACTGCGCCACCAGGGAAGCCCTGCCCTGCCCAATTTTTGACCCAACAAAACAAAACATGTCTGGCTGAGTTTAGCAAGTCCACCAATGTCCAACCTTTAGGGAATAGACTGTTCATTATAAGAAAGTGGTTCCCATGGGATTTGGGTGTTTTTATGGCCAAATTCTGTTTTTGTAAATGAAGTTTTATTTGAACACTGTCGTGCTCATTTGTGTATGTATTGTCTATGACCGCTTTTGTGCTACGACAGCAGAGTTGAATAGTTGTGAAAGAGATTGAGCGGAGCATTTGCAATAGTGACCATATGGGCCACAATGGCTAGAATATTTACCATCTGGCCCTTTGAATAAAAGTTTGTCAACTCCTGCTTTACTTCGTCAGAGCAAGGACATAGTAATAATAACCTCTGTAGTCATGAAATAGTGTGAGCCCATTACTTTTCGTGTTAATGCCTTTATTTATTCATTTATTTATCCAACAGATATTTACAGAGCGCCTATTGTATGTCAGGCGTAAAATGGTAATAGTCAGATATGGTTCTTGCCCTTGTGGGCTTTACAGAGACCCCTATGAACTTGAAGTTCCATTGTAGGGTTGTGCTTTCTGTGAATCAGAACAAAAGTGTAATATGGAAATAGATTTACGAAATCCTCAAATTTAAACTAATATGTCAGCTATTTTTGTTAATTTTATAAATTGGATGAACACTTATTCTGTGTAATCTAATGGTTAATTCAGTTATAAAAAAGTATGTTGTATGATATCATCTAAATAATCATGTGTTTAGAGGTCCTAATTGTTTACATGTGGTAACAAAGGTTGTTTGAAAGCAGCCTGTCTGGATAGGGCTGTGATCTTTGAAGAGCTTACCAAAGCAAGCCAAGCAGACCTTCAGTCTTAGCCATGATAATAAGAAAAATTAAGCCTCAACAGAAAGAACAGCACACAAGGTAATAAAGTTTGGAATGTAGTTAAACAAATTTATCTTTGTTGGTATGCTTATCTACTTGCTTACTCGAGGTCATTAAAGTTTGTTTCTTCTTAATAGGAGGCTATAGAGTGCAATGTAATGAACATAGAAAATAGAGAAATATTTTAAAATTTTCTCCAAGGAGTGTGAAACTGGTTTTTAACATCATTTTCCCTCAATTAGCATTTTTATATATGCTCATATATGCTTTATGGGTGGACACTTGGGCTATGACTGACCTGTCACCGTAGTTATTTATCTGTGTGTAATAATTTGAAGATGTGAAAATGCACAAAGTCCTGACAGTGTTTATACACTGCCTTAGGAGTCATCTGATGTCAAGTGGCATGCTACTTGCACCTTCTGAGGCTGTGGTCTGGGTGACCAATGGTGTTTTCCTCTGAAATCTAATTATGAGAATTTGTCTGAAGGAACTATAGGGAAGGAATGTTAGCTGGTGCAATGAATATGGTTAAAACTAGTACTGATTTCTTCTGTTGCCAGAAGAAAATTAATAAATAAGGTTAAGGTTTAGTTCCTCTTCTTTATGAGGAAGAAATGATATATACACCCATACACAACTTTCTGCTTCTTGTGTTTAAAATGTTTTAAAAAACTCAATCTTATTCTTCATTTTAGTAATTTTTTGTAGTGGTTTGGATTTAGGGGTAGCTGAAAAATGAGAAGACTGAGAGGAAGTAAATATCACAGTTGTTTTCCTTGCAAAGCTGAAAACGGCAGGCTTAACTGCTTTGGTTAAAAATAAAGTTTTATGAAACAAATTTGATGATAGGCCAGAACACTTGATCTGTGACATTAAAAAAACTGGATCTTTTATTCTACATAATATGGAGTTCTTCTGTCAAGAACTCCAGCTCCAGGAGTGTTTAATTTGTCAAGGCTAGCTAATTAACATTCACTTTCTCAGTCTCTCAAGTTTTATTTTCGGAGAGGGAAAGGACTGAAGTGCAGCTGAATATAGCTTGATAGAGCGAAACGTGTTTTAGAAAGAGATCAGGATGATTCTCTTGGTTGCAAGTAACAGAAAACCCAATTCAAACTATCTTAAGTAAAAAGATTTATTGGTTCAGGTGGTTGGAAGTCCAGAGATGGATCTGACTTCAGGAAGGGCCAGATTGGGGATCCGGACAATGTGTTAGGAGGATCATTCTTGTCTGCATGTTCTTGGGCTACGGGTGAGACCTCCAGCAGCTTCAAGTTGACGTCGTTGCAGTGACCATCCAAGGCACTGCACAGACGACGTTCTTGGTCTGGTGCCTAGCGCTGGACCAGTCACTGTGGCCAGGGACGTGGGCCCATCCTGACTGGATTGCCCGGGTCATATGCTTCACACCTAGAGTCTGAGGTGAGCACCTCTTCAGCTGAAGATGAAGCATTGATTGATGACAGTGGGGAATGGTTCCCACCAGAAGTGCAGAAATTAGGGAGGGTCAGTGGATGCTGAGAGGCAAACTAATAATAATAATAAATGTATCTTTTTATGGTTTGCAAAGCATTTTCAGGTGTATTCACTTGTTTGACTTGGAAGAAGCATCAGAGAGGCAGGGTAAAGAAGTGATTAAGAACATGGATCCCGGGGCCAGGCTGTGTGGGCTCAATTATTAGCCACATAAGATTTTGACAAATACTTAACCTCTCTGTGCCCTAGTTTCCTCACTGTGCAATGGGGATAAAGGTATCTACCTTATGAGGTTCTGGGAAGGATTAAATTAATGGGTATTTGTAGGGCACTTAGCACCTGAGACATGCTGGTCCCTCTGTCCCTTGTTATTATCTTTGAGACAGTCCTGCCAGCAGAGTGACAGGTGAGCTTGTGGAAGTCCAGAGTCGCATGGCCTGTAAAGGGGGCAACAACATCAGTCAGGTCTCCTGACTTCTTCCCTGTCCCCACAGTTGCCTTTATGTAATGATTGTGGAGCATTTGGATTAATAATCAATCAAAGAAGCAGAGAGGGAAAAACTCTTACAAAGTAGGCCTGTTATTTGGATGTACCTACGTGTACCAGCAGGGCAGCGTTCCTTACATATTCTATTTGCAAGCCGATCTCTAGCTTCCCAGGTACAGAGTGCCCCCAGGGATATTTAGAGGACATCAGTGGGAGGATATTGGCACAGAATTTTTCCACCCTGGTGGGCACAGGCTTGGGACAGTCAGCCATATCCAGGGTTGGCACTCACTCCGGAGATGTTTGCTGATTGTTTAATCAGAGCCAGTAATTCTGAGCTTTAGAGGAAACCAAGATTTTTGTGGTTGGGAGGCGATTGGAGCCCATCAGTACGGTGTGAGGACGTAATTTCTGACAGAGAGGCTCACACCACCCCAGAATGCTGCTTCCAAGGCCTTTAGCCAGTTCCGTCTAGAAAAAGACACCATTTTCCTCATTAAGAATATATTCCCACAACGGTGAGACAGTTTTGTGGGGAAATTATTCAAATGACTTAATGAAGGAGGCTTGCCCTGGGGACTCAGACTTTGGTGTGACCCAGACATCTAAGGAGGGTCATGTTGCTTTCCGAGGCTGTAGACAATGGTTTCTTTGTACTGACTGTGGACTCAAGACACTGTGTTACTGTGGACTATCTTTAACACCCCACCCCAAATATGCAGCTCTACATGAGAAGAAAAACTTAGCAGAAACCGCAATTTTGGCTCTCCCTACAGTGCTTTTGAGGAAGAAGGGTGCGCTGCGGCATTCCCAAAGCTTGCTTCATGGGCGGACCCACCCGCTTCCCTGCATGAAAAACTCTGCCCTGCAGTGAGTGGCCTGTCCTGCCTCGCTGCCGCGGTGCCTGGTATGTGGGAGGTGCTCAGATATTTCTTGAATGAACAAACCTATTTGAACTATGCCTTTGTCTTCATTTTCAGTTTCTTTTGACAAGAAATTGTTTACCGTGTAGATGTCTTCAGGCATTTCGGCTCTGAGTCTGTGTGAACCTTCTGTGTGAACACACCGCATTATGTTGTTTCTTTAGATGAAGGTGGTGGTGTTTGAATATTGATTCCAACACCTGCTTTTACAATGCTATTTATACTCCAACTAACAACACCTATTCAGAGAGTAAAGGCGATTAGCTACTAATTCTGTAGAACCGACCCTTGGTTTGCTAAATGCTTGTGGGAATCATAAAAGGTTCTTAGATTTAATCCCACTTACTTTGTTCTTAGGTCCTTGGGAGCTTTTTGTCTTGTTTAGTAGTCTGGGATTGAATATTAATAGATTCTTCATTGTCTTTAACCTGACCCTGTTTTATAGCTGAAAAAACAAGGGCAACCTTGTTTCCTGTAAGTCAACAACAAAAGTAATAACATTATTATTCATTGTGTGATGGGTACTGCCCTGAGTCCTTTTATTGATTATCCTGTTTCATAGTCTCAACAGCTCCATGACCATTATTTTGTAGATGAGGAAACGGAGGCAGAGCCAGAATGTGGCTGAGTGGCCCCAGGCCTGCTTGTAGCGCTCACACACGCTGTACTGCCAGTTGGCATGGGCCGCTGTCCAGGCCAGGGGCTCTCAAACTGCCTGCATATTGGAATCACCCTTAGGGCTATAAAAGCACTCCATGTCCAGGTACCCCCTCCCCCGCTCATGTTTTTATTTACTTGGTCTAGGATCTCAGGTGAAGGTGCTGTGCATTCAGGATTGAGAACCTTTGAACCAGAGCAGTGGTTCTTAAAATTTGGTCCCCAGAACAGCGGCATCAGCATCACCTGGGCACTTGTTAGAAGCAGAACTTCTTAGGTCCCACCCAAACCTACTGAGTTGAAACTGGAGGGTGGAGGTCTAGCCATCAGTGTTTTAACAAGATCTCTGTGATTCTTTTTTGCTTAAATTATAAAATACATAAACTTCATCATCATAACCATTGTTGAGTGTACAGTTCAGTAGTGTTAAGTATATTCACATTGTGGGGAAGTAGATCTCCAGAACTTTCTCATCTTGCAAATCTGAAACTCTATAACTATTAAACGGTTCTCCTTTCCTCTCTTCCCCAGCCCCTGGTAACCACCATTTTACTTTTGTTTCTGTGAATTTGGCTACTTTGGATACTTTGTATAAGTGGAACTCCAGGTGAGTGTTATGGACACACAAGTTTGAGAACCCTGCACTCCAAAATTTGATTTGGCTTATCTCCCTTTAGACTCCTGCCCACATCATTTGTATCAACCATACTGTGACTCTCAAACGCACCTTGAGCGTGCCACTGTCTTCTCAATTCTGCCTCTGCCCCCTTGTCCTGTGTCACTCATCAAGTTGCTCAACTTCCCTGAGCTAGTTCTCTCATCTTTATAAAGGAGGTAACCGAACTTGCAGAGTCTGGTAAAAGTTAAACGATTAGACACATGTGAAAGTATTTTGTAAGCTATCAGGTGGTATACTAATGAAATAGTAAGTATAGAAATATCTTTTTAAAGTTTAGTTTTTTTGTTTGTTTGTTTTTGTTTTTTGTTTTTTTTGCGGTATGTGGGCCTCTCACTGTTGTGGCCTCTCCCGTTGCGGAGCACAGGCTCCGGACACGCAGGCTCAGCAGCCATGGCTCACGGGCCTAGCCGCTCTGCGGCATGTGGGATCTTCCCGGACCGGGGCACGAACCCGTGTCCCCTGCATGGGCAGGTGGACTCTCAACCATTGCGCCACTAGGGAAGCCCATAGTTTTTGTTTTTATTGAAGTTATACAAGCTTGATTTTTAAAGGGTTATGTAGTTCCACAAGACCTCTTATCCCCTTTATGGTGTTGCTCCCTCCTTGCCCCCCAGTTTCTTATTTGGTATTTATCTTATACTGTGTAAACAGGATTCACAGGTACTAGTATAGTTTGATTACTTTAACTTTCCTGCACACAGATTTTTCTTGGATTTAATAATTGTCTTGTTTTTAAAAATTTTGTGCCCTTAGCACTAAGTTAGCCACAAACAGCCTTCCATGTGAATCTCCTCCCAATATCTTAGGTATTTTTTCAGTTTTATCTTCTTGACATTATCTCACCTGGAGTCTTAGGCCCTGCACCAGTCTAGACCATATCCTCTCCAGGCCTGCTGTGCACCAAGCCTTGAGATGGACTCTTCCTTCAACACCATTCTGGGGATTTCTCTTATCTTGCTTCTCTATGGGCTTCCCTGTTTTCCACATTCCATATTCCCTTCTTTCTTGGTTTATTCCCTTATTTTGGCAGACCACATGCTCTGTAACCTTCCTAACAAATTACACAGGAGGTAAGACTGAGTGGTTTTAGGTCTGGGAGCATTATACATATATATATATATATATATATATATATATATATATATATATATATATATATATATTTTTTTTTAACATCTTTATTGGAATATAATCCCTTTACAATGGTGTGTTAGTTTCTGCTGTATATTTATATTTAACCTACAGTCTGGTTGGTGTAGAGGTCTAGACTGGAAGTCTCTGAACCTCAGAATAGTGAAGGATTTGCTCATTGCCTTCAGGCTTCCGGTGTTAGTGGTGATAAATCTAAGACCTTCTGATTCCCAGTTCTTGGCAGGTGACTGATCTTTCTTACTTTTTCTCTCGGACTCCTAGTTCTTCGTGATAACGTTCCTTGGTGGGGAGGGTCTATTTTCATGTATTGTGCTGAGATCTGAATGGACATTTACAGGCTGGAAACTCACCTCTTTCATTTTTAGGAATTTTCTTGATGTCTGTCATTACTGACTTTTCCCCCTTTTCTCTGTTCTTTCCTTCTGAAATTCCTGTTAGGTGTTGACTGACTTGTACTGTGACTATGATCTTTACTCCTGTTTTCCACCTCTATTTTTAAGCTGTTTTCTTAGAATATTTCCTCAAGTTTACTTTCTAATCTTTCTATTAAATTTTTTATGTTTGTTATCATGTTTTCATTTTCTGACAGTTTTTTTTTTTTGGTTTGTTCTTCTCTGGATGCTTCTATTTTATAGAGTCTTGTTTTTTTATAAGAGTATTCTCTTAGCTCTCTGAGGAGATAACTATACTTTTTTTTTCTTTTTGAAGCTTTCCTTTTCTCATGATTTTTATTAACTTGCTTTTTTTTCCTGTTTGTTTGTCTTTCATATTAGATACTTTCTTTATGTGGCTGATGATCCTTGAGTGTCAGTTCATGTTTAAGAATGGGGCTTCATAAACTGGAAGATATGGCTTCTTTGGGTCTGCTACGTCACTTGCCATTTTCAAATTGATTTCCAGCTTTAAAATGTTTAAAATTTAAATCTCTCTTGTTATCTCTGTCCTTGTGGATTTATGCCTTTAAAAAGCAATAACTGTTGTATTGGGGGTTTAGGAGAGAGAGGAACTAAATATGTGTGTCTGTCCACTGTCTTTAACTGGAAGTCAATATAGAAGTCTTAAAAATCCAGGGCAGGATTTGTAGCATTGGTATTTGGTCAGACACATACCTGCAGTGGTGAGCCTTAGCTGGTGTTCTTTTATTTTTAAGGCATGATATATATTTAGATTGCCTCAGTAGAGATCTTGGCTTTCTTGTTAACTCTGCAGCAGCTGCCTCTTTTTCTTGGTTAAAGGCTTTCATTTCAGATGTAAAATACCAATAAATTTATAAATAATTGGGCTTTGAGATAAAAAATAAGAATCCTTAAAAAAAAATCCTTATTGATGTTTCTAAAAGCAATTTTCCGAGAGTAAGCATCTAATTCTTAGATTAAAATGCAGCTGACACGTTAAGCCTTCTTACATGAAAAGCCCAATAATAGGCTTTAATGCCGTTTGTCCTTGACCACCCACAAAGGGCACTGCCGCAGGCCAGAGGGATTGGACATACATATGGCATGGGGAGTGAGGCTGTGTTTGTGACTTTGATCCCTAGTAAATGCTTCAACAAAGCATTCAAGCTCAGATTGTCAGAGAGTAGGTAAAAAACTAGCCTTCATTCTGATAGCAGGTCTCTGCAAGAATTAAGCAGGTTTGGGGAGGGCAGTGCGGTTCTTTTAATATAGGCCAACCGACCTTGGGTTATTGGGTCATCTCCCGATGTGCCCCTTGTGGTGACAAATTCAGTTGCTTTCTGCCCTCTCTGAGCATTGGGCGTGTCCTCTGGCAGATACCCAGGCTTCCTTCCCGCTTACTGGGGCACAGCCCCTCAGAGGAATGCCTTGGTCATTGGGTGATAACTGAGATGGTGGTTCCTGGCCTGGTGGCGATTAGATAACAGACGTTCTTTTCAGAAGACTTGCAGCTCTGCACAGCAGCAGCTCTTCAATAGCTATAACTTCACCACTGGGAAAGGAAAGGAAAACCTCTCTGCTTCCATGCTGATTGCTGTGGAAGCTTGCCCAAGAGCCTTTTTTTTTGGTGCAGAGCTGTGTGCAAAACTGAGAACTTGCTTTCTACTTAAAATATTGGCCTTTTATTACTCTATCAACCTTTGGGGAAATCAGATTCACAGTTTACCTAAGTTTAGAAAGTCAGTTACTCACTCTTACTATTAAAGCCACCAACAATCCAGGGGTAATTTTAGTTACTCTCTTCAGGTTGAATTAAAATTAATAGGAGCACAGTACTGTAGATCTTCCTTGTTAGTTGTTGAGTTTTTTTTAAAAAGCTAAATATAAATAAATGATGAATTCTTGTCAGTTAGGAAGGGACCCTTTTTGTTAAATTAGCAACTCTTCTCTCTATATTTCTGTGGCCTTCTCCCTTAATATATGTACAGTAGCAAAATGACCTCCTGGCGCTGTGTCTGTTACGTCACAGGCAGAGACCAGAGTTTTTAGTGCTAAGAGGGAAACTTGCAAATGATGACACGTTAGCTGACCAATGTCCAGCCTGAGTTTTCTGAGTTTTGTCACCCTCGTTGATTATCAGCATTGCTGCCTCTGCCACGCTTACACTTTTAAAGCTCTAGCCCAAGCATGAGCAGAATATTTCCTTGGTTACTCTCAGCTTAATTGAAGCAGCCTGAGTTTTCTATTTTCTGCATTCTGAGGGTCAGCAATGGAAACTAAACCTCTTTTTTTTTTTTTTTTTTTTAATTAAAAGGAGAGCTACGACTGTTCTTTGCAGAAACTGCCAGCTTCTGATCTTGCTAGAGCTACTTCACTCCCAGGGCTTAAAGCCCCAGCTCTGTGCAGTATTTATAGATTCCTGAATAAAGAATCAAGGAAGAAGCAAATATGTATAGTTTCCAAGTGATTTACATTATATGCCCTGTGGCATTTTATTATTTAAAATTTCGTTCTGTTGCCAACATGATTTTGGCACTTAGTATGTGATAATTATGATTTGTATTCTTTAACAGACTTCTATCGGCAGAGGTTTATCACATACATACGTTACAGTGTAATGTATACCATCAAAAGTGCTATCAAGAAATGAAGGGTTAAATTTATGAGACAGATAGTTTTGTGATTCAAAAAATGTATGAGGCAGACTATAGCTTTGTCATTTGTGCTTTGAGATTGCCATGAATAGGCCCCTCATCTGGTTGAGAATTTTAACTACCCAGTTTTTCTATGGGAAAAATTGCTCTTCAGACAGAGTGTGAATGAAATATCCTATCCCTTGTGGGACTCCTCCTGCTCTTGGAGGGAGATGAGAAGAAAGGGTGGCATTTATGGCATTTGGCTGTTTCGCTGAAGCGGGGGTGTGTTCTTCCAGCTGCAGCTGTGGTGGCTGCTGGGAGGACAGTGAGACAAGGGTGTCTAAAGAGGGTCTAAGATCAGGTACTTGGTGAGGGTTTTCTGAGGTTGCTGGCTTTTCACGTGAGACCCCAGTATCTGATGCCTTTTGTGGAGACCACGGTTACAACCTTGTCTGAGAGATTTACTGTTGGGTCCATAACGAGGACAAGCTGGCCATGCTTCTATTGAAAGAAGTTGGGTCTTGCCTGCAGGGTGAGCTGCTTTAGCTCGTCCATCGCCCAGCTTCTTGTGGGGCATCTCTAATCAGAAGCTGGGGCAGATCCGGGTTCGGTGGTGGGGTTGGTGGGGCTACTGTCTCCCACTTGGGAATTTTTGGAACCTTCTTTGGTGATATGGTGTGTAAGAGCCCACGTTTAGAATTAGACAAAACAGATCTGGTTGTATATCCTAGCATCTTGGCTGAGGCCATGGGCAAGTTACTTCACCTTTCGACACCCCAGTTTTCTCATCTGTATAATGGGAATGTTGTTTGCTTCAGGATTATTTTAAGGATTAAATGAGATTTTATATATATATATATATATATTTAGTACTAATTATAATATATTAATACATATATTATTAAATATATAAAATATATGAGTTTTCTATGTTAATATGTAGATTTTTATATCTATCTTACATATATATATGTGCACAGAGACATGTACACTCTATACACATACAGTAGCACCTGGCACATAGTAAGTGCTAAATACGCAGAGGATGTTATTATCATACCATTATGTATTATTATGCTGTAATTATGCTCAAACATTGCGGTATGCTGGGTACCGTATGGTGCCCCCCTGGCTCCCTTCCTCCCAGATGCACCAGTGCTCACTGTGGGGAAATGGAAAAGATGCTAGGCTTTGTTGAAATTGCACCCAGATTCGAATTTGCTTTTCTTAGTTCTTATTCTTCTGACTCTTAAGCTTTTGCCTTTTCTTAATGTTCAGCATGTTCTCTTAAAGTATTAACTATTAAGATGGGCATGACAGCTCTCTGGGCAGGGAACATAGGCTGCCCCGGCACGGGCAGAGCGGCCTTATAAAGACATTGTCTCTTCATCAGCTTTTTAAGGTTTACTTTTCCCTCCACTGAGGGAGAATTTGTTTATAAAACAGTTTATTAGGCAGCCGTTAGTTTTTCTACTTTATGTCAGTCATTTGACCCTTGGGCAGCAAGAGGTAGCTGGCATTTGCAGTTGGATGAGATAAAATTCCTGTTGAAGTCAGACCAATTTATCCATTAGCTCCGGCAGAAGGGTGGTGGGCAGAAGCAGTTTCTTCTTCCCTTTTTTTTTTTTTTTTTTTTTTTTTGCGGTATGCGGGCCTCTCACTGCCATGGCCTCTCCCGTTGCGGAGCACAGGCTCCGGACGTGCAGGCCCAGCAGCCATGGCTCACGGGCCCAGCCGCTCCATGGTATGTGGGATCCTCCTGGACCGGGGCACGAACCCGTGTCCCCTACATCGGCAGGCGGACTCTCAACCACTGCGCCACCAGGGAAGCCCTCTTCTTCCCTTTTTTGAAATACAGAATTGAAGGGCCCACTGTATGATGTGACTAGGACCCTAACAGGGAACTATAGTTACGGGGCAGTAGCACATCGGCCTTGAATGAATCTCTCATTTTACTCATTTATTCTCACTTTGGAAAAGTATTTCATGTGTAATATAGGGGTACTAGCTATACTTATAAGGGTCCAGATTATGCTGATGTTTTTCAGGATTATTAAAAAAATATGTTCAGAAAAGTTGAGGTCCACAAGGAATAACATTGGCAGAATTCACCTGAGACTTAACAGCTGATTTACTAGAAGAAGGTTTCTGTTATGTTCAGTGATTTTATGTAATTGAGCTCCAGTCCTTTATTACCTTTGCTACTGAGGGACCAAGAATCTAAAATGTTTCTTGTGTGACTTTTTCAGCAGGTGAGGAGGGCTGGTTCGAATAGTAAAGATTATGAGCACAATAGCTCCCATTTTTCCTGAACTTCCTTCTGGGAATGAGAAGCCAGGAAGCCTAGGAAAGTTTTTCACTAGTTTTTATGGCATCTTCCCCTTGGAGGGTTCACAGTTTGCAGTGCTTTGCCAGTACGAAACTGTTTTGGGAAATGTGACCAGACATTCTTAGAAGGTCAGCAAAAGACCTTGAATACGTGTCATGGAGAAGATTAGCCGCTGTTGCTGCCACTGTGGCACACTAGGTGCTGGGTGCCGTCTTGGGTCCTTGTCACACCAGCCGCCCCCAGTGGGGGTCACCCCAGCTACTTCGGAGCGGACAGGAAGCCTCTGGGAGGTTCAGCTCAGGTTGCGTAATAGTGACTGAGTCAGCGTTGATTCCAGGGCCATCCCACTCCAAAGTGCACACTTTTAACTACCATGTTTTATTTTATTGCCTCCTAGCTTGGAAAACAACGTACCGCCTCCAAAGTCTGGGTTCTTTCTGCTATGCCATGTTGCCCCATTCCCTGGTATCTTCACTGTTTATCCCTTACCCAAAAAAAAAAAAAAAAAAAAGGCTTCCAATTCACACACCATTTACTATAGGCACCTCAGGCAGTGCTTATAGCCCTCACTTCTTTGGGACAAAGAAATACCACCTCAGTACACTGTAGATTATTTCCCCCTATTTATGTAGGGGAAAAGTAATCATAGGAACATAAATATAAGTTTGTGTGTTGGTCTTTTTAAACCAACTTTTACACCTAGTAAAGGTTTAGGAAAATGAGGCTAGGGGTTATGGATCCTAGCATACGGATGGCAGTGATGGGAGATCTGATCGGGGGTGGGTTTGGTCTGAGTCAAGGAAGGGCATTCAGGCAGCTGCAGGCCCTGGAGAGGAGATAGCAAGGGATCCTCATGGCTCCTTCTGGCTCAGAAATAATGTTATTTTGTTCTCTCCTACATTTGTTCCTTCGTTCCTTTGTTCATTCCTTTCTTCATTCAAGCATTCAAGCACTCAAGCACTCACCAGGCATTATTGCGTGACTATTGAAGCTCTTTGCAGTGCTATGTAAGAACTAAAGGTGTGAGAAATTTATCTGCCTCCTCTTAATGGGAGGAAAAGGAAATTTGGAAGAAATAGAAATATGTATATTCTGCTGTTTAAAAATATTGCTCTTGGGACCTCCCTGGTGGTGCAGTGGCTAAGAATCCACCCGCCAATGCAGGGGACACAGGTTCGAGCGCTGGTCTGGGAAGATCCCACATGCTGCGGAGCAACTAAGCCCGTGAGCCACAACTACTGAGCCCGTGTGCCACAACTACCGAAGCCCGAGCACCTAGAGCCTGTGCTCCACAACAAAGAGAAGCCACCACAATGAGAAGCCTGAGCACCGCAATGAAGAGTAGTCCCTGCTCGCCACAACTAGAGAAAGCCCACGCGCAGCAATGAAGACCCAACGCAGCCAAAAATAAATAAATAAAATAAATAAATTTATTAAAAAAATTATTGCTCTTGTAGCACCAGTTGCTTTTTGCTCATAAAAATAGGATGTTTGATATATTATAGAAATACGATGGTCAAGGCAAGAATGTGTAAAGAATCATAAGGTTCTACCCCACCTGCTTGTTTTTCCTACTGAATTAGACAAATGTTCCGAGACCTTTCCCCACACCTGAGGGGTGGCATGTGAATAAAATGGGTATGCAGAACATTTTGTCATTTCCTGAAAACAGACATTTAAATATAAAACGTGATGCAATTAAGAGATTCAGTAACTTTATAAATTAATATTTCTGGAAAGTCTAAAATCCAGGGAATGTTTGAAGTGGGAAAGAATGTTTTCTTCCTTCTTTTTTCCCTTGTGGTAAAAGGAAGTTTTGAAGCATCTGAATTAAGTGTGTGTGTATCTATTTTTCATAAAGCCCACATTATGATGTGTCTAAAACAAGAATCCACAATGCCTCTTGGGACCAGGCAGGTAAAATAAATTTGCAAAGTGGGTTTGGTATTAAATAAAGTAGCAGAGGCTGGGCCTTGTGACACATGGGAGAGCTGTGTTCCCCTTATGGAAGACGTGGAGGCTGCTGGAACTTGGTCCATGTTGCTAGGTGGCAGCCTAGGTCGTGGGTGATGAGGGGCCAGATCTCCCAGTTTTCATAGAAATCCAGAGTTTTAAGTAACTGATAGAAAACTTGAACAACACCAACGCCATGTGGCTCAAACAGAACCTGCCTGTGGTTCACACTGGGCTCGTAGGTCACCACTGTGAACCCTTTTGGTTTTGTAGCACTAGAATATATTGTATATAACCCTGAGCGCTCACAAAATAATTACCTTGGTGTTTTACATTTAAAATAAATTTTCAAGCATTAATTACAAAATTTCCAGTTGAATTTGATTTGAAATGTCTCCTTTTATTATGAGTTTAGCTCTAACATGTAGCATAGTGCTTTGCACGTTGTAGGCCTTTAATAAAGATTTGTTAAACTGAACTTAATGCTAAGGAATTTAATAAGCCATCGCCTTCCAGTTTCTAAGAATCGGTGAGAAATTTGAGAACAGAGGAAGCTGTCAACAGAATAAAAGAAAGAAAATTAATGTGTTTTTTGCTTGTAGCATCCTCCACAAGCAAATAGAGAAAGCATCTGTTTTCAGAAATGAAGGAGCTATTGTAAAGGTTAAGATACAAAACAGAGGAGGGCAAACTCATTGAATACCACTTTTGCAGTGTGAGTCTTTGCTCAGTCTTATTTTCTAAGCCGTCACTTCTCTGGTTTGGCTTCTTTCGATGTTTTATTTTTGTCATTCTCTTGCACTTCTCAAAGCCAAAGGTTGTCAAAATTTTCCCACTTCTGTCCATGTGTTCTTGGTGGCAGATAAGAACTGAAGCAGAAAAAAGATACACTGAAAGGATATCCAGCAGTTACCAAAGGAAGCTACTGTTGCCAGAACCACAGCCAAAACCACAACGTAGAGCAGTGACACCATGTGCTTGTGAACACCCCAGTGAGGCCCTGGATGTAGGGTTACTGCCGTGCCACTCAGCTCCATTCTCCTCTTCCCTGTCGCCTTGTGTCACTCGCTCCAGATTCAGGGTCCTGGGTGGGAGCATCCGATTGTCTAGGGCTTGGTGCATGCACTAGGGGCCAGGGATGTGAGGGGGTGATGGCCTTCCTTCTCAGCATCTCTGATGGGGTGGGCTCCCCTCCCACCAGTGATCACATATTGAGGAGGACACCCCAACATAGGAGACGCAGCTGTTGGACACCAGTGTGTGTTAACTTTTAAATCACTCCCAGAGGAAGAGGATGGAGACATTGAACCTTCCTAGAAGCAAAGGAGTCGGATGCCCTGTCATTCCTAGGACCTGGCACCTTGTGGCAGAATGGAGGGGTCAGAGAGGATAAGTGACTTGCCCGGGACATTCAGTGGTAGAGTTGGGTTAGATTTTCACCCTTTTGTACCCGGCTCCCAAACCCAGGGACGTCTTTGGGTGCAAGGATGTTGCGTTCCTTCTACATTTTAGCACCATGTTGGATGACAGGTTATTGTGCTTGGCCCAAGGCTTGGTGTGGCACAGGGCCCTGGGTGGTGCCTGTTTCTCTTTCAGGCCGAGCCCCTCTGGCCCCCTGTAGCTCTTCCCCTGGTGAGGTGTGGTGTCAGGCCTGGCCTGGGAGCCCTGGGAGCCGTCACCTGTGCACCTCTGGCACTTAGAGGTGGATTGTCAGTACCTTCGTTCCAAAGGATACACAAGTGTAATCAGAAACCCTGCACCTGTGGATCCTTGTAAGTTAAACCCCCAGTCACTGAAGGACTGATTGCATAGGAAACGAGTTCCATAAAAAGAGTCTCTTATGTAAGAGGATTTAACATGGTTTTCAGTATCATGGTATTTTAGCGAGGTTCATTTTAACTGTGGTGTAATACATTCCTTTAATTGAATTGGCAGCCTCTTGGCATTATTTTGTTTCAGTAGTCACAAGACTGCTTAGCCTGCGTGTACAGAATGCCCTTCCTATGGGCGCAGTCTGGGAGTATGACAACTCCAGTCTCCCATCTGGCCAGAGCACGATGGGTTCAAAAGCCTTGACCATCAGGGGCTGATCGAGAGGCCCAGGTGGCCCACCACATGCTCTTAGGTGCCCCACAGTGCCTGATAGAAGCTGGCATCTGCTGAGCTGCTTAGAGTTCGTGAGTGAGATTACTGCTCTGACGTTCTCAAGGCGGACGGTGGATGCTGGGAATGAGTTGGTGAAGCTGCCAGGAACTCTGCCGCTGAGGTTTTCTTTTGACAGGAAGTGCTGGAGCTCACCTAGTAAGGGCCGCAGCCGTGACCAGATCAGAGGAGGAAAGTGTGTTTTGAAGGTGGAGCCCTGGGAATCATGGGCAGATGCACAGGGAAAGGGGGACCCAGAGAAAACCCTCCTGTCCCTTGACGGTATGGAGACGATGTTTAGGCTGTGATTTAAAAGAGATGTGACTTTGAGTAGTGGTTACCAGAGGGGAAGGGGTTTGAGGGGAGTGTCAAATGGGTAAAGGGAGTCAACTGTAAGGTGATGAATGGAAACTAAACTTTTGGTGGTGAGCATGCAGTGTACAGCAGTGTACGCAGTGTACAGCAGTTGAAATAAAATGTTGTACACGTGAAACTTTATAATGTTGTAAACCAGTGTTACCTCAATTAAAAAATAAAGAGGTTTAACTTTGTTCTTCCAGCCTCTGCAGCAACGTTTTTCAAAGTGTGGTCTTCCACATGTGTACATGGTGGGGTACAGGGTGCTGGGTGTGTGTATGCATGTGTGTACCTGTGCGTGAGGCGTGCATGCAGGGAGTGTTAGGGGAAATGTAGATTCCTGAGCCCCATACCAGACCCACCAAAACACAGTTTATGGATATAGAGGCTGGAATCTGCATTTTAGTCAGACACCTGGACTTCTGTGCACAGCTGAGTCCTAGAATCTCTGATCTAGAAAGTGGTAATTTCATTCATTCATTTGGGTGAGGGTGAGTTGGACTGGGGAGAGGCTGGGACTTGAAAAAGGAAAGAAAAGAAAGGGAGGGCCTCAGACTTATTTGTTAATCTGAAAAACAGAAATGCACGTGAACTAGGGTGGATTTTTCTGATCCCAGATGAGGAAATGCTCTCTGGTGGCTTGGAGATGTCACTGCAGTCTCTCCTTCCTTGTTTTGCCTGGTTGTGGAGTGATGAGCAAACTTCTGGAGTCCTTAGTGGCAGGGGGCGGCGAGGGGCATCTGAAATATTAGTGAGCGGACACCAGCTAGTGAGCCTGGAAACCGTCTGTGGTTCTATTTCCAGTTTCACTTATTCCAAAAGCAAAATGTTTCTCTCTCTTGCATCCTTCTGCCTTTCAACTTAGCTAATAACTCAGTTCTTCCTCCATCCATGGAGAGTTGAATTGTCCAGAAGCATTTGAAGCACCACATGGACATCTAGTTTGTTTTAGGTGGACCCTTCGTTAAAGTCAGGGTCTGAAGTCAGTATCTTGGTAGCTGCTTTAAATCTCTCAGTGTTTGAAGATGAAGGATTTGTTACTTGTGAAGGGCATTGGGCAACTACCAAAAAAACTGGCATAAATGTGACCAACTGAGCACAGCTCATTCCTAGAATGTCAGAAAGATCGAGGGTTTGAGCCGGTCGGAACCCCAGAAATCCTCTGATCTAGCAGCAGGGTCTGGCTCCAGGTGGCTTGTGTTCTGTCCTAGCAAACTTCATGCCTCAGTTTCCTCAGCCGTCAAATGGGGGTGGTGACACCTACTTCTTTATGTTGTGATGGGATTCCAATGAGGCGATGTATGCAAAATGCTTGACTAGTGTCCAGTGCGCCGTGAACACTCACAAGCCATAGCACAGATGAAAAAATAGACCCAGAGAAATTTTGATTTGCCTGAGGTCATAAACCTTGTTCAAGTTTCAGAAACCAGGCCTTTTTACTCCTAGTCTTATTTTATTCCTATTGACTGTTCCAGTTAACTGCTTCTTAAACTATGATTTAAAAGTTTATATCTGCCCAATATAAGCACTAAAATGTATGATGTGCTGCTTAGCTCAGAGACTCTTCTTGAATATCGAGGTGTGATTATACCATAAAACGACACAGCAGGTCTCTTCTATCCCAATGATTGTGGTCCCTTGCCAAATAACGCAACCTTTGAACATGACTGTTAGGAAAACTGTGTAGCTGGATACAGAAACTATATGTGGACTCTGATCACAACTGGGTGAAACATGATATGAAGTGTGGGAGGAAATTCATGAAAATGATGTGTAAAGGGAATGGGACTACTGGGTCAAAGAGTATGATGCTTTGTTTTTTTTAAAGTATATTTATGTTGTTACCATTTAAAAAATTGATGTATAGCTAATTTACAACACTGTGCTAGTTTCAGGTGTACAGCAAAATGACTCAGATATATATATATATATATATTTCTTTTTCAGATTCTTTTCCATTACAGGTTATTACAAGATACCAAATACAGTTCCCTGCACTACACAGCAAGTTCCTGACGCTTATCTATTTTATATATAGTAGTATGCACATGTCAATCCCAAACTCCCAATCTATTCCCCCTGCCCTTATCCCCTTTGGTAACCACAAGTTTGCCCTCCAAGTCTGTGAGTCTATTTCTGTTTTGTAAATAAGTTCATTTGTATCATTTTTTTAGACTCCACATATGAGATCATATGATATTTGTCTTTCTCTGTCTGACTGACTTCACTTAGTAGGATAATCTCTAGGTCCATCCATGTTGCTGCAAATGGCATTATTTCATTCTTTTTTATGGCTGAGTAGTATTCCATTGTATGTACGTACCACATCTTCTTTATCCATTCATCTGTCGATGGACACTTAGGTTGCTTCCATGTCTTGGCTATTGTAAATAGTGCAGCTATGAACATTGGGGTGCGTGTATCTTTTCAAATTAGAGTTTTCTACAGATATATGCCCAGGAGTGGGACTGCAGGATCATATGGTAGTTCTATTTTTAGTTTTTTAAGGCACCTCCATCCTGTTCTCCAAAGTGGCTGTATCAATTTACATTCCCACCAACAGTGCAAGAGGAGGGTTCCCTTTTCTTCACACCCTCTCCAGCATTTATTATTTGTAGACTTTTTAATGATGGCCATTCTGACTGGTGTGAGGTGTTACCTCATTGTAGTTTTGATTTGCATTTCTGTAATAATTAATGATATTGAGCATCTTTTCATGTGCCTGTTGGTCATCTGGAGTATTATGCTTTTATGGGTGTTGACAGATCTTTTACCAAAAGAATTGGGCCACCAGAAGTTGGTGGAGAGGGCCTCTCTCACTCCATTGATTTGACTGACACGTGTCATTGATAATATTCTTTCCTCATTTTCTCAGTACCTGGCATTAAGACTTGGCAGTTGTATTGCTAGAATCAGCAAGGAAAAACATAAAACTGTGTACACACACACTTCTTTACATATGTGTATGTATGAGTGTATGTATCTATAGAAAATTGAAGGAAAAATTGTGAAAGTTCCCACTAAGAAATCACATTCTTGCTGAGCTATTTATACCTGCTTATTTCCTTTCTTCTGTCTTAAACTTCCTTTCCTGTGTTTAAGGAAGAGGTGTCAGATGCTTCCTCCTGTTTACATAGTCGACTTGAAATTCCTTATAGTTTTACATAGGAAAGAATGGATTTTATTTTTAGAGACTTCTAAATGATGGAACATACACTGAATATAATCTTGCCCCCTGCGTGACTAAAAAACGCCCACTCCATGCTGTGGGTATCTCCCCAGAGCTCGCTACATGAGAAGCTTAATTCTTCTCTGCTGGTAAAAATGTTTTCTGTGCCTTTTGGGCAGGCTCAGCCTGTTGAGAAAGCCTGCTAGAACTGCTGATAATAAGACCTTTATGACCATGTACAAGTTACTTAACTTCTGTGGGGTTCAGTTTCCTTACCAGTAAAATGGGGTTAATTCTAGTGTGTATCTGACAGATAGATCTTCCATATTCAGAGATTAGGCCAAGATAGCTATTTTTAATCCTTTCTCTTTTTCTCCTTCACTTCCAAAGCAGTCTGGGTATGCACTCTATGTGACTTCCCTGTGGACAGGAGAACAGATGTAGCAGCAGACACAGAGTATGGGTGATTGCAGATGGCTTGGAAGGAGAATTCTGGGTGCTCCTCTGGCAGCTTGATGTATGGTTAGTGGTTAGGATACTGATGTTGCTTAAAGAAGCAACAGCAAGTTGAGGTAAAAGACTGTGGTACCTAAAACAATAATTAGGGGTCTTCCTTGTTCAGCCCTTGTTGTTTTAGTAACAGGTCTTTGATATGTGATGTGTACTCTGTGACAAGTTTACCAGCTTCCCTTAGCTTCATGGTCTGTTTTGGGTCAGAATTCTCTTTTCCAGGTGTTGTCTGAATGGATGGTTATGGGGCTGCCCTCAATAGCCTCCAGACCAGTATGTCCTTACACGAAAGCAGTGACTGTTACGTCCAAGGCCTTGAAATTTCATATCCTGGAACACTGACAGAATCCACTTCTCCAGTTAATCAGGAGAAAATGCCAGATGCCTTTTTTTACCGTGGTGTTTGGCTCATTCCAATTTGCTTATCTGGGATATTTCAAGCATGAAATTTAAGCCAGGAGTAACTTGTTTATTTTTTTATGGCAGGAATGGGGAAGCTTCCAGTCTGGGGAATTAGATTTGGTACATGTGCGTGAAAGCTTGTGTGGTGCCTTTAAATAAAATGTCCTTATAATTAAAAAAATAAGCAGATAAATAGTAATAATGATGGTGATGATAATGCTGGCGGTGATGATGATGTTAGTGAGAGTTCATTGAACCATCAGCACGTATAATAACACTCGCCAATCATACTCTGAAATCTTAGGGTCCAGTTGAAGTAGCGTGGAGGCAGGAAGGTGTAGTGGTTACTAGCAAGGGCCTAGGGCCAGAATCCTGGTTTGAATCTGGCTTTACCACTTACTAGCTGTGTGAGAAGTAGCTTAATTTCTCTGTGCCTCAGTTTCTTCAGTTATCAGTTGGGAGGGCTTCCCTGGTGGCACAGTGGTTAAGAATCCGCCTGCCAATTCAGAGGACACGGGTTGAAGACCTGGTCTGGGAAGATCCCACATGCCACAGAGCAGCTAAGCCCATGTGCCACAACTACTGAGCCTGTGCTCTACAGCCTGAGAGCTACAACTACTGAGCCCACGTGCCACAACTACTGAAGCCTGTGTGCCTAGAGCCTGTGCTCTGCGACAAGAGAAGCCACGACGATGAGAAGCCCGCGCACCACATCAAAGAGTAGCCCCTGCTCGCCACAACTAGAGAAAGCCCGCACGCAGCAACGAAAACCCAACATAGCCAAAAAAGAAAAAAAAAAAAAGGGATGGGAAGAGGTAATAAGAGTATTTATCTCTTTGGGTGGCTATGAGGATTATATAAATAAATATGTTAATTGGCAGGAAAGTTTCTGGTATTTAGTATGTCTGTGTTCGTTACCTCTGCAACCTTAAATTTTACCAAGTTCCACACTCTCCCTCTGTCTTTCCCTGTTGTCAACCTACCTACGATTGGGAAGCATTTCCCCATGGTTCTCTCTTGCGTGTAGAGGCACTGACTTCCCTTGTTTGTACAGAGAATGCCCTTGAAAGATATAGTGTCTCTGGAGCAAAGGGCAGGCATACTTACTGCTTTTTTTTTTTTTTTTTGCGATATGTGGGCCTCTCACTGTTGTGGCCTCTCCCGTTGCGGAGCACAGGCTCCGGACGCGCAGGCCCAGCGGCCATGGCTCACGGGCCTAGCTGCTCCGTGGCATGTGGGATCCTCCCGGACCGGGGCATGAACCCGTGTCCCCTGCATCGGCAGGCAGACTCTCAACCACTGTGCCACCAGGGAAGCCCCTACTTATTGCTTTTTATAAAAGATTTGGGTTCTCTAAGTTCATATAAACTCATTTCCTTTTTTAACAATAAAATTATTTTTCTGGTTGCCTCGGTTTGGTTTTGCTGTTGAAATATTATTATTTTTGCTAGTTTAGATTTTAGATTAGGGGCTGATTTCTACAACAACATTTACATCTTTTCTTTGCATTTCTTCTTTTAAAACACATTTCCCCCTTAAAAATTTCCTCCTTTTATTAGAAATTTTACAACGTTTAAAACATACCTAGCAGGAAGCTAATTAATTTACTTAATTAACCTTTCTTAAATTACTTCCAGTGTTCTTATTGCTCTTTACTCATTATTATGGATATCTGAAAAATATTTAATAGTTAAGAAATACTAAGTTTAGTACTATTTACAAAGAACTGTACCCTATACTGAATATTCAAACACTAAAAAATGCTTCTGAACATTGTCTGGTAATGTTCGAATAATTTAACATTTGGGTCTTCTAGCAAGATTAACTGCACTGGAGAATCAGGATTTGTAGAAGCCATCCTATGTGTGGCTTATTAATACTGACTCTATTTGTGAGACTGGCTCAGCATTGACTGCAGACAGGACTGAGAATACACACTAAGAACATGGTAACCGCTACAAGGAAGACAGTGATCGGGTCGGGACAGCTTCACTTCTATGTGCTCCTGGCCCAATTCTGGAAAATGTTGGCCTTAACCTTCACCTCTGCACAGGAGCATTTTCTGCTCTTGCTTTGGATTTGATGTCACTGGGTTCTACGTTGATTGCTAAGCAAGCAGGAGAATTGTAATACTTTCCCCCTATTTCTCAACTCATTTTTCGCAAGATTATGGAGAACTATACATCTCCCGAGAAATCCTGGGAAGGAGTTATCGCATGAAAGCACTGTTCCCATTTCACTCCAAAGGAACTCCCGGCCGTCACTGTACGCCACACGGCCCTGTGTGTCTGCCCTTTCTGACTGCACCTCTGAGGACTGTTGCCCTGCTCGCCGTGCTCCAGCTGCTCTGGCCTTCTTGCTGTCCTCAGATGCACCAGGCTTGTGCTCCTGCAGGGCACCTGCTGCCCTCTCCACCTGGAATACTCTTCCTCCGACCTGTTTGTCCCCTCCCCTTCCTTCAGGACATGCTCACACGACCCCTTCCAAGTGAGGCCTTTGCTGACCGTGTAGATAAAGTAACCCAGATCTCACGCACTCCCTGTCTCCCCAAGCCCACCTTCTTTTTCTCCACAGCACTGATCACTTATGGGATGCTACTCTGGGGTGGTCCTGAGGGGAAGGACTTAATTGTGTGCCCTGCTTCACCCTCGTGCCTGGAACAGTGCCTGTCACATAGCAGGGGCTCTGTAAATATTTGTTGAACGAGTGAATGAGATTACTTGGGCAGTTTTGTAGGGAACAAAGGGGAGAGGGGAAAGATTGGTGACAGAGGTGATTTAGGAGGCTATTGCTGTGGTTGCCCTGAGCTTTGGTGAGAACCTAAACCAAGGGGTTGGAGAGGAGAAGGGAGTCAAGAGACAGGATGGCTAGGGTGGTAGATTCCACTTGGCAATGGAAGAGAGGGAAAAGGGGAGCCATCTGGAATATCCCCTGTTTCTAGCTTGGCGCAATAAAGTATACCAGAAAAAAGCCCTAAGCATTTCTTTTTTAAAGCAAATCATATTAATAGGATAATAGAATAACTTATTTCTGCAATTTGTGTTTCTCTGAAATATAGTTTCTCAAAGGCTGTAAGTAACCTTTGCTGAAATGCTGATTTCAATTTGAGGTCAAGTTTCCTAAAATGTTTTGAAAGCTAGCCATGCAGGGAGGCTTTGGCCTCCAGGGAGTTTATAACTTTAGATAGAGAGGTTTTTCTATATCTGGCAGCCAAACTGGAGTTTCTGAAGGTCTGAATGCTTAATTAGCTTTTTGGTATCGTTCGTCAGTAACAGAATTAATATTTCAAATATGAAGTTTAGAGTTCTTCCTTTTCATAACTCTTTCCTTATATAAGGACGGCCTCTGAAGCAAAGGCCTCAACCACATCCTTTAGTCCACTAGTGCCACTCTGGATTTACCCATGAGGTCCAGTAATTGGCACCTTCTAGATGACTGGGATAAGCAGCTTATTTACAGGCCAGGCCCTGCCCTGTTTCTTTAAGGCCTGGAGTCAAGAAGATCATCGTCCAGCCTTGAAGTTCTGTATTCTAGCTCTGGGTTTGGTAAAAAGAATGCAGGAGATCTGAATGTACCGATGGGGAAGGATGTCCATGACATACTGTTGAGTGAAAAAGGCAACTTTTAGAACATTTTGTGTGTCTAGAGTAAGAAGGATACATAGTGATCTGATCTGTTAACAGCCGGGGGGGTGGGTAGAGGGGAAGGACTCTCACTTCTTCACTTATATTCTTGGACTATATTTTATTTACTCATTTGACTTGTATAATCTTCAAAGGAAGGCAAGCAGAGAGTCAGTGGTTCTGTGATTCTCTAAGTGGGCTGTGCTGGGGACAGCCGTCTCACGTGTCCCCCGGGGTCTTCCTGCGTCCACGCTCCCATGGCCGCAGTTGGCTTGGTCTGAGTGGTGGCTGCCCTCTTGGAGGAGGCATATGCCTTCTGGTTTCTCATACCCGCCAGCTGCACCCGTTTGCTCTCCATGCCTGACGCCCCTGGCATTTGGGTTTACAATCTCTATTTTAAAATTAAAAAAAAATAAAGGAGGTGCTTAAAAATCCTTAACATTTAAACTTTTCATTAGTTTAAGCTTGCTTCTTTTTGATGTAGCAGGCCTTACTGAGGTTTTGGTGGTCCCTGATTGACAGACCAGGACAGCTTGGCCATGTGTGTTTGCTGACACTTACACCATATGATGTGCATCTGTTTGACACTGCCAAGCGAGTGGTGTTATCTCTCTATGTCTTGAATGAGGTCAGAGGTGTGACATATTTTCATTTTTTCCCACAGTCTTTCAATTGGGGTTGTTTCTACCATAACTTGTTAGTGTGACGTGTGCCTCTACAGTTCCTCAGTTGCTGGGGGTTGGACAGCTGAGGGTGTCGAAATCAGTATAGAGATTCTGAACTTCCACCAGCTGTGCTCTGAGACCCCTACTCTCTGTGCTTCTTGCTAAGTCTCTGCTTCTCTCTGCAGGTTCCAGGGATGACTCGAGACCTTTTAAGTTCTTCCAAGCCTAGTCCCTACAGCAGACTTCTGCTCGGCTGTCTCCTGGTCTTAACTGTTGCTTCTTTGCTACTTGTAGGGCACACCAACTTGGACTGGCATTTAGGGGTAAGGTGGGGTGTGAAATGTGTGGTTGTGCTGATGTCACTCTTTTTTCATCCTTGCCTTATGTGACCTGGCAGCTCTTGAGAGGGAGATCTCTGCCCATCTGTTGCCTGTCTCTTAGACTCTGTTAGTGGGAGCCCTGTCTACCTGGGACAGCCCCCAGAAGTTGAGGTGGCCTTTTTTCACCTTTGTTGGAGGTTCTTAGTTCTAGTCCTAAGGAGGTCTTGATCATTTTTCCTGAGGTATCTGTTGGTTTCTCATGCAAATTTGAGTCTTCATGGCCCATCCTACTTCACCCAGAATTCCAGAGAATTTATCGATTAGGTTGCTTAAGCTGTAATTTTCTTAAGAATTCTTGATTGCGACACCCAGGAGGATAGTGAAGGTTGTATGATTTTTTTCCCATATCCTTTTTCAGAATCTTTCTACTTTCTTCCTTCAGCCCTACCTTTGCTTCTTCTACTCTAATGAGTACTGAAGTATATAACTAATAAAGAATGAAAATACTAACTTTCCTAAGGTTTCTTCCATTTTAATAGAAGGGTCTTAAAGGTTTTAAGAATCAAAGCTCTGCGTCTCAAGCACCTCGTGACCAATGGTGAGCCAATATTTATGATCAGGTATGTTGTAGGGTAGCTCATAAATCACCCACGTAGGCTGGTGACACTGTAGGATGTTGCAGCAAGTGGTGCCTAGGTTGTCCGTGGAGAATAGTGGTAGATGCGGAGAGAGCAAGAGGTGGAAGACATGCTGGGAGGACTTTTGTATGTTGTACCAAGACCCTTATCTCCTTTGCTGTTTCCAAGCACCTTGTGACATCCCTGTATCGAGGTCTATCAGAATCATTTCTGTTGCTCTGAGCATACCCACACATTAAGATAAAGACTAACAAATGGAGCATCAGCAGCTTAATAAGGAAGAAAATACGCCTTTGCTAGCTCTTTGACCTATAAGATAACCCGTACAAGAAGAGTAGCTTTAGGCTTTTTAATGAGTGACACGAATTTAACGCATGACACTAAGCGCATGTCTTAGAGCTATTAGCTGTCATAATTTATCAAGTCACACACCTAAAAGCTATGATTCAGAGAGGCAAGCATGAATTTTTCCACTTGCCTTACCTTGCTGAGGTCATTTTAAATGTCCTAAGCTGGAAATTGGGTAAAGATGTTTAGTTTGCCAAACTGAGAATAAAAGAGTATGAGATTTAGCTTTTGGTGAAAGTAGATTTTTTTTTGCCTCTAAATACCAATAATACTGTAATGTAAAATAGTAGTGTTCATTTAGTGAGTGAGTATTGTATGTCAGGAACTGCACTAAGTGCTTTTTATACATAATCTTATCTAATCCACAGAGCAACTCTATGAATATAGTCCCATTTTACAAATGAGGCGGCTTAGTCACAGGATAAACACCCTGACCAAGGTCATATAATTAACTAGTAAATCTTAGAGCTGGCATTTAAACTTAGGTGGTTTAACCCAGGTCCAGATTCCTGACCACTGACTCATACCGTTTCCCTTAAGTGGATAATGAAAGCTCACTAGCTAAGGCTAACTGTGATCTAATTTGTGGACAGGGCTAATTTGATGTCACTTAAGCATATTTAATGTTAGCAGAGAGCACAGCACCATGGTTGGCATTGTGGCTGTATTAGTTTCCTATGGCTGCTGTAACAAATTACCACTAACTTGGTGACTTAAACAACATACATTTATTTTCTTTCAGTTCTGGAGGCTGGAAATCCAAAATCAGTTTCAGGGGGCTGAAATCAGGCTGTTGGCAGGGCAGTGCTCCCTCTGGAGGCCCTAAGAGGGAAACCGTTCCTTGCTTCTTCCAGCTTCTGGTGGCTGCTGACATTCCTTGGCTTGTGGCTGCAGTGTTCTGGTCTCTGCATCCTGGTCACTTTACCTTTTCTTCTGTCTAGCGTCAGATCACCCTCTGCCTCCCTTTTATAAGGATACCTTTGATTACGTCTAGGGCCCATCCAGATAATTCTCCCTTCTCAAGATCTTAATCACATCTGCAAAGTCCTTTTTTTTTTTGCCATATAAGGTAACATTGACAGATTCCTGGGATTGGGACATGGATATCTTTGGGGGGCAGTGCATTATTCAGCCTACCACAGTGACAAATAGAAAGAATTGGAACTTTCAGTCTGCCTGGTAGGAGTATACTTAATTTCAACAATTCCCTAACTGTTCTGCAGGACACAGATGCTAAAAGTGTGAAAACAAAAATCCATGGCCTAACAGATTAGGGAGTTATTGTGTAATATATCCCTCCTTAAGGAGATTCACAATGTAAAATGAAGGCTTTGAAAATTCCTAGGACAGAGAGAGCTGCTTAACTTAGTTGAACCCAGAATTCCTCAGACTTAGTTGATTAAAAAACACTTCATTTTAAAGGGTATACCTGTTAACATGTCATGAAGTACTTAGAACACACTTTATGAAGCACTAGTTCAGTTACTTATTATGTGCCAGTCTTTTGAAGGCATGGAGGATGCCTTTACTGACTTTGTGTTACTTAATAACTTAAACATACTTGGAATTGATTGGAAAGAACAAAACCTGACAAATACACAAAATTGAATGATAATATATGATGATTTTTAATATTTTAGCTGATAATGTGCCAGATGAGTTATAGGGGTCCAGATATGCTGTGAATTATGATCAGGGAGAAGTTGTTTTTACGTGGAATGATCTGAAGACACTTCACAGAAGAGGGGCTGTAACTCATCTAGCTGGAGGGGAAGCAGGGGGTGCATCCATGTGGGAGCAAATAACTTAGCCAAAGGAAGGAGGGCTCATCTGGAGAGAAGGGTCAGGGGTTACGTGGATTATGCCTTGAATGTCAGTTTTAGAGTTTAGACTTGATTCTCTAGGCCAGGGTTTGACACACACTATATATATGCCCTGTGGGCCAAATCCAGTCCTCTGCCTGTTTTTATTAAGTTTTATTGGAACACAGCCACATCCGTTTGTTTACGTATTGTACATGGCTGCTTTAGCGCTATATTGGCAGAGTAGGGTAGGCTTGCCGAGTTTAAAACATTTACTATCTGGGCCTTGATCTAGGTAAGGGGGAGCTGTTGAAGAGCTTTGATCAGGAAGGTGTTACCCTCAGATTTACCTGTTAGAAAGCTTATTCTGGCAGCGGTGTGGAGGGTGGATTGGGGAATAAAGACTAGGGAGGGCAATGACCAAGGGAATGGGAGAGGAGGGAACAGAAAGAGACATTTTGGACTACAGCAGGGAAGATGGAGGAGCCAAAGATAATTTTTCAAAGCAAACTTTTCATTTTAGATTAGTTTTAGATTTAGAGAAAAGTTGTAAAGATAGTACAGAGAGTTCCTATACGTTCCCCATGCTCAGTTTTCCCTGCTATTAACATCTTACGTTAGTGTGGTACATTTGTCATAACTAATTGTCCCATATTAATACTAAAGCCATATTTTATTCAAAATTCCTAATATCCCTGTTCTGTTCCAGGATCCCATTCAGGGTGCCATATTACATCTAGTTTTCATGTCTCCGTAAATTCCTAGACTGTTAGACTATGGTCGTTGCTCAGATACTACTCGTTTTTGATGACCTCGATAGTTTTGAGGAGTACTATTTTTTTTTTTTTTCAGGCATTTTGTAGAACGTCCCTCAGTTGGTATTTGTCTGGTATTTTTTCAGGATTAGTTTGGGGTTATGGGTTTTTAGAGGAATACCATATTTTGTCCATTTTCATCGTATCTACAACACATAGTGTCAACATGTCTTACCACTGTTGATACTGACCTTGATCACCTGACTGAGATGGTGTTTGTCAAGTTCCTCCACTGTAAAGTTACTCCTCTACCCTGCTTTCCATATTCTATTCTTTGGAAGGAAATCACTTTGCACAGCCCACACATAAGGAGGAGGGAATTACGCTCCACCTTCTTGAGGGTGGAGTATTTATATAAATCATTTTGAATTCTTCTGCACAGATTTGCATATTCTCCCTCATTCGTTCATTCAATTGTATCAGCATGGATTCCTGGCTATTCAAGTTATGTTTGGGGCTGTAGTCCAAAACTACATTGTTTATTTTGTTGCTCAAAATTTCTCCAGCTTTGGCCATTGGGAGCTCTGTCAGTTGGCTCCTGTGCCCTTCGGCAGGCTCCCATTGTTATGTGTGTGTGGGTGTGCGCCTGCACACGTGAACGTGCATTTTAGTACTCTTTCTGGCCCTACATCCTCCTTTAGGCGCATCTTGTATATTTCTTGCTCCAGCCCTAGAATCAGCCAATTCTCTAAGGAGCCATGGCCAAAGATAATTTTGAAACTTCTGGCTAAGACAGGGCTGCCTCCATCTCTGACTCACAAACACCTACTACTTGGATGAAGACGGGAAAGGGGTAGGATCCTGGGAGATGGCTGTCCATTTAGGGGTTGGGCAGAGGTAAAAGTTGTCAAAAGCGGCTGAGGAGGAGGGGGGAGAGAAGCATGTAGCCCCCAGGAGTGGTAAGTAATACAGCCTCCCAGGCTGAGGAGTGTTTCAGGGAGGGAGAGTGGTCAGTGTGCCTTTGTAAGCCAAGGAGAACCCGTGTTCAGGGGTTGATAGTGCAGGAGTGGAGGGTTGAGAAGGAAGGGCAGTAGGAAATAAGGTGGGGCTAGATGTCTTGGCCTTGAAAACCAGGCCAAGTAGATTTTGACTCTATGTTTGGTAGGAGGGCTGATAAGATTGGTGCTTTAGGATAATTAGTTTGGCAGCCATACACAGATTAGATAGAAGGAACAGAACTTGTAGTTGCTTCATTGGGAAACTGTTAGAAACGGATGCCTGGAGAAATAGAAAGGCAGGACCCTTAAGGGACCCTTAGCCCCCCACAGGTTTTTTGGCATATACTAGGTTATTTTCATAATCTGAGGAGAAAAGGAGAGAGGAATTCGTGATTAAGCAATCTGTTTGCTTACCAACAATAAGCTTAAACAATAAAAAACCAGGTTGTTTTAAAACACTTAGTGGCCTTGTTGTAGTTATGTGTGTGTCTCCTTTTCTTGGAGAAGAGTCAAAGGTGAACTTGAGCTCCGCCCAGCTTGGAATGTCACACAATCCAAGTTAATGGGATATGAAGTTTTAATTTGGTTTTCAGAGGCTGTCTCCAGTCAGTTTCAGAATTATTCCCTGTTGAACTTCCTGCTTCATCCTCTTTTGGTGGTGGTTTTATTTTAAAAGTTGTGATGCTTCTGATAATTGATGGTGCAGAGAGACTTAATGAACCACAGCCTTGTGGAGAGACTAAGCCTGGGAATACATAGTGTTCATTGGCTGCTGGCATTTTGAACTTGTCATTTCTTTTGCATACAACTAGGAGGATAAATGCTCCTACATTTGAATCTACATGTTTTATAAAATGGGAAGCGTATTCACCAAATCAGTGGTATGACCTGAACTTATAAAATTGCCCTTTTACTCTGATTCTGAAGTAGAGTCCTATTTTATTATTTAATTCAGCCAGCCTCAAATGTTGTGATTTGTGCATTTGGTTCAATAGAAGCAGTGAGTAGCTCTCCCGTGCCTTGTTTCCACATGAGTCCTCTTCAGGTGAGGGTGAATTAATTTAGCAAACCAGGTAATGCTCACTTGCACGTCCACAGGCACATTTCTGCCAACCAGGAGTCTCTGTTAGGCTCGTTCCTGAGCAGTGATACCCACTATGTGGTGGAAACATTTCATTAAAGAGAACTTCCAAGTTATTTTTTTAATTTTTAAAATGAGGATAAAAATTCCTACCTCATGTGGTTCTTAGTAGGTATAAGGGATGGAATGCAAGTGCCGTGTGTTCTACGCAGAGTCTGTTGTTTTTTAAAATCCCGTCTCCATGGATTTTACTGCAGTGGCTATTCCTTGTGTTTGTTGCTATAGTGTGCTGTTTATTTAGCAAGAAAATCTTCTGACGCAGGACCACAAGGAAGGAAATCATTTGATCTCCTCTCACATCATCTGACCAACAAAATCATCAACCAGGGACACACCAGCACATCTATCCAAACTCGCTGTTTATAGAAACTTGGAAGGAGAAAGCATTTTTAAAAGCACTGTTGAGGATGGCCACTTTCTTTGTGCCCTCCCTAAAGCCAGGAATTTCAAGTATGCCAGGCACAGAGGGGCCCTGTGATTGCCTTTAATGTTACAAAACTCTCCCTACTGAGGTAGGTTCATGATGTTCTTTCTACACATGCTTCAGTGAAACAGCTGCCTCATCATCCTCAAAGCTGGTCACTTCCCCTTTTCTTGGTTTTGTTAATATCGCCCAGTGCTACCATCTTCTCCTTAGAGCGACCATAGCCATCAGGGCTGTGTTCCTTTCGCCTCTCTTTTTCCTCCTCTCAGACTGAAACTGTGAATAATTTAACCAAATTATTTACCAGCTACAAATTGAAGATGAGGGTAGTTTCAATAGTTTGAACACATAAATGGAAATAAATGGCACATGCTTCACGTTTCTTTTTGGGCAAATGAAGAGGGATGGTTGTATCAGGTCGCCATCCTTGGGGCTCACGGCATGTTTGGACTGAGCTTACGGAACACAGGGCTGTGTGCTGCAGGCACTCCTGCTATCTTCCTGGCCCCCGTTACACTTTCTATTTTTCCCTGTCTCCTTCACATCTTCAAAACATTTCACCCTCTAAAACCACAAGGTTGCATTTTAGTTTATTGTTGAACGAAGGATCTATTTCAGGTTTACATCCTGGACTTTGCAGTTAGTCGGACCTGATGCATTATCTGTCTTAGCTTTTCAGTAAAAGCTTTTGATGTAAATTTTCTATTAAGGAAAAAACTGAATGTGAGGGAAAGCAAACTCTTAGTTACAACTGAGGGTCTATCTTAGAGGTGGGAACACAAATAAAGTGAAGAAGACTCTTAACCCAGCTTTCCTTCGCTGCAGCAGGCTTGTGTCATGGTTAATGTAGCATTTACGTTTAGTGGTAGAAGTATGGGGTATACAGCTCCAGCCTCCTGCGTCGGAGGTGGTGTTTGTAAGAGTAGGCCTCCCTGTGTGACCTGTGCACCTCGCTTCCCCCTTCTGTTCTTCAGTTTCCTCACCTGTGAAATGGGACAATAAAAGCGACCTTCTCAGAGTTATTGCGAGGCTTACTGGGTTAATTCAAAAAACGCTTCAGACACCCCCCAACATTCAATAACCATTACCTGATATTGTTGTTTTATTATCACATTCCTGCAAGTTACGTCAGTACATGTGCATATAGCAGACATTTAAGAAATCAATGCATCAGAACCTATACATCCAAATGGGTTATTTTCTTCCTCAGAATGGTCTTTGGTGGAAGGTAAGTGCTGATTGTGGTAGTGCTGCCTGTGCAAGCCATTTTGGGGATGCCTACCCTGGGATTGCCTGTGATGGCTGTAAAACTGCATTCTTTAAATGGCTCCAGTACTGGCCAGTTTTCTGTTGCTTGAGTGAATGTGGGTTTGAATTTTATTTTTCTTTTCTGTTTTTCTTTTCTTTTTTTTTTTTTTAAGCTAAAAGATATTTGGAATCAAGTCAAGTGAAAAAATGTTTTGGTTTAAAAGCTTATCTGTAAAGTATACTCACAAGCATGGTCATTGGACCACACTAAATCAAGTTTTTGGTTACAACATGCAGATTATTTGGCTTTGGCTTTTGGGAACCAATAGTTCGTGTCTACTTTTTGCTGAAGCGACTGCTCCATGCGTGGTTATTTTGTCCTCAGAACCATCTTCCTGTGCACCCTCTGCCACCTCTGGAAGTGGAACATCACAAACACTTTGTTTCAGGGGTTCACTCACCCACAGGTTACATCCCTACAGAAACTCCTTTTCCCTTGAATCGGTAGGATTATTTTCTTCTTCACTCACAGATTTGTTTTTACCTCAAGCCCTTTTGTTCTAATGGTTAGCAATTTTTTGCAACTAGATATGTAACATGTATATCTACTCGCCTTGGCTTTTTAAAATAACTTGACTGTCAGGCCTGCTGTGCAGACGTGCTGGAGCACACGGTCTCATGTCTTCCGTCTCCCTTCCTCCGGGTGCATCCCCCCCCGCCCCGGATTCCAAGTGAATGAAAATCAGCCTCTGATTTTAGAGTCACTCCTAAGTCAGGTTGCCAGCCCTGCTGAGAGTCAGTTTTTCCAGCTGCATGTTGTAATGGAAAATCTGTTTGTCTTGAAACATTCACTGCTCTGCAGAATGTCAACACTTGGTCTCCAAGATAGTTTGGGTGCTGACGTAACTCTCCTGTGCTATCTGGATCGTGGCAGATCACATGTGGATGCCTAATGTCACTTGTGTCCTGTAGGCACTGTGTGTGGGTGGGGGAAATGGGTTCAAGTCTAGACACTGCTGGCATTGCCTTTGGTCTGAAAAGCAGGGAAGTTGCATGTTAAAAACAGTAAAAACTGGGAGATTAGAAAAAACTTTCCTTTCTCTTTTTTCGCCATTGGCATTACATTGCAACAACTAAAACCTCCAAAACTTGCTTGAATGGTTGCTGAAAAATAAAAACCAATTAACAATGAAGAATTGGGGCTTTCTGCATAATATACATCATTGTGATATATATAATTTATAGATAGCTAGAATTTTATATTTTATGTATAATATATGTAACATGTACATATAATATACGCGTTATACATAATATACATATATAGTTTTATACATTTGCTATATTAAATATATATAGCTTTCTGTTTTCTCACAAACTTTTCTTTATGGCCCTTAAAACAATGTTTTTGGTTTTTAACCATTTTACTTTGACTCGTGTCATTTATAAATCCTCACTCTTTTGACCTTTATTTTTTATGGACAAATATGCCTATTTCCTGCTCTAGCCCAGATTGTTGAGATTATAGAAATTCTAGTTTCTCTTCTCTTTCTTAGTCTTTCAGGTGTCTCGTAATCTTTTCTTAAACAGATGTCCAAGAATTAAATGAGTAGCAACACTTCAAAACAGTGATTTGTAAATGCATACGTGCATCAGATCTTTTTGAATTTATAATTTTAAGGGGAAGATTAAATGTACTTCCAGCCATTTTAGACACACAGAACCCAGGAAATTTTGTTTATACCCCTGTCTTTGATGAAGTGCAAATCTTTGAAGAATGAAAAGCGGAAGTTGTAGGGTGTGGTTGGTTGTCTTCAGCTTTCTTTCCCACAAGGTCTAATTTGGTTGCTGGAACTTCGAAGCTGTGCCTTGAAAATCTGATGTTAGCGGTGGTGGCTATGGGAAGATGTTAAGAAAAAAATAACAGTTCCCACCAGGGTGATTTTAGGCAAAGGTGTGAGACACGCAGCCTTTTCCACGCCTGGATGCCAACATCTCGAACTTTTCCTATTAAAACCTGTTTGTAGGGAAGAATCAGAAACCCTCCTTGAAGTGAAATAACTGTCAGTTTTAGTGCCTTTGTCCTAGGAGATTTGTATTTTGTCAGAAAAGAAAATGTCAGCTCCAGGAATAAAAGTCCTTTTTTTAGGTGGATAAGTCTGACAGTTTGGTCCTAGTCATGACTTTCGGAGGCTCTGCTCTGGTTCTCTTGGTAAAATATGAAACAAGCCTTTTTCCCCTGCCAAAACCTCCCAGGAGTGGATGGCCCTATTACAGTTTCAAGGATCTTGGCCCCATCTCCTGGCCTTGAATCCAAGTCTGGCAACTTACAACAGCTCTGTGCACTTAGAGTATGACAGATGGAGCTAGGTGGTCCCCATTCCCACAGCCGAGGGATGTTCTGGGAGGGGCTGAAGATCACTGTATAGGCAGAGCTCTGAAGGGTCAAATTAATGCCCCTCGTGAGGACGTTAGGGCATGTAAGGTACTTAATCTCCAAAGAAAGATGAAATTATATTGATGCGTCATACTTAACAAGGCAGGAAAGCTCAAAACCTTTAGGAAATATTTTCAATAACAGGAGTTTTCTTGTTGCTTGAATTAAGTTGCTACAAGAGGTAAAAATTGCAATAAGTGCTGTAATTTAGAAAATCAGAGACTTATATGATAATGTTTTGCTGTATTAAGTCTTTACAGGTGTAGCAGCATAACTCTTATAAAATTTAACTGGATTGGAAAGCAGAAGATACGGAATCAATGTTTTTGGTCTTTTCTTCTTCTGTGCTGCAACCCCCAGATATTCAAATCTTCAGTCTCTCTTAAGATCTCCAACCGCGGTTGGTCCAGCTGCCTTGCAGAGTTTCCGGTTGAATGTGTCCAAAGCACTTTTATCGCAGCTGCATCTTGGTCTTCTCCCTTTCTCTCATCCTCTATATTCTCTCCCAAACTGAGTCACTGTTGATTCTGTCTTCAAAAATTATCTGAAATCCACCAACTTCTCCCCAACTCTTTGCCACCCTGCTGGTCTGTTCACTTGGGTGACTGCACTCACTCTTCTACATTTACTGGGATTCTTTCCCATCCTCTTTCTGAAATGAAAATCTGCTACCCCCCATCCCCCCAAAAAGCCCAACCCAAAACAAAACCGGGAAACAAATAAACTGGCATTACCCAGCTTTCCCATGATGCCCATGATCTTCAGTTGAAATCAGGATCTCAGAGTCCCACGTGACCTGGCTATTGCCGGCCTGCCCTGGTCCTCTTCATTCCCCCTCTCCCTCTCCGTGGTCCAGCTATGATTGGCTTGGTTTCAGCTCCTCAGAAATAGCATTCACTTCTACTTTCCTCCCCACTTCTTAACATTTTGTGGACTTCTATTTTTTCTTTGGTTCTCCCCTTAAAATACCATTTTGTCAGGTAAAGCCTTAGGTTAGAGAGCATCTTCTTTTATTTATTTCTTTATTTGGCCACGTCGGGTCTTCATTGCAGCACCCGAGATCTTTAGTTGCAGCATGTGGGATCCAGTTCCCTGACCAGGGATCGAACCCCGGCCCCCTGCATTGGGAGCGCGGAGTCTTAGCCACTGGACCACCAGGGAAGTCCCGAGACTGTCTTCTTGCATCATGTCCATCCCATTGGTAGATTTATCACTCTTGGTATATCCCTAGTACCTAGTGTAGGGTCTGACATATAGTAGGCACTTAGTCGTATTTGTTGAATGAAGGAAAGTAGTGGTGTTTACAAACAGGTTTAGTGCTCCTGAATCTGAGGTGTGGCATGTCTGGTCTGTGTGTGCACAGATGCCACCCCTTTTCTCACCTGTGCTCGAGGCAGACACTGCTTCTCTGTTACGGCTCCCTTCCCCCTGGGCTGGCTTTCTTAGTTGCTGTCTAGGCAGCTGTTTCTGCTCTGCTGGTCCATCTGAATTGGCATGTGGCATGAAACCTCTGCCATTTCCAGTCTAGCAGAAAAAGGCATAGCATTCCAGATGTGTAGGTTCTTGTCTTTAGACATTTGCGTAAACTCGTTGTGCCTTAGTTTGCGTGCAGTCTGATGCAAGTAATTAGATGGTAATGTAAGATATGCTTTCATGAAGATAGAGTAACAAACACTGAAAAATTCGTAAAGCTTATCCAAATTAAAGGTTGTATAGTTACATTCAGTGTGCTTTGTATAACAAATACTCATCTTGTGATCAGGCACTTATGTGGAGAATAAAATGTAATTTTTTAATGCATGTAAATGTAAGTTTTAATTGCAAGCTTACCATATCTGTGTATGAGTCCTTTACAACAGGGACTCTAATTTTCTTTCAGAATTAAGTTATCTCTTGTTAAGTTTTTATTTTGCTAGTGAAAAATACATTTCAAGGAGATAGAATGTAAAACCTCACGAAGATGCTAGTTTTTTATTTAGTTTACTGTCATTGCGTGGCAGCGTTTCATAAAGTATCCCCATGGATCCCCTGTATCAGGAGCACTTGGGGTTGGTTAAATTGCACATTCCTGCCTCCACAACTTAACTGGATTAGACTTTCTGAGGCCTGGAAATCTGCATTTTAAATAAGCTCTAAAAGTTTGAACACCACAGCCATATAATACCTAGTATATAGTGTGGTATTAGTAAATATTGAGTAGGATCTATAAGAGATGTCTCATTCACTAACCTCTTCAGTCTTGCCTGAGCATAACAGTGACATCAGAAAATATACCGCTGCCAATGCTGTCCAGTAAAAGGTGAAGATATTGATGGTGGCCGAGGTCGAAACCAGTCAATGACCTTATTCAACCAGAGCACCAAAGATCAACAAGGGCATTGTTCCCAGAGGCTTAAACACACTGGCCCTCTGGGCACAATGGTCCTTTGATCACAGCTGATGTGGGCAGAAAGGAACCAGGCAAGGCTCTGGTCCCCTCGGTGCCTAGTGAGGGCCAGTCCTGCGGTGAAGGGGCAGTGCTCCTGGTCTAGTTCTCTGGAGCGGCCCAGCAGGGTTAGGCTGGCAGTGGCCTTCACCTTCAGCAAGACTCCCTTATTTCCTGCCCTCCCTGACTGCCCAGGATGCAAGGAGAAAACTTGCCCCGAATCAGAAGGCAGAAACAATAACAGCATTTTAAAGTTGGCATTGCCGAGTATGTAGGATGTGCTTTACTTGCAGTAGATCATGTAATCAGCTTAAAGGAGGGGCAGTCCAGGGTGCTGGTGAGAGAGCATTTCACAGCAAACTTTAACCCTGGGCTGGACCCCTAGGAGAGGTTACAGCTGTCTCTCTCCAGTTCCTATCCAGTTCTCGCTCTGCACCTTTAGCCTTCCTTGATGTCCTTCGACCCTTTATGGTACTTAGAGCTTGCACAATTCCGTATCCAGATTAATAATTATTTTCTGCCATTCCCTAAGTGTTCATTCTGTCTCACCAAAAAGAAACAGATTCTCAGTGAGTGATGGTGTCCTCCCCACCGCCCCACCCTCCCGGCCCTGGCATTTAGAAACCTGTAAGGACATTCGTGGTTGTCACAATGATGAGGGGTGTGCATATTATTAGCGTTGAACATCCCGAGGGTGTGGATACTAAGCGCCCCTTGGTCCTTGGGACAGTCGCACACAATGAAGGATTGTCCTGTCCAGAAAGCTAATGTACCGCCACGAGAAGCACTGGAGCTCTTTGGGTTTGCCTGCATCTCGTTCAGTACTTCCTTGAGCATAGACCCAGCGTTTATTATGTGATGAATCTGCATGGCTTAATAGATGCAGTACTTACTGGGAAAATAAACAAATGGGTGCAGCCATCTTCCTGGCTGGCAGTTGTGCTCTGATAGTGGAGCCATCACTCTTTTTGGATTCTGCTTTGCAGCTTCGCCCTTCCCGATGGTACACTGTGGACAAGAGTTATGACCCAGACAGTAATTCTGAACTGCTGCTACTGTTCCACTCAGGAAGCACTCTGATGTAACAAAATACCACCGTCCGTTGTCCCACTGACACCTTGGTCTCATAAAAATAAACAGGAGAGGGCTTCCCTGGTGGCGCAGTGGTTGAGAGTCCGCCTGCCGATGCAGGGGACGCGGGTTGGAGCCCTGGTCTGGGAAGATCCCACATGCCGCAGAGCAACTAGGCCCGTGAGCCACAGCTACTGAGCCTGCGCATCTGGAGCCTGTGCTCCACAAGAGAGGCCGTGACAGTGAGAGGCCCGTGCACCGCGATGAAGAGTGGCCCCCACTCGCCACAACTAGAGAAAGCCCTCGCACAGAAACGAAGACCCAACACAGCCAAGGATAAATAAATTAATTAATTAAAAAAAATAAACAGGAGATGCTAAGTAAATTGTTACATCATGAGGGGGGTGGGGACAGGGAATCCAATATTTTTATCACAGACACCATCCCAGGCAAGTGCTCTTAACAGTAGGAGGGTTCGAGATTTGGAGGGATATGTTCTGAGCTCCCAAACCTTCTGGAGTTATTTTGCCTGTGGATCAGAAAGCTACTGTGGGGAGGAAAAAGTTTTGAACTAAGGATCAGACCAGGGTCCTGGAAAATTTGCTGCTTCGTATCAGTCATTCAGTTAGAGATACCAGAGAAGTTACAGATGAATAAAAATTTAGGAACACAAAAGAGAGGGTGACATCAGATCTTATTTTAAAGGACTAAGAGTTAAGCCAGAAAGCTTGTTGACCTAAGGATGTCCAGTAGACTATGGGATTTGAATATCTTGAAAACCAGATAATAATTAGACTAACAGTAAAGGCAATAGGAACAGACTGGGGAAATGCAGCTACAGGAAGTTGAGAGAAATGGCAAACTAAAATGAGTCAGAGGGCTGGTTTTTCCCTTCACAGTCTCCTGTGACCAGTTGAGAAACATTGTGTTCTTCCTTTGACTCAGTGAGCCTACTTCTAAGAGTAATTTCTAAGCAAATGAGTAGAGCTTTGTTCAGAGATTCAGCTCTGAGTATGCTTAGTGAGCATTGTTTGAAACTGAACATTGGAAGCAACCCAGATGGCCCCCCAAAGGGCCTTGGATGAACACGTTATAATTCATCTATATAATGGAATATTCTATAACCATGACAATGATATTGAGGAGAAATATTGACATGGGACAAAATGTATGAAAAATAGGCTATAATAGAATATATAAGGTTAATGTTTCAATAAAGAAATATGTAAATATAGAGGGAAAAACCAGGAAAGGCATTAATCAAAATGTTCACTTGGAGTATCTTTAAGTGGTTGAATTCCAAGTAACTGGAATTCTTTCTTAGGGCTTAAGTGCTTAAAATGTTTAATTTGAACATGTGTAATTATTTTTGTAATTAAAAAGTTTAATACAATAAATAAAAACATGATCAAATTATTAAAGGGTGCTTTGCCAACCTGTTATCCAAGTACTTCAATATATAATTATTTTTAAATCCAAACATTACTGTAAGTTCTAAGAAGCTATTAGTCCCTCACATTTTATTCTGGATTTAGTTGAGCATTAGCACAGAGGAAATGAGGGTTCTGATTATGAGGAATAAATGTGATTGGGGGTGAATTAAAGAGTGGGAAGAAAGAAGGGATATATCAGTATAGTTAAGAGGAACATAGATAAACTAAGTCTAATACTTTAATAATGACTACATTTGCCTGGTTTGAAGCTCTGCCTGGGAAATTCCCTGCTAAACATCATCATACACATCATACATCATCACTCTTAGGGTGACTGGGGAACACCCGCTAAGCCTAGGCTTGGCTCCCTTGCCCCAGGAGTGGCTGAATCAGAGATGTGAGAGCCTCAGGCGCTATAGGTTTCCAGCTAAAGGCATAGTCCATGGTAGGCTTCCAGTTCTCAGAGGTGAGGCCACAGAGCTCTATGAGTGAGTCAGCCCATTGAGAATTTAGGTCTTATTTAAAGGAAATACCTTGCAGCAGCATTTCTTAGAATATATTCTGTGGGACACTATTCTTAGGAGAAGGCCCCATGGGGGAAAACATAAAAAGGGGCGGGACAAATAGGTGTGTGAAAGGAGACAGGTCAGCGTGTCCCGCAGCCCCTACGTCCCCACTTGCATCTCACAGTTAGTATACTGAGGCTCCAGGTGTCTTGCCTTAAAGACATCTTTTGGGTTTGGGTTAACCCTGAGCTTACTAAATTTAGTTAGCTATAGATTTTTTTTTTTTTTCCTCATGAGGATTTTAAAAAACTGTTTAGGCGAAGATGGATATTCTTATATCCTCTTTTGTTCAGAGGACCTTCATTCTAGCTAGAGTTTACAGCTGAGAGCTTTGAGTATACCCTGTGGGCGAGGCACTCAGAGAAATACAGAATCTTCTCCACCCATGTGGGGTCTGCTCACTCTTCTGGGAACACTGTAAAGTGAGGCCTAAGTTCACATAATACTGAGCGGTGTCTGTCTAGTTTGGCGATCTGCATAGTCTAGGATTCTGCTTTCGTTGAAATCTCAAATGACAAAGGTTGGCAAGAAATACAAAATAATGTTAGTGCCTTGTCCCCTCTCTTCTAATTTCCCTTCGGTGAGTGTATATTACTCCTCCTCCCAAAGTTTTATTAATAAAACAATGGGCATACAGTATTTCCAACCCAGTGCCTCTTGGAAGGAACAGGGGAGACAGGCTGGTAGTACACTCTGCAGAGGAAGGGTCCCTGGCTGCCACGTCTGGCAGCTCTCTGCTCTCCCACGTTGGCGGGAGGAGGTCTGGAGAGCAGAGGGGCTTGTGAGCCAGGGATGACTCCTGCGGAAGCCCCTCAGGACCTGGGGATCCTGAGGTATCAGGAAAGCCAGAGGGGCGGTGAGGCTGGGAGCTGATGCTTGCAGGGGCACTGCCACTTCCTCGGGCTGCTGGGACTCTGTTGCGGCGGGGACACATAAGCAACTTGTTTTTTTTTTTTTTGTTTGTTTGTTTGTTTTTTTACATAAGCAACTTTTTAAGTCTGGGGAGGTAACTCTGAGTTAAGATTTTGATTTCTTAAACTCCATTGTAGGGCCCCAAACTTGGCAGACCAGCAACACAGAGAGAGAGTATAGAAAAGAGAGATTTTCAGTAAAAATTGTTTAGGCTTCTGATAAAAAAGACGCTGTAGACCCTTTAGTAGGAGAACGCTCATCTTGTGAAGGTGTGGCCAGTGATACACGTGGAGAATCCACAGAAGTGCGAGTAATGATAACGCTGGACAGTGCGTCTTTTTGTTTGACGTGAGAGCATTGGTGATGCACCTCAAACAAAACCAGACCTCTGGGAGGTTGACTGGGGTCCAGCCCCCTCTGAGGCACATCATGGAACCAGGCTCCCTTCCTCCGGCCCTGCAGCCCTCACCTTCACGGCTCAAAGCTCAATCACGTCCTCCTGTGGCTCCTGTAAAAGGAAGTGGGCCAACAATGGGTTTTGACCCAGGGGATTAAAAAGTTAAACTTTTCCGAGTTTAGCGGAGGAGCAAAGAATTTGTCCTGTTTTTGTCAAATGAGATCCATCTGGAGAATGAATTAGGAGAAAAATATTCTTGAAAAATAAACTTTTAATTAAAACTTTCTTTTTCCCCTTCCAAGGTGCCAGTAAAACAAAGTGGAATACATTACCCACAAGGCAATTTTAGATAAGAAACTAAACATTTAGATGCCTCTTCCTTTCTTTAATAATTCTACACTGATTTGGTTCCTGTCACAAATGTGGGTGAATAAGATAAATGATCCTGGTATGATCAGCAACCTTTATATTTTCTGTCTGCTGAGAATACTTAAAGCATAGACTCTAATTTTGTAGATGGAATGAACCTTAGAAAGTCAGTTTTTGCTGAACATCAGAGTGTAGATTAAAGATAACAAGGACACTCATACAAATTCCCAAGAACCTAACTCTCCAGTCACACTCAACACTGGTAAAGGGATGGAAAGGAGCATGAATATCATTCCTGCCAAGTGGTCTTTTTACCGACAGATGGGACAAAACCTCTCCCTCCCCATGAGTGATGTTTTCACTGTGGTGCTCCAAACAGGCACCTCTTCTTAACAAATGTTTGACCTGTTTCTTATGAATAGCCAGGGCACAAATAAAAAAGACTGGACATTTAAAAAAATGATATTTGTTGTTTTTAATGGTGAAAATGATTCATTCAGCAATGTCTGCATGCCTCCCATGACCTGGAAGCTGTTCTAGTTGCTGTGGTTATAAAGGTAAATAAGAAAGGCATGAAAACATTATTCTGTCAACTTACTTGGTATATTTAGCCTATTCCTTTCCTGTATTTACATATTTTTATATTATATTATATTTAGAAGGATATTTTTGTATCCTGTTTTCCTCATTTAATATTATATCTTAAGCATTTCTGCATGCATATAATTTTTAATGGCTGCATACTCTTCTGTTATGTGGATATTTCACAATTTCTTAAACCATTTCCCTGTTGTTGATCAATTAGGTAATTTTGAATTTTAGTCGTGAAAACATGATAAACATTGATGTATAAAATTTTATCCTCATTTCTAATTATTTCCTTAAGATAGGTTCAAACTGGAACTGGGTCAAATGGTATGAACACTTTTAAGGGTCTTGATACATGATGCCAAATGCTTTCCTGTATGGGGGAAAGTAGTCATTTCACTTTACCCTCATTTCCTCATTAGCGTAGGTTTTTTTTGGTCTTTTTTTTAGTGCTGATGTATTAGAAAAACTTTTGGATTGGTTTTTTCTGGAAGGTCTTGTTTTGGGGACCAACTTCTCTGTGACACCTTCCTGCCCAATGTGTTTTCAGTCATCTTCTTTAGGACTTTTAAACTTGATAGAAGGAAAGGGTGTTTATTTCTATATTGTCAGTGCCTCCCTGAGTACCTTCTCTGAGGTACACTTTAATATTATACTCATAGTAAAAATATAAGAAACCACATGACAATGCTGCTGCATGTATTATATAAGCCATTGCTAAAAAAAGATGATCCTGGGGGGGTGGGGGGTAGGGGAGGGATGGATTGGAAGTTTGGGGTTAGCACATGTAAACTATTATATATAGAATGGATAAACAACAAGGTCCTATTCTATAGCACAGGAGACTACATTCAATGTCCTATAATAAATCATAATGGAAAAGGAAAAAACAAAAGATGCTTCTGTTTCTCAGTATCTAGGGGGAAAGGCCTTTTTCTGTTCTTCCTTTAATCAGAATTATGTGGACTGCCTCATTTCCCTTTTTGCTCTGCCTATTAGAAATGTAGAAATTTTACTGTTCAAGTACACCAACAGCATTATCTTGTGGTTGGAAAATCAACCACATTCATTTCATGACTTTATATTTGTGACTTCCAAGTGCATATGTGTCTTTTATCGAACATTGCCTCAAATCTTTCCTGCAGATGGGTAGCATGTAAATAATTTAATAAAATGAACTGCTGATGATGGTGTGATGCTTTTAGATAAACAATTCATTTGGCTTATATCTTTAAGGTTTTGGGACAGAAAATTACATACAGTTTTAATTGGCTATAAGATAAGGCCAGGGATTTTGGAGGAAACATTAGGGCCAGAAAATCCTGATACAGCTTATTTAAACACTCAAGCTGTGTATGTATTTAGCAACCAGTATTATGGTGTGGCTGATCATTAATTGAGAAACTTCTTATTTAACTAGCGTACATTAAAGTAATGTGCAGTTTTTCATGGGGGTGTGATGACATTTGAGGAGCATGATGACTATTTAAAGTACTTAGTACATAGATGGATTGTGCTGCTTTATTGCTTTAAAGAAAATAATGAGGATTGGACAAGGAAATTGCAAAGGACTTTGGGAAAAGAAAGATCCTTCCTCACATGTGGGATTGAAATGCACAGCAGGCTTAGTCTTGCCCTCCTCTGCACCCTTCTCCACTCAACTCGCTTTGCCAGAAGCTCTAATTGTATGGTATTGTAATTATTTGTTTACAGTCTGTGTCTCTATTAAACTCTAGTTGGCCCAGTCTTGGTCTTCTTTGTGTCGGCTATATCTAGCACAGTGCTAGCAGTAAATTTTTCACATGTGTGATTCATATTTCTGAAATAGCAGATTAGAAGGCATATTTTAGGCCAGTAAGTATTTCAAAATATTGGCAAGTATTTTGAATAGTTAAGGGGGGCTGGGAGGCATTTTTTTGCCCCCAAAGTTTAATATGTGTTCCTTCCAAAAAAAAAATCAGAAAATCTGAACTCCTAATATCCTACATTTCTTAAAATTATTCAGTTGCAAGCAGCATTTTGGTGCTGAGTCCTGCTTGAATGGGCTAAGTGATCCTTCCTTGGGCAGCCCTTCTCACCTTTTCTCCCCTACATTTTTTTTTTTGGCTGCGGCTTGGTTTGTGGGATCTATGTTCCCCCACCAGAGATTGAACCTGGGCCCTTGGCAGTGAAAGCGTGGAGTCCTAACCCCTGGACTGCCAGGGAATTCCTTCCCCTACATTTTTGTATTGTTCTGGGCATGAACATCACCCATATTTATTGAAGGCGTATGGTATACCCATCTGTGTATTGTGCTGAGGATACAGTGGTGATCAAAATGTGGACTCTGCTGTCAAGAATGGAGTTCATATTCTGCAAGTATTAGAAGCAGACTCAAGTCTTGGAATTTATACAGTGAACTTTCTTGTTGCTTTCTTCTTTTTCTTGTGGGCGAGTTGACACATAGAAAACCACAAATAAGGAAGTTCAGGAGTCACTGATTTGACTATGTGTGATAAGGATCCTCTGCTATAAACAAAATGAGAAAAGGATATTTCAATATACTTTTTCCTTCTTTAGTCTCACCCAGACACATACTTTGTGCTGTGCTGTCGATGTTCATTTTCACAGTGTCCCAGCTCTAGAACCCAATTTGTTCTTGTGGAAATTTAGTCACTTTTGGAGAGCCATAGCAGTTTGTAAATCACGCCTCTCTGATAACGTTCCCAAGGCCATTATGACTAAATTGGGTGATAGAATGAGATCTGTAGTAGTATGTCACTTTGATGGGTGACATATCCTAACCTTTCAGTGATTTGGGCTTCTTTAAAGCACAGAACACACCTTGGGGATGAGAGTTGGATTACATGGAATGTTGCCCAGTGAAAGTCCGGCGGGTGCCAAAGAAATGCTCTGTGGAGTGACTGCCTGATCCCGAGATACGTTCCTGCTTGCCTCACGGGTGAGTCGTCTAATTTTTAGCAATAGTCTCCGCTGCCTATTGTGGAGCCCAATCACTTAGTCTCTGGGATGCTCAGAATCCTCACCTGTAAAATCCGGATCATTTGACGAGCCTCTGAGTGGTTCTGAAGACTCAGTAACATCTGTGAAGTGACGGTTGCGCCACCAAGAGCAGAGTCGGCCCTTAGTATACAGCAGCCCCTCTTATCTCTTAAAATGGAAGGTTTTTTTATTCCCTAGCATTTAGAAACACAGGCTTATAATATTTTTAAGTTACAGTAGTTCATATTTATTCATAATGAATCCACAGTATATTTCAGATACTACAGATTGCATTCTTCTTGGTCTATTAAGTTGGTATTGTCTACTTGGGGTTTTTCCATATGGCTTAGGACTGAGTCTTGAAGCAAACCAGCAATTAGTTAATTAATTAATTAATTAATATTATTTTACATATATAATCCTTAGTGCCAAACACTAGAATGAAGTTTTTTGTATAAATTGTCTCATTTACTCCTCAGTGAAGACACTGAAGCACAGAGAAAGATCAAGTAATTTGTTCAAGGCTGTATTGGAGGACTTGGGATTGAAACCCAGGCGTGTCTGACTTCTAAGCCCAGATTCCAAGCGCTCCTCTTTCCCTTTAGCATGTGTTAAATCACTGAGAAGAGGGCCCTTCAGAGTGGCAGACACCAGTGCTTTATGGATGGCTTTTGGTCTGGGTTGGTATCATGTGCTTGAACAAACACATCATTCTGTAGTTAAAGGACTCGTTCTCTGTGTTAGGTGTAAAGATAGCACAGCTCACTCGTGAGCACTGCACTTTATTTATGTCCCTGCTGGGCCCTTACCATAGTCTGTCCTTGCTCTAGTTCTTAGTGGTCAAGTCTCGGAGGAGGCAATATATCGAGTGGTTAAGAGCCCAAGACTCTGAAATTGGACAGTCTGGAATTGAGTCCCAGCTCTGTCAATTACAAGCTGTGAAAGCTGGAGCAAGTTACTTATCTCTGTGCCTCAGTTTCTCATCCATAAGTTGGGGATGATAAATAGTATTTACTTTAAAGGGTTGTTGTGAGGATTAAAAGAGTACACACACATACACACACACGGCACTTAGGGTGCTTAGAACAGTTCCTGGCACATAGTGAGTATTCTGCAGTGTTTGTGGTTAATAATAAGATGACGGTGTTCTTTGAGCATAGCTATGGGCCATGTCATTTTTGTCTTCATATTCTGCACAGGCCCTGCCCCAGTGCTCTATACATGGTGGGCTCACCGTGAAACTCTGTTGAAGGAGTGGATGGATATGGATGGGTGAAATGGTTGAAGGCACGACCAGTTCTTTTTCATCTTGAAGTTGTATTTGCCTCATTGACATAAACTCTCTGTCTTGACTTTAATAGGATCAGAGACTGGATAACTAGAAGAGTTTGACCCAGGAAAGGTTAAAATTATTTGTCAATCATAATAGCTAACATTTATTAAGTGCTTACTATGGGGTAGGCACAGGCTAAATATTTTATGATTAACTTACTGAGTCTTTCCAAGAGCCTCATGAAGCAGGTATTATCCCATTTTACAAACAGTAAGTCTTTATCCCTGTAGTTAAGAGGTTGGATTTTGAATCAGGCAAGACTGTGTGAAGCCCACAGCACAAGCAGAGCTGAGCTTCTGTCTCAGGTCTCCCTGAGCGACCTTTAGCCTATAGCAAAGCACTCAGTAGACAGTTGTGTTACCTGTTATTATTGCAACATCTCTGAGGCAGAATCATAACGCCAATACTACTTGAATACAAATATGAGAGCTCCAAACATCGGTAATTATCATAGCAAGCATGTCATGGGTATACAAATTACATATCCCTTTGTTAAAAATTCTGGCTTTAGGAAAGTCTTCACATTGAAGCTAAACTTTTCATACTTCAGGTTAAAACTATTTTCTCTATGCTGTCTTTAGTGGGAATGGAAAAATGCTGTCCATGGCCCTCAGCAGGGTAGTGCTTAAAATAATGTTAAATGGTGGAGTCTTCCTTGTTTTCTCTTTCCTAGGTTAGACTTTCCCTGTGGGCTTCATACTTTTCATCCCTGTGGGCTTCATCTACTTTTGGTCCTTTTCTGTTTTGTTTTGTTTTCAGTTCTCCCTAGAAGTGTAGAGCCCAGCATTGGTCACTCTGACCCTGGGTGATATTAATTATGACCTGAAGCTGTACATCCGCCTTCACGGTCAGGGGCTGCGATGTGAAGACGCCTCCCCTGTGTGAGGCCATGCATGGCACTGAAACATTCATACTGTCTGCTTTACACTGTGCCATTTGGGGGGCAGCTGGTCATGGGAGTCCTGTTCATGCCTCCTTCGTTAGGTCCCCAACTCCACAACCTGGGGCCAGGAATGAACATACTGGACCAGTGACAAGCAGGGCCCAGATGGGCTACAACAGGATTTTGCCCGTTCCCCAGTCCTCACTTACTCAACTTGTGTGCTAGCTAACGTGGAGCATCAATCCTACTGGTTGTGCAGTATATGAGCCTCTTGAGAATAGAATTGATTTAATTATACAAATATTCCAGATTCTTCCCTCTGAGAAGACCTTTTAATCTTTGATGAATACATTTTTTTGTTTGTTTCTTTTTTTTTTTTTTTTGGCTGCACCCCACAGCATGCAGGATCTTAGTTGCCTGACCAGGGATCAAATCCTTGCTCCTGCAGTGGAGGCGCAGAGTCCTAACCCCTGGACCACCAGGGAATTCCAATTTTTGTTTGTTTCTAGTAAGAACATCCTTTTCCATTTCCCCCACTACTTTTAAATACTTTTTGCTTGAGCCATGTGTATACTCCTGGATTCTTGAAATTGCTGGTCCCGTCTTGATGAAATATTTTGTTCTTTTATGAGTGTCACAGTTGATGTTAGTTTATGAGTGTCTTTACGGCATCCTCTTCTGAAGAATTCTGATGAGTTTCTCACATCTTACTCTTACCCTTTTAATGCTGTCACAGGGTCATCATCTGTTGCCATTCTGGGCCTTTCCCTGGAAACCCCAGTTATACTGTCAGTTTTTCAGTCAAATATGTTAAGTACTGTTTATAGAAAGCCTTTAAGCTCTTTGGCTCCACCCCGCACTGGCTGTGTGGCATGCGGGAGGCTGTTGACCCTCTCTGTCCCCTTGCTCATCTGCAGGGTAGACTGTTAACAGCTCCTACCTACAGAGTTGGTGTGAGCCCTCAGTGAGATAGTGCGTGCTAAGTGCCCCTAGTGCTCAGCACATGTAAGCGCTCAGTAACCACTGTTATCATTGTAAAGGTTATTAGCACAGGTGCGGTGAGGATACTAAGGTTGAGGCACTAACCCAGCTTTGAGTGATGATCATGACATATTTCCCAGAGGTTGTCAAGCCTCAGTGATTTAGTCAAGAGAAGAAAGAGAGGAAGGGGTCTTTCATGAAGGGGAAACGGCTCCAGGGTTTTCATTCACGGGACATAGCGTGTTGGGGGGTGGTGAAGGGGAAAGCTGAGCAGGGAGCAGATCGCAGAGGTCTTTCTTTGTGAAGCCCAGGGGCTCTGACTCTATTCCTGAGAAAGGGGAACCACCGGAGAATTCATACTTGATCAGAGTGCTGGACACATGCTGACTTGAGGAAACAGAGTTCAACAGGGTCCACACGGAGACGCTGAGACCTGAGAAGACTGATGTAAGAGTCCCCTCCTCCCTCCTCCCTCGAGGACGGGGAGTGCCAGCACGGGGAGGCAGGCAAATGGACAGATAAACACTGCGTTTACATCAGACGCTCGCCTTTTAAGTTCTAGGGGGCCTGAAGTAAAACCGAAGAGAGGTATAACTTCCATGCACCGATTCCTTTAGATAAAATGAATTAGATGGGCTGCTGTGTGCATGTCCAATATGGAGAAAATCTGCTCAAGAAGTAGAAAGCGGTCGTCCCCCATTCTGCCTGGTGCGCTGTGTGGAAAGCTGCACGTGTGCGCGCGCCCGTGGCTCAGATCCGCTGGCTTGTGCAGGGAAAGGCCTAATCTCCATTTTCCTGTGATGGCAAACTCCTCTTTTCTCACAGCACGTGAGAAGAAAATACTATTCTTGTTTGCCAGGTTCCTTTTGATTAACTTTGTATCTGGGGTTGCAGGTTTTCTTTTGGACTATTTTTTTCTGATTATTTTCTCACCAGTGGTTAGAAGTGGAAATGGAAATATGCCAGAAAATGATTTATATGAAAAGGAGTCTTCACCTCACCCCTAAGCACATGCACATAAACAAGAAAAATAAAGAATAGCAACTAACTTTGGATTCTTTGGCTAGACTATAGTGTTTTATTTTGCCATTTGGAGGAAGAGTTATGGAAATAAAGGGAAATATATGTCAGAGTGATAGCCAGCTGGCTATCTGAAGTGAGTATCAGCTTTCCGGAAGGAATAGAGACACTTTCTTGTCATTTTATTTAGAATTGCCTGACTGCTAGAGAGCGTTTTTCTTGCCACAGTGCTGCGATAAAAGTAAACACATAACATTTCTAAGAAACAGATTGTTAGAGAGTTTCTTTGAAATGTTTAAATAAACAGCATTTGTTACATGCTCCAAGTATTTGATTCTTAACTCTTCCCAATAGAGCAGCTCTGTGTCCCACAAGCATCACTTAGTGTTGAAGGCACCAAGAGAAATAGATAGGTAACTGGTACTGGACTTGCCCTCCTTCAGTAAACTAGAAAACTGGACAGTACACAAGCCAGTTACTGTCAGTCACGGGAAAACAGCCAGCCAGGACGTTGATCCTTGAGAGAAGAGAATCACATGAGGTGAGACCCACATTTGCCCTAGTTTTCTGCTGGAGCGTATTCCCTGTTCCCTACCTTCCCTTCCCGGGGTACCAGGAGGGGGAGCCTGTTTACAGCATGGTGGGTCTCCAGAGTTCAGGGCTGCTGAAGAGGCTGGAATTTGTATGGCAGGCTACTGGGGAGGAGGGAACTATGAGAGGGGAACCCAGAAGCTGAGATGTGTATCCATACAGGGTGAGACCTAGCAGAGAGCAGCTGTTCCCAGGCGGGGAAGAGAATGGCCATAGCAAGGTTCATGCAGTATGGAGAGAAATGGAGAGTTCTGGGCTAGCCAGGGTGGAGAGACCTTGAGCACGTTAACCATTCCGAGACACCGGAAAGACCATGCCTTATGATTAAGGGTCGTGCATTAGGACCAAAGACATATCTCAAATAGACCTGTGTTAACCAATTATAACACCAAGCCTGACGGAATTGAGAGGACCTGCCAGTAATTTAGTTGCCGTCAGAACCAAACTGAACACCTTCCAGTTGTCAACCTTATAACAGAAAAACATGCAAAGAAGCAGGAAACTGTGACTCATTCAAAATGAAAAGTAATCAGTGGAAATAGACAATGCCTTTCAAACAGTGTTATCCTAGATCTTGGTCTGTATAACACCATTCTCCACTGAAAGCACCCAGGGCGTTTAGAGAAATGTCTGCATCTAGGGCAGAGACAGAGTAAGTACAAGATGAGCCTAGAACTTTTTTTTAATGTCAGAAAGTAAGGAAATAAAAGTAGAAAAATAAAAAAAATGATGGGGGCATGTCACAAAGGTAAAGGAGCCAGTTTAAAGGGTCGCCCACTGGCTAAATCTGAGACAGTTTGAGCACCAAAATTATTAAGTACAGTGATAAATTATAAATTGTTGAAAAAGTAGGACTTCATATATCCTTACTGATCATAAATTGACAAATAGATGAACAAACAGTGTAGACTGCTGAGTCCTGGATGGTAATGTTGTGGGAATGCTGGAGTTGGAACAATGAGCATGTTGTAGACATGGTAGTAAAGTTCAGATCAGGTAAGGGTCACCAGTGGATGCTAAATCTAGGGGGACATTTTGATGAGGGACAAGATATTTGCATGGTCTTAAAGTGTCTCCCCACAGATTACTTATTAGATGTAAGGGAAAAAATAATAATTTTTCTTGGGAGAAATTGGACAGCACCTTGGCTGAGTGATCAAAATTTATATCGCCAGGGAGGGGCACATAGACTTCACATGCCTTCAGCTATGACACCAGGAGAAGAAAACTCTGTAGTTTTCTGGCTGATAGTGCATAGGCTGAATTGAATCATGAGGAAATGTCAGACAAGTCAAAATGGTAATGTTTTATTAATATAAAAAAAGGGGAGGACTATATTCTTCTAAAGTGTCAGTGTCATAAAAGATAAAAAAGAGCTGTGTGTCTCAGATTAATGACAGCTAAATATAATACCTTACCCTGGACTGGATCCTGAATTGGAGGAAAAAGAAATGCTGTAAAATGCATTATTGGGTTAGTTGAATATGGCGGTCAATTTAAAGTATTGTATCTATATTAACTTTACTAAGATCAATAACAACATTATGGTTTTGTAAGAATATCCCTATTCTTAAGAAATAAATTCTGACGTTTTTAGAGCCATGATGTATGGAACTTATCTCCACGTGGCTCAGAAACAAAAAAATGTTGAGTGAGGGACTTCCCTGGTGGTCCAGTGGTTAAGACTCTGACCTTCCATGGCAGGGGGCACGGGTTCGATCCCTGGTCAGGGACCTAGGATAACGCATGCCACGCGGCCAAAAAAAAAAAAGCAAAAAACAAAAAAAGCTTAAAAAACAAATGTTGAGTGAATGTGTGTGTCTGTAGAGAGAGAGTGAATGACTAAGTATGTACGTTAAGTGTTAATAGCAGGAGAACACGGGCAAAGAGTACATGGCAGTCTTTGTACTATTATTATTCTACAACTTTTCTCTAAACTTGAAATTATTTCCAAAAGAGAGAGAGAGAGAGAGAGAGAGAGAAATAAAGCCCAGCAACTATAACTATGACTTAAAGAGAAAAGGAGGGTATGTGGAAAAGATACATGTGTTTCTTAACTATCTTGGTATGGATTTTCTACCCTTTGTGTTGTCTCTGGTAAATAAACATTTAATCCTATGGCAGTGTCTTTGTCATTCAGCAGGCAAAGCCGTTTCTATATCTGTTGGTTAAGACACTATATCTAGTAGAAGAAGAAATAATAATACTGCTTTTCAAATTGAAACCATTATATCATTTGGTGCTGTGGAAGAGTTTGGAATAAGTAGTCATAGAAGTGGTTCGAATTCCTCCTGTGATGCTTGCTGGCTGAACGATCATTGGAAAGTTCCCTAACCTTTGGGAAATTTGGCTGCTGCATTTTAAGATAATACTTGCCTAGCCTCAATATCTTACAGCTCAAATGAGAAAATGCATGTGAAATCTCTTTGTAAATAATGATGATTTCTTCTACAAACATTAAATTACTATTAATAGTTTTAGTTAAAGAAGAAAATTGGCTTAGACCAAGGTAGAGACTTTCCTTAATTCAGGTGTCTTTTTTTCCTTTTAAATGTCAAGAGTGATTATACAAGAGAATTTCTTTCCGCTTGGACCCTCGGTTCCTTCTGGTTGCCTCCTTTCTAATTTCCTGTCTTTATTATTCCAGGCAAAGCTGCAGTGACCGAAGGAGTTGTGGATTTTCTGAATTTCAAGAACAGTGAAGTAGGAGATAGCAGAGAGTGTATAAAAGAACACGTAAGTCAAACTCAGTGTTTCATCCATTCTCAAACATCTTATGGATCTGAAGTTCCTCAGGATCTCTCCTGCTTTGTTCTGAGATTGTGTGTGAGGCTCTGAAGGATGGAGGGATCTTTGAGGTCTTCAGCTTGTCCCAGGTCAAAATCAGCCAAGGAAAGGCCAGTGTGGTTTGGGGAAGGAAGGAGAAAGGATTGAAGAGGCCAGCTTCCTCATTGGAAGAGGAAGGCAACACAGGCCAGGGTGGGAGAAATGTGTAAAACAAAGGGCACAGAAAACAGTCTGCCTGAGTCACTGGAAATGACAGAAAAGGGCCCTGCCAGATCTGAAGTTACATAAACCAGGGAGGAAGGCTCCAGGGAGGCCTGGGGGAGTCATTTCCTTTACTCTGGAATTGCTTTTGATTGAGACTCCTTATCTGGGAAGATTACAATTGCTAGGTCTTCCCCTTCTCTGGAGTTGAAGAGTCTAGGCCAGTGCTTCTCAGAGAATCAATCTGAGATAAGATTAAGAGCTTGTCCTAGAACATAAACCTGGAAACTTCTTCATTGAGAAAGTCTTGCTACCAAAGTAAAATTCAGCTGAATTAAGCAGTGTTCTTAATGTTGATAGTTGATTTCCATTCTGGAACATAATTACTATGTCCATGTATATATCCAAACAATATATTGCCTAGTTTTACTTGTTTTTAGGCTTGATAAGAATGGTATATTGCATGTAATATTCTGCAGCTTTCATTTTTTTCACTCAGTTGAATTAAGATTCACTTGTTACATTAATGGTACTAAATTAATTTTTATTGTTAAATAAAATTCTATTCTGAAAATCTATCATAGTTTATCTGTTGCTCCATTTCCTTCCAACATGTGGTATTTTGTTGCCATTCTAGTGAGTATAAAATAGTATATTATGTGGTCTTAATTTACATTTTCCTAATTAATGGTGAGATTGAGCATCTTTTTTTTTTTTTAAAGTGTCCTTTGGAGAACAGAGTTTATGACTTTAATGTAGAGAAGCTTTTCAGTCTTATCTTGCATGGCTAGTGCAGTTTTGTTTGTTTCTGTTTTTTGTTTTTTTTTTTTGGTTTTGGTTTTTGAAATGTAGTCTAACAGTCTCTCTTTTAACTGTGTTGCAATTTCATTGCTAACCTTCATTCTTTTTGATTGAAGTTGTTGTTGATTTGTGTTCTCATTCAGTATTTTTTCTCTGCTCATTTGGAAATTATGCATTTTGTTTCTATTCTTCTAATGATTACCCTGAAAGTACACTGTGTACACTTAATAGTTTTAAAGTCAATCAGTAGTTAAGGTCCTCTTATCCCCTTCCAGAATAATACAAAACTCATAGGACACCTAATGAAGACTGTGTTCTTCTGTACTTACGTGTTCTTTTCAGTCAGTTCTGTTATATGTTTCACCATACAAATTAGACAATTGTTATTAGAGATAGTATTTGTTTCACTTTATCTCTGTGTTTACTATATCTTGCTTCTCTTCCCTTCTTCTATCCTTTGCCTTTTCTCTGATGAGATTTGCCTTCTTTAGAATTTTCTTTCCTTAAAATCTTTTGGTGGTAACTTCTCTCAGTTTTGATTTATGTTAGAATGTCTTTATTTCACTCTCAGAGTTCTTAGCTGACAGTTATTTTTCTCACAGCATTGTGAGTGTATAATATACCATTCCACTGAATAATGGCTTTCAGTTTTGCTGTTAAATCTGTTAATCTTTCATTTGCTGTTCTTTAGTAGATGATTTGGCTTATTTATTTGTTGTTGGATTACTGCAGTTTCACTACAACATGTCTATGTACAGCTTCCTGTTTATATTTGTTGTGATTTATGTATCTGTGAGTTCATATCATTCATCAGCTCTGAAAATTTCTCAGCTATTAATGCTTTGAATACTGTCTCTCCTACATTTTCTCTATTGTCTCCTTCTGGTTTTGATTAAATAGATGTTAGGACTTCTCTTTATTCTTCATGTCTTTTAATTCATATTGGATATCTTCTTCCTTGTCTTTCTTCATTTGGGTAATTTCTTAAGATTTAGCTTTCAGTCCAGTAATTCTCTCTTCAGCTATGTTGAATCTTTTATTTAACCCATCCACTGAGTTTTTAATTTCAGTGATTACATTTCTTCATTTCTAAAGGTTCTTCTTCTGCTGCAAATCTGTGTGAATATCTTTTTGATGGTGTCTTTTTGCTTATTTTCTTTTTACTCCATCTTTCATCTCTTTAAACAGCACCAAACTGAGCTATTTCATATCCTGTATTTGATATTGCCAGTATCTGAAATCTTTGGTGATCTAAATCTGTTTCTGTGGCTTGTTTCCTAGTGTGCATGGTGAATTTTAATTATGTATTTGCTTGATAATTATATCTTATTTGATATAATTTTTTTGGCTTTTTTGATAATTATATCTTGGAATCTTGAGATCTTACTTCTGAAATTTGTGTTTGTACTAGGAGCCAGGAGGATGCTACAGGACCAGGACCACTTTTGTTCCCTTTGGAATTCCTGGTTTCAGGTTGGGCTTTCCCCACCTGGCTGAAAGCTAAAGGTCTAGATGCCCTGTTCATTTCATTGCTGGTATTTGTAGTTGTCTCCAGGGTGATTTCTGCTCTCTTCTTTGCTCAGGTTTCAGTGCACTGTTCTTACCATAACCTCTTGGGATTTGTTTCTCTACCTGGAGCTAACCAATGTGTTAGAAAGTATTTTTAACAATAATTTATCCAGAATCAAATTATAGTACAGCAGAAAGGCCCTGCGAATATCTAGTCCACCATAATTCCCGAATTAGTAGTGCCCAAGTGACATTTTATAATCAGTTCTTAAATCCTTTAAACTTTACATGGTAAATTACTTTATTTCACCAAGGGACTGGAAAATAATGAAACACTGATCTCTTTGAAAGCTAGGTAAACCACATCTGTATTCATATCACATACTATATCCTTCCACTTTTGCCTGGGTTCTTTTTCTAGTTGATCCATTGAATATTTACTTCTTGGAAGTTGGAAGAAGACTGTATTCACTACTTTTAGAATAACTCATAAGAACAGAGTTCTAGTCTATTTTCTGTTAAAGTGTCATTTTTCTTTCTCTCCGGTATCTTAGGTAATGTGGATCTCTGCCTGCAGATGGAGAGTAGAGAAAATAGATGTTTGCTGTTGTGAATAAGAGGCATCATCTCTGTAAACTCCATGACCTTACATTCTATATCCCCTTAATGGACATAGAAAGCAGCTTGAAGTTTTTGGTCTATAAAATGTTAAGTTGCCTTGTGCTTTGGCACATGAAAAAAAATTTATTTCAAAATAGATGTCAACTGAGAATGCTGATTTAATAGTTTTTTAGTCATTCTGCAGCAGAAACATCACCTGTAGGCAATCATACCTTTTCAGAGGCTACACAGATTTGACAGGGGTGTGTGGATTAGGATTTTGTGATGACAGTGATATGTTAGGAATGTTTCTAATCTGCAAAATCTTTGTGATTTGTAGGTTATAGGTTGGATTTTTGTAATGCTAGTGTAATCCTAGAAAAAGCAGGCAGTGAAAACATTCCCAGGGAATGCTGAGCTCTGTGACTAGAGATTCTTTGAGGGGACTGCCTTCTGTTGGACCCATACTTTCACTTGGAAGATATAAATACCAGATAATTCTGTGGCTTTTCCTCCCTTGGATAACAAATTCTAATGAGTAGTTACTTACTCTGTGTTCTCATATGCTTGGGTTATTGGCTGTCAGTTCGGGTACTACTGCTGGTTTGGCTTAGTTAGCTGAGCAGTCTAGAAACTTCAGCTGGAGAGCTGGGAAAGAGATGAAGTAGAACTGGAGAAGTTTACCAGGTAAGGCCAGTGGTTCCTGAGGAGGCCCTGCCTGGCCTTCTAGGCTGGAGAGCCATCATTCACAGGTGCACACTGCATGGGTCTGATTACCACCACCCCCAGTTCTATGGCCTGGGCCAGGCAGTTCATTTGATAGAGCAAGAACTGGTCCTTTGAGCCCCCCAGTTCTCCTCTTTTAACTGTAAATATGTATTCCCTTGAAGGTTGTGATTTGGGTCATTAGCTTGATTTTAACACAGTTCACCTGAGTGCAGTTTCTTTCCTGCTGCAAAATTGTGGCTCTAGTCGTATCAAAATGATGCAGAGGGACAGCCCAAGAACGTGGTCTTTCAGGTGTCCTTTTCAGTTAGGCCGTCAAAACTGGGGCTTGGCAGACATTGTCGGGACGAGTGACCATAAATCTGAGTTTGGTCACCAGGCCCCGTCATGTGATCCAGAGCTGTGCTTTGTTTCACACACTCCCTGGGTCTCATGAGCTATGGTTCTGATCATGCCCCTCTAGATGAAGAACAGTTACCTCTCTCAGGCTCGGCCCTGGAATACTTGGCCATTTGTAACATTTTCCTCCTTTCTCACGTGACGTAATAAATTTGTGTATTTCTAAAGAAGGTTTTGAAAAGTAAGATTGTTTTAAAAACCTTCTTCTCCAACCTGCCTTCCCTACTGCTCACCAAGTTCACATCTGAATGCTTGTTGTCACGCCCTTTGTCTGATGCCTGCAAACATGCTCACAAAAATAATTTTTATTTGCCTTTGTCTCAGTCCGGGTGTTCGGGGTGGGAAGCACGGCATAGAGGGAGCCATTCGAGGTTCACCGGTAGCCGGAACACCTGGCTTCAAGTTGAATGTCTGCTCACAGGGTGTATGGCTTTGGTTAATCACTGAGCTTTTCTGTGTTTTAGTTTTCCCACCTCATCTATTCATATGCTGGAGCAATTGGTTCTCAAATGTTTTGGTGTAAGGACCCTTTATACTCTTAAAAATGATTGAGGGACCCAAAGAGCTTTGCTTATGTGAGTTGTAGCTAGCATTCTGTGGCAGGCAGAGAAACAGCCCCCAAAGATGTCTGTATTCCTAATCCCCAGAACAGATGCATATGTTACTTTACATGGCAAAAGAGACTGTATGTGTGATCATTAAGGATCTCGAGGTGAGGAGATTATCCTAGATTATCCAAGTGGGCTCAAGTGTAATCAAATGAGTCCTTTTGAGGGAGGCATTGATCTCCGAGAGACAGCAGTGAGCGGTGGCTTGAAGCGAGATCTTAGTTCCCGGCCCAGGAATTGAACCTGGGTAGCCTGGATGAAAAGCAGAAGCCTAGCTCCTAGTCTACCAGGGGCTAGAGGCTAGAAGCAAAATTCTCCTGGCCCTTTCCCCCATTGAAAAATGCATTTCTCAAGGAGGCAAAAACTGTAAAAACAGGTAAAAAGTTTATTATTAGAGACATAGTACAACAAGTGGGAGAGCACGCAGAGAAACAGCTTGTTTAGTTAAGACAGAAGCAAGGCAGAGATGCATACCCGGAGAGAAAGGGTTTGGGCATCCTTCCTAATGGAGGAGCACAGTAAAGAGGCGGTTAAGTCACTTATATAGGGCAGTTCTTCTGGGTCTTTGTTTACCTTTGGCCAATTATCTGGTTTCTTTTTCCACCTGACCTGCCCTAGCCTCCCCAACATGCGTGCACAACTTTTTTTCCAAGATGGATTCCAGCCCAGAGGCCTATGGGGGGCCTTGGCATCACATATTATGGGGTGGTGCCCCTCCTTTATGACCCCCAAGGAGCCTTTATGCACAGGTGCAGTGTCTCCTTGGCCCCAAGGATGGGAAATATGTGACCTGTTGATCCTTTACGCAAACAAGGATTAGCCCCTCTCTGTCCCTGCCATGACTGTTACCTTAAAGCAGGGGTCCCCAGCCCCCAGGCCGCACAGCAGGAGCTGAGCCGTGGGCAGGCGAGCGACGCTTCATCTGCTGCTCCCCCTTGCTCCTCATCATGGCCTCCAGAAGCTGGAAATGGCAAGGGACACATTCTCCCCTGCTTTAGGAGGAACTCAGCCCTGCTAACATCTTCATTTTAGCCCCGGACGGCCCATTTTTAGACTTCTGACCTCCAGAACTATAATTTGTGTCATTTTAAGCTACCTATTTGTAGTAATTTATTATAGCAGCAATAGGAAACTAATGCAAATATTTTGTTAGAAATTAAAAGTGAGAAATTTAAAAAATATTAATTTATTTTAAAATAATAAACTATCACAGGTTAGCATAAATTACTTTTTTTGAGGGAAAATAACTATTTTCCAACTGTTACTGAGAAGACTACCACTGCTATACATTTTTATAAATTTCTTTTAATGTCTGGCTTAATAGAAGATACCTGGATTCTCGAATTAGCTTCTGCATTCAGTCTGTTGTGGCATAATGTGTCATGTACCCTCTGAAAAACTCCCCTGATACTCACAGAGAAAGAACAATTAAAAAAGCAAATATCATCTTAATATTATTATAAAAATAGTTTTGGTCTCATGGATTACCTAAAAGATAGGCCTCCTGGGGGGACCCCACTTGGAGAACTTCTGGGCTAGAACATAGCCACATGGCCACACCTAGCTGCAAAAGAGTCTGTGAATTGCTTCTTATTCTAGGGGCCAATTTTAAAAAGTGAGGGTTCTGTTATTAAGGAAGAAAGGGAGAATGGATATTAAGAGACATTTTGCAATTTCAGATTCTTTTTTTTTATATATATATTTATTTTATTTTTTTGAGTGTGTTGGATCTTTGTTGCTGCACGTGGGCTTTCTCTAGTTGCAGCGAGTGGGGGCTACTCTTCGTCGCGGTGCACAGGCTTCTCATTGCAGTGGCTTCTCTTGTTGCACAGCACCGGCTCTAGGTGCTCGGGCTTCAGTAGTTGTGGCACGTGGGCTCAGTAGTTGTGGCTCGCAGGCTCTAGAGTGCAGGCTCAGTAGTTGTGGTGCACGGGCTTAGTTGCTCTGCGGCATGTGGGATCTTCCCGGACCAGGGCTCGAACCCGTGTCCCCTGCATTGGCAGGTGGATTCTTAACCACTGCGCCACCAGGGAAGCCCTCAAATCCTTCTTATGTCAAAGTTTGTTACCCATGGTGGGTAGACAATCGCCAAAATGTTGGTTTCCCTTCTCCTTGTCCTCACATTAGCTAGGAAAAATGGGCATTTCACTTAGACTGCATCCTTTAGAAATACCTATGAAAGGGACTTCCGTGGCGGTGCAGTGGTTCTGCAATGAGAAGCCCCCGGATCGCAACAAAGAGTAGCCCCCACTCGCAGCAACTAGAGAAAGCCCACGCAGCAACGAAGACCCAACGGAGCCAAAAATAAATAAATAAATTAAAAAAAAAAAAAGAAATACCTATGATGGAACACAATGACATATAGGTGGAGTCATAACTGCAGAGAATTGCATTTTTAGCTTTGGTAGGTTAATTATATGAAATATCTTTTGTTTGGTGCTCACAGGCAGCTTTTTGATGTCATGTTTGGGTCTTTTGAACTTAACAATGTGCTTCCTTTCCTTGGGTAGGAGTACCGTTGGAAGTGAAATGCGATTTCAGCCCAGCTTTGATTCATAGTTGTTCTTTATGGGTTTGAAAGTACAAGGGGAGTGACATTTCCTCTTGGTCATTTTGTAAACAGTTCCCACTTCTCCCAGGCAGCATCCTGTTGCTGAAGAATAACCCAGTTCCAATTTACGATGTGAAAGAGCAGTTAGGAATATTTGAGCTAAAGAGATTATAGTTTGTTTTTTTTTTTTTTTTTTTGCTGTACGCGGGCCTCTCACTGCTGTGGCCTCTCCCGTTACGGAGCACAGGCTCCGGACACACAGGCTCCGCGGCCATGGCTCGCGGGCCCAGCCGCTGCGCGGCATGTGGGATCTTCCGGGATAGGGGCACGAACCCGTGTCCCCTGCATCGGCAGGCGGACTCTCAACCACTGCGCCACCAGGGAAGCCCCGAGATTATAGTTTTAAAAAATGTATATAAATACAATAAAACTGTTGGGGCTTAAGTGGCATGATTTGGAGCTTAATAGAAAGCTCAATACTGATCTCATTAATTGATGGTATGCGTTTAATGCACTTTTAGTGCTATCCTCATCTTTAAATCAATTATTGTAATAGCTTCTGGGTGAATGAGGACTTGGGAGATATTTTAACATCCTACATATGGTTATTTCAACCTCTGAGGTGGGAGAAGCCTTTGTGTCTTTCACACCGTTGATTGTCTGTTTCCTGACTGAACTGATTGAGAAGGGAGTTTTGGGTTTGGGATGGGAGTGGGTTGGAGAAGAAGCAGAGAAGGTAAATTTAGAGGCTCAAGCACTTGGGCAAAACATGTGCCTGGTTGGAAGCCACACTGGGGTGAGTACTGTGGACAAGAAGAATGTCGCCTGCCATTTTATTAAACAAAGGATGTTGTGGCCATAAAGCCATTGGCCACTGCAGCTGCCCAGACCTTGTACCCTGAGGGGAACTCAGGATGGAAAAACACAGGCTGCCAGCCATCAAGCCACCAGGCATCAGGGTGCAGTTACCCCCATGGTGAACCCTGAAGGGAATTCAGGATGCAGAAGAATAGGAACTGGCCCTAGACAGTTAAGATGCCTATCAAAGGAATGATTTCAATAAGCCCAGACTCTTGCATCTTCCCCATATGTAAATTAACCTGAGATGTCTGTTTTTTGTGATTAGTGTAATCTTTTGATGTTCAACTAGAATTTTTTTTTTTTTTTTCAGTAAGAATTCCTATATCTTCTGGCTCCTACCTTACCTCTTTGAGCGAGTTCCTAAGAGCTATCTGCGAGGCTGCCATCCTGGGCTATAGTCCTCAGTAAGGTTCCCGGATAAAACATACCTCTCAACTTTTAGGCTGTGCATTTTTTTCAGTTGATAGTACTCTGGGGGCCAGAGAGGGTCATTGCAGTGTCTGGTGACCTTTCTGAACTGGAGCTGAGAAGGGCTATTTTCCTCACTTTGCTCTTTTCCCCAGAGGCCCCTGAAAACCATCCAGTGGTTGCCAGTTTCTGTAGTATTTTGTGGTATACAGTGTTACCAGGAATTGGGTTGAAACCTTGGTTAACACAGAGAGTGAGAACAAATTTTTGTAACCTGAACTTGCGGGACCGAGACCTGCCAGTACTAACCATCCTGCATCTGGAAAGCTCAAAGTTTTTAGCAACTAGCATCGTAATGGTAGCACTTATTACCCATATATGAGCATAATAGAAAAATTGTAAGCAAAACTGATAAGAAGGGTATCCCTGTTAGTTTTTGAATATATTTCACATCATCACCTGGTGGCTCTCTGAGCTGGCTGCCCCTGAGAAGCATGGCTGCCCGTGGTGCCCTCCCCTCTTTAGGGGGTTTACGCTCATGTCCACGTATCACCCTTGTCTGCCTTGGGGTGGCAGAGGTCAAGGTGCTGGTTAAGAGAAAGTCTTGGTTAAAAGCCACATGGTCATTTATTGCAGCAGCTAGTGATCTTGCAAACATGGGCTAGAATAGTTTTCTGATACTTTAAAATAAGCCCAAAACAACTGTTTTAAGATTGCAAAACAGTGAGTGTTTTGATTTGTCAGTTCCTGCCTTTACTAATCACTGAATGTAAACAATTTCTCTGTGTAAGAGGCTCCACTAGTGCAGGGCCAAGAGCAGTGCCTTGTTGTATTTTTTCATTAGCTCTTTAGTGGGCCTTGAGACTTCCTTGCTTCATGGCTGGCTCAGGAGGCATTTCAGGATTGTAGCCAGCACTCCCAGGCCTTCAGACACAGGTCATTGCCTTTTGCACAGACGGCCCCAGGGTGTTTTGGAAGCCATGTGTGACTTTAAGGAAAAGATTAGAGTCTCTCTGGAAAGAGGCAGAAGCATGTATTACGAACTAGCTGCTTTGGGGAATTTTTTTACTCTCTCACTCTCAGTTCTTCCTGATTTCCTGGCTGAATCCCACAGCAGCTTTTGCACATGCCTACTTCCTTTTGAATTCCTGGCCTCCCCCCACCCCCCCGAGCCCAACTCATGGCAAATGCCCTCGGAAGCAAGTCTCGGAGGAAGAGCCCGCCCTCTCCCTTCTTCCTCTCCACCACAGTCTAGCTGCCCTTTTCCCGGCAAGTGTCATGCTGGGCTGGTCCTGAGCTTCATCGTGTGTGGGCACATCTTATCTCTTACTCCCTCACACACCTCCTTTTGTCCTGCCCTCCCCTCTGTCCGGTGCCCAAGCATCCTGCTGTTACATTTAGAACCTTGTGGTACAATTCTTGAAATGCACCAACTGTCTCATGCCTCCGTGGGTGTCTTTCATGTTGAGACCCAGCCATTCCCTCAAGGGCCCACTTCACACATTGTAATCTGATAGTCGTGCCTTGAATATTAACAAAACATTTATTGACCACCTACTGTGTGCATGGGAGCTGGGGTGCAGATGCCAGGAGATACAGAGATGGGTCGGACTGTTTGTGCTATTGGTAGAGAAGGGGAGAGAAATGTGGGAACAAACAGAGATTACTACTAATAAAAACATGAACCAGCTATAGTGAGGACCCAAGGGGAGAGGGAGCAACTGTGCCCTGGAAGATGTGGAAGTGGGCCCCCGGGACAGGAGGAGAGGGTCATACCAGCCATCAGCCAGAAGCCAGTGGGGGTTTCCTATGTCCCCCGTTGCTGATGGCATTTCACTGTGACTAGTGTAGAGCAGAGGGACACCTCTATAACTAAAAGATCTCTAATGGTGGATTTGGTTCACTGTGGCAGGTGGTTGGAAAGAAACATTGAAGGCTGTAGATATCCCTAAAGTAACACATGGGCAGGTGCCAATTCTCTATATCTTTGGGGCCAGGCTTTGACCTAAGAAGATAAGCAGTCCTTGGTATGGTTTCTCAGCGCTGGAGGGCTTCCTTATATTCTGCTCTAAGAATTTGTTGGTTACATACTCACTGCTCAACAGCTCAGATACTTAGATGCCCTGTTTCTGTGGAAAGGCCTCAAATACTAAGTCTCAGGATGAGGCTAAATCACAAGTTCCTCCCAGTCCAAACCAGATCATGTTTTAAGTTTCAGTGGACCTTTTACTTTTTATTCATGGATGGTACTTATCTCAGTTTGTAATTGTGTGTGTGTAAATGCCTCTCTACTTTTAAGTTATTTTAAAGAAAAGAACTATTGCTTTCTCTTCAACCTTTTATCCATACTGCCTGCACTGGGCTTGGTCTATAATAAGGAAAGAATGAACAGGACAGACACCCATCCAGAGCAGTGAACTTCTCTGTCAACAGTGGTTTGCACAGCACAGTCTGAGAATAGATAACTGACTTTTTTTTTTTCATTTTTTTAAGTTGAGGTATGGTTGATGTACAATATTATGTAAGTTTCAGGTGTACAACATAGTGATTCACTAATTTTAAAGATTATGCTCCATTTATAGTTATTATAAAATATTGGCTATATTCCCTGTGTGGTATAATATACTTGTAGCCTATTTTATACCTAAAAGTTTGTACCTCTTAATCCCCTACCTCATATCTTGCCCCTGCCCCCTTCCCTCTCCCCACTGGTAACCACTAGTATGTTCTCTATATCTGTGAGTCTGTTTCTTTTTTCTTTTTCTTTCTTTTTAATTTTGGATAACAGACTTTTAGTTTGGTCAAGGGAAAAGGGCAGAAGAAAGTCATCATTTACCAAAGTCCCTTCCAGCAGATGGTGTTTGCAAAACCGAAAAGGTCTTTTCAAAATAGAATGTGCTTTGATGGGACAGATCTATATCCAGGTTGTAGTAGTGTTTATATGAATCTATACATGTGATAAAATTTTATAGAACTGTATGCAAAAAAAAGGGACAGGAACTGTACATGTAAAAACTAATGAAATCTGAACAAGGTCTGTAATTTAATTAACAGTATTGTACCAATGTCAAGTTCTTGCTTTTGATACTTATATTGTGGTTATGTAAGATAAGAGGGGAATACATGGGAGCTTTCCACTGTTTTTGCAACTTCTCTGTGAGTCTAAAATTATTTCAGGAATTCCCTGGTGGTCCAGTGGTTAGGACCCCACACTTTCCCTGTCGAGGCCGCGGGTTCAATCACTAGTTGGGGAACTAACCGTAGATGTGTGGCATGGCCAAAAAAATTTTTCTTTTCAGAATCAAAGGTTAAAAGAAAAATACAATGAGATACCACTACATACCTATAGCTAAAAAAAAAAAAAAAAAGGCAAATGAGACAAAAATAGGTATTACCAAGTGCTGACAAAGATACAGAACAACTTGGACTCTCTTGCATTGCTGGTGGGAATGTAAAATGGTACAGCCACTTTGGAAAACATGTAGTTTTTTACAAAGTTAAATATATACTTACCATACAAAATAGCAGTTTCATTCCTAGGTATTTACCCAGGAGAAATGACCTCTGTTCACACAGAAACCTGTAGGCTAATATTTGCAACAGCTTTATTTTTTAAATATTTATTTATTTATTTATTTAGGCTGTGCCTCACTGCTTGCGAGATCTTAATTCCCCTACTAGGGATTGAACCCGGGCCCTCCGCAGTGAAAGTGCAGAGCCCTAACCACTGGACCGCCAGGGAATACCCAGAAACAGCTTTATTTCTAACTGCCCATAACTGGAAAAAACTCACATGTCCTTCAACAAGTGAGTGGATAAACAAACTGGATATCAATGGACTATTACTCAGTACTAACAAAGAACAAACACAACTATCTGGATGAATCTCAAATGCATTATGTTATGTGAAAGAAGCCAAACTCAAAAAGGTACATTCTGTATGACTCAGAAGGGTACTTTTGTATGATTCCATTCGTATGACATTCTGGAAAAGGCAAAAGTATAGGTTTAGAAAACAGATCAATGGTTGCCTGGGGCTGGGAATGGGGGAGAAGATTGACTTACAAAGGGCATAGGGAACTTTTTGGAATGTATGAAATAGTCTGTATCTCAATTGTGGTGATGATTACATGACTATATGTTTTGATAAAAACTCATAGAACTGTTACGTAAAAATGACAAGTTATTGCATATAAATTATACCCCAGTAAATCTGACTTTAAGATGAAAACACAACCACCAACAAAAATGAATAATTAATGATGTTCTTTGGCTTAAATACCCATGAAGAATTTCAGTGTCTGTCACTTGTCCATGATTGGATAAGGATTTGTGAAGTCATTGCTTATATAAGATGTCTCGTTCAAACACAGGAGTGTAGTAGCCTCTTCAGTACTTTGGCCTCTAATTGAGCAATGGAAATAACTATCACCATAGAGATGGATGCACTAATATTTTTAAACAGAATGCTGCTGGGAGATTAAAACAAAATCTTCCAGTTCTTGCTTTAGCGGGTGCAGTCTTTAGTATGTGAATCAGATGTCACTCTGTCTCCTCTCCTAGCTTCTTTGCCATTAAAACAGTCATTAGTGGAGTAGACTTCTGTTTTGGATTGTTTTAAATCTCAGCCATAACAACTGTGCTGTGATTTTTTTTTTTTCCTAGAATGGATGAGAAAATATCTTATTGGGGAAACCCAGTGTTTTGATTTGATGGGAGGAAGGAAGGCTAACTTCAGCACTACAGCCAGTATAATTTAAATATAACTCACAAATGTCTACAGCAGGAACTAGAAGATTCAGACTGTAAATTCAATGCCCTGGAGCTCTGAAGCAGTGTCTCTTGATAACCACCATCCTTTGTAAATCAAAGTCAAAATTTGATTTTTTAAAAAATTTATTTATTTTATTTATTTATTTTTGGCTGCGTTGCGTCTTTGTTGCTGCGTGTAGGCTTTCTCTAGTTGTGGCGAGCGGGGGCTACTCTTTGCTGGGGTGTGCGGGCTTCTCACTGCGGTGGCTTCTCTTGTTGTGGAGCACAGGCTCTAGGCGCACGGGCTTCAGTAGTTGTGGCTCGCGGGCTCTAGGGAGCAGGCTCAGTAGTTGTGGTGCATGGGCTTAGTTGCTCCGCGGCATGTGGGATCTTCCCAGGCCAGGGCTCGAACCTGTGTCCCCTGCATTGGCAGGCGGATTCTTAACCACTGCGCCACCAGGGAAGTCTTCTCAAAATTTGATTTTGAAGGAGGATTTAACTATGAACTGTTAACTGTGATTTGTGAGGTTGAAGGATATAACTTCTACCTTTATGGAACAGATAGCTGGATAATGCATGTGAGGTTACAACAGTCTTTTCCCAGCAGAAGACTCCTTGTTAATTTAAAACCAGGGTTTACTAGATTGGCTTGGATTTAATGTGATCCAGTAGTCTTTTTCAGCTGAGCAAACACTTAATCATTAACCACATGTTATGTGTGTTATGAGGGGTTGGGTTTGCACAGGCAAATAAGCCTCAAGCCCTGTTTTTAAGGAGTTTACCATCCAGCAGGGTTGACAGAGCTCTGCACAGCCTCCTTAAAGTCAGCTGCAGGGGAGACCCCTAAGGAGGAGGCCCTGACCTGGGATGCATCACTTGAGTTGGGCCTTGGTGTGTAAGGAGGCTTTTGTTTAGTCCTGAAAGAGAGCGCCCAATTTTTCAGGCGGGAGGAGACAAGTGCTATATGAAAGCTTTTGTGATCAGGGAATCATGACATTGAAATGGGGCAAAGAATTTCTTCTCTTCCTCCCCAACTAAATAACTGTTAAAGTAAAAGCAATATATATATATAATGTATACAGTAAATATTCAGATTATCAGGAAAGATATAAAATTATAAGTAATTTACCCCTTTTCCTCCTCTATTAGTTTCTATTGCTGGTATAATTAATTACTACAACATCAGTGTTATGAAACGACACAAATTTATTATCTTAATGCTTCTTCAAGTCAGAAGCCCAGCATGGGTCTCACTGGGTTAAAATCAACATGTCTGAGGCTTTTGCCCTTTTTTCTGGCTTCAAGAGGCTGCCAGTGTTCTTTGGCCCATGGCCTCTTCCTCCATCTTCTCTCCGACCATTTTTTGTAGTCAAATCCAGGAAAGGGTCTCTGATTTTAAGGACCCAAGTGATTAGACTGGGGCCACCTGGATAATCCAAGCTACTCTTCCCATGTCAATATCCTTAATTTATCACATCTGCAAAGCCCCTTTTGCTGTGTAAGGTAACATAGTCACAGGTTCTGGGGGGTTAGGATGTGGACGGGGGGCCGTTATTTTGCCTACTGCATCCTCCCACCCTTGTTCCTTTTTTCCTTCCTACTGGTAAATTATTTGGATACCAAAGCTAGCATGTATGTAATATATATTTATTTATATGTGTTTATTTAAGTTTTTAATCCCATGTTTGATCATACTATGTAAAGTTATACCTTAAAGCACTTTCCTTTTATTAGCATTCACTGAACTACCTGTTTTATTGTAAGTGCTGTAATTGGATTCTAGTTATTAGCTGTTACTTTTTTTTGAAGGTCACAAATAATGATGGAGTGACCATCATTGGACATACATCTTGACATTCTTTTCCACACATGTCCTTAAGGAAAATACACTGAACTGCTGGAATTAGAGTAGATGTGGGTTGTTAGTTTTGAAAGAAGATTTTGAGAAATTAATAAAAGGGAAAAGAAAAGGAATGCATAATACTGAAGAAAGTAAGCTCTTTAAAAGCCTTAAAGAAGGAAGCGAGCATTAGTTTATGGTTTGTTATGTGCCAGTCACAGTGCCACAGAGTGACTTCCTTTTTCTCACGTGATATTCCACTGTGGTACCAAGAGAGCGGTTCTTAACCCCAATCTGCCGCTGAGGGAAGTGAGCGGTAGTAGCTCGTGTGACTCGCCCCACGTTGCAACTCTAGGGTTCACATCACCCCTCGTCCCTCAGGGACAGTGGGGACCTCTTAAAGTTATAACCCCTACATCTCAGTCCTCAAGTGTGGGCAGCATACCCAAATGGTGACCCTTTTGATACCCTTAGATTGTTTAGCTCTTTGAATATTTGAGGTGCCCTCATAGGCATTATTTTCACTTAACATAAGGTCTCACAGAACGAGTGGCTTTTTTTTTTTTTTCGCGGTACGTGGGCCTCTCACTGTTGTGGCCTCTCCCGTTGCGGAGCACAGGCTCCGGACGCTCAGGCTCAGCGGCCATGGCTCACGGGCCCAGCCGCTCCGCAGCATGTGGGATCTTCCCGGACCGGGGCACGAACCCGCGACCCCTGCATCGGCAGGCGGACTCTCAACCACTGCGCCACCGGGGAAGCCCAGAACAAGTGGCTTTTAACTAGTTTTAAATGGAGCACTGCTGGCGCACAGCACCCTAGGGGGACTCACGCATTGTGGTCGCTGGCTCTGGCTGGGCGGCTGGGTCTGCAGCGAGTGGGTGAGTCCACCTTCAGCCAGCCCTCCGCGAGTCGTCCCTGACGGGCTCTGTCTTAGGGGATGACGTGGGCCTTGTCCGTCCCAGACTGAGCTGGGGCTCACGGTAACCAGGGCAGCTGCTGGTCTGGAGACCTTGTGACAACAGGAGTTCTCCTGGCACTGGTCGCTCTGGGATGTTCGCGTGTTGGTGTTTGAAGCTCCTGAAGCCCCTAGATAAGGACATTTAGGGGTGCTTCTTCAGAAGAGCTTCCACACACCAGGTGCATATAGTTGCTGCCTTGGTCTGGCCTGGCAGGCCCAGCGGTGGCTGGTAGGTGGTGTATACCAGGCTGCTGGCTGTTAGCCACCTCATTCTGGAAGAGGGCAAGGGGGTTGGAGTCCACGGTAAACTGACCTGGATGCAGTGATGGTTTTGCCACCGGGATCATAAAAATCAGGGTGCTGTGTGCTGTTCAGGGTACACGGATGACTTTGACGGCTCAGGCCTTATTCCACTTGCTCTCATACAGAAAGAAGCATGATCGTGTGTGCAAAATTGTGTTTATTGCTTCTCCAGAGCGAGTGGTGGTTGATTAAAGGGTGTCAGAACCGCCTGCTTTTTAGCCTGTTTAGCTCGGCTCTAGCTGGCCTGGGCCCAGGGCCTCTGTGTTCCTGGGCTTCTGTCACTTAGAAGAGCTGCATGGCAGCACAGAGACAAGGGGCTGGTTGTGTGAATTCAGACCAGTGGCAGCTGCAAGAAAGGAGAGTGATAAAGTCCTTCTGTTTTCCTTTCACTCAACTCTGAGGGCTACTTTAGGATTTTTATAACATTACAGCATTCCTTAGGAAAGCTTGACTTGGAGCATTTATTCTAAGGATTTTAGGGATTTTTTGTGAAGGGAGGTGCTGCCTGTCAGAAGGACCATCTGACAGGGATGGAGCTCTTGGCTGGACCTAGCTACCATCGGGCTGTGTGACCTTGTGCCAGCCACTCCCCTTCTCTGGTCCTGTGAGCCAGGGAGCTGGGACTAGAGCAGCCAAGTGATTCGCACTCAGTACCAGCACTTTGGGTACTGGTACACTGGTACTAGGACCCTGGGTCCCAAATGACATACTTTGCTGAGGATTTGGAGCCCAACAGAGCTGCTTCTGATTGCTGGGTCGCAGCACTTATGAGCTCTGTGAGTCCAAGCAAGTGACTTCACCTCCTCGGCCTCCGTGATCAGATGGGGATAAAGTCACTTGGATCACGGGGTGGTCGCCAAGATTCAGTTCAGTTAAGTGAGGTGCTGCACGAGGAGAGCACTTTGCCACGTGGCTGGCTCCTGGTTAGGGTGCAGCTAAGTGTGGCCGCCGTTACCTGTGAGCTGCGTGGTATGAGGGCCTTGCAGCGCCCCTTTACTTCTTGTCATAGAGCGAGTGCCTCCCGTAAGCCTTAATTACAGTGAAAAAGATTCTGATAACTGTGGACCAGTGGGAAGTCCTTTCTCCCAGGGTTCTCTGTTCTTTCCCGTTACTTTAATTTGCTCCTTGAGGAGTTAGTGACCGACTTGTGGGCTCTGCTTACTGGGCTTCCCTTTAGGAAGATGATTCTATAACATGAAACAAAGCTAAAAACAAACATGGTCCAAGGGACTTCCCTGGTGGTCCAGTGGTTAAGACTCTGTGCTTCCGCTGCGGCGGGTGAGGGTTCGATCCCTGGTTGGGGACCTAAGATCCCGCACGCCGAGTGGCAATGCCAAAAAAATAAAAGTGGTCCAAATGGCTCAACTTGGGCCTTCTCACTTTGGAACTTTGTTATTTCAACATGGCTTTTTCATGGTTCCTAACTTTTGTTATTAGCAGACAAATTTGTGAGGCATAGACGATGCAGAGGAAAAATGCAACTCTTTGTTTTCCTTGAGAGAGAATACAGGGATGTGTAAGGAGGAAGGCTTAACCTCTTCCCAAATATGTATTGAACTCTGCTATTTTTAAGACATTTGGAGATGCAAAAATGAATTCAACTGATGTAGTCCTTGTCGCCATAGAGATTGGTTTATTGGAGCAGGGCAGCCATTAAATTATAGAAATAATGATTTAATTATAGTTGTGATGGTGCTAGGAGAAATACAGTGTATAATATGTGTGCAGTGTAGGATCGCATGGGATAGGGAGATCAGAACATCGCCCTGGGGCAGTGGCTTCTAGCTTGAGATCTGAAGGATGAGAGGGGAGTGTGCCAGGGGAGATGAGGAGTGCGTCTCTCCAGACAGCAGGAACACATGGGCAAAGGCAGAAAGGAGCTAGGCTCCTTAGAGCGACTGCAGGAAGGCCAAGGTAGCTCAGAGGCCAGCAAGCTCTGGGGACAGAGGGATATGGATCATTCAGAGAGGTTGGCAGGGGCTGGACTGTGCTGGAAGGGCCTGGACATCCAGGATCCAGATTTTTTTTTTAATTTAGTATTTATTTTATATTGGAATATAGTTGATTTACAATGTTGTGTTAGTTTCAGGTGCACAGCAAAGTGATTCAGTTATACATATATACATATTCATTCTCCCTCAGATTCCCTTTCCATATAGGTCGTTACAGAATATTAAGTAGAGTTGCTTGTGCTATATAGTAGGTCCCCGTTGATTATCTATTTTTTATATATATAGTAGTGTGTATATGTTAACAGGATCCAGATTTTATTCCAAAGAGCAGTGGGAAGGATTGAGCCAGAAAAGGGCCTTGATGCAATTCATATGTGTTTTTAAGAGATCACTCTGGTTTCTTAGTGGAGCTTAGATTTGGGGGCTAGGAGCATAAAAAAATATGGGAAGACCAGTTTGGAGGCTTCTGCAGCCATCCAGGTTTATTATGATGACCTGTTTCTCAAGTGTGGAATGGAGATTAATATTTAGGAGGCACAGTGCACAGGACCACCAGATTGACAGGATGGGAGATGTGAGGGAGGGGAAGGAGCCCAGATCAGTTCCAGTCCTGAGGAACTGGGAGGAGTGTGGTACCATCTGAGCAGATAGAAAATTTGGGGGGATTGTGGTTTGGGCGGGGATGGAGATCTGCTGGACACACTCCTTCTTCTTTGGGGATGCACTCCCCCCTAGATGTTGTGTTGCTTGCCCCCCATCTCCCTCAGGCCTCTGCTCAGATGGCCCCTTGTTAGGGAAACCTTTGGGGACCACGCAGTGGTCCTCCCCGCTGCACCTTTCACCGTCTGACAAATTGTTTATTTCCTTATTTATTTAGAGTGTATATCCTCTTAGGAGGATGTGCGCTCCTTAAAGGCAGGAGTTTTTGTTTGTTTTATTCTCTGCTGTGTGTCTATAGCAGCTAGAACAGTGCCTGGCATATAGAAAGCCCTCAATAAATACTCGTTGAATGAATCATGAGTTTCATTTTCATTCTGGTTTTAATATCCTTTCCAAACTTGAGTGACTTTTAATTAACCTGAGGCTAGAAAGAGGCGTAGTGACACTGTTCATTTGACATATCAAGTCTTTTTTTTTGTTTGTTTAGGCAGGATGAGTAGAAAAGTTTGATTTTCTTCTTTTTGTTTTTGCTTTTTTTTTTTTTTTTTTTTTTTTGCGGTAGGCGGGCCTCTCACTGTTGTGGCCTCTCCCCTTGCGGAGCACAGGCTCCGGACGCACAGGCTCAGCGGCCATGGCTCACGGGCCTAGCCGCTCTGCGGCATGTGGGATCTTCCCAGACCGGGGCACGAACCCGTGTCCCCTGCATCGGCAGGCGGACTCTCAACCACTGCGCCACCAGGGAAGCCCTTGTTTTTGCTTTTTAATTTCAGTGTTAGAAATGGTAGAAGAGGGCAGTTATGAAAATATTTGAATATCACATCTTTTAAAATTCTTTACAGATCAGTATAAACATGTAGCCCTCCATCTGATATATTGTTCAGACTTGGGGCTAAATTATAGCACATTGTAATTCCTCTGAGCTAATTATTTTTCTGGGAGCGGTCATTGACTTTTTGATTGCATCTTTTTTACTTGCTAGGGAAAGGTATGGAGGTTAGGATCCAAGCTTCCTTAAAGTAGAAATCTGAGGGCAGCACAGGATAAAAACATTTTGTTAGAGATATTGCTGGATCCCTGGGTCTCTACACAGCCAGTAATTTGAAAGTGCTAGTAGTTCATAAATGGTTTCCTAAAATCTTTTTTACTTTGGGTTCTAAATCAATTGCTATCACTTGTAAACAGGATCTATACTTGTGAAAGAGAAGGCTGTATTTGTAAATAAATGGTTACGGGTACAGCTGTTGAAGTCACACCTCTGTTTGAATCCCCCCCTCCCCCCCCAATCACTTACTAGCTTGTGACTTTATATAAGTTACTTAACCTCTTCCTTTAAAATGGGTATTACCAAAACTGTTTTATTATTTGAGGGGTTAGGGGAAGACAGATATTCATTATTGTTACCATTTATAAGCTTAACATAATTGATGGTATTACTAAATAGGATTTAAATGTAGAAGTATCTTAAAGAGAACTGTGTTATAGGGTATAACTGGCTCACTCCGGTGTTCCCCAAACTTGCCTGAACATAAGAATCGCCTCGAAGTGCTTGTTAAAAATATAGATTCTCAGGCAGCACCCAGATTTACTGACTTAAGTCTCCAGAGGAGGGGCCTGGGCATCTTGCTAAGTAGGTGGGGTGATGACACATCCTGGATTTTGTGAGACTGTCCTTGCTTCCAAATATTCTGCTTCGTAGATTCTAGACGTGTGTTTATACTTGTCAGATTATATCCCAGTTTTTAGACAGGTAATAGGTCACCGTTTATATAGGCCACCTTATTCAGAATCTTCTCTCTAATCAAAGCAGACATAACATGCTTCTGGGTTCCCAGGAACATGAGAGGATTTATAGCTCCAGTACAACAGTGTTGGTGTAAGTTACTCAGCTTTCTTGGCTTTCTTTCTCTTTACAAAACCTATCTGATTTTAGTAATCTGCTCTGTGAAATATACTCAGGGGCACATCAAGTATCTTGATGGCCTTCTGTCCTCCTGAGTCTCTAAGGCGTCAGTTACTCCAGGCTGTCAGAGTGGCAGTGACCGTGGATGCACTGTCTCTGCAGGGAGGTGAACCCCAAGCTTTGTTCACTGAAGGCCAAGCCTGCAGAGCTGCTCTTTCCTCCTCTGAGAGCTGGGAACCAGGAAGGAACGTTTCACTCCACTGCACTTAGGACAGCGTGTTCTTAATCAACTGTTACGGAAAAACAGCATTTTGTTGTTTTCACACAAGCCTGCAAGTTCATTTCCCTTCTCTGGCCCAGGCAGTAACTAATCATTTCCCTATCAGTGACAAAGGAAGATGAACATCTAAAACTTTTGATCCTGAAAGCTGAACTTTCTGCAGACATCACAAGTGGAGTTCACACCTCTTTGAGGAATACAGGATTCTCATCGTCTCTAAGGCAGTACCTCTCCATGCCAGGTAGGGCTAGGGGTAGCTGTTTTTTCATATAAGTCTATGAAGATTTAAAGAATTTTCTCTAACAGTCATTTTTCATATGGTTTCATACTGATAGTTTATTTCAGGTTAGGCTTAATGGTATCTTTCTCTTTATATTATCATGGGAGAAATGGATTTATGGTACGAATCTTACTTGGGTGATAAGTTCATTTTCTGACCTGTGACAAATCAATCTACTTTTTGGAGCTCTTGTTAAAGTGGAAAAGTTGATGTACGTTTGTAAATTTGCACATTTTTACTTTCTTAGAAAAAGCCTGTGAGGTCTTGAGGGCATCTACCTAAATACATTTAAAGTTGAGGATCTGGATATTGAAATGGAAGGCATTTCTTCCTTTCTTTTCTGCCCTAGTATTCTCACATGACAAAACTTTGTATCTGCGCAATATTAAGTAACAGAATCCTGAAATTTTAGTGAATTTAAGAACAACTCATTTGGAAACTGTTGTGAAATGTGGGCAGATATTTGTCATTCTGTGGGCGGACCTAAAGGACTGAACCTTCCCGGTATTAAAGGCAGGAGGCGGGTCTGTGTGCAGGTGAATTTGTCACCTTCTTCTGTCATGTGGGCAGATAGCAGGAAGCAGAAGGAAGCAGGCCCTCAGTGGGGACTCCCCTTGACTCCCTCAGGAGCTCAGCTATGGGATGAGTCTGGGCCTGCATCTTTCTTTCCCAACTTCTCTTGCTGTTCTGGCTTTTTTTTTTCTTTTGTCATCTGAAAATCATCTTTGTGTGGGGAGAGGCTGGAGGTGGAAATTTAAGAGTCTTCATTTTACAAGGAGTAGAGATGATTACCCAGGTAAGTGGTGTTCTGATCAGTCATAGCCACAGATTGATACCTTGTCAGGTGAGCTGCCTCTCGGGAAGGAGGGAGTTTGTGGAAGAACAGCCAGGCAGCTGGGCACTCCGGTCCTGTTGACAGGGAAGAGGCAAGGCCCACGCCAGGCATTTCTAAAGTGCAAATACAGCACGTAGTAAAGACACCATCTTGGTCCACAAAGCAAGACCTCTGGTTAAACAAACTAAAAGCCATCCAACCAACCAATTCCTCCTTTCCTCCAGCAAATATACGTATACATACATACAACAAAAATGGACAATGATGCAAGAAGTGCAATTTTAACTTTGTTAAATACCCATACTTAAAATTGCAATTGTTTATGTAACTATGTCTAATTATCTAAAAAATAGTCCCGGGCTTCCCTGGTGGCACAGTGGTTGAGCGTCCGCCTGCCGATGCAGGGGACACGGGTTCGTGCCCCGGTCCGGGAAGATCCCACATGCCGCGGAGCGGCTGGGCCTGTGAGCCATGGCCGCTGAGCCTGTGCGTCCGGAGCCTGTGCTCCGCAACGGGAGAGGCCCCAACAACGAGAGGCCCGTGTATCGCAAAAAAAAATAAAAAATAAAAATAAAAAATAAAAAATAGTCCCAAGGTTTTTTTGCTAGGGTTTTAATGATACCACGTATTTTAACGTCTTTCCACATTGTCTAACCTAGGAACATAGGAACCCGAGGTTCCTATTCCACCCCTTTTTTTTTAAGCTCCTGCAGCACGGAATAGATGACAGAGCACCTTATAAGGACTTAGAGACGACCTGTTGAATTGGATTGAAGCATGACTCAGTCCCTTTACGTAGGTGGAACTCTGCCTTACTTGCTTGTGGGTGTGCACATATTCATGATGTTTATTTACAAGCTGTCTTAGCTAAAGAAATGCCTGCTACTTTTTCTTAGTCTGTGTGTGAATCATATGGAGTTACCTCTGCAAATTAATTTCTTTAATTAACCCAGAGAAGAGGGAAAAATCAAACATGTTTCATTAAGTACTCTGCCTAGAGTAAATTAAAAATGTAACAAAGTACCTTTGTGTATAATACAAAATTGTGTATAAAATGATGTCTAAAACAGATAATTGTAAAGAGTTGAATTCTCAGCTCATTTCATTTTGGTCAGAATGATAGTTTGTTGACAGGTTTCCCTCCTGGTCTCTAGTCCTCAGTATTGAAGGGAAGGTCCCAGGGATGTGCTGTGAATGGACAGGGAGAGGAGTTCCTCCACGTGAGGTGAGAGGCACGGAAATGGGAGGCACATCAGGGCACATTTGAGGAAGCACAGGTGTTATCGTCAGCACATAAATCACGAGAGGATGACAAGAGATGAATGTGGCGAGGCTGGGGTACTCCATGAGGATCCTGGATGTCCAGAGAGCATGTTACTCTTTGGATTTTAAGCAGGAAGGGACAAGATACAATTTCTGCTTCAGAAGGTCTCTATACCCTTTTGGATTGTGGGCTGAAGGCTACGACTGCAGTAGCAGCTCCAATTGCTGCTCCCCCAGCCCTCTCTCCCTGTCTCTGGTTTATTTCCTTGGAAGCCCTTGTCACCAGAGTACACAGTGTATGCTTTATTTACTTGCCCTTTGTCTGCCTTTCCTAACTACAATGTAAACTTCCCGAGGGCACGGATATAACTTTTCCCACTGCAGTATCTCCAGTGCTACCACCACGCCCGGCAAGTAACAGGTGCTCAGCAAATAATTTATTAACCAATCAAATGCATGAGTCAGTTTCTGAAATCAAAGTGTGTCATTATTCTCCTCACAGATTTTATAACTGATTACAAAAGGAAAAAATAGTAACAAATCAGTGGGGAAACTGGACAACACCATAAACAAGGGGTCAAAATTAACATCACCAGTGAGGGCTGGTGAGTGTCACATGCCTCTGGATGTCATATCCCAGCCAAGAAGGCCGAATCCGAATCTAATTGTGAATAAACACCAGAGAAACCTAACTTGAAGGATATTCTCTAAAATAGTTGGCATGTATTCCTCGAAAATATCAATGTCATGAAAGACAAAGAAGCTGAAGAACTGTTTCAGTTTAAAGGAGACCCAAATTAAATGCAATTTGTGATCCTATGCTGGGTCCTAGGCAAAAGAAAACTTCCATGAAGGACATTAGGATACTTGATGAAAGTGAAATATGCAAAGGGGGCGGGGGAAACAGATTGTGAGCTAGAGTGCTTCAGTGTAATTGAACTCTGGATAAATTGTCATGATTCAGAAGCTATATCTCTGGGTGGCTTGAGCCATGCCTCAGGACCCAGGGAAGCAGAAGAAAGATCTGTAGGCGCAAGAACCCTAGAGTGGGATTCCGGAGACCTGGCTCTGCTACTGAAGCCGAGGGGCCATGTTTCTTCTCAGAGGTTGGAGTTCTGAGGCTCAGAGACTCTCTGGCTGTTACATAACTTTGAATCTGAGCAGCAGACTTAGTCCCAGTGCTGTGAATTTTAGGCAGAGGTGATAGGAACACCTACCGGTCAACTGTGGCTGCCTTTTGGGCTAGGATTCAAAAACCAATGAAAGAGGAAAAAATAAGACAGTAACTGACAGGGTAACCTATTTATTCGCACTGACATTCTTATTCTTACTTGTCAGTTTCTTCTTGGTGGTCAAATCACAGTGAATACTCAGAGGGAGGTGGAGATAGAGAGAAGAGCTAAGTATTCAAAACATACAGTTTGGGGAGAACGTATGATCTTTCTGTCATTTAGAGTGGTGAAGCTAATTGCAGGGATTTATTTTATAGGGCAGTAGCTTTTAAGCCCAATTCCTTCTGCCTGGTTCCAGTGATCACTGAGACCCAGTGATGATAGATACTCGTTGACCCTGAACCTTTCTAGGATTAAAGAGTTCTCTGAAAAATCAGCTGAGATACCTCATTAAATCTTTTTATTTTTTCTAACATCTTTATTGGAGTATAATTGCTTTACAATGCTGTATTACTTTCTGCTTTATGACAAAGTGAATCAGTTATACATATACATATGTCCCCATATCTCTTCCCTCTTGCATCTCCCTCCCTCCCACCCTCCCTATCCCACCCCTCTAGGTGGTCACAAAGCACCGAGCTGATCTCCCTGTGCTATGCGGCTGCTTCCCACTAGCTATCTATTTTATGTTTGGTAGTGTATATATGTCCATGCCACTCTCTCACTCTCTCACCTTACCCTTCCCTCTCTCTAGTAGGTCTGCATCTTTTATTTTATTTTATTTTATTTATTTATTTTATGTATGTATGTATGTATGTATGTATTTATTTATTTTGCGGTATGCAGGCCTCTCACTGTTGTGGCCTCTCCCGTTGCGGAGCACAGGCTCTGGATGCGCAGGCTCAGCGGCCATGGCTCACGGGCCCAGCCACTCCGCGGCATGTGGGATCTTCCCGGGCCGGGGCACGAACCCCTGTCCCCTGCATCGGCAGGCGGACTCTCAACCACTGCGCCACCAGGGAAGCATTGAATCTGTAGATTGCTTTGGGTAGTAGAGTCATTTTCACAATGTTGATTCTTCCAATCCAAGAGCATGGTATATCTCTCCATCTGTTGGTATCATCTTTAATTTCTTTCATCAGTGTCTTACAGTTTTCTGCATACAGGTCTTTTGTCTCCTTAGGTAGGTTTATTCCTAGATATTTTATTCTTTTTGTTACATTGGTAAATGGGAGTGTTTTCTTAATTTCACTTTCATATTTTTCATCATTAGTGTATAGGAATGCCAGAGATTTCTGTGCATTAATTTTGTATCCTGCTACTTTACCAAATTCATTGATTAGGTCTAGTGGTTTTCTGGTAGCACCTTTAGAATTGTCTATGTATAGTATCATGTCATCTGCAAACAGTGACAGCTATACTTATTCTTTTCCAATTTGGATTCCTATTATTTCTTTTTCTTCTCTTATTGCTGGGGCTAAAACTTCCAAACCTATGTTGAATAAGAGTGGTGAGAGTGGGCAACCTTGTCTTGTTCCTGATCTTAGTGGAAATGCTTTCAGTTTTTCACCATTGAGGACGATGTTGGCTGTGGGTTTGTCATATACGGCCTTTATTATGTTGAGGAAAGTTCCCTCTATGCCTACTTTCTGGAGGGTTTTTATCATAAATAGGTGCTGAATTTTGTCAAAAGCTTTCTCTGCATCTATTGAGATGATCATATGATTTTTCTCCTTCAGTTTGTTAATATGGTGTATCATGTTGATTGATTTGCGTATACTGAAGAATTCTTGCATTCCTGGGATAAACCCCACTTGATCATAATGTACGATCCTTTTAATGTGCTGTTGGGTTCTGTTTGCTAGTATTTTGTTGAGGATTTTTGCATCTATGTTCATCAGTGATATTGGCCTGTAGTTTTCTTTCATTATGTCATCTTTGTCTGGTTTTGGTATAAGGGTGATGGTGGCCTTGTAGAACGAGTTTGGGAGTGTTCTTCCCTCTGCCATATTTTGGAAGAGTTTGAGAAGGATAGGTGTTAGCTCTTTTCTAAATGTTTGATAGAATTCACCTGTGAAGCCATCTGGTCCTGGGCTTTTGTTTGTTGGAAGATTTTTAATCACAGTTTCAATTTCAGTGCTTGTGATTGGTCTGTTCATATTTTCTATTTCTTCTTGGTTCAGTCTGGGAAGGTTGTGCTCTTCTAAGAATTTGTCCATTTCATCCAGGTTGTCCATTTTATTGGCATATAGTTGCTCATAGTTATCTCTCATGATCCTTTGTATTTCTGCAGTGTCAGTTGTTACTTCTCCTTTTTCATTTCTAATTCTATTGATTTGAGTCTTCTCCCCTTTTTTCTTGATGAGTCTGGCTAATGGTTTATAAATTTTGTTTATCTTCTCAAAAAACCAGCTTTTAGTTTTATTGATCTTTGCTATCATTTCCTTCATTTGTTTTTCATTTATTTCTGATCTGATCTTTATGATTTCTTTCCTTCTGTTAATTTTGGGGTTTTTTTTGTTCTCCTTTCTTTAATTGCTTTAGGTGTAAGGTTAGGTTGTTTATTTGAGATGTTTCTTGTTTCTTGAGGTAGGGTTGTATTGCTATAAACTTCCCTCTTAGAACTGCTTTTGCTGCATCCCATAGGTTTTGGGTCATTTTGTTTTCATTGTCATTTGTTTCTAGGTATTTTTTGATTTCCTCTTTGATTTCTTCAGTGATCTCTTGGTTATTAAGTAGTGTGTTGTATAGCCTCTATGTGTTTGTATTTCTTACAGATTTTTTCCTGTAATTGATATCTAGTCTCATAGCATTGTGGTCAGAAAAGATACTTGATACAATTTCAATTTTCTTAAATTTACCAAGGCTTGATTTGTGACCCAAGATATGATCTGTCCTGGAGAATGTTCCATGAGCACTTGAGAAGAATGTGTATTTTGTTGTTTTTGGATGGAATGTCCTGTAAATATCAATTAAGTCCATCTTGTTTAATGTATCATTTAAAGCTTGTGTTTCCTTTTTTATTTTCATTTTTGGCGATCTGTCCATTGGTGAAAGTGGGGTGTTAAAGTCCCGTACTATGATTGTGTTACTGTCGATTTCCACTTTTATGGCTGTTAGTATTTTCCTTATGTATTGAGGTGCTCCTATGTTGGGTGCATAAATAGTTACAATTGTTATTGTTATATCTTCTTTTTGGATTGATCCCTTGATCATTATGTAGTGTTCTTCTTTGTGTCTTGTAATAATTTTTGTTTTAAAGTCTATTTTGTCTGATATGAAAATTGCTACTCCAGCTTTCTTTTGATTTCCATTTGCATGGAATATGTTTTTCCATCCCCTCACTTTCAGTCTGTATATGTCCCTAGGTCTGAAGTAGGTCTCTTGTAGACAGCATATATATGGGTCTTGTTTTTGTATCCATTCAGCCAGTCTCTGTCTTTTGGTTGGAGCATTTAATCCATTTACATTTAAGGTAATTATTGATTTGTATGTTCCTATTACCATTTTCTTAATTGTTTGGGTTTATTATTGTAGGTCTTTTCCTTTTCTTGTGTTTCCTGCCTAGAGAAGTTCCTTTAGCACTTGTTGTAAAGCTGGTTTGCTGGTGCTGAATTCTGTTAGCTTTTGCTTGTCTGTAAAGGTTTTAATTACTCCAGCAAATCTGAATGAGATCCTTGCTGGGTAGAGTAATCTTGGTTGTAGGTTTTTCTCCTTCATCACTTTAAATATGTCCTGCCACTCCCTTCTGGCTTGCAGAGTTTCTGCTGAAAGATTAGCTGTTAATGTTATGGGGATTCCCTTATGTGTTATTTGTTGTTTTTCCCTTGCTGCTTTTAATATTTGTTCTTTGTATTTAATTTTTGATAGTTTGATTAATATGTGTCTTGGCGTATTTCTCCTTGGATTTATCCTGTATGGGACTCTCTGTGCTTCCTAGACTTGATTAACTATTTCCTTTCCCATATTAGGGAAGTTCTCCACTATAATCTCTTCAAATATTTTCTCAGTCCCTTTCTTTTTCTCTTCTTCTTCTGGGGCCCCTATAATTTGAATGTTGGTGTGTTTAATGTTTACCCAGAGGTCTCTGAGACTGTCCTCAATTCTTTTTATTCTTTTTTCTTTATTCTGCTCTGCAGTAATTATTTCCACTATTTTACCTTCCAGGTCACTTATCTGTTTGTTCTTCTGCCTCAGTTATTCTGCTATTGATCCCTTCTAGAGAATTTTTAATTTCATTTATTGTGTTGTTCATCACTGTTTGTTTGCTCTTTAGTTTTTCTAGGTCCTTGTTAAACGTTTCTTGTATTTTCTCCATTCTATTTCCAAGATTTTTGATCATCTTTACTATCATTATTCAGAATTCTTTTTCAGGTGTACTGCCTATTTCCTCTTCATTTGTTAGGTCTGGTGGGTTTTGCCTTGCTCCTTCATCTGCTGTGTGTTTCTCTGTCTTCTCATTTTACTTAACTTACTGTGTTTGGGGTCTCCTTTTTGCAGGCTGCAGGTTCGTAGTTCCCGTTGTTTTTGGTGTCTGTCCCCAGTGGCTAAGGTTGGTTCAGTAGGTTGTGTAGGCTTCCTGGTGGAGGGGACTAGTGCCTGCGTTCTGGTGAATGAGGCTGGATCTTGTCTTTCTGTTGGGCAGGTCCACGTTTGGTGGTGTGTTTTGGGGTGTCTGTGGCCTTATTATGATTTTAGGCAGGCTCTGTGCTAATGGATGGGGTTGTGTTCCTGTCTTGCCAGTTGTTTGGCATGGGGTGTCAAGCACTGTAGCTTGCTGGTCGTTGAGTGGAGCTGGGTCTTGGCGTTGAGTTGGAGATTTCTGGGAAATTTTCGCCATTTGATATTATGTGGAGCTGGGAGGTCTCTTGTGGACCAGTGTCCTGAACTTGGCTCTCCCACCTCAGTGGCACAGCCCTGATGCCTGGCTGGAGCGCCAAGAGCCTGACTTTCAACAGCATCCACCACAGTTGACCACTCCCTGCTTGTAGCAGCACTCTTCCCTCCTAGGGCATCGTGCAGTCTCCTTGCTGCCTCATTAAACCACCAAGGTAAGGGTTAAAAATTACATACCCATTTGCATTAATTACTGAAATTAGAAAGTAATTTTAAAGCAGTGTAAAGTAGCAATGGTTGAAACAGAATTTGCTGGTTAAATCTGAACAAGCTGAAATAAATGCTATTATCAGGGCATCCCAATGTTTTTAACCACTGCTTTGGGTGGGTGGCACAAAGAGGTTAGTATGAGCTTATATTAGCCAAGATGGAGAGATGAAAACCATCTAGAAACCTGAAGCCAGTAATGCAATTAAGGTTTTGGAGTGTTATTTTACCTGTATATTTCTCAATGGAGTATATAAATAATGTGTTCAAATTTTAAGGAGTAATTTAAAATGCATTATAATATTAATGGAACCCAAATCAGAATCCTTTATAGATATTAAAAGTGTTAATAAATGTAAAGTGCTTACGTGCCCTGAGTGGTCTTCAAGTGTTTTGATGACCAATTTGCACACTTTTAACTGTTATTTTAAAATCCATTTCCATTTATTTGGTTTGCTTAAGTTTGAAGTATGCATACATCTTTTCCAACTGCTTCAGGTTCCCAAGGGTTTTGTATTTTAATTTAATTTATCGGTAAGTCGGTAGAAACATAACTAACTAATGGTGGTTATTTGGTGGGAATTTGGGTTGTATGATTTCTAAGTCTGTCTTTCAGTTTATGTGAATTTAAACAAGAAGCCAGATAAAGATGTAAAGTAAAAAATACCTAGAGAGGCTTCAACAGATAAAGTTTGTTTCTTTTTAATATAGTATGTGAATTTAGTCTAAGCCGTACTTCAAAAGATAGCCATTTGGCATTAACTCTTTAATTAACTGAGGGAACAGAGAAAAACAACCTTGTCTCACAGTGTACTTCTACTTTTTTTCTATGACTAGATGAAGTATAATTTAACCCATGTGACAAGTTATTGTTACCGCTTTTTGAATTTTGAAAAAAGGTGCAATTTTTGACTAATGCTACTACTGCTTAGTTTCTGATACCCTGCCTACTCTGCAGAAGAATATTTTATGTTTATATATTTATGTATAGGAAAATGCTATCTTGGCTACAGTGACACCTTTGAGATTTGAGGAGTATATGTATAAATTGTATAGAACAACATCTGAATAAATGAGGAAAGGCTATGCATATGTATAAAGCAAAATAAAAGATCTTTTTGTGACTTACCTCTTAGTATTGCTAAGTATTAGTATTACTACTACTATTAGTAGTATTCTAGTGTAACAAAACTTTCCTTCTCCTTATCATCCTCTGTCATTCTTTTAGTGTTTATTAGGTGCTAGGCACATGCTAAGTACTTTATACAATTTTGTGATTCAGTTCTCCCACAACTTTAAGAAATCAGTATTCACAACTTCATTTCACAAATGAAGAAACTGAGGTTTAGAGAAGGTACTTTCCGTTCCTCAGCAGTGGCAATTTCAGATTTTAATACAAGGTGGTTTTGTGTCCAACGCCTTTTTATCTTAGCTGCTTTCTTACAGTTACCTCTCAGAGGATGACTATTCAACACACTCAAGAGAATCAGATTTGCTAACATTCTTAGCCAACTGCCTAGGTGGGACAAAAATTTAATTCAGTTAACCAGTTTTAAAGTTAAACAAAGGATTGCTATTAGGATGGCTACTAAAAAAAAAAAAAAAAAAAACACCCACGCAGAAATGAATAAGTGTTGACAAGGATGTGGAGAAATTGGAACCCTTGTGCCTTGCTAGGAATGTAAAATGGTGCAGCTGCTTTGGAAAACAGTATGGTAGTTCCTTTAAAAAATATAAAATAGAACTACCATATAATCTAGAAATCTCAGCTCTGGATATATACCCCAAAGAATTGAAAGCAGGGTCTTGAAGAGATACTTGCACACCCACGTTCATAGTAGCATTATTCACAATAACTGAGATGTAGAAGCAACCCACATGTCTATTGATGGGTGAATGGATAGACAAAATGTGGGATATACTCACAATGGAATATTATTCAGCCTTAAAAAGGAAGGAAATTCTGACACCTGCAACAACATGAATGGACTTGAAGACATCACGCTAAGTGGAATAAGCTAGTCGAAAGAGGACAAACACTGTATGATTCCATTTATATGAGATGCCTAGAGTAGTCAAAATTATAGAGACAGACTAGAAAGGTGGTTTCTAGGCACTGGAGGGAGGAAGGAATGGAGAGTTATTGTGTGATGGGTACAGAGTTTCAGTCTGGGTTGATGAAAAAGTGTGGGGATGGATGGTGGGGATGGTTGCACAACAATGTGGACATTCTTAATGCCATTGAACTATGCTTAGACGTGGTTAAGATGGTAAACTTTATGCATATTATATCACAATTTAAAATAATAGCTTAAAAAACGGGGTGGGGGAAGGATTGAAGTGACTGCCTGTGAGCTCTTCCCTGTGAAGGATGAAAGGGATTTTGTCTCAGTCACATATTTCTCAGGTTAAGTTATTCCAGCCCACTCAAACAGCATTCACTGGGAAAGCGAGGGTGGTGGAAAGGCATGGAGACCTCGAGTTTTATTTCCCTAACCCCCAACTTGCTTGGAGTCTTCATTCTCTTCATCTTGTCCAATGCAAAATGAGTGGACTTTTCTTAGAAATTGAATTCCTTGGAGGGTGATATCAGCAGACTTTCACTCTGAGTGCTTTAGCAACAGCTTTCTCAGCCTGAGAGGAAAAGCCAAGGGCTCGCATTCAAATAGGTAAGCGAGATGCTTCCGAAATTGAAACCTGTAACCCTAACCGAGAGTCACGCTTTTCAGTTAAGCTTAGTGTTAGATGGTAGATGGATGAATCATCTGGTCTGAACGCGTCAACTGAAGGATGTGGAATTTGACTAATATCTAGTTACCTTTGGATTTATCTTACAGAATCTCACTGGTTCCATTCAGCTCCATATGGAAAAGTTTAACGTGATATAACAATGCAGCTGGGTTGTCCTGTCTTCCAGCTTTAACACTATTATGGTTGTATGGATTGTAATACTTGAAAAGAGGGGTTCTGACGTTTCTTGTTGGTTGACAGCTATTTGAGTTGTCACCGTGCAAGTAGTGTAGTGGTGAATGGAGCTCACCCTCTAGTGCCGAATGGTCCTTATTGGGCATCTTCCTATTTATAAGTGGGAAAAGGGCTTCCCTGGTGGCACAGTGGTTGAGAGTCTGCTTGCCGATGCAGGGGACACGGGTTCGTGCCCCGGTTCGGGAAAATCCCACATGCCGCGGAGCGGCTGGGCCCGTGAGCCATGGCCGCTGAGCTTGCGCGTCCGGAGCCTGTGCTCCGCAACGGGAGAGGCCACAACAGTGAGAGGCCCGCGCACACGCACGCACACACACGCACGCACACACACGCACGCACACACACACACACACACACACACACACAGGCTTCCCTGGTGGCACAGTGGTTGAGAGTACGCCTGCTGATGCAGGGGACACGGGTTCGTGCCCCGGTCCGGGAAGATGCCACATGCCGTGGAGCGGCTAGGCCCGTGAGCCATGGCCGCTGAGCCTGTGCGTCCGGAGCCTGTGCTCCGCAACGGGAGAGGCCACAACAGTGAGAGGCCCGCGTACCGCAAAAAAAAAAAAAAAAAAAAGTGGGAAAAGTTCAACCAAGTATTGGGAGCATCTGACAGAGGCCTTTACGCTGTTTGTGGGGAGAGAAGTGTGGTAGAGCCAGAGTGCCCCTAGTTAAAGGGCTACCTCGAGAGTTTTGCACTGGGCTTCATTCCAGCAACACTGGGGGGCTGTTCTCACTTTTCAGTGGGGAGAAGAGTGTGGAGGTAACCAGGATTATTAGACCCCTCCCTGATTTTAAGGCCTCTTTTACTACTGGATAGAAGCTAGAGTGGAATTAGGGAGACCAAAAAGGAGGCTTCTGCAGGATTGTACCCCAAGATGATGATAATGATGGTAATGATGGTAGCCACATGGAGGGCTACCTGTGTGCCGAAAGCTCTACTTGTCTTATCCTCACTCTATGAGCTATAGGTCGGTGACATCACCGGTACCATTTCACAGATGAGGAAATCCAGGAACAAAGAGGCTGATCAGTTTTTTTTAAGATCACACAGCTTGTATTGAATGGACCTAGGATGGTGGGCAGGCCTGGGAGCTGGTAGGGAGGAGCTGTTTGCATTCTTTGAAAGCCATGTGATCATCAGGACTGTAGTGTAGGAAGGCGCAGAGGTGGTGGATTGCCTTTAAACTGGGGTTCAGGAGCCATGGGGCATCCCTGGCCACATCTGTTTCTTCTCGGGATACATGATCACTGTTGTCCAGTATCAACTCAGGGCTGGCCTGAGCTTTGTGGAGGAATGGGCCGGTTGGGGGCATTTGCTGGAGCTGTGCGCTCCCAGACGCCCAGTTGCTTTTCTGGATGTGGCAGTGGTGGGGTGATGGGTGTGGGGAGGTGGCGGAGTGTACAGTGTGGTTCTGATTCTGAGTGAGCTGTACGTGGATATTTATCGACGTGAGCAGGTTCTGTCTGTCCCCTAGGCATTTGGTTGGGGGATGAAGAACAGCCAACAAGCAGCAGAGTGCTTTTTGTGATGTTTACTTTATGCAACATACTGTGCTTGGCACTACAACCTGTTGGACAAGAGAGACAGCAAGAAATTCAGGGCCATTAAAGAATTATTTATACCAGAATACAAACACAGCCTTTTCAAGTGTTTTGTAGGCCTGTTTCCTGCAGGGGTCTGTGGAAAACGTGTGCCTCATCTACTAAAATTTAGGAAAGGTGGTTAGCGGTTTTGTAGAGAAGCAAGGAACTGTAATTCTCCACTTTGTTTTTAAAAATCTGCCTGCCTTGGTCATGCTTATTGTTTAATGTGTTGGATTCAGGATTAAAGGAAAATTGACAGGTAGGGAGCATCTGCTCTTTTACTTTTTAAAAAAAGTTAAATATGTAGTTTCTTTTTTTAATTAAAAAATGAAATACAGGGAATTCCCTGGCAGTCCAGTGGTTAGGACTTGGTGCTTTCACTCACGAGGCTGGGGTTCGATCCCTGGTCTGGGAGCTCAGATCTCACAAGCCGAGTGGCACAGCCCAAAAAACAAAAACAAAAATGAAATACATGCCCATGGTTTTAAAAAATTCCCTAAGCAACATAAAAGGATGTAGGAAATCCTCCTTTCATTCTAGTCCTCCCATGCCTTCCCCAGAGATAGTTTCAGTTTTCTTGTGTATTCTTCATATATGGGCTATGCAAATATAAACATATTCTGTATACAATATGCACACTGTTCCATGCTATGCTCTTTTCATTGTGTAATACTTCTTAGAGATGATTTCGTACCAGCACATATAAATCTATCCTGTTTGTTTTAATAGCTATACAATTCCAATGAATGGAATGACTAGAATTTATTTAACCAGCCCCCATTTAGACCTTAATGCTTTTATAAACAATATTGAGATGCATATCCTTCTATATCCTTCATTATTTCACACGTGTGAATATATCTATAAAGTAAACTTCTCTGTCAAAGTATATTTAGATTTGAAATCTTAGGAGGCTTACTCTTGGGCTTAGTAAAGCTAGAATTTGCACATCTATTGTGTGAAAGACCAGTCATTTTTGAGAATTTCGTTTGATTAACGTGGTTTTTATCCTGCCAGCAGTTGTGAAAAGATGCTGTTTAAATACATCACATCTATTTAAACATTTACTCCTAAAAGTAAGGTATTTCAATCAAATGTTATTTCAGGCAGGTACAATTTAATCGTTAATTAAGCCCCTCCCTTGACAGATGGAATACAGTCTCGATTCTGAGCCCCCGGCCCCCCCCCCATTAAAATTTAAGAACTTCGGGCTTCCCTGGTGGCGCAGTGGTTGAGAGTCCGCCTGCCGATGCAAGGGACACGGGTTTGTGTCCCGGTCCGGGAAGAGCCCACATGCCACGGAGCGGCTGGGCCCGTGAGCCATGGCCACTGAGCCTGCGCGTCCGGAGCCTGTGCTCCGCAACGGGAGAGACCACAGCAGTGAGAGGCCCACGTACCGCAAAAAAAAAAAAAAAAAAAAAAAAAAAAAAATTTAAGAACTTCTAGCTAAGCATGGTGAGTGTGGAGGCCATTCACTTCGCTGATGAGAAACCTCGTGATGCTGGAATATGGGGAATGTATGAGTGTCTGTTAATGGACAGTCTTAAGCTTCCGAGGGACCTGCAGTTTACTGTATCTGAAGGACTGTGTTGCTGCTCTGTAGTTCATCTGCACTTGTGTCACCAGTTCATGAGGCATTTTTCTGCCAGCTTCACACATGTTAACCTGTCGGGTGGGCTGGAAGTTTAAACTTCTGATTAATGTCAGTGCATTTCTGCAAATGATGTTTGTTATTTTTCACCATCTTTCCAAAGTTAAATCTTATTAGCAGGGTGAGAGGGATTTCAAGAAACTGATACTGGGTTTTTGTTTTTGTTTATGTTTAGATTTTATGTTTATGTTTAGTTTTTTCAGTATTTAACCAGGCGTGTGGAACCTGGACACCTTTGGGTCTGCTGTGCCTCATTAGTCAATGTTATTAGTATGTCTTTAGAAAAAAACCACACACACACTAGCATATAGATTTGTTTGCAAGACAATTTGCTAAAATGTCAGTTAATATCATGAAAGAACAGGCCCTACTTCTTTTTACTGATTGTTCTTGTCAGTGGTGATCTGAGATGGATGTAGCTACTAAGCTGTTCAAAGTGTGTATCTAGGTTCTGTAATGTGGTCTTGTGTGGCCATGGGGTCGGAGTACCCACTGAGCACCTGTTAATAATTAGCCCTGCACTAATAATAACAACAGCTGAATGCACTGAGCCACAACTCATCAAAACCCTGCACTTTTTTTGCCTGAGTTTTATGGGTAAGGAAAGTGAGGAGGTTAAGCTGAAGCACAAGGGCCCACAGTTAGTAGAGCCAGGATTTGTATGTGGGCAGTTTGCTCCATGCCCACACCATGATGTTTTATGTATTACTCTCCAAAAAACCCCTTTGAGGCTGATAATAATATTCCCATTCTACCTTCAGGGAGCTTGAGGCTCAGAATTAAATGACTTAACCACAGGTCATTAAAGGTCACAGCTACTGAGAAACCATGTGGTCTGAAATCCAGATTCTTCCCTATTGCTCACAGTTGTTATTTAAGAAAAGACCTCATGTGTGGGCCTTTCCCACATAGTTCAGGACTTTTAGATTCCCTACAACCCACTCACTAAATTCCACTAGGGACCTCAATGACTGTGCCAGCCAAAACTGTCCCCACATATTTCTAATGTTAGGTGTCATATTTACATTTCTTAATTTCAAACTTGTCTCTCATCATTATACTGTATTGCCTCCCATGGCAATTTTTTAATCAACAGTAATCAAACTCAACTCTTGCTCATAATTTGGAATAGTTAGAATAATTGGAATAATTGTAAATGCAAATCATTTCAATACAAAGTCACAGATGAGAGAGAGCGTCTCACCCAGATCCCTGTCTTATAGTTTACACACACACACACACACACACACACACACACCCTTTCTACCCACCCTGAAGCACAGAGGTGACAGAAAAGACTTTCTCAAAGTCAAAAAAAAAATTGGCAGCTGACTGGACTCAACCTCTATTTGTGCAGAGCCTGTTGGCATTTCTTCGAATTATCAGTTTGCTTCAGGCAAATGTATTTGACTGAGCTGTGTTTGTTTTCTAATGAGTGATTTTGACCTTTCAAAGGGCAACATTTGGAGGGTTGTTGTAATTGAGTTGAAAAGGCATACCATGGAACTTCAGGACAAGTTTGTGGCTATTTTGGAAAAGTTATCTTGCTCATGGTCTTTCTCTTAAGTAGTTTTATAATGCTGAGAAAACTGTACACTTCCGATGAGACTTGTCACTGTTACCTTAGCAGGTGTTTGTGCAGGCTCCCCCCAAATTTAAGTAGAATAAGAGGCAGGTTGAATAATCTCATATGTACTAATCCTGATGGTTCTCATGGAGGAAAGAATTTTTTTTTAAACATCTTTATTGGAGGATAATTGCTTTACAATGGTGTGTTAGTTTCTGCTTTATAACAAAGTGAATCAGCTATACATATACATATACCCCATATCTCGGAGGAAAGAATTTTTGGTGAATGAAAAATGTTATTGTTTGAGAACATTCACTTGTTCAGAAAATTTGTTCAGTGCCTGTTGTGTGGCAGATACAGTTTTAATTTCTGTGGTTGAATTGGGCATAGATTTTGCCTGTTGTTTGTGGTGCTGATTGTTTTCAGACTCTTTCTGTATCTTCAATAAAAGACAAAAGATTACTTGACTACATCCACTTAGGACACTATACAACTGTATTGTCCATTGTATAGGATCAGGGTTAGAGGTTAGTTCTGGTAGCATCTTTGCCTGATGGTATCAGTCTCATTCATTTACGAGTATGCCTCTAGAATATAAAATGTGTTTTTGGGAACGGATTTAATGAGAAAGTTGATTCATTATGCAGGAGGGTCATCAGATGATTATATCTTTTAAAAAAGCATCTCTAATGTTCCGGAGTTCTTGGGCCTCAAATGTTGGTTAATCAGTTAAGTCACAGCACTTGAGGAAACTATGACCAATGCAGAAATGTCTTCTGATGAATGCTGGGAGAGAATTTGCAGATGCTGGAGTAAACTTCCTCTAAATAAACGCTCTTACACAAATTTGGAGGTGTTGAGGGATATGCATTTCTTACTGACTGTGGAAAAGTTCATTGAAACTGTTGACATACACCTTTCATTAGTGATTCAGAAACAGTAGAAGTTGTTTTGAAATCACCCAAGTTATAGTAACAGGAAAATAATTCTTCTCATCCTCATCTGCCTCTTCTTCCTCGCTATTATTATTATTATTATTATTAGAGTAGGAACATGGCTTGGGAAAAATCTGTTTGAATCAATAACTCACTTGGCAGACACTTGAACTGATTGAGAGCTATTTTATGTCTCTTTTACTTTCATGGAGGAGAGACCACTGATTAAAAAGCTTGATATTAGAGAGCTCTTAAAAACCAAACAAACAAACAAACCAATAAAACAGAACAGACTTAGGGCATCTCCTGATATCCTGATTTATGTACATATAGTGTATTACAATAATTGATGTTCTTAATGATAACCTTTGACTCATGACAATCATGTGAAACTGGGTTCTGAGTACTCTTCTTATTTGTTTTAAAAAAAATCAGTAAATAGCCTCGGAAGTATATTTGAGGAGGTAGGAAAATGTTTAGGATATAATGTGAGTGAAAACAAGTTACAAAGTAGTACGTATATATATCCTCAAGTTGGTAAAACCCAATGGCATTTTCCAAAATTTTACAGTGAATCTGGGTAACTCTTATAAAAAAATATTATTAGAAGTTGGGGTGGGGGAATCATAATTCTCCACGAAACAGTGAGTCAACCATCTCAAAATAGAGGAGGGGGCGGAGGACAAAATGCAGCAGAGTATTTAATAGTTTAATAGCCTGGAATCATGTCCACATGTTGTGACATGAAAAATGATTATGAAACAGTGTTTATAGTCCTAAATTTGTAAAATGAATGAATTTATAAAACAAGAAGTACACAAAAGTGTGTATAAAAAGTATACAAGATACACGAAATTATGCCAAAAAGACACAACATTTATACAGGAAGGAAAAAAGTATTTATTTAAACTGTATATACACCAGTGGAGCAAACAGAAATCCTCATCCTTCTGGTGTTCTAAAGAAGGGCTGGAAAGAAATATTTCAAAATGGTAAGTGATTCTGACTGATGGCTAAGTTTACTGGTAATTTTTCTTGTCTGTGAGTATCTTTATTTTCTAATATCATTCAGGGAACATCTGTTACTTTTGCAAATGGGGAAAGTAAGAAAAAAATGTAATATATTTCAGGAAGATCTTCACTTACTAAAAGAGAAAACAAAAAATGAGCCTAGAAAGTCACTTTTCTTTCATCTGGGCAGTTGTCTCCACTTTATTGTTTGATAAATGAGCCATTTAAAGATTTTTGTTTTAACCAGGTCTCCTAAGGCAGGCAATGCTTTGTAGCCCGTGGTTGTTACTACTTTAATGATGCAAACTTAAAACATCAGGGCAGCGAGTGAGTGGATGAATGATTCTCGGGCAGTTCTTCACGTCCTCAGATGACACTTAGGAGGTGAGGCCCCCTTGGTCTTTGCATGTGGCTGGCCTGGATGGACACTTAACTCTTGGCTGAGGAATAAACCCAGTGGAGGAAACTCAGGAGCCAAGCCAAGTGCATCATTTTCCCTAGGATGTTAATTTCTGAGATCTAGTCCTTGGAGTTCTGAGAAGCGAGAGGAGTACGTTACTGCAGACCTTCCTTGGAGATTCTCAGTGCTCATTAGCATATTTAAGGTTCTGAGAAATTCTGGAGCAAAGGTAATTGCTGCCAAAGAAGGGTTTTTGTTTTTATTTATTTATTTATTGCCCCCCGCGGTATGTGGGATCTCAGTTCCCCAACCAAGGATCAAACCCGTGTCCCCCTGCAGACCTAACCACTAGACTGCCAGGGAAGTCCCCAAAGAAGGGTTTTTAAAAAGTGGAATCTGACTGACTTCAGTGGAGTGGGGAGCCGGGTGGATGAGGCTCTGAAAGGAAAGAGTAGTCCTTGAAGAGGAGGAGAAAAAGACGTTACGCATTAAGGGGGTCCCTGCACAGATCTGGGAGTGGCATGAAACTTGGAGTTCTCCAAACCTAAGGATGTGGTTTCAACAGTAGTAGTTTTACATGTGCATGAAACTTTTAATGGTTTCCTGAATAGTTGTCCAAGTCTTGAAAAGTATATTTCAATCACATTTTATAAATTACAATGACTTATTTTAAGTCTTAGAGACTTGTGACTTGCAAGTGATTTCAGCTGCATAAATCATTAGTGGAAATATATTTTCATGCATCAGATTTACTTATATCAAGAAACTCCTATTGATTTTCATTTGATGGGTTTTTTAAAATAACGTTTAGAAAAATGAATGATACAATTACTTCTACTCACTGTTTCTGTAAAGTAGAATCATTTGGCCCTGTTTTCTGCTAATGTCTGTACTTTTTCCTTTAAAGCAGTCATATCAAGTGATGAGTCGAGAACCTTAATTTAAGCCCCCTATTTTGAGGAGTTTAAAGATTCCAAGAATTTTTTTTAATTGACTGCATATATGTGCCTTGCTTTGCTAATTTACATGTGTAGCTATTTAGCTCAGAACATTTAAGGACAAAAGCAACAGGATAAGAGCAACAGATTACAACCAAGATTATTATTTTTTTCTGAATAAATGGGGTTGCTTAACTTGGTAGATTATGTGTCCCACTTGTCTTTGTTGCATGGATCTAACTGTATTTTTTTTTTACTTGGGGTATAGTTGCTTCATAATGTTGTGTTAATTTCTGCTGTACAGAAAAGTGAATCAGCTATATATACACACATATCCCCTCCTTTTTGGATTTCCTTTCCATTTAGGTCACCACACAGCACCAAGCAGAGTTCCCCATGCTATACAGCAGGTTCTCATTAGTTATCTGTTTTATACATAGTAGTGTATATATGTCAATTCCAATCTCCCACTTCATCCCCCCTGCTTTTCCCTCCTTGGTGTCCATACATTTGTTTTCTACGTCTGTTTCTGTATTTCTGCTGTGCAGATAAGTTCATCTGTACCATTTTTCTAGATTCTACATATATGTGTTAATATACGATATTTGTTTTTCTCTTTCTGACTTACTTCACTCTGTATGACACAGCAACATGTAAAAGAATGAAATTAGAACACTCCCTAACACCATACACAAAAATAAACTCAAAATGGATTAAAGACCTAAATATAAGGCCGGACACTATAAAACTCTTAGAGGAAAACATAGGAAGAACACTCTTTGACATAAACCACAGCAAGATCTTTTTTGACCCACCTCCTAGAGTAATGAAAATAAAAACAAAAATAAACAAATGGGACCTAATTAAATGTAAACGCTTTTGCACAGCAAAGGAAACCATAAACAAGACAAAAGACAACCCTCAGAATGGGAGAAAATATTTGCAGACGAAGCAACTGACAAGGGATTAATCTCCAAAATATACAAATAGCTCATGCAGCTCAATATCAAGATCTGACTGTATTTTTAGTTGTGTTTTTCTCACACACACACACGCGCGCATGCACACCACTGTTTTCTATGTGGATTTACTTGGATTTTATTTACATTGTATCCATTAAGAAGTGGATGCATGATATACATCTACGGCATTGGGATTCAAGGTTTGCTACCCACTGGTGTACATAAAAGGCTGACAATGTAACTTGCTTTACTGGTGAAATTGCTGTGATGTCATTGCCATTTGTTTGTCACTAAACTGCAAGGATCTGGCTCCCAATAGCACAGACCAGGTATTCATAGCCTGATAGGTTATACTGTGACCAGTTGCTGTGAGTGATAGAAACTCTTTTCTAGGTGTTTATAACAGAGCGATTTTTAAAATGCATCATCATTTCTAAAGAGTAATTTTCAAAAAGTTAAAAAGTGTTGCATGTAGGTATAAAATGAATGTATATCATAGTTTTTGTTCAACTTAGGGAATTAAAGGAGAATTTGAAGAACTGAAAAAAAAAGGAATGCTATAATGAATTTATTAATAGATAACAAAATTGGTTTAAAAAGAGCAATAAAATGTAACGTTTGGATTATCTTTCCTTCCAGGCAGATCAAATTTTATTTGCATTGCTATGGATAAGAATTATTTGGACCTACTGTCTGTTTTATAGAGTTGTAAAATAATAGTCGGTCAAAGGTGAGTAGCCCTATTGACTCAGAAAATCCCCAGAAGGCCCTCTGGGTGATGTCTAGCACTCACTGAAGGGACGGACACCTAGGACTCTCTTTTGTCCATTTCAAAGTCTTGGACAATTTTTCCTGACATCATTAAAAAAATACTTTTCCAGCAATTTCATTCTTTGAGTACTTATAGTTTCAGACTCTGAGATTAATGCTCTTCTAATTTGTTCAAAACTGAGTGACAAGAATATTTAAAATCGGTATTTGGATTTCCAATGTCTTGTTCTGTTACCATTCCTCCTCCAAGCCCCACTCCACCCAAGTGGAGTATTGAAAATAGTACAGTTAAGGTGGTAGCACCATCTGATCTAAGTATTTCCTCTAATGACCAACCAAATAACACTCTTTGCTTCTTACTTTCTTTAAGGGAGAGGTAGGGCATTGTAGTATCATTTTATATTTTAAATGAAAAATAGAACAATTGAAAACAATATATAAAATTCTAATATTCTGTGTACAAATGGGATAGCCTGGGAAGTGACACATTTTAAGAGTCTTTACAGGAAAATTTATAGTTCCAATTATGAATTTAATAGATGAAAATTCATTATGTGACAGCCCAGGTAATACAGAATGTTTTCCACCACTGCTCAAAAACTGTGCCCAAAAGTAGAATCCTCCTTGGTCTGAAAGGGATGTGTTGATGTGCCAGAGGTTGCCTGTACTGAGATTATAAACCATAGGAGAGGGTATATAGACCTTCTCATAAATTGACCTTATTTTATAGGTGAGAAACCTGAAGTCTAGAAGAAAGAGGAAGTTGAAAAAAATTCGACCTCAGATTTCTTACTAAGTGATATGAGCTGTTCACTTCCTTAAATTAGTCTAAAAATAGGTGCTTTAATTCTAACTAAACATGTCAATAGTAGGTGTTCACATAAAAATTTAATTTAGGTTACTTTCATAGGCTCTGTCTTTCAGTAATTTTTTGGTAGCAAAAACCAGGTTAGTTTCACTCAAGAAAAGTTAGAGGGGTGAAGGTGGAGATCAGGATGTAGCTCTCCTGAGAATCCCACATTAGGAAGTGGTTCAGGTTCAGCTCTCACTTTCTATGGCAGACTTGGCTCATGACACTTACCCTGACCCTGAGTGTGCCTCTTGACCTTTTACCCCAATATCTAACTGGCAAGTTCCTTTAGAGTTTCTTAATTCCATCTTTTGAGGCAGAGAATCTTGATTGGCTGGCCCCAACTTTTTAGCCAATAAACTCAAGTTGAAGGCTCCTGGCCAGCCTATGAATGGCTGCATTTTGGTCAGGTGTTTCTCCAGGTCCAATCAGCTATGGCTGCGTGTGGGGACTTGTATCGTGTGATACAGAAGATGGCAGTTGAAAAGCAACTGAGCCTAGGTGTGGTAGAATCCCCCAGAAATAGGAGTGGGTAAACTGACACTGTGTTCTGTCTTCTGTAAATTCAATTTTAGTAAATTAGTTGATTCTCAGTTAAAAAAACATTTCTCATAATCTCCCTTGGAACTGGATTTAATGTTTTAATCTGTTTCTATATTGGAGTACATTTGGGATTTCTTTTTAGTTCATCTTATATTCTTATTAGCCAGCTAAATTTTGCCTTTTTTAGGAACACAAAAGACAGTTTTTGTGACTTGCAAAGTTTATTATGGTAGCTTGGTTTGACAATTCATGCTGAATTTTCTTTTGAAGCTCTAATGTTACTGCAAAGTATTTAAAAAAGAAATTAGAAAATTCTCATTGTTGTGAGTTCCTTTAATTTCCATGAAATATTTATTCTCAATATCTGAGAAGAATCCAGAATCAAAAGGCAAGGCATTTGGATTCATTTTTAATGTAGTTCTTACATTGCTGACCTGTATATACTGTATGTTTGGGATATGGCATAACTTATATTTATGAGACTTTCTGACTAGTTAGGGAGAAAGTGTGACTGTTTCAGAGGGAGACTGCTTGGACAATGATAGATTAGATGTGGTGTAGATAATTTTTTAAAAGGCGTTATAGTTTTTGATCCTATTTTACTTGAAACTTACTTTGATAGTGATGTAAGACTGTGTAAAGATGGTTTTACTGGAAGGTAAATTATAATAAAATATTAAGTGGATGTAATTACCAATCCAGAATTTATTGGTGTGCATATAATATTTTGAGAAAAAAGTTAAGTCAGAAAAGAGCATGTGGACAATTTCTTCATTATTGCAAATATGCTTTTTTCCATTGTTCTTACTAAGCCCCGTGACAGACATGGACTAACAGTGTGGGGAGCAGGGTAGGCGAAGGACATTATAGGGAACTGCAGGGGCAAACATTTAGCAATGACTAAATCTTTCGAGGGTGTGTAGTAACCCAGTTTTGGTAATTGACTAAGCGAGAAAAGGAAGGGTGGCTGAACTGAGGGCTTGATCTGATGTAATTGCTAACAGAGAAACATGATAGGGTTTTGTTGGGTGCTCGCCCATGTTTGTCCTAGGTACTGAGAGCATTATATTGGGCTGGCCAAAAAGTTCGCTCGGGTTTTTCTGTAACATCTTACAGAACACCGGTCAAGTGTGGCTCGTGCCCTCGAGGAGCTGTACAGTAAGAATGTACTGTAGCGAAGGGGAGAATAAGACTTCCCTGGAGTGTGGTTGAGCGTGTTCTCCCTGGTGAAGAACACTGGTCCCAGCTGCTAGCAGAAGGAAGCCTTGCAGTATCTCCAGCCAGGAGACTGCGACTTGCAGTCACCATAAACTAGACAGGATGCCTGGGGCTTTGCAACTATAGTTGTCTTCTTCTTTTTTTTAAAAAAATTATCATCTATGACTTTATTTTTTTTAATATAAATTTATTTATTTATTTATTTTTGGCTGCGTTGGGTCTTCGTTGCTGCACGCGGGCTTTCTCTAGTTGCGGCGAGCAGGGGCTACTCTTCATTGCGGTGTGTGTGCTTCTCATTGCAGTGGCTCCTCTTGTTGCGGAGCACGGACTCTAGGCGCTCGGGCTCAGTAGTTGTGGCACGCGTGCTCAGTAGTTGTGGCTCATGGGCTCTAGAGCGCGGTGTCAGTAGTTGTGGCGCACGGACCTAGTTGCTCCGCGGCATGTGGGATCCTTCTGGACCAGGGCTCGAACCCGTGTCCCCTGCATTGGCAGGCAGATTCTTAACCACTGTGCCACCAGGGAGGTCCCGCAACTGTAGTCTTAAGACTGTAAAGGTTCTTTTCCAAGCCAAGCCAAGAAAGAAAGAAAAGGTTCTATTAAACTGTGTTTACTGAGAGTTAAATATTAGAGGAAGAAAGCACTAACTTTGTACTTTGGATTTTGAACTCTTTTAAAGTTAAGATTTAATTTGCATAGCACTCTGTTTATGAGTGAGAATGAGGACACTTTCAGTGGTTTTTCCTATTCTTATAAAGGATAATTTTAATAGAAAATTTAATAAAAATAGGAAATTTTAATTAAATTGATCACGTGCTGTTACTGGTCTCACTATAGTATTCCAGTATAATTACACACCGTTTTCCCCCTGAGAAGAAGCAACTGAATTACAATAATTCAGTTTGGGACAGGGCTGCCAAAAAACGAAGCATGCCTGCTGCCCTTTCTGTGTCTTATGTCTGTGAGCCACCTAGCCAGATGAACCACTGCCCTCCCTGACCTAAGAGGGAGTCATAAGCCTTGAAAGGACTGGCCCTCCTGCACATACAAGCTTGTAGAGTAGGAGTTTGCCATGCCTTCGAGAATGTTGTGAACTTGAGTCTTTTCCTTCCTCAGCTTTGCTTCTGAGGCTCATTCCTTTTTACTTTGAATCTTCTCCTACTTCAGTGTAGTTTTTCTTGGGAGGAAGTCAGCAGTAGTAAAAACACAGGAGTTTGGGTATTGCTATACCAGCCTTATTGTGAATAAGGGAAGGGTACCTTACTCTGTCCCCAGTCCCCCCAGTATCCTTCTGAATGTCACTGGGTTAATGTCTACAAAGATTCTTGCCTTACTGTACTCAGTCTTAATTGAAAGTTTAAAGCCACGGCCATCTAAGTGTAATTTGGATAATTTTTTTCCTGCTTTACTGTACAAGGTGAGCATAGTTAACTCTCTTACTCACTAGTCCCAGAAAGAATTCACATGGTATGTTCACAGCACGTGTCCACTGTAAAATCAAGCCTGCAGCTTTTACTATGCTTTCCCTGTGCCAGAGCTGGTATAGACAATCACCAGAGAGCTCTCAGCTGCCTTAGCAGTTATCTAATCCATAAAAAGAGTCCATCCAGACCTGTTTTTATTTCCTGTCCTCAAGCCACTGGCTAACAAGAAACTTCCCCCCATCTCGCAGAAGGGAGGCATGTTGATATCCTTTGCTCAGGACATATCAGAAACAATTGGAAACCGGAAAATAGTGAAAGAATCACTAAAGGATTTGGAATTGAAAAGCAGATTTGGTTGCTGTCATCTTTAAGCCAGAGCTGTCCTGTGTTTTTGGCATTCAACACAGCTTGACTTGGGACCTTTTCCTACTTCCTCGCATTGAAATCTTGGACAAGTTTTTGACCTTGGACAATTTTCTGACCTTGGACAAGTTATGTGACCTGTTTGGGCCCAGTGTCTGCATTTGATAAATTGGTGATCCTAACCTTTTCCTGCTTTCAGGGTTCTTACAGGATTAAATGTGAAGACATTTCATGATGTCTGACAATCATAGTTATTGACACTGACATATTATTTTGTATTTATCAGTGAGGATGCAAGAAGGCCTTATCACATAGTCTTATAATGACTTTTTTAAGATATTTTATTTCCTTTCCCTCTCAAGTAGCAGATTAGAACATTCCCTTTTTGAAGAGTGTTCTCATTTTGGCCCCCGCTTTTTGAACGTACTTATGATAGAATTAGATACTCAGGCAGGTGTGGTGTATCGTTTGAAGATGACATTATCATAGGTTCCTCAATAAATTTTGGTGGTAATTTGCCTTCTGTATCTGTAACTTTCTCTGAGGGACATCATGTTCTTTAGATTTCCACACTTGCAGTGAGAAAGCATTCAAAGTGGATAAAACAAGTCAACATGTCAGAAATTTACACCTTGTGAAATTTAAGGATTTCTTTTGAAATTTCTCCTTTGCGGTACAGAAAGATGAGTAGGCCTAGTTTACATGTAACAGAACCGTTCAACTTTTTGGTAATTCAGAAGAAAGACTTGATGGAATGTGAATTACTTGGTTCTTTTCTTATAATGATTCATGGGCAGAGGCAATACAATATGTTCTGTATCCAATTACAATGGCTTCTTTTCTGTGAACATTTTCCTTTTTGTTTTTGGTGTCTAGCCCTGCATACAGGCTGTAAAGAGGAGCAGCTTTGCGTCACCTACTAAGTGTTTAACTTTGTGCGCTATACTTTGCTTTGAGACTTAATATCCTTATCTGTCTACAGGCAGATAAGATATGCTGTCTTCAGAGCAATCGGAAGATCAAATGAGATGATGCATTGGTAACTTGGTCTAGCTTGTTAGGCTAGTAGTAGACTAAACATACTTGTTTGGTAATTATCTTTATTTTATAGGTGTTTCTATACCTATAGAAAGGAGGTCCAAACTCCCTTGTCCCCCTCCTCCCTTCCCTCTGCTCCTACTTCTCACATGTCACTTCCAACCGTACATACCTCCTGGACAATAGGAAGAAAGGCCCTTTCCCTGCTATTTATATCATAAAACACCTTCTGTTTCCTGCAGTCTCTGGAGACCCTGCAGGTTGACTTCAAACAACCATGCAACCAGTCAAAACTTCTTCCTCAGACACATCAACATCTTTCTGAAATAATATCTTCTTGCAGTCTGTGACTACTTGCTTCTCTCGCATTTTATTTTGGTCCAGATGCAGAGATTCTTAGACTCTCAGACAGATCCTTGATCCAACAGGCAAAACTAGTGTGTGGTATTCAAAGTCATGGCAGTGGTGACTTTTGGGGAGAGTGGTGGTTAAACATATGTGTTCACTTTAGGAAAATTAAGCCACTCAAGATTTCTGTATGTATAAAATATATTAATACAAATGTTTATTATTTTTTTAAAAGATACTTTTTTGCCTCTTTCTGCAGGTACCGTAATTCACATGTGTATTCACATACGCATTTTTGAAGGGCTATATTTCATTTTTAGTTGAGAAACTCTTCTGTGAAATTCAATGAGGAAGCATTTCTAAGCTTTTAAGATGAGGTGGATTAAAGTCTATTTATAAGCTCTTTGATCATAAACATATTTATATGGTGTGTAGTTTATCACAGGATACTGAATATAAACACGTTGCTACCTTTTTTACTCCTTTTTTACATAATTCTTATGTTTTGAAAACATGCCTTCATGCTTCTTTATCTTTCTCTGTATTGTCAGCGGTTATTTAGCTGAACGGTGAGAAGATAATTTATAAAATATATGATTCTAGAACTCGTGATACCGTTAGTTACACTTGGAATGCAATTTTTTGTTGGCTTGACTTTACATGCTTGCTTCTGCATGGCTTTGCTTTGTAAAGCTTACTCTGAATACCATGACAGCCAGAAATTAGCTGAGAAATGGGAAAGGACAATTTTTGCTATGGCTAGGGAACAAGAAGTAAATAATAGTTACCTTGGATTTTAAGTTTTTTCTCTTATAAGCAGCTCATGACCAGAAGAATACAGTTTAATTTACTTATTATTTTCTTCTAGATTGGAAGGAAGACTGATAAAGAGAAATAACGGGATTCAGGTAAATGGAATTAATTTCTTTATGTACCTTTTATGTTAAGTTTACATTTTTCGTGTTTTCCCATGAGAACAAAACAATTTTTGTGGTCAACTTGAATATATAAGGAATGTTTTGGGGATATAGATGTAATAGTCAAGTACATACTTATACCATTTAATTAATCTAGTTACACATGTATATTTAATAATCACATTTATATAAAACATAATATTACAATTAATACTTTTTTCCTACTTCAGAATAATTTTCTTCCAACTCTTTATATACATATTTGATGTCAGTGTCTTCATTATTGGAGTCACATTTTTGAAGCATCCAATACCATTTGCCAAGCATGTTATCATTTTAGTTGTTTGTGATACAGCACTTTTGGAATTCATGTATGGTGCTATAATTGGAAATTTTATTCCAAGCCACAAGAAAGTATTTGCATAATGTTAGAATAGTTGCTATTTTCACTCTTTCTGTGTAGATGAACATAGGAGATCTCCGCTGTGTAACAGTTTGTAGATTTGCCTTGTTAAATATTCTTTCCTTCCTTTCTTCCTTCCTCCCTCCCTTCCTTCCATCCATTTATTCATTTATTTTATTTATTTTGAGATAATTGCATGTACATCGTTTAAAATTAAACTAGTACTGTAACAGCCGTTCCCTGTTCTTCTTATACTCCCATTACTCCTTTACCCAAAGATGGTACTTTTCAACTCTTTTAGTTATATTTTCTGATATCCACCTACGTATTTCTAAATAGCCCACTGTGTGCATTTCTTGATTTCTTTTAACATTTTAGATATACACATTGATTTCCTGCTGAGGATTTACCTCTCATACACAACGCTTTACCCACAGTACACATCTAGTCTTCCTGTCTCTTGCAGTCATGTTACAGTCTATGGTTAAATACATATTTAATGTTTGCTTTATTATGACTATATCTTGTTTATGACTGAGCTTTGTGAGACTTATATTAAAATGTCTCAGGCCATTCTGCTTTCTAGTTGGTTGTATGTGAGCTATTTTATTTCTCTGGAAAATGTTTGACTCTTTTCTTTATCCCCAGAATTCTGAACTTTCATATTGGAACATATGTCTTATGGCTTGTTGATTTTCATGCTCCTTTCAATTCAGAAACTCATGTCCTCTAATTTGGAAATTTTTCTTATACTATTTCTTTGATAATTTTCCTTTTCCTCCACCCTTTTCTCTGTTTTCTGTCAGTTTGTTAGTTGGATATTTGGACCTACTGGTTTGATTCTCTAATTTTTTAACATCTATTTCTTAGCTATTTTCTAACTTTCTGTGTTTTTCTTTTCTTCTGAGAGGTTTTCTTAGTATTTTTTGAACTTCTAATTTCTGCCAGCATATTTTTAATTTCAAATTTAATTTTTTATTGGCCTTTGAATATTTCTTTAAAAAAATGGGAACCTGTTCTTATTTCATGGATACAGTATTTTCTCTTTTCCCTTGAGAATATGAATTGAATTATTTTGCAGTTTCTGTCTGCTTTTTGAACTTTTCTTTTTCCTCTGTTTCTCCTTTTTATCAACTTGTTTTGGCCCCTGATTTTATTTTATTTTGTTTTTAAAGATTTTTGGGGGGCTTCCCTGGTGGCGCAGTGGTTGAGAGTCCACCTGCCGATGCAGGGGACGCGGGTTCGATCCCTCATCTGGGAAGATCCCACATGCCACGGAGCACCTAAGTCCGTGAGCCACAACTACTGAGCCCGCGAGCCACAGCTACTGAAGCCCGTGAGCCTAGAGCCCGTGCTCCGCAGCAAGAGAAGCCACCACAATGAGAAGCCCGCGCACGGCAACGAAGACTAGCCCCTGCTCGCTGCAACTAGAGAAGGCCCAAGCACAGCAACGAAGACCCCACGCAGCCAAAAATAAATAAATTAATTTATTAAAAAAATTTTTTTGATGAGGACCATTTTTAAAGTCTTTATTGAATTTGTTACAATATTGCTTCTGTTTTATGTTTTGGTTTTTTGGCTGCGAGGCAGGTGGGATCTTAGCTCCTGGACCAGGGATCGAACCCACACCCCCTACTTTGTAAGGTGAAATCTTAACCAGTTGACCGCCATGGAAGTCCCTTGGCCCCTGATTTTAATGTTAGAGGTTTTTCTCAAATTAATGGTGACACTTTAGTTGTCTGTTCATATTTGGGAGTGAGACTATAAAAAGTGGACTGGAAATTTGTTTACCTAGTGGACTTCACTATAGGCTTTTTGGACAGGAACCTGGACGTGTGAGTTGCTGTCTCCAAGACATCAGAATCTACAAATCTTTTTTCTTGGATCTTCCAGTTTCTCCAAAACAGAATCCTCTGTTCACCATTTTGTGGGGTAAAAGCTGGCCTGTGAGGATTTGCGGGAGCCATGTTGGGGGAGGGGGCCAGACGTCTCACCATCCAAGCCTGTAATGCTGACTTCTCGATGCCTCTATTTCAACCTTATCTGATGTCTCTGAGTCTGAAGTCTTGCTGTATGGTTTTCTCCGGAGAGTAAACTGCTTCCTCTTATGGAAGTAAGGATGGTTAGGCTGACTTTACTAGTTGGGGAGAAGATCTGGAGTTCTAACTCCTTTTTGGTTGTTGTTTACATCAACACAAATGTATTACCTTGCAGTTCTGTAAGTCAGAAGTCTGACATGGGTCTTACTGGGCTAAAGTCAGGGTTGTCCGCAGGACTGCCTTCCTTCCTAGAGGAGAATCCATTCCCTTGCTTTTCCCAGCTGCATTCCTTGGCTCTCTGTCCCCCTCCTCCCTTTTAAAGGAGCAACAGCAGGTCAAATACATCTCATGTTGCATTTCTTTGACCTCCTGTCTGCTTACCTCTTTCACTTTTAAGGACCCTTATGATTACATTGAATCTGTCTAGATAATCCAGGATAATCTCCTTAATTTTTTTACTGTGGTTAAAAACACAATATAAAATTTACCACCTTAACCTTTTAAGTGTATAATATAGTAGTATTAACTATATTCAGATTGTTATGCAGCAGGTCTCTGAAACTTTTTCTTCTTGCAAAACTGAAACTACACCCACTGGACAACTCTCCTCTTTCCCCTGCCCCAGCCTCTGGTAAACACTTCTATTTTCTAAGAGTTTGACTACTTCAGATGCCTCATATAAGTAGAATCTTCTAGTATTTACTTTTGTGATTGGCTTATTTTACTTAGTGTAATGTCCTCAATCAAGGTTCATCCATGTTGTAGCATATGATGGGATTTCCCTTTTTTTTTTTTAAAGAGTAACTAATATTCCATTATATGTATATGCCACATCTTCTTTATCCATTCATCTGTTGATGGACATTTAGGTTGCTCTCACCTCTTGGCTACTGTGAATAATGCTGCAGTGAAGATGGTTGTGCAAATACCTCTTTGAGATCCTGCTTTCAATTCCAGGCAAGGGTTAATACACCCAGAAGTGGAATTGTCGGATCATGGGGTAGTTCTATTTTTTAACTTTTTGTAGAACCTTCATGCTGTTTTCCATGGAGTGGCTGCACCATTTTACATTCCCACCAACAGTGCACAAGGGTTCCCTTTTCTCCACGCCAACACTTGTTGTTTTGGTTTTTGAGAGTGGTCATCCTCACAACTGTGAGACGGTATCTCATTTGGTTTTGATTTTCATTTCCCTGATGATTAATGATGTTGAGGATACTTTCATATGCTTGTTGACCATCTGTACATCTTCTTTGGAGAAGTGTCTATTCAAGTTTTTTAACTGGGTTATTTGGTTTTTAGTGTTGAGTTGTAGAAATTCTTTATATATTCTGGATATTAATCCCTTATAATATGTATAGTTTACAAATATTTTCTTCTATTTCATAGGTTGCCTTTCCACTCTGATTGTTTCCTTTGCTGCACAGAAGTTCTAAAGTTTGATACAGTCTCATTTGTCTATTTTTAAAGCTTTTGTTGCCTAAGCTTTTGGTGTCATAGCCAAGAAATCGTTGCCAAATCCAGTGTCATGAAGCTTTCCCCCTATGTTTTCTTCTAGGAGGTTTATAGTTTCAGGTCTTACATTTAGGTTTTTAATCCATTTTGAGTTAAGTTTTATATATGGTATAAGGCAAGGGTCTAACTGCATTTTGTACAGACTTTAGTCAGTCTCCCTCTTCTCAGCTCCTTGCTGTCTTCTCCCAGGAACCAGAAGCTGCATGTCCTGAGCCTTTCTGGAGCATTCGGCTGGATTTTCGTTTGCTTCTCAAGCTTCGTTTGCTTCTCTTTCGTTTGCTTGCCTGTTCTGCTCTGCTCTGTTCTGCTCAGCAGTCATCTCTGCCTTCAGCTTCCAAAATGCCATTGATGTCTGTTGTCTTCACTAATATACTTTTCTGTTCTTTTTGTCCTTATGGATTTATATCTTTTGTCCTCTTTGCTATAATTTTAATGGGGTTGAGAAGGAAGTAGAGATAAACAGACCTATTCCATTGGGCATCCATAATCCCCAAATCCATATTGCTTTTTAAAATGATATTTAAAAAACTTTTAAAAAATGATACCTCATATTTGCTATTGTTAGATCCTACCACTGAAAATAATTGTTCAGTCTATTTCTTTGCTTCTCTTTGTTAACCAATTTCTGTCAAGGGACCTATAAGCATCCAAAGCTAGCATTAATTAAAGTTATTTTCCCAAACATTATTTTATTATTCAAAAAAACCAGATTTTTGTTTGTAATATGAGACAGTGAGGTCTTGAATATAAGGTGACACCCTATTTCCTGAGTTATACTTTTTTTAGGTGGGCGGAACCCTTGATTTATCTTTAGGTATATGCACTGTATGTTGGTATCATCAAAAGATGATGTTCTTTTATATAAATATATTTTACTCTGAAGCTTTTTTAAAAAACTTAATTAATTTATATTTGGCTGCGTTGGGTCTTCGTTGCTGCATTCGGGTTTTCTCTAGTTGTGGCGAGCAGGGCTACTCTTCATTGCGGTGCGTGGGCTTCTCATTGCAGTGGCTTCTCTTGTGGAGCACGGGCTCTAGGTGTGGGCTTCAGTAGTTGTGGCTCGTGGGCTCAGTAGTTGTGGCACATGAGCTTAGTTGCTCCGCGGCCTGTGGGATCTTCCCAGACTAGGGCTCGAACCTGTGTCCCCTGCATTGGCAGGTGGATTCTTAACCACTGCGCCACCAGGGAAGCCCACTCTGAAGCTTTAATTGAACACTTTTAAGCTAATGTAATGGCAAGAGAGTCCTTTTTGTTTGTTTTTAGTTTGTGACAGTGGCTTTCTATTGACTGTGTTTGATTATTTACAAGGATAGTGCTATTTCTTACAGATAGGATAAAGATTGGTTAAAATGGGAGATTGCTTGGTATGACTAGGTCCTTAGGGACTATCAAGAGTAGTTTTTTATTCCAAGAATTGTTTCCTCACAAAGTTTAGCCTGTTAGTTGTCTTAAGATAGGAACCCAGTTTGGTCCATGCAAATCCCTAGGATTTTTATCCTGGGGTCCATGGATGGGCTTCAAAGAGTTGAAGATCCTCCTGAAATTTGAGTGGTAGTAGAATAGGCTTAGCTATCATCAGATATTCAATGATGAGGGGTTTGTGTGATCCTGAAAAGAGTTGAGAACCCACTTCTAATAGATTATTATAAAGAAGAAAATAGAATGTTGCTGATTAAAAGAAACACGATCAAAATGAAATGCCACCTTGCTAGATGCCATTAGATTCCACATTCTTTCACAGGTAACTACAAATGACCGTAAATAGGGACTAAATGAACAACTTTCTTTGTTCTTTGTCAGATGCAAAACATTATCTCTATCTTCCTGGTTATGCACACACCCATTTACACACGTATAACTATGAAAGGTATCATTCGTGAGGGTAATGTTTTAGCCTAGAGAAATGACCACCTTTTTATCAGTCAACTTGTAAAGAGGGTAACTTAGGAGTTACCCTTTGTTTTCATAGTGAAACTGCTATACTTTATTTGTGAACATCAGTTATTTGTTGAGAATTAAAGATAGTAGATAAACATACAAAAGGAGAGATACCTGTATGTGATAGAGGGTTACAGACTTTTGTTTTCAGTTAAGAAAAGATGGGATAAGTTTATGTTATGTATACTTTACGACAATTTTTATTAAAAGATCGAGGAAAGAAAGAAAGAAAAAAAAGGAAAAAGATGGGGGTGACAAAAGATGGGGTGGGAGGTGGGGAAAGTCAGTTGTGAATTTTTGTTTCCAGTCTAATGCTTGAAAACTTAAATGCTTTTCTTTATAGTGAGGTGTCCTGGATTGATAAGGTCAATTTCAATGTAGGAATTTCATGATTCCATTTTCAAAGTGGTTAAGCTTAAATTGCTCTTCTATTCTAGGTACACCATTGAGTTCTTTGGGATGCACAGAAGTGTCTGGATGGGAAGCTTATGAAATAGAAGACAAGACCCTGCCTCAGGAAGTGTACATGAGAATAAGTTTAAAGGAATCCAGCGATAAATGCAAAACAGTAGCTGTTGGAGGTATGTCATGACTTAGAGCTTGGATTGAACCTGGTGTGGCACACTCTGTACTAAGTCAAGTTGAGCCATTCTCTGGGAACCTTCTTAGAGCAGAACCTCACCCTCTGGCCTCAAATACAGTAGTGGCTATTGTTCTCTGAACTTGACTGTGTAATGGGATGTCACTCTTAACTCTTTCTTAAGCAACTCTTGACTCAGCCCTTCTAGAGTCCTTCCTATTGCCTGGCAGACAATAAAGATGACAGTAAAAAGGCAACATTTGACTATGGACAAATGAAAGCCATAATAAATTTCTAGCCGGATACCTCACTGCCTTCTCTTCTGGGAATGGGACAGTCAGTATCAAAGCTCAATGAATGTGTGTCCTTTGAATCAGCTGTTACTTACTGGCTTTTCTCTACCCTGTTTGACATCAAGGCCATATCTGAGTCTGACTGGGTGATAGCTGCATCTGATTCACTGGTTCCCTGTTAGTCATTGAATTTGACCTGCTTGTCTCCTTGACCCCTCAAGTTACAGTGTTAAGTGGTTACTTCATTTTCTTGCTTAGAGCGATAATTCTTTACTCCTCAACCAACTTTATCATCAAGGTCAGGGTAATGCATTATTTCACATCCTTCGACCTTCAGTGATGTATGGCTTTTGATGCACTGGCTCCTTTTTTATGGCATAGCCTATGCCATGTTGTGTGTCATCTTGATCCTTTAGGGGTTCTTTTTCCCAATCTACCAATATAGAACACTTTAAATATACCCTGTGCCAAGTAGTGTATATCTTCGATCATCATACCATCATGAGAACATTAAACAAGTCCCACTTTCTAGATGAGAATGCTGAGGTTCCAAGTGGTTAAATAACTGGCCTACTATTTCTCAGAGAGTAAATGGCAGAAATGGGATTTATAGCATTTAATTAGCATATTAAAATCAAGTATTTTATAATTTTACTGAGAGTATATTATCGGTATGTGACATTATTAAAATATGCCCTCTTTCTAACATACGCTCTGGGGCTTCCCTGGTGGCACAGTAGTTGAGAGCCTGCCTGCCAATGCAGGGGACACGGGTTCGAGCCCTGGTCTGGGAAGATCCCACATGCTGCGGAGCAACTAGGCCCGTAAGCCACAACTACTGAGCCTGCGCGTCCGGAGCCTGTGCTCCACAACGGGAGAGGCCACAACAGTGAGAGGCCTGCGTACCACAAAAAAATAAAAAATATATAAATAAATAAATAAATAAATAAATAAATAAATAAATAAATAAATAAATAACATACGCTCTGACGTCTTTGTTGATACATTCTGAATTGATTATGAAGGCAGTATAGGAAGTGTGAGTGGACTTTGATGTTTCTGATACAATCCTGTTGTGTCTGTGACATTTGTACCAGTACCCAGATCCTTTCAATATAGTTAGTGAAGATGATAAAGACAAGGAATGATGAAATTTTGCTAGAAATCTTCTCATGTATTTCACAAATTTGTTTCAGAGCCTGAATCCTTTAAAATGTAGGACATGTATTCGAGTGCTTAGTCTTGGTTCAAGTGGTCACTTTCAGTATGTATAGCTGGGAAGTTTCCCTGAAGGATGTGAGTTTTAAGTTTAAGTGAGTTTAGGAATAAATCGTATCCACTTTTTTTTTTGTCCCCAATAGTGGGCAACATGAGTTGAAAATCTGTGTATTTAGATTTCTGAAATATTTTTATTAAATTAGCAGAGGCTATATATACTGATAAGTATTTTAAATCCTCACTAAAATCCTGGGAGGTTGGTGTGGTAACCTTCTTTGAAAGATGAATAACCTGAGGCTTGTGACATTATGAAACTTGCCCAAGCCCGTGCAGTTAGAGAATGGTAGAGCCAGAACTTGAACCTAGATTTGTCTGATTTCACGGACTGTGCTTTGAACAATTACGTTGCCTCACTGATTAGATGGTGGTGACATTTAGATTGCAAATGTGGCCAAGGATTTTTTCCTGCTTTACATTAATACAAAGGCAGTCTTAAAACAAACAGTTAAATAAGCCTCACCCTCACAGAAGCAGAGGCTTCTAGATAGCCTGGTGTTGTCACTGATGGGGTTGCATCCAAACAGTGACAATTCTGTTATGATGGACTGAGAACTGGGAGGTGTGCCTTCCCGGCTGTGTGTCCTTTCCCACACTGAGCCTAGTATGCTGCCGGGAGCAGTTAGGCTTAGCTCACCTGAGCTGTTGGTGAGCAGCTGTTCCTTCCAAAGCAGTTGTGGCTGGAGTTTGGCTACAGAATCACACAGCTCTTGCATTTGTATATGAGTCTCAAAATTTATGAAATATACAAACCTTAGAACTTCAGGTTTATTGTACCAATTTTACTAAAAGTAAAAAATTTTTTGATTTTAAATTTACTTTTTTCCTAATTCTAAACAGAAAATTTGATGAGCATTAACAAGTTCAAACAACAAAATACAAACCACCACTCAGAGGTAGCTGCTGGTAATATTTTGGTGTGGATGCTGCCAGTTTTTTTTCTTACAACTACGTATACCTTGTAAAAAGTACAAAATTAGGATTATAGTGTTCTAGATCTTTTTTTACTCAGTATAACTTCAGCGTTTTCCCCCTGTTTTTAAGTTTTCTTTTACAACATGCTAAAAAGTGGCTACAAAGTGTTCCATGTGGGTAATAACATAAGTTATTCCATCTTATTATTAGGTAGACCTAATCCTCATTCAGTTCAGTTAGTACCCCTCCAGATTAGGCCACAGTGGTAGGACAGAAGTATTAAAATAAACAAGAACTCCATAATTGCCACTAGTTTTTATATATCTTATAAAATAACTAATGAGGGTTAAGATATGATGAGAAAACCCAGATCACTTCCTCTGTCACATTATACAGTGAACCTGACTTGTAAATTTCCCAGTACAAATGCATGAAGGGAGTACTGGAAATTCCCTTTAGGCTTGTAAATTTTGAAACCTCCTTTTTCTTTTATTGAGGTAACCCATCTATGACAAGTAACTTCAGTTTTCCTGTGGTTAGAAGAAACTTCTCAAATTCTTATTTGCAGATAGTTTGGCCCTACTAGTTCCGTAATGTACTTGATGCTTCATGTACTAGTTAACTAAGCATTTTTTCCCCTCTTTTTTTTCGCAAGGAACCCCAGGCCTCATGAGTGATGCTGCTTTACAATTCTTAGAAACATTCACCATGCAGTACAAATATGGCTTCTCCTGAACTGAAGTTCTGTGCTCCTAGGGGGTCAGAGTTCTCAAATGGTGATTACAGCTGAGATGGGTCAACATTTAATAGATGCATTCTACTTAGTCTGACATGAAGCTGGGTCTATAATGTATTGTTCCTTTTTATTCTTCTCTAAAGGCATCACTGTTAAGTTAAATTACCATCATTATCATTATATCATCATCCTCACCAGGCCAGTGCTTTTCAGACATGGTTCCTTATTGCCCTTGAAATTCCAACATACCTGGGAGTGGGTTACAGGTGAGGGAGGAGGGCAAGGCCTTTGACCACCTTCTTGTCTCATCGACCGACAGCTCTGCTTTTATATGTTTTATATAGTGAACTTCCACAGAGTTTTGTTTAAAGAAAGTTTTGTTTACTTCCTTAAGGAAGGAAAGACTGCGAATCACTGTGGCGTAGTGAACCTACAGGAGGATGAAAAAGAGAAAGAAGATAGATGTTTGCACAGTATTACTTCCAGTGTTCATTATGCCTGTAATTCTCCTGCAGGGACACAATCCCTCTTGGGTTTGGAACTTAACCATAGGCCCTCCAGTTGGAATTCCCATAGACAGACCTGCTTTTAGGGCAGTGGTTTCCCTAGAGGTGCCTCAGAAGTTCTAAGGTTAGGAGAGATGGAGTGATAGCCTTACAGTCCTTGGTGGTAGAAAGTAACTTTTGGTGATGGGGTCAGTGAATGGCACTAAGTATACCCCTGCAAGGTTAGCCCTGGGGGACTGGTCTCTATATTCTGGTTGATGTGGGTAGTGTGAGGGCATTCTTGCCATCAGAGTGATGTGTTGCGTGATATTGAGCCTGACAGTGTGAAATCTCCTTTATCTATTTCTAGATTCTTTTAGAGCATTTTGGGTGGGCTGTCTTAAATTGAAGATTGATATGAATGAATCACAGAACTGACCCCTCTTGAATCAGGCACTTTAGCTATGTTTGTGCCACAGCTCAGTGGATTAAGTAAAGACTTTCCCTAAAGACCAGCTTGGTAATATTTTTTAAACAAAATTTTGCTCCTTTTCAATTTTTTCTTTAGTGAGATATATTAAATATACTTATTTTATGCTGATAATTCCAGTATTTGAATTCTTTTCAGATCTGATTTCATTTGCCTGTTTCTGTTGGTGCTCATTCATAGTATCGTATTTCCTTGTGTTTATGATTTATTGGCTGAACTCATGTTCCTTGCAGTTTTTATCTGTGTGAGTTCTTTAGGGTCAATATTAAAGATAGGTTTTCCCAGGGAGTATTTATATTTGCTTCTGCCAAGTACCTGTAGGTACCATCAATCTAGACAGTCTTTAAATTAAATTCTCTGCTTGAGCTTTCTTGAAGGATACAGTACGAATTTAGACCACAAAACCACATGAGTACTAGTTGTTGGCTGTGAATTCTCAAGGGAGATTTTCCACCCAGACCACTGCCATGCCTCACCTCACCCCCCAAAAAGGTGCTGGGGATAAAAAGCAGTTTCTCTTCTCTTTTGATGGAGCAAGTTTACTTCTCATTCATTGCCCATATCCTGAGGGTATAGTTTTGTAAAGTTCCAATTTTATGCCAGGAGCTCTTAAACTCACCAGCTTGAGGAGTCTTGGTTTTATCTACTCTCTTGCTCCATGTAATTGTTATAATAAGTTCAAGGTGACCAGGATTCTGGTTTTGTTGCTTTCTTACTTCCCAGCTTTCCTACTTTGACTGTCTCTTACTTTATTGTCGCCTCACTGGTACGTTTAAAAAGACGTTATATTTTCTTCTTTATTTTTATTTGGGAGAGTAGTTTAAGATATCTGTTGTGTCATTCTGCATAAATGGAAGAATGAGTAGGTTTTTTGTTGAGTAGGCGCTTCTAATAGATGAGGTGGGAAGATATTTAGGGCAGAGCTCAAAAAATTATTAAAAATTTAGGTACAAGCCCAGCCTCCCCTTTTAATTTGAGTGTCTGCCATGTACAGTTGGATTGGGTCAGGAATGAGGTGGAGAATAATTCCTTGTAATATGCTTTCTGAGTTGGTGGGGACTTTGATGTCTTTGACACATTATTTATTGAGATGAGATTTATTTTTGATTAATTGTCCAATATTTTCTGATATCCTATAAGTTTACCTTTCTAGGTAAGATTCCTAAGTAACTCCCCCACTTTATGGGGGTGTATCTGTTATATTTCGTTATGTGATATCTGCCATAGGTCCACATGATGATGTCCTGAGAGGCTCTGGTCTATGTTGGTCCATTTATTCAATATTATTTCATTTGATTCTGAATTAGTGGAATATTATTTGAAAGTGAAAATAGTTGCAATTAATATAATCTTAATAATAATTAATATGCCAGTGATACAAAAAAGAAATCAGCCTCAAAAAGAAATTCTTAATGTTATGGTTTAAATGTACAATGTGAAGATCCTGTGGAATCAGTTTTATGATTTGAAAATTCAGCTGCCTTGATACTCTTTGGGCACTAAATAGGAGTTTAGCAAGAAGCATTGCCATCTGACAGAAATATGTAATACGTACATGTGCCACTCACTAACCTAAATGAATTACACACTCTGTTGTGAACTTTAATTTTCTTGTTTTGAGACTCTCACATTAGATTAATGTTGCAGAGGAGGACCTGCTATCAGGGTTACTGATCTAACGCAGGTAGCCTTTCCTGGTCCATCCGTCACTCTGTGTTGCTACATTAGAACACAGTTTCCTGGAAACAGCGATATATTTGGCATGACTTAAACTAATGACTACTTTTTTTGAGCATGTAGCATGGTGCTAAGCAAATGTAAAATGGAATAAATGTTGACTTAAATTGGAAGAAAGCTCAAGTTATGATGATTAGGGTAGGGATAATGATTGCCTGGAACAGTTATATATTTTAGATTATGAAAATTAGTAGTGTGTTTTAAATATTTGCCATGGAAGGAATCAGAAACATACCATGGTAAGCGTGCCAGCTGGATTAATAGCATGATTTGTCAGCTTCACACTTACATAAGACCATATTATGATTAGGAATTTTAAGATTAATATTTGAAGGGCTTGGGGATGTTTATTTATTATGATTTTTTTGAGTAGCTGTGTTTGGAAGTTTTAATTTTGTAAAATGTGTTAGCTTAACAGATCTTCACATTTAGTTCTGAAAACATGGCTGTTTGTTTTTAAAATATTGTAATGTTTACTTTGAATTGGCATTGGTGGAAATAGTTTCTAAGGAGGAAAATGGTTTGCATCCCACGTTATAAATATTTTCAGGCTTTTAAACTATTTGATCCAAAGCATCACTATTTATTATTTTTTGCTCAAAATTTGAGAACTTAGAATTTTCCTAGTGTTTTTTTTTCTTATCACAGTTATATTTTTCAGCAGAGTACATTTCTGAGAATTATATCATTGATATTTTTAATAAGTTGAATAAATTTAGGTTGACAAGGAAAGCTCACTAATTTTAGAGGAATTCTTAAGAAATCCTTTAGTAAAATGAAGAAAGCTTTCTTGATGTGAATAGTCTACTCTTTTTTATGCAGGGGTTTTTAATCTTGGGGCACCCTTTTGATAATTTTTTTAATATCACATTCAAAGATATATTGAGCATTTTTTGACTGCATATATTTATTTCTACCTACATTAATTTGGGAAAGAAACCATAATAGAAACAAAGATTATATAAGTAATAGCTCATTTTTAGAATCTTTTTCTTCCTAAATATTTGGTGGGAAAATGTTAATTATTAATGTATGCACTTTCAAACTTCCACACAGTCAGAAAAGCAATTGTTAAAACAGATATTTGAAGACATAATTATTGTCCTAACATTCTCAACATTCTATTGCTTTTCTCTTCTGTCAAAGTGAATAATCAAAGTAAACTAAAACTTAGTTGTCTTTTTTAGTGATTGGGCCCTGTCTGGGTGAAGAACACATAAATGACATCTCTTTGTAATCCAGAATCTGTTTGTTTTTTTTTTTTTTTGGCTGCACCATGCAGCATACGGGATCTTAGTTCCCCAACCAGGGATTGAACCCATGCCTCCTGTATTGGTAGTGCAGAGTCTTAACCACTGGACCGCTAAGGAAGTCCCCAGAATCTGTTTTCAAACTCACTCCCTTCTTAAACTTTGTTTTCTGTACAGGAATGTATAATGTCTTAGGCTCATCAGGTAGAATAATCCAGAGTGATCTCCCTCCCATGGATTTATAGCAGTTATTTCTTTTTTCCCTCTTTTGCTACTTAATCCTTAGCTGGCCTGTGCCACCTCTGACATCATTGTTCTCATTATTTAAAATAAAAATTCTATTGACAGCTTCCGATAGTCTGAAACTGTTAGAAGATAATAATATCATAATATTATTAATAATAAGAAGAAGATAATAATATCTGCTATGTACTGTGTGCCTTTTAAATCCTAAGGTCTTTATTTACATGATCTCTAATGAGAACCCTGGAACCTTGCAGGGATATTCATGAACTTCCTTCATGCAGCAAACTTTGGGTGTTACATTTATGTTTTAGACCCTCATTTAGATACGTTAGGTTGTGAACAAAGGGAAAAAACCCTAAACAAGCCCCAGACTTGTACCATGGAGCTTATAGCCTAGTGGGAGAAAGAGGCTAAACTAGATGAGTAACTAAAATACATGTGTGCTAGATGGTGATCAGGGTTCTGGCAAAAACTGAAGCAGAGAAGTGGGTGGGAGTGTGGGTATGAGTGAGGTGTGTGTGTGTGTGTGTGTGTGTGTGTGTGTGTGTGTGTGTGTGTGTAACGTGTTTGCTGTAGCACAAATTAGGGAGGGCAGGGAAGGCCTCAGAGGGAAGGTAACGTGCAAGTAATGTCATGAAGGAGGGGAGGGAATGAGTTTGCTCATTCTGGGGCAAAAGCTTCCCAGGCAGGAAGATAGTAAGAACAGAGGCCTGGATACTTTCTTTGTTTCAAATCCAGGAAACCAAAGCTCAGCCTTGCCCAAGGTAACACAGTTCCAAAGCACCGGTTCGCTGGTTCACACCCTGATCTGTCTCAGTCAAAGCCCTCGCTCTTTCTGCTACTCTGGGTGACTCTAAAAGGAAATTTGTATTCATCTCAGGATGCTTTCCAGTTCCTAACAAAGTGCATTGTACATCGTGAGCACTGAAGATCAACCATGCTGCTCTCAAGCAAAAGTAATAGATAGGTAGGTAAACAGATAGATTAGTTTTCTCTACTCAGCTAGTAGAACCTCAAAATGATAACCTCTTCCTCAAATCTCTTAAGAGGATTAAGAAAAAACTTTTAGCAAGCTACCCTTTCTGCTTTTTCTTTTCTTTCTTTGAAAAAAATTTTTATTAGTATTTTGCTTTAAAAATCTCTGTTCTTGTTTATTTGTGAGATTTCAAGAGTACACTCCTAATTGTGTACAAACTGACACAAGCAGTAGTTTAGAAGGGAGATTATACGACAGTAACAGAGACAGACGGGATGGTTTTTTCTGTGTTCCCTTTAAGAGATATTGCTCTTTTGTTGTTGTTGTGTATGTGGAGCCTGTGAAAAGGGAGTTCACTAGGATCACGGTATACAGTGTCATTTTTAAGTCTGAATAGTGAAAACATTCATTGGTAGCAGATTAAGTGAAGGTATCACGTGGGCTGTGAACCCAAAGACTTGCCGTTGGGGCATCACCTTGTACCGAGCACCATTATACCACTTGTCTCATGTTCCCTCCAAGAGGGATAGCAGATCACTGGTCATGACTGACATTTGGCACTGGCTGCCTGAATTTGGGGTACTAGCTGCGATTTGAGTCCATGTGTGCTACTTTTCGTTCTTGGTCAGAATGAAGAAAAATAATTTTTAAAATTCTTTTTGGATAAAATATTTGTTAACCAGTTTGCTGTTTATGGCATTGTGATTTTGATATTAATTATGGTGAAGTAACCCTGACACTCATTCTTAGAATCCTGACCCAAGTGATCTGATGTGGGGTTTTCTGGTCAGACTCATTGGATTTTAGTGGCTATAAGAACCTAGTTTAATATAACTATTCTAGGGTTATCTTCCTCTTGGAACCAGTTTGTGAGGATGACTGAAAAGTTAGGGTGGAGGCTGAAAGTTTGGCAAGTAGGCTAAGTAGACTAATCATTTTCCTTTGTATGGGCCTTGCCTTCTTTTTTGTATAAGAAAAGAGTTACGTCAGTAAAGAGTGTGAGATTGTACTGAATTGATTCAGGTGACATTTGAGGGAAACATTCTTGTTCCAAAGATGTTTGTGTATTTCGAGTGGATTTTACGAGCTACTCTTTGAGATAAATAAATGTTTGGTAATCACTTCGTTCTCTGGCCTTGGTAGTAGTTCTATCCAACAGTAGTTCTTGTCTCCTTTTATTCATAGCCTCTATTTGGTGGTGCTGTTTTTTCCACTTTTATGGTATCTTCTTCTTCAAAGTGCTGCTTTGCATGTGGCTCTCCTGGCCTCTCCAACTCATCACTCTCACCTTCAACTCCCAATGATACCTGGATCGGCATCTCAGTTGATCCACTCAAAGAATATACATTGAGCACCTGTTCCCCAGTAGACACTGTTCTAGGTACTGGGATACAACACTGAGCCAGACAAGTGCCCTCTTCTCATTGCATGGGGGTGGGGAGAACAGACAAAGAACAGACAAGCATGTCAGGTAACGACACGTTTTAGGAAGAAACATAAAGCAGGGGTAGGGTATGGAGTGATGGTGAGAATGGCATCTTCCACATGGTGTGTTTGAGTGCTGACTGCAGGAGCAAGCCTCAGTCGGGGGGATCTGAGGAGAGTGGGCTTCAGGCAGAAGAAACTGTAATTGCAGAGACCCCAACGGGAGAGTGTATGAGTGATGGCCAAGGGGCTGGGGTGGTTACAGTGCAGTGAGTGAGGGGAGAGTTTTTGTTTGTTTTTGTTTTTGTTTTTGTGGTACGCGGACCTCTCACTGTTGTGGCCTCTCCCGTTGCGGAGCACAGGCTCCGACGTGCAGGCTCAGCGGCCATGGATCACGGGCCTAGCCGTTCCGTGGCATGTGGGATCTTCCCGGACTGGGGCACGAACCTGTGTCCCCTGCATTGACAGGCGGACTCTCAACCACTGCGCCACCAGGGAAGCCCTGAGGGGAGAGTTTTAATATATGAGTTTGGAAAGGTAGTTGGGGGCCAGCTTATCGAGCACCTCTGTAGGCTGTGATATAGTCTAGCTTTTGCTGTGAGTGAGGTGAGACGGTACCTGTGGTCTTAAGCAGAGAAGTGACTTACGATCTGACGTATGCCTTAAATCCCTCTGGTTGCTGTGTGAAGACTGTCCCACAGGGGACACAAGAGGATGCATGGAGACCAGGTAGGAGGCTATTGCCAAAGTCTAGGCCAAGATGCATAAGCCTGGACCAGGGTGGAAGGAGTAGTGAAGGGATAAGATGTGGTGAGATTCCGGATATATTCCTGAAGGAAGCACATAGAATTTGGATATAAGTTAGAGATGGTTTTGAAAAAAAGAGAGGCATTCCAGATTTCTTCCAAGATTTTGACCTGAGCTGCTAGTAAGTTAGAGTTATTATTTACTGAGATGGGAGAAGAGCACAGGGGGAAAATGTTGTGGTTATAGGGCGGGTGGGGAGTAAAGTCTTTATTAATTAAAATAACTTTAATTATTATTGTTAATAATTAAACAATACCTGTTAGATATCTGAGTGAGAATGTTGAGAAGGCAGCTGGCTATTTGAACCTGGAGTTCAAGGAGTCCAGCCCAGAGGCATCTTTTTAATTGAGAGTTGTCCTGGAAGAGATGGTATTTAAAACCATGGGTTTGGATGGGAGCACCTAAAGTAGTTCTCAAAGTATAGTAGGGACCCATGAGTTCCTTGGACTTTCATAGGGAGGTCAGCAGAGTTAAAACTTTTTATAATAATACTAAGACGTACAGTTCAGTAGTGTTTTCCAGAGACTATGTGTGACATCATAGCAGATTGAATGCAAACACAGTTATGGGAATCTGCTGTTTTCTATTAAGCTAGGTATTAGGGAGATTTAAAAAAAAATGTAAAATGATGCTATTCTTCTTACTCATATATATGTTTTTATTTTGGAAAATGTATTTTCTATTAAAATATGTTATTATATGTTGATAGGGCTTATAGTTGCTTTTAGATGAATTAATAAATATTTAAAAGTTTTCTCAGTTTTTAATACAGTAATTAACTATAGGTATAACCCTCATACACAAAAATTTTTTGAGTTCCTTATCAGTTTTTAAAAGTGTAAAGGGGTCCTGAGACTAAAATGTTTGAGAACTGCTGACCTAGAAAGCAAATGATAATAGGGAGGAGAGCTGAGCATTGAATGAGCCTCTGGGCACTTACAGAGATAAGGAAGAACCCACAAGGATGGGTGAGAAGCAACTGCTGGAAGGAAGTCAGACAGTGGAAAGAGTGTTAGGTGTTCCGGGGGCCAAGTAAAGAAAGAATTTCAAGTGGAAGCAAGAGAACAACCATCTCGTGTGCTGCCGAAAGGTCATACATATTAAATGAAAATCGTGAACCAACCATTGGCTTTCGCAATGTTGGAGGTCATTGTTTATTTTGAATTGGCTAGTTTCAGTAGAGGGGATAAAAGTAGGCTCAGGAGAGAATAGAAGAGAAGGGATTTGTATCACAATTAGAGTACTGAGAGTGAGAATTCACTCACCCCATCACTTCATGTTGAGGCATAGCCTGACCAGCCTTCAGATTTACCTCGGATGGGAACCCACGCCAGGCAAACCACCTATGAGGTTGGGATGGAGGATGTGGGCAAGTGGTACAAGACGTAGTTATCTAATCCCCTGTGCTGTGGAGATAATTTCCTTTAAAAGGTGGAGGGGTTATTTTTTCTCGACTTAAGAAACATGTTTATATGGAGTTAGTTGCTGAATATTTTTCTTTCTTAAAATTATTGTGTCCTTCAAAAGGAATAACTGAATTTATTATATTTACTTCTTGCATTTTATTGATCAATATTAAATATTATGGTTTTTGAGGGAAAAGAAGTGATTTATTTTTCCCCCAGTGAGGTCTTTACCAATTTATATTAAATTTATTTACTTAAAATTTACGGTAATTTCTCTTCCACCCAACTGAGAGCTCTTCAACAATAAGGTGGAAGTTTTTCATTTTCATTGCCCTGGTGACTATCGTCTTGCCTGGAATACGGTAGGAATTTAATATTTCAGAATTGTAAGATATTAGAACATTTGGATTTATGCTTTATAGTTTATTTTTTGAGCGCTTTTTTCATTGTGTTGTTAAAAGTAAACTTTCAATTGTTGATGGGATAAATAAAATTAGATAAAACCTAAAGGGCAGGTTGTTTTTAATTCCTCTAGGTTGGAACAAATATCAAAAAGAGTATTTTGATAGGAAACAGATAATAGTTCTTTTCCCTCTGCTTTGTTTGGGTGTATATTTCAAAAACAGCGTGACTAGGGACTTCCCTGGTGGTCCAGTGGTTAACACTTCGCCTTCCAGTGAAGGGGGTGTGGATTGGATCCCTGGTCAAGGAGCTAAGATCCCACATGCCTCACGGCCAAAAAAACAAAACATGAAACAGAAGCAATGTTGTGACAAATTCAATAAAGAATTTAAAAGTGGTCCACATCAAAGAAAAAATGACTAAACTAAATACACACACCTTCTGTTTTGGGGCTTTAGAATTTGTCCCCCAGGGTAATAAGAGAAATACTTTTGACCTGTAAGAGACCATATCTCCTTCAGAACTAATTCAAAGAAATTTTTTTGTGAATTATCTTTTTTTTTAAATTTTATTTATTTATTTTTTATTTTGGGGGCTGCATTGGGTTTTTGTTGCTGTGTGCAGGCTTTCTCTAGTTGTGGCGAGCGGGGGCTACTCTTCATTGCCGTGCACGGGCTTCTCATTGCAGTTGTTTCTCTTTGTTGTGGAGCACGGGCTCTAGGCACACAGCCTTAGTAGTTGTGGCACTCGGGCTCCGTAGCTGTGGCTTGCGGGCTCTAGAGTGCAGGCTCAGTAGTTGTGTCACACAGGCCTAGTTGCTCCGCGACATATGGGATCCTCCCAGACCAGGGCTTGAACCCGCGTCCCCTGCATTGGCAGTCGGATTCTTAACCTCTGCGCCACCAGGGAAGTCCCTGAACTATCTTTTACTTTGGGTATAATTTTACATACTATACAAGGTACAAATTTTAAGTGAACAGTTCAGTGAACCAGCATCTCTTTCAAGATATAGAACATTTCCGTCGCCCAGAAAATTCCCTTGTGCCATTTCCAGTCAGTTGTCCCAGCACCGAAGTAAATAGTAATGTGATTTCTATCAACAGAGCTTAGTTTTGCCTCTTGCAGAACTTTGTAGAGTTATATAGAATGTACTTGTGTGTCTGGCTTCTTTGGCTTCACTTAATGGTGTTTTTGAGAGTCATACTTATTGTTATGTGTATCAATAGTCTCTATGTTGCTGAGTAGTATTCCATTGTATGAATTTACCTATTCACCTATTGATGGACATTTGGGTAGTTACAACTTTTGGCTATTGTGAATATAACTACGGTGAACATTATTATACAAGTCTCTTTGTGGACATGTTTTCTTTTCTTTTGGATATATACTTGGAAGTGCATCACTGGATAAGTATATGTTTAATTTTATAAAAAATTGTCAAACATTTTCCTAAAGGGGTTATATAATTAAACATGCCCATCAGCAATGTATGAGAATCTCCAGTATGGTCCAAGCCTTTGCCAACACTTGCTATTATTATCATTCTTTTCAGTATTAGCATTCTAGTGGGTGTGATGTGGTATCTTGTGGGGTCCTGACTTCCTTTATGATAATGATGTTGAAAATTTTTCATGTACTTATTGGCTATTCAGGTGTCTTCTTTTATGAAGTATCAAGTCGTTTGCTATTTTAAAGATTGGGTTGCATGACTTTTTTATTCTTGAAGTATAGTATAGTGTAGTAGTTTTTTATGTACTCTAGATACAAGTCCTTTGTCAGATATATGTACTGTAAAGATTTTCCGGTTGGTGGTTGCTTTTTCATTTTCTTGATTATGTCTTTAAAAAAGCAGAAGTTTTAATTCTGATGAAGTCCAGTTTATCAGCTTTTTCTTTTATCCATAGTGCTTTGCCTACTTAATGGTCACAAAGACATTCTCCTATGTTTTTCTGCTCTATAGATTTAGCTCTTATGGTTAGTTCTATATGAGGTGTAGAGGTCAGGATTCATTATTCTTTCCATATAGATATCTATTTGTTCCTGTCTAATTTGTTGAAAAGACCATCCTTATACCCACTGCATTATTTTGGCATCTTGGTAAAAAAAAAAAATCAGTTGACCATATATGCGTACCTCTATTTCTGGCCTCTTTTCTGCTGTGTCATTCTATTCATCTGTCCTTACACCATTATGGTATTTTGTTAGTGTCTTTGCCTGGTTTTTGTATCAAGGGCAAGTTGGTATATCCTTTTCCACCTATTTATCTGTGTCTTTGCATTTAAAATACATCTGTTTTAGGTAGTATGTAGTTGGGTATTACTTTTTAATGTCTTCTGACAATCTCTGCCTTTTAATTGGAATGTTTAGTCTATTTACTGTAATTATTGATATGGTTAGTTTTATATCTACTGTTTTGTTGTTTCCTATTTGTCCCATCTTTTAGACATTTTCTTTTAATCCTGTATCTCCTTTTCTCCCTTCTTTTTGTTTAGTTGAAAATATTTTAGCATTACATTTTAATTTCTCTCTTAGATTTTCAGCTACACCTCTTCGTATGATTTTTACAGTCTCTCTGCAGATTATAATATTCATCCTTAATAAAAAGCCTTTTTGAATTAATATTTTACTACTTTGTATAAAATGTAAGAAACCTACAGTATGGTTTCATTTGCCCGTCCCCATCCATTGCACTGTAGCCTTCATACAATTTATGTCCATATATGTTACAAAATATACAATTCAGTATTATACTTTTAATACAATATATGCTAAGTATATATAAAGTATTTGTATACACAAACTATATTTTATACAGTATATCTAATAAGTATGTCATAAGGGAATTAAGAGAAATAGTCTTTCATGTTTACCTACACATTTACTATTTCGAAGGTTCTTCATTCCTTTCTGTAGATTAAAATTTACATCTGGTATCACTTCTCTTCAGCTGAAGAGCTTTCTTTAGCATTTCTTGCAAGGTAGGCCTATTGGCAACAGATTCTCTCAGTTTTTATTTATATGGAGATTAAAAAAAATTTTCCTTTATTTTTGAAAGATAATTTTGTTGTAGATAGAATCCTAGGTTGATAGTTTTTTCTCTCCCCTTCTTTCGGTGATTTGAAGATTTTTTTGTCTTCTGGCCTCTTGTTTCTGATGATATGTCCGCCTTCATTCTGATTATTGTTCTCACGTGTAACATGTCTTTTCTGGATGCTTCTAAGATTTTGTTGTTGTTGTTATCTTTGGCTTTCATGGCTAGGTGAGGTTTTCTTGTGGCTGAGTTTTCTGCTTTTGTGTGTTGCTGGTTTTGCTCCATTTTGAAAATTTCTGGTCTGTGTTTCTTTACACATATTTTTCTGCCCCATTCTCTCTACTCCCCTTTAACATGTAAATTAGACCACTTGATACTGCCCCACAGGTCATTGAGACTCTTTTAAAAACATTGTTTTTTTTCTGTACCTCAGCCTGGATTCTTTATACTGACATATCTTAAAGTTCACCAGTCCAACCTGTTCACTGTTGTGTCCAAACTGCTATTAATCTAATCCAGTATGTTTTTATTTCAGATATTGTAGTTTTAAGCTCTAGAACTTCCTTTTTTATTTTTATTTTTTGCAGTTTCTATATGTCTCCTGAAATTTCCTATTTCTTTACCCATTATATCTATCTTTCTCTGCAGATTCTTTTAATATGTTTATCATTGTTAGAGTTCTTGTCTTCTAATTCCATTTTCTGGATTATTTATAGATCTATTTCTGTGCACTGATTTATCTTTAACTATGGAGCTGCATTTTCCATTTTCCTCACATATCTATTAATTTTTAATTGTATGCTGGACAATGCAGATGCTACATTGTATAGATTTGGGATTCTGTTGGGTTTTGTTCAAACAAGTAATTAAGTTGCGAATCATCTTCAGTGTTATGTAGGCTCATTTTTATGTTAGCTGTTTCCATTTTGCCTGTATTTCCCAGGAAATATCCTATAGTCGGGGTGTTCTTTATTTCTTAATCCATGTTGCTTCTGTGGTGTCTCAGGAAAGTCTCAGGCCTTTGCCAGACTCCTGAAACCTGCCATGCCACATCTTGAGCTTTAAACTCCTCTAAGGTAGGCAGCTGTTAGAATATGTCAGCTTTCAGAAAACTTTTCAACTGTTGTTTTTTTCTCTGGGATCCTTGGAGTCTCATAGCTCTGGGTTTAGCCAGCAAGTGTAGAATTTATTTGCAAATTTGGGGCTTCATATATAGGCCTGACTTCCTTATTTGGGAGATTTTTCCTCTCAGTTTTTATAGCTACCTTGACAGGTCTATATTCTGACCAATAAGACTGTGGTTTGCTGCTTGAGTTCCATCTGCTGTGACATAAACTTGGTTGTGCCCTCACAGAATAAGCTGTATAAATGTAAATTACCATTCAGTGCGGTTCCCTTATTTAAGGGCTATAGATTATCCACTTTCTGCCTGCTTTTGGTTATTTTCCAGTGCCTTCAAAGTTGCCTTTTATATTTGTCCACAGTTTATAATTGTTATTGGATGGAGGGCAGTTCTGCCATCATAAAGCCAGTCTCTTAAAGGATCTGTTTTGTGTGGTTTATTTCTGTCATTTCTAAAGAGGTGTTGAACCTCATTTCCATTTGGAGTTTAAAAATACCTTCAAGTCATGCATAATGGATGTTTGTTCCTGGCCGATAACACGTTGTTTAGATATAAGACAATATTTATGAAATGATTGGTATTTATGAAAAGAAATATAAGATATTAAAGCATACTCTAAGATGGGAAATTTGGTAATCTTCTCTGACTTAGGCATAGGCTGATGTTAGATAATCACAAGAATTCTAATTAAATATACTTATTATATGTATTTAAAGACTCTAGTGTAAGCACTGGAAATAAATTTCAAGTAAGTACTTCAGCATTCCTAATGTCTGACTGCCAATTTCTGACCTATATAAATAACCTTTAAGAGAGAGGATATCAGTTTTGAAGTTTCTATGTGCCCCTAATGCATTTGGTCACTAAAATTGGCTAGGTAAGTTAGTGCAGTTCTCACAGTCCAAGAGTAGAAAGAAATTAGGCCAACTTAAAATATATCATGCTCCAGGAAAAGTAAGGATGTAGTTAGAAACTGAAATTAACACCCTCAGCATTGGTACTATTTTGCTTTTGTCTGCTGATGCTCACCATGGTAGATGTATCATCATTATGATATTGGTAGGAATGGGTGAACATTTAAGGAGGTCAGAAACTTTTTTTTCTTTACACTGTCAGCAAAGCTATGTTAAATAATAACAGCATTGCCCTGTTTCACATTTTCCCTATGTATACTGTTTCTTTCAAACAGCTTTGAAGTATTGTCTAATCAGCAGGGATTTTTGTTTTAAATAACTTTAAAAAACTTTTTAAAATATATGTGGTCATTGTATAAAAAGAAGAAAACACTGGTAAATAAAAAGAAAAAAATTAAATTAATCCAAATTCCTCTATCAGGTACAGCCACTTTGGGGGGCATACACCCTTTTAGTTATTTTCCTGTTTTATTTACAAAAAGGATCATACTCTATGTATTTTATCATCTATTTTTTGCCCAGGTATTTCAGGCAGTTCTATAGGTATGTGAATGTTTGTGCTTCTGTACATGCTGTGTGTATTTATTTAAGCAAAAAGAAATTATGCAGATACTTGTTTTAAATCTATCCAGCTAAATATTGTTGAATATACTAAGGCCCAGTATACTGAAAATTTTATCATTAACTGAAACCACATTTGCATTTTTTAAAAAATAAAACTGATGGGCATGAGAGGAACTTCTTTGTAGCTTCTACTTTAACAAACCTAAGAATGGGTAGCCTCCTCTTATTCTTTTTAAACGTGAGGGCAGTTCACTTACTGGCACCTAGTCATAGCCTTCCCTCTTCAGCTTTATCACATCGTACATTGTTGAGGCTGGAAAAGCCCCAAAGTTGCCCTGCAAAATCATGCATTGCTGATCATCACCAGCTATATACTTAGTCACTCAGTGCAGAGTGTCATTTTGAAACACTCAAGCCTTCTATTTAATCAAGGTCTCATTGCCAGTGTTGTATCTGGGCGTTGAACAAGGCAGGTTTCTGGAGTTTATAGACTAGAAGGGAAGCAGACATTAAGGAAGGAATTATAGGTGCACTGAGAGTAATGAAGAAGTTCAGTGTCATAGAAATGTGTGGTAGGTGTCTTGACCTCACCTGGCATGTTTGAGAAGAGCTTCTTGGAGGAAAAGATGTTTAAATTGTCACCTAAATAAGGAGCAAGATTTAGGTAGGAAAATGGGACAGGAAAAGTCAGGGAGAGTTTTCCAGGTGGAGGAACTGTCAGAGACGGAAACCATGATTCATTCAGATGCTTCTGTTCCTCTCAATTTTCTTTCGTAGTTACTTTTGAAACGTTGGGATGATCATAATCACCCATGTAAAATATAGGGTAAGCTTGGACTTAACAGTTCTGTGAGTCATAATCAACACAGTATTTTACAGATAGGTTCTTTGAATGTTAATAACTTTGGATAAGCAGCTACTGAACAAATGCATCACTTCAGTCTCTTAATCAAAAGGCCGTGCTGAGCCCCCAGCAGATTCTGTACTTATGGGGATGGCAGCGCTCAGGGTACTTGCTGCCAGTTGAATGGTTATGTTGTCCCTAGAGTTTTCTCTCTGCTTCTTTAGTATGTCATATGGCCTCCTGTGAAGGCCAGGTGACTGTCCAGGCCAGGCTTTAACAAACTACAGCTGAAAGGCCAAATCTGGCCGGAGGCTGGTTTTTGTCAATACAGTTTTATTGGCACACAGCTATGTCCATTCATTTTCATGTTACCTGTGGCTGTTTTCGGACTGTAATGGCAGAGCTGAATAGTTGTAAAAGATACCATATGCCCTGCAAAGCCTAAAATATTGACTATTTGGTGCTGACCACTGGTTTAGGCATGATCTGTAACCAAATGCCCCCGCATCATTTCTCTGTTTTGGTTGGTGTTTCTTCCCATATTCTTCACGGCCAGTCTGCTGTTTGTTATTTCTGTTGTTCAAATTTTTCTTCCTTCTCTCCTTTCTTACCAGTTATCCCGGGCTGTGCTAACAGATAAATGAGGCTGACACATCTCATTGCATTCTGTCACACTGCATCATGGTCAGTCTTTGTTTCCGGCTCTCCTCCACTTAAATTTTGATCACTACTCATTCTCAGAGGCCTTTCCAATGACTTCTTGCTTCGTGGTGGCCTAGAAGAGAAAAAGCACGAACTTTGGCTCCAATAGAAAAAAAAAAATGTGTTTCACGTTGAACCCTGCCACTTAGAAAGTAGGTTCACTTAGGCATGTCACTGTAATTCTCTGAACCTCAGGTTCTTTTTCTGAACATGGGGATAATGCCACAGCTGCCTTGCATGCATCAGGAGTGCTGCAAGGATCAAGGCATGGAAGTGCCTGTGTCTTCATTTGTCCTTTTCTGTGAAGTTGACAGTGCTGGATGACTGACTTCCTTTACTCATATGCATTTGTGAAAAAGTTAATTTTGCTTTTAAATTTACTGTGGAAGAAATGTGGTCTGTTTTTTATTTCAAAATTTTTGCTTCGGAAACTATTCTTATTAAGTACGGTTTGAATAAGAAAGCATGAAGCTCAAATTATCTGCATTAAAATCTCTCTATAGCCAAAAAAAAAAAAATCAATATTACTGAATGAAAGCCCTTTTAAATGTATGTTTAAAATCAGACGCATTGTATTTCGAGATTAAAGGAAAGATCAAATGATAACTCTAGAAATTAGAGACATTTTTATTCCTGGATGACAGAGTTGTGAGTAGTATTTTTGTCACTGTACTTTCTATGGTAGAAATTGATGCAATTGATAAAAATACAGACTTGGCCAGGCTGAAGATAATATATACTGTTGAAATGTATTACCTGTTTTGTGAAAATAATGCGGCTACCAATGCTAAGGAATTTTCCACTGCCTTAAATTAGGGTACGACAGTAAAGGTTACCTTCGTGGTTTTATTGGTCTGGAAGGGAGATGGTGGTTTGAGGTCCAACACAGATAAGAAAGTAGAGGGGTAGCCTTGTCTTTTAGACGCCACCTGATGATGACTTCGAGGAGCAGGGTCACTAATGACCTGCTCTGCAGATACCGTGTTGAACTGTGTTATGTTCTTGTATCCCTTTGAGGAGGGTTTTTTCTTTTTTTTCGTCTTCTTTTTTTGGTAAAAGAAATATTTGCCTTTTTCACAAAGATCTTTCCACCCATTTCTGCATTAAAACTTAGTGCCAGGGCTTGAGAGGATGGACAGTTGACGAACACCCTTCTTTCTCACCCAATTTTGGGACCAGTGGATAGACCAATGAGAGGTAGACATGCAGGGGTTTATTAGGAATAACCCTGATTCCAGGACTGTGGCTAAGTGGGTTTTCTGATATTTCATGTGAGTGAGACCAATTTCCCCTCATAGTGTGGGAGGGAGCAGCCTGGACTTCCCCCACCTGTGGGCAGGCCGGCTCTGAGAAGGGAGGTACCCTGGAGAGTCTGGGCCACGTTGTCCAGGCCCTTCCCCCAGACTCACCTTTCACATAATTCACTTCTCTCCCAGGAAGGAGGTTGGGAAGGAGACTGGACTGTTGGGCTAGTGGAAAGTCCTCCGCATGGAAGCGTGAGGCAGGGGGAGTGGAGCTTTCCCTCTAACACTTTATTGAATGTGTTGCATGAATAACTGTGCCTGCGTTCTCAGTAACTCTACCTCAGTTTCATCTTCTGTAAAACTAGGATAATAATAGTAACATGCCTCATAGTGCTCTTGTCAAGATTAAATGAATTAGTACATGGGAAATGTTTAGAAAAGAGCCTCGTGTGTGGCAAACAGTTGGTCTATTTTTACCTTGAGTAATACCAGTATTTTTAATACTACGTCAGAGCGTTCAGATGCATTTAAAATGGGAGGGTTAAATCGTGTCCTAGTGAAGGTAATACGTGTAGAGGTGTAAGTTCATGTTGAGGAGAGAAAACTGCTGGCTATGTGGGAGAAAATAAGCCCTATTTCTTTTTGGTTTGTTTTAAACATATATTTGTTCTTGGTGCTGAGAGGAAAAGATTATGAAGGAAAATGCTGAGTGCAAGAACACTTTCTTTTAGGCTACTGAAAGGCTAAAACACTTTCTTTTAGCCTTTCCTAATGAGAGTTCTGGAAGGATACGACCTGGGGACGTTAAACCCCTTTGTTTTGATAATTCCCACTGCTGCCTTAAAGGCAGTATTATTACAGAGAAAAACAAGTTGATTTTTATTTTAAATACGGAAATTTCTAGGAGAAAAGGGAGCTCCAGTCTTCATTCTTAATAGCCTACCAAAAAAAACGCTGGCAATCTCTCTCTCTGCAGTGGTTACTTGTTTACATGTGGTTACTTCTGCTGAAAATATTAGTAAACATTATTTATGTCCAAACAGGCTCCTTATATACAGCACCTACTACGCCAAAGCATTTGTGTAACGAATATCTGTGTAATGAATATATCTGTGCAGTGAGTCAGTGGATTTAGGAGTGGGGATTTATAAAGCAGTTGAATAAGCACGCTTGCACAAATGTTTATTCTATGCCTCTTTTGACTTTCTTCCCTACTTAACATTCATTAAAGAAAAAAAAAGCAGATCATTCATAAGAAAAGGCAGCCTATTTTATGGGCATGTCAGTTTACTTAGAAAATCCTGTGCATTGCTTTTGAAAATGGATTGAACACTTAATATGAATGTTTATTCAGTGTTATCCTTTCCTCTTGCCACAGGGCTTAGATTTTACAAGTTGAAGCTTTGTAGAGTCAGGGGAAGTTAATCCCAATTGTTTTCCTCACAGAATATTTGATACCACTGATTTCATTACGTCTGGAGTTGAAGCTAAAGTTTGGTAGACTTGAGCATAAAGAAGCCTGGGAAATAGGAGGCCCAGGCTGTGCTGCTGGGTGACCCTGAACAGGTCGTTTCAAGTCTTTTGGTCTGTGTGTTATCATCTGTCAACTGTGAGGCCAGGACGAGAAGACTAATGAGGATTCTCCAGCTTTCAAATGATGTGATTGTAGGATATCCCCTCCAGTTTCTGCTTTTAGCAAGACATCCTAGTCAAGTAAAAGGTCTCTGGCTCAGTGAGTTGTAGCTGTATGCTCTGCTTGAGAATTGTTACTTGAATTAATTTGTAGAAACTGTTGGTACTTGCTCAGAAGATTTCAAAATATATGTGTTTGATTTTTAAAGACCCTATATTAGCAATTGGATGGAACTTCAGATGTTTGACTTTTTATTCTGGTCTCAAAACCACCAGTACAGAAAATCTCTAATGTGTCTCTCCAATTATGGGTTTTATAAAGTATTTAAGTCCATTATATCACATTTAAAACAGACTTTTGTGAAAATTATTTTATGATAGGTAGGGTCATAGTATATCTCGTAAGACGGTCAAAGTCCTCTTGCTGTTTCTTTTCTTCTTCTTGTTATTTATTTATTTATTTGAAGTATAGTTGATTTACAATGTTGTTAGTTTCTGGTGTACAGCAAAGTGACTCAGTTTATATATACATATATATATATTGTTTTGTACACACATACATACATATTTTTTCAGATTCTTTTCCATTACAGTTTGTTACAAGATATTGAATATGACCCTGTGCTATATAGTAGGACCTTGTTGTTTATCTATTTTATATATAGTAGTGTTGTATCTGCTGATTGCAAACTCTTATTTATCCCTCCCCTCACCCCTTTCCCCTTTGGTAACCATAAGTTTGTTTTCTATGTCTGTGAGTCTGTTTCTGTTTCATAAATAAGTTCATTTGTATCATTTTTTTAGATTCCACCTATAAGTGATACCATATGATATTTGTCTTTTTCTTACTTGATTTAGTATGATAATCTGTAGGTCCAGCCGTTTTGCTACAAGTGGCATTTAATTGTGTCAGTGTTTGGCATGTTAAATTGCCTTTTCAGGCCAGCCAGGGAACCTGACTGCCATTTACAAGATTGTATTTTCCTTGGTCATTATGATCCACTTTGTCTTCCAAATGGTAAGAATAGGGTGACAAGATGTGTGTGGTAAGAGAGGAAACTGAGTGTCTGAGTCGATAGCTGAACAGGAGGATGCATGCCAATGTGAGGGCAGGATCACTCTCCCAGGCCCTGGCCCCTGGCCTTCTCCTTCCTTTCCCTCCTCTCTCAGAAGGACGTGTGGTTGCATCAGGAACTTGTGCCTCACTTCCCTTCTGTATTGGTTATCTGTAGCTGCCTGACAACGCCACTACCAACTTAGTTGCTTAATCAGTGCAGAAACGATCTCACAGTTTCTGTGGGTCAGGAGTCTGGTTGTGATTTGGCTAGGTACTTCATAAGGCTGCAATCAAGGTGTCAGCAGGGCTGCTGTCTCATCTGAGGCTCGGCCGGGGAAGGGTTGTCTTCTGAGCTCATGTGATTGTTGGCAGGATTCAGTTTCTTGTGGGCTCTCAGTTGCTTATTAACTGTCAGTTGGAGGCTGCCCTCCCCTGGCTCTCTCTGTAGGCAGCTCATCACTTGGCAGCTGGCTTCTTCAAAGCCAGCAAGGGAGAGAATCTCGTAGCAGAATGGACGATACAGTCTTATGTGATGTAACCACGTGTCCCGTCATTTTGGTCTTATTCTGTTGGTTACAGGCAAATCACAGTTCCCACCCCGACTCAAGGGAAAGGGATTACACAGGCATGGATAATAAGAGACAGGTGGCTCAGGGGCCGTTTTGGAGCCTGCCACATTTGAGGCTGGCCAGGAATATGGCTTCTCTTTATCTCTTCTCTCCTCTCTGGGCATTCTCCTACTTAGCTAAGGGCACAATTCTCATCCTTCTGTCTCCTTCTTCTGACTGACAGAGAATTCAACACCCTGGTGGCCTTTCTTCCTCTTTTCCACTGTGGAAACGCAAGGAAAATGTAGCAGGAATCTCAGTCTTGGTAAGAAACTCTCATGCTTTTGGGGCTCTCCCCTGACAGCTGGTATTTTGTGTGTGTGACGTGTTCCCTAGCAGGTGTTTCTAAGTCATCATGAGGCTTATATAAACGACCTAAGTGGCATCTTCTCAGCTTTTATGTCTTCTGTTCACTGTTGTATTTAAGCAAGTGCTGAATCCCAACACTAGTTCACTTTCCCAGTGCCATCCTTTTAGAATTCTTGCTAGGACTGTGTTTTAGATTTTAATGTAGAATCATTAGTGGTTTGGGTTCTTTTACTCTTTGGCCCCATTAGCTGCTCTTTTGTGTCATTTCCCTGATTTCCCTCTTCTCTTCAGTCATCTTTAGGGGGTTTCTTGCCTTTCTCTGTCCTGCTCCTGGTCTGTGACTTGGTCAGTCTCCAATTATTGCTCTTCTTCATTGCTGAGGAGGCAGCGTGGTGTCAGTTAAGAACAAGGACTCCTATGTGGGAAAAGAATCTAAAAAAGAGTGAGTATATATGTATGTATAACAGGTTCACTTTGCTGAACACCTGAAACTAAAACAACATTGTGAATCAACTATACCCCAATAAAATTTTTTTAAAAAAAGAACAAGAACTGAAGCCAGGCTGCCTGGGTTTGAATCCTAGCTCTGCCATTTATTAGCTGAGGAATCTCAAGCAAGTGATTGAGTTTTGTTTCTGTGTGGGTGATATGAACAGTTCTGATTCTCTCACTGGCCAATAAGCCTCTGTTTGCTGCTGCTGCTCTTACCTTGCTCCCAAGGTATGTGCACTGATATAGGAGCAGTTTGTGCTTTATTACTAAATGAAACTTTAGACCAAGATTTTTTCTGGTGAAGTGGGCCAGAACATTTCTGAACTCATGAGAATACCTCTTTTTTTGTGTGTTAATGTTACCTTGGAACTTGCTTTGCCTCCTAAGGATGAGGATAGTTTACTTCTTCCAATAACAACAACATTTAATGAGCACTTAGTCTTTGCCATGAGCTTTATTAAACTGTTTGCAGGCATTATGTCTTTAACCCATATAACAACATTAAGCTGTAGTACTACTGTTAGTCTCATTCTATTGTTGAAGAAACTGAAGCTCAGAGGAATTAAAGAACATCCTCAAGGTCTTTAAGGTAGATTGGGGAATGAAGTTTTGTGTGACTGCAAAGCACATGCTTTTAATGACCACAGGACACTATCTCCCATAGAGCAAGTCTAAACCCCTCTTCATGAACTAACTCCTTAGGAGAAAAGAGGCTAAGAATCCAAAACAATCATGTCTTACAAGAGCTTCTATCTACTTCCGCAGCCTTAGTGCAAGTGACATCCTCTAGCATCTCAGCTCTCAAATGATCTTGGTTTTGATGCCTGCCAGTCTCCTTCCACCTTGTGGGAGCTTGGCCTCGCCCTAGAAGATAAAGTGTACGTTCAAAAAGGAGCGTATTCTTTTTAGTCAGGTTCCTACGTGACTGTTGTAGCATATTAATATTGTATGTGAGGTATGATTAAGAAATATTGAGTTTTTAACTGTCCCAGCCAGGATTTATACATCCAGATTATTCTCCTTAAGTGCATCAGCTAAGTTAATTGCTTGTATTCTGGTGATACTGCCATTGCACTGCATTCTCATAAATGAACTTCATCTCAATCACCTTGTAACTTCTTCCCCAGCCCCAGGACTGAGCACAGTGTCTTCTGCCACATAGGTAGTTCATTAGTCAGTTGTTGAAATCACTTCTAATTCTTTCAAATAACCCTGGTGGTGGCAAGTGACCACCTTTGAGGATGAATTTGATTCCTTGAACCTACTAAAATATTTTCCATCATAGCAAAGAACTTTGTGTTTGTTCAAAAATCAGGAGCAACTAAACTGTAATGAGACATTTTCTTGTGGGCATTGTACACAGGTTTTGAACATACAAGAAGAGTACTCAGTTTACTCTGAGCAGTCAGCCTCACTGGAATGAGTCCCAAAGCGATGAAGGGGTCAAGGAGAACTTTTTGTAGATAGAAAGTTCTGCTTAAAAGTTGGTAGTGCCGGGCTTCCCTGGTGGCGCAGTGGTTGAGAGTCTGCCTGCCGATGCAGGGGACACGGGTTCGTGCCCCGGTCCGGGAAGACCCCACATGCCACAGAGCGGCTGGGCCCGTGAGCCATGGCCGCTGAACCTGCGCGTCCGGAGCCTGTGCTCCACAACAGGAGAGGCCACAACACTGAGAGACACGCGTACCGCAAAAAAAAAAAAAAAAAAAAAAGTTGGTAGTGCTTCACCTTGTGATCTTTGTTTTTCTTGAAAACATAGCTGACAAATCCATACTGTTGTTGACGAGGCTGTGAAGTGAAGCTAGCCTTGGTGATAGGCTACTGGCATTCGCAGTGTGGCTTTTATTTTCCACAGATGTCCACTGAGTACTTGGCATTACAATGCACACCAGAAGAATTAGCACTAGTGGAAAATTTTCATTCCCTCCTTCAAGAATTTATCATCAAAAAAAGAAACTCAGTACTGATATGAAGAATGCTAACAAATGCATAGCTATAACTTTCGGTTTGCATGTTAGTAAAGGCTACCAACTAAGATGGAGATTTTTATTTAACACTTCATTCAGATCAGCTTAGAAGAGTTTCATGTTGTTGTCAAAAGTGTGATTTGAACCTCTTTCCAAAAGGTTCACCTAGAGAGAGTCTGAATTTGATGGACTATCATACTTGCACTAGCAAACACAATAATTGTAATTATATTTTGGGGACATAGTCTGTGGTGGGCACTGTACATGCATTATCTCTAGTCTGTATAATGGCTCTCCAAGGTATGTATTATTGTCCTTATTTTACAGACCTGGAAGCTGAGGCTTAGAGGATTAACTTACTTGGCAGAGACCACACTGCTATTAAATAGCAGAGGTAGAGTTCAAGACTATGTATTTTAAATTTATATCAAACTCTCTGCATTTTCCATGCTTTTAAAAGCCTTCCATACCAAGTAACCTGGAGTATAAAGCTACAGCCAGCCGATGAGCATGTTCCTCGGTGTTGGGTACAATCTACAATACAAATCTCTGACTCTTCATTCCTTCCCAGCTATTTTTATTGGTGTTGACAAGTTATTTCTTTGTTACCAGGAAGCTCTCTGTAGTGATGGGGTGTTTTTCCATTCTCTCCCTTCTTTATGCCCCTCTTACAGACACACACACACACACCCTGATGGTCTGGAAAACTTGGGGTTTCTGCCTGTTCTATAAATGAGGTGACACAGTCTCTCATGGTACCTCAGTGTATGGAGCCATTTTACAATTAATATTAATCTCTTCTCTCTGAAGGCCTTTAACACTGAGGCTTCAGGTGAGGAAAGTTAACAGGTTCCTATTTTATAAGTGTTGTCTACTTGGAGCCATATGTTATTCACATAAAATGAGCAATTGTTGCATTCTACGCACTAGAAGTAAGATGTTTTCATTTGGGCTGTTCTGTGAAGGGAAAGAAGTTGGAACTTCCTACCCCTTGCTTGGGGATGCTAAAATGTTATGAAATTGAAAAACAGAAGTAAAACATCATTCTGAATGACTTCCTTTTGGAAAAGGTGGGCATTTTGCTGAGCATAATCCATTATTCCATGAATTACATGAATCTCCACTCTTTGAATTGTATATATGGACGAAGTAGGAAGTCTGATCATTGAACTCTGGGTGTCCCTGGTGCTGGAGTGATACCCTTGTTAGATCAAAGCTTGACTTTGGCAGATCACATCTTTCATTTTATTTAATCCTAACAACCACACAGTATAGTAGGGGCCATTTGATTCTCTTTCAGAAATAAAGAAATTGAGTCTGGGTAAATGTGAATGGATTTTCCCAAGGTCACGTGGCTAGGAAGTGGTAAGATTTTGAGCCAAGGTTTTATCTGGGCATTGTCCTTTGATAGATGTTGGTGGTTTGGGTTGCTTTATCACTTATCTTTTCTATCCTATAATCTCTATTTTTATTTTATTAATTTATTTATTTTAATTTTCGATTTTATTTAATTTATTTTTTTATACAGCAGGTTCTTATTAGTCACCCATTTTATACACATCAGTGTATACATGTCAATCCCAATCGCCCAATTCATCACACCACCCCACACCCCCCACCACTTTCCCCCCTTGGTGTCCATACGTTTGTTCTCTACATCTGTGTCTCTATTTCTGCCCTGCAAACCGGTTCATCTGTACCATTTTTCTAGGTTCCACATATATGCGTTAATATGCGATATTTGTTTTTCTCTTTCTGACTTACTTCACTCTGTATGACAGTCTCTAGATCCATTCACGTCTCTACAAATGACCCAATTTCATTCCTTTTTATGGCTGAGTAACATTCCATTGTATATATGTACCACATCGTCTTTATCCATTCGTCTGTCGATGGGCATTTAGGTTGCTTCCATGACCTGCGTATTGTAAACAGTGCTGCAATGAACATTGGGGTGCATGTGTCTTTTTGAATTATGGTTTTCTCTGGGTGTATGCCCAGTAGTGGGATTGCTGGATCATATGGTAATTCTATTTTTAGTTTTCTAAGGAACCTCCACAGTGGCTGTATCAATTTACATTCCCACCAACAGTGCAAAAGGGTTCCCTTTTGTCCACACCCTCTCCAGCATTTGTTGTTTGTAGATTTTCTGATGATGCCCATTCTAACTGGTGTGAGGTAATACCTCATTGTAGTTTTGATTTGCATTTCTCTAATAATTAGTGATGTTGAGCAGCTTTTCATGTGCTTCTTGGCCATCTATATGTCTTCTTTGGAGAAATGTCTATTTAGATCTTTTGCCCATTTTTGGATTGGGTCGTTTGTTTTTTTAATATTGAGCTGCATGAGCTGTTTATATATTTTGGAGATTAATCCTTTGTCCATGGATTCATTTGCAAATATTTTCTCCCATTCTCAGGGTTGTCTTTTCATCTTGTTTATGGTTTCCTTTGCTGTGCAAAAGCTTTGAAGTTTCATTAGGTCCCATTTGCTTATTTTTGTTTTCATTTCCATTACTCTAGGAGGTGGATCAAAAAGATCTTGCTGTGATTTATATCAAAGAGTGTTCTTCCTATGTGTTCCTCTAAGAGTTTTAAAGTGTCCAGGCTTACATTTAGGTCTCGAATCCATTTTGAGTTTATTTTTGTGTAGGTGTTAGGGAGTGTTCTAATTTCATTCTTTTACATGTAGCTGTCCAGTTTTTCCACCACCACTTATTGAAGAGACTGTCTTTTCTCCACTGTATATCCTTACCTTCTTTGTCATAGATTAGTTGACTATAGGTGCGTGGGTTTATCTCTGGGCTTTCTATCTTGTTCCATTGATCTATGTTTCTGTTTTTGTGCCAGTACCATATTGTCTTGATTACTGTAGCTTTGCAGTATAGTCTGAAGCCAGGGAGTCTGATTCCTCCAGCTTCTTTTTTTTCCCTCAAGACTGCTTTGGCTATTCGGGGTCTTTTGTATCTCCATACAGATTTTAAGATTTTTTGTTCTAGTTCTGTAAAAATTGCCATTGGTTATTTGATACAGATTGCATTGAATCTATAGATTGCTTTGGGTAATAGAGTCATTTTCACAATATTGTCTTCCAATCCAAGAACATGGTATATCTCTCCATCTGTTAGTATCATCTTTAATTTCTTTCATCAGTGTCTTATAGTTTTCTGCATACAGGTCTTTTGTCTCCCTAGATAGGTTTATTCCTAGGTATTTTATTCTTTTTGTTACAATGGTAAATGGGAGTGTTTCCTTAAATTCTCTTTCAGACTTTTCATTATTAGTGTATAGGAATGCAAGAGATTTCTGTGCATTAATTTTGTACCCTGCAACTTTATAAATTCATTGATTAGCTCTAGTACTTTTCTGGTGTCATCCTTAGGATTCTCTACATATAGTATCATGTCATCTGCAAACAGTCACAGTTTTACTTCTTCTTTTCAACTTTGTATTCCTTTTATTTATTTTTCTTCTCTGATTGCCATGGCTAGGACTTCCAAAACTATGTTGAATAATAGTGGTGAGAGTGGACATCCTTGTCTTGTTCCTGATTTTAGAGGAAATGCTTTCAGGTTTTCACCATTGAGAATGATGTCTGCTGTGGGTTTGTTGTATATGACCTTTATTATGTTGAGGTAGGTTCGCTCTGTGCCCACTTTCTGGATAGTTTTTATCATAAATTGGTGTTGAACTTTGTCAGAAGCTTTTTCTGCACCTATTGAGATGATCATATGCTTTTTATTCTTCAATTTGTTAATATGGTGTATCACATTGATTGATTTAAATATATTGAAGAATCCTTGCATCCCTGGGATAAATCCCACTTGATCATGGTGTATGATCCTTTTAATGTGTTGTTGGATTCTGATTGCTAGTATTTTGTTGGGGATTTTTGCATCTATATTCATCAGTGATATTGGTCTGTAATTTTCTTTTTTTGTAGTATCTTTGTCTGGTTTTGGTATCAGGGTGATGGTGGCCTCATAGAATGAGTTTGGGAGTGTTCCTTCCTCTGCAATTTTTTGGAAGAGCTTGAGAAGGATGGGTGTTAGCTCTTCTCTAAATGTTTGATAGAATTCACCTGTGAAGCCATCTGGTCCTGGACTTTTGTTTGTTGGAAGATTTTTCATCACAGTTTCAATTTCATTACTTGTGACTGGTCTGTTCATTTTTTCTATTTCTTCCTGGTTCAGTCTTGGAAGGTTATACTTCTCTAGAAATTTGTCCATTTCTTACAGGTTGTCCATTTTATTGGCATAGAGTTGCTTCTAGTAGTCTCTTAGGATGCTTTGTATTTTTGCAGTGTCTGTTGTTTCGTCTCCATTTTCATTTCTAATTTTATTGATTTGAGTCCTCTCCCTCTTTTCCTTGATGAGTCTGGCTAATGGTTTATCAATTTTGTTTATCTTCTCAGAGAACTAGCTTTTATTTCTACTGTTCTTTGCTATTTTTTTCTTTGTTTCTATTTCATTTATTTCTGCTCTGACCTTTATCATTTCTTTCCTTCTACTAACTTTGGGTTTTGTTTGTTCTTCTTTTCTAGTTCCTTTAGGTGCAAGGTTATATTGTTTATTTGAGATATTTGTTGTTTCTTGAGGTAAGATTATATTGCTATAAACTTCCCTCTTAGAACTGCTTTTGCTGCATCCCATAGGTTTTGGATCATCGTGTTTTCATTGTCATTTGTCTCTAGGTATTTTTTGATTTCCTCTTTGATTTCTTCAGTGATCTCTTGGTTATTTAGTAACGTATTGTTTAGCCTCCATGTGTGTGAGTTTTTTACGTTTTTTTTCCCTGTAATTCATATGTAATCTCATCTTGTTGTGGTCACAAAAGAAGCTTGATATGATTTCCATTTTCTCAAATTTACTGAGGCTTGATTTGTGACCCAAGATGTGATCTATCCTGGAGAATGTTATGTGCGCACTTGAGAAAAAAGTGTAATCTGCTGGTTTTGGATGGAATGTCCTATAAATATCAATTCTATCTGGTCTATTGTGTCATTTAACGCTTCTGCTTCCTTGTTTATTTTCATTTTGGATGATCTGTCCATTGGTATAAATGAGGTGTTAAAGTCCCCCACTATTATTGTGTTACTGTCGATTTCCTCTTTTATAGCTGTTAGCAGTTGCCTTATGTATTGAGGTGCTCCTATGTTGGGTGCATATATATTTATAATTGTTATATCTTCTTCTTGGATTGATCCCTTGATCATTATGTAGTGTCCTTCCTTGTCTCTTGTGACATCCTTTATTTTAAAGTCTATTTTATCTGATATGAGTATTGGTACTCCAGCTTTCTTTTTATTTCCATTTGCATGGAATATCTTTTTCCATCCCCTCACTTTCAGTCTGAATGTGTCCCTAGGTCTGAAATGGGTCTCTTGTAGTCAGCATATATATGAGTCTTGTTTTTGTATCCATTCAATAGGCCCTTGTCTTTTGGTTGGAGCATTTAATCTATTCACATTTAAGGTAGTTATCGATATGTATGTTCCTATGACCATTTTCTTAAGTGTTTTGGGTTTGTTTCTGTAGGTCCTTTTCTTCTCTTGTGTTTCCCACTTAGAGAAGTTCCTTTAACATTTGTTGTAGAGCTGGTTTTGTGGTTCTGAATTCTCTTAGCTTTTGCTTGTCTGTAAAGCTTTTGATTTCTCCATCGAATCTGAATGAGATCCTGGCCGGGTAGAGTAATCTTGGTTGTAGGTTCTTCCCTTTCATCACTTTAAGTATATCATGCCACTCCCTTCTGGCTTGCAGAGTTTCTGCTGAGAAATCAGCTGTTAACCTTATGGGAGTTCCCTTGTATGTTATTTGTCATTTTTCCCTCGCTGCTTTCAATCATTTTACTTTGTCTCTAATTTTTGCCAGTTTGATTACTATGTGTCTGGGCATGTTTCTCCTTGGGTTTATCCTGTATGGGACTCTTTGTGCTTCCTGGACCTGAGTGGCTATTTCCTTTCCCATGTTAGTGAAGTTTTCGACTATAATCTCTTCAAATATTTTCCTGGGTCCTTTCTCTCTCTCTTCTCTTTCTGGGACCCTTACAATGCAAATGTTGTTGCGTTTAATGTTGTCCCAGAGGTCTTTTAGGCTGTCTTCATTTCTTTTCATTCTTTTTCTTTATTCTGTTCTGCAGCAGTGAATTCCACCATTCTGTCTTCCAGGTCACTTATCTGTTCTTCTGCCTCAGTTATTCTGCTATTGATTCCTTCTAGTGTAGTTTTCATTTAAGTTATTGTATTGTTCATCTCTGTTTGTTTGTTCTTTAATTCTCTAGGTCTTTGTTAAACATTTCTTACATCTTCTCAATCTTTGTCTCCATTCTTTTGCCGAGGTCCTGGATCATCTTCACTATCATTATTCTGAATTCTTTCTCTGGAAGGTTTCCTATCTCCTCTTCATTTAATTGTTTTTCTGTCGTTTTATCTTGTTCCTTCATCTGGTGCATAGCCCTCTGCCTTTTCATCTTGTCTATCTTTCTGTGAATGTGGTTTTTGTTCCACAGGCTGCAGGATTGTAGTTCTTCTTGCTTCTCCTTTCTGCCCTCTGTTTGTTGAGGCTATCTAAGAGGCTTGTGAAAGTTCCCTGATGGGAGAGACTGGTGGTAGGTAGAGCTGGCTGTTGCTCTGGTGGGCAGAGCTCAGTAAAACTTTAATCCACTTGTCTCTTGATGGGTGGGGCTGAGTTCCCTCCCTGTTGGTTGTTTGGCCTCAGGCAAGCCAACACTGGAGCCTACCTTGGCTCTTTGGTGGGGCTAATGGCAGACTCTGGGAGGGCTCACACCAAGGAGTACTTCCCAGAACTTCTGCTGCCAGTGTCCTTGTCCCCACTGTGAGCAACAGCCACCCCCCCGCCTCTGCAGTAAGCCCTCCTCCACTAGCAGGTAGGTCTGGTTCAGTCTCCCCTTGGGTCACTGATCCTTCTCCTTGGTCCCTATGCACACACTACTTTGTGTTTGCCCTCTAAGAGTGGAGTCTCTCTTTCCCCCAGTCCTGTCGAAGTCCTGCAATCAAATCCCACTAGTCTTCAAAGTCTGATTCTCTAGGAATTCCTCCTCCCGTTGCCAGACCCCCAGGTTTGGACGCCTGACGTGGGGCTCAGAACCTTCACTCCAGTGGGTGGACTTCTGTGGTATAAGTGTTCTCCAGTCTCTGAGTCACCCACCCAGCAGTTATGGGATTTGATTTTACTGTGATTGTGCCCCTCCTTCCGTCTCATTGTGGCTTCTCCTTTGTCTTTGGATGTGGGGTATCTTTTTTGGTGAGTTCCAGTGTCTTCCTTTTGATCATTGTCCAGCAGGTAGTTGTGATTCTGGTGTTCTCGCAAGAGAGAGTGAGAGCACGTCCTTCTACTCCGCCATCTTGGTTCCTAATCATATAATCTTTAAACAGTTTGAGAAATAGTGCAATTCAAGTGGGAAGCAACATAGATAGTAGCTTAATTACTGATCAAAACAGTATAGGAGAACTGAGAATTGTCAGTTACCTCCTTCTCTAAAGCATGAATTGGACCTTAGTAACCCTGATCTAGTCATCCTAGTCCGGTAATAGCTGGAGAGAAGCCGTCAGAGAGAGCTGGCTGGCCCTCCTGGAAGGAGGCAGACCTTGTCCTGCTTACTGTGTGGAAGTTAGCTTGGCCCAGGTGTGGGAGAGAACAAGAGGGAGGCCCTTGCTGCCCAGCTCTGTGTGCAGCCTCAGCACTAAGCCAGTGCTTACTCTAGCCTCTCTAGCCTTCCCAGGTGATAAGTCACTTGCTTTTGAGAAGGGAGGAGGGTTTGGGGGGGGAGAGGTAGGGAGAGAAAGTGGCTTACTCTAACACTGCTTCCACCCAAGAAAGACTAAAAATTTCTTCCTAAAAACATGAGGGAGGGTATTTTAAGAGTGTCCACCCCAAACCCCAACAGTAGAAATACTGCTCTTTAAAGTTTTTTCTCTTGAGGTGATCTTTTGTGTTGTTCTCTCCTGCCTTTTTGATTTTGGAGAGAAAAGGAGAGACAACTATATTTTTCTCTGTGTTTTGGGTATAAAGAAAGGAAAAGACTAATGTAGTAGAAACCAGGAAATGGTCTTTATGAGACGTATAATCAGATTCTTTCTTCTCATGGCAGGTGATGGAAATGTACAGGAACAATGGGAGAAGCCGGTAACTTATAGGAAGCCAAGATGACAAGAATTTTAAAAAATAATCAGTGAGTAAAATTTTGTTAGCCCTTTAGAATTCCGTTGACTACAGGGTGAATTTTCTGTAAGAAACCATGGTAAAATAACAGCACAATTAAATACCTCAAAAGTTTAAAAGAGAAATTTTGAAAAGTAAATGTCCAAACACTTCAGAAAGTTGGTGCCAACATTTGAGAAATTTTGTTTTTGGTAGAATGTGTCATCTTAAGTTGGGTATGTCAGTTTGGTAGATAGAGCATAGTATTTAAAGAATTGAAAGAGGATTCCTTTTACATTAACCTTGGAGTAGCCCTTCTCAAATGCAGATCATTCTTCATTCCATTGGTTCTGTGGGCCCCATTTCTTACCCACTTTTTGTGGGTACATTTTGGAGGTAAATATGAATAAACTTGATGAATATGAATAAAAGTCAGCTCTTGGGCTTCCCTGGTGGCGCAGTGTTTGGGAGTCCGCCTGCCGATGCAGGGGACACGGGTTCGTGCCCCGGTCTGGGAAGATCCCACATGCCGCGGAGTGGCTGGGCCCGTGAGCCATGGCCGCTGAGCCTGTGCATCCGGAGCCTGTGCTCCGCAACAGGAGAGGCCACAACAGTGAGAGGCCCGCAAACCGCTTAAAAAAAAAAAAAAAAAAGTCAGCTCTTTGTCTATTCCTCTTCGTTCCACCATTTTCTTTTACATATCAAAGGCCATTAGTGTTTGTTAATTATCTGACAGTTATACGTGGTTGGCTTTGGTTTCATTATGGTAATGATAACGTTAGTAAGTGGGGTAGTTACTGGAAAGATCATACATTTTTGAGTCAGACATTCATAGACCTGGCTCTTGCTGTTGTTCTTTTAGTAGTTACTCAGCCTCTCAACCTCAGTTGACTCATCTGGATACTGGATTTGATAATACTTCTCATGAAACTAAATACCATGGGGATAGTACTTTGTGCTGTGACTAGTGCATTACAGGGCCACAATAGAAGTAGTTACTTTCTATCCTTATATTTGTATCATGATTTATCGTTTGCAAGCCTTTATCTTGACTTAGAAGACTGGCCAGCTGAACTTCCTGAGCTCCTGTCAGGCAGTGGTGGGTTAACATTGCAGGTAGTGATATGCAGGTAAATGTTTAGAGCCAGCCCTGATGGGGGGAGGGGGTTGTAGTGTTTGCTGATTTCCATGGTGTGAACACTCCCACCATAGCTGATTTCACACTACCAGCAAAAGTCGCCACCAGCAGAGTTAGGAAGGGATGTGCAGGAGCACACTGTTTTATGATTTCCTACCAACCAGGTACAGTAGTTGCAAAGAACATCAAGAGCATTGATAATAGTAAAACAGGAAGTGACGTGTTTTGAGTATTTATGATCTTTGTTCTTAGTATAGTTTAATTGTATGTTTATGTAATTTAACTTTTAATGATGGTGTGTTTAACAACTGCCTTGCCAAAAGTCCTGAGAATATGCAATTTGTTCTAAGGGACTGGTATGAGCTGGCCCCAGCTCACCACGGATTGTAAGTTTCCTATTGTGAAGACATTTCCAAGCCACAAATCTTCAATTATCTTTCTCAGCCCTGGTGGTAAGAGTTTGGTTTGCTCAACATCATTAATCATTAGAGAAATGCAAATCAAAACTACAATGAGATATCATCTCACACCGGTCAGAATGGCCATCATCAAAAAATCTACAAACAATAAATGCTGGAGAGGGTGTGGAGAAAAGGGAACCCTCTTGCAATGCTGGTGGGGATGTGAATTGGTACAGCCACTATGGAGAACAGTATGGAGGTTCCTTAAAAAACTAAAAATAGAACTACCATATGACCCAGCAATCTCACCACTGGGCATATACCCTGAGAAAACCATAATTCAAAAAGAGTCATGTACCAAAATGTTCATTGCAGCTCTATTTACAATAGCCAGGACATGGAAGCAACCTAAGTGTCCATCATCGGATGAATGGATAAAGAAGATGTGGCACATATATATGATGGAATATTACTCAGCCATAAAAAGAAACGAAATTGAGTTATTTGTAGTGAGGTGGATGGACGTAGAGTCTGTCATACAGAGTGAAGTACGTCAGAAAGAGAAAGACAAATACCGTATGCTAACACATATATATGGAATCTAAGAAAAAAAAAAAAGGTCATGAAGAACCTAGGGGTAAGACGGGAATAAAGACACAGACCTACTAGAGAATGGACTTGAGGATATGGGGAGGGAGAAGGGTAAGCTGTGACAAAGTGAGAGAGTGGCATGGACATATATACACTACCAAACGTAAAATAGATAGCTAGTGGGAAGCAGCCGCATAGCACAGGGAGATCAGCTCGGTGTTTTGTGACCCCTAGAGGGGTGGGATAGGGAGGGTGGGAGGGAGGGAGATGCAAGAGGGAAGACATATGGGAATATATGTATATGTATAACTGATTCACTTAGTTATAAAGCAGAAACTAACACACCATTGTAAAGCAATTATACTCCAATAAAGATGTTAAAAAAAAAGCAAACCTGGCCTGGTTTTGAATCCATGCTAAGTTATCATGCCCCCATAGCTTCTGGAATGAAGATAAGGGTCAGGATCAATTTAGATTTTAGACCTATTTTCTTAAGAGTGTGACTGGCATTCTCACGTTGTTAACTCAGCTTTGTAACTGGTCCCTGGCACCCCTCACTTCTTCTGGCTTTCAAGTGCCAGTGCTTGGAGATAAGTCAGACTGTTCACTCCCTTTTGAACTTCCTTCTTTCCCTTCTCTGTACTCCCGTGACTCTGCATTTCCTCAGGTAATGACAGTTTGGGGACAAGCAGCCAGGGTGCCCCTAACTAACCATGGCGTGTAGCTTTGCTTTTTTTTTTTTTTTTTTTTTTTTTTTTTTTGCGGTACGCGGGCCTCTCACTGTCGTGGCCTCTCCCGTTGCGGAGCACAGGCTCCGGACGCGCAGGCTCAGCGGCCATGGCTCACGGGCCCAGCCGCTCCGCAGCATGTGGGAGCTTCCCAGACCGGGGCACGAACCCGTGTCCCCTGCATCGGCAGGCGGACTCTCAACCACTGCGCCACCCGGGAAGCCCCAGGAAGCCCCTGTAGCTTTGCTTTTGATTCAGAAATTAAGGAAAAGGAATTGTCTCCAGAGAGAGCGAAACAAAACCAAACAAAAAACCTGGTTAGGGCTTCCCGGGTGGCGCAGTGATTGAGAGTCCGCCTACCGATGCAGGGGACGCGGGTTCGTGCCCCGGTCCGGGAAGATTCCGCATGCCGCAGAGCGGCTGGGCCCGTGAGCCATGGCCGCTGAGCCTGCGCGTCCGGAGCCTGTGCTCCGCAACGGGAGAGGCCACGACAGTGAGAGGCCCGCGTACCGCAAAAAAAAAAAAAAAAAAAAAAAAAAAAAAAAAAAACCAGGGCAGTTTGAAGTTCGTACTGGCTGGATTAAAATCTTAGGGAATAAAATGGAAGGAAGAAAGGAAACTGGATCAGATATCTCAGTGTTTCTTCTGGAAGCAGTTTCTTCAGTTTTCTCAGTTGCCCTTTAGAAGGGAACAATTGAAGCCTGAAATTGCTAAGTAACAGCTAAGATCGTGGTGGTTGTTTTTATTTTAAATCTCACCCACCTAGTTCTCAAAACACATTCTTTATTGAACCTTCAAAAAATGCCTTGGATATTTCAAAACATTCATTTGTGTCAATTCCCTGAATCAGACTTACATAATCTTAAAACATTTATTTCCCTTATTTCTTCCTAAAACAATAGGTATTTATATTTCCTACTGAGTCAGGATTGGACTTGGATTATTGCTAAAGTAGTTCTTGTCCGTTTGAAGAGGAAGCTCATGGATAAAAACCTGAGAGACTTGCCTCTGGATTAAGAAATATTAACCCACGTCTTAAACAAGTTGCATAAGGGTGTCTTTGGTAACTTTGAAAGCAAACATGGGAGTAATGATTAATAGAGAAATTTTGCCACAGATAAAATATCCTGATTGATCATTTCGCTCTCCAGAATGGACCCTATGCAATTTCTGAACATCCCCACTATAGATGAATTTTTGATTAGAGCACTACTAGGTGTACAGTCTTCAAATGTGTAAATTTTATAGCCTTTCTTTATGTTCAAATCAACACACTCAGTAGTTTCTGGGTACTTGGGTCATGGGTTATTAGGTTAGATTCCAGTAAAGGTAAAACAGGCTTATTCCACTTCAGGAGCTGATAATCAAGCCTGAACAAAGAAAACTGCCGTTTCAAAACAAATGTGGTAAATGTTATAATAGATATATTAGACTCTCAGGAAACAGACAGGAGAGAGGAATTACCTGTGTGATAAGGGTGGTGGGCTAGACCGGGGTGGGGGGGGTGGGGAGGGTTTCAAGAGCAGATGACATTTGAATTGGGTATTAATGATTAATGCCTTTTAATTAAAATACCCTTTTTTAGATTATAAAAATTAACAATGCAAATTGGAAAGAGCTTTAAAGTGTGAAAATTACTAAGATTCAAAAAATCATTATCACTACCTAGAGATACCATTATTAGCATTTTTTTTTTGTATTCTGCCATACTCTTCCTGTGTCTAGATTAGATATGTATTTTTCCTCCCTAAAATGGATCATTATTAATATTGTTTTGAAACCTGATTCAACTGATAATATACTGAGACCATGCCACCTCAATAGGTATAATCTACATCATTTTTGTTATTGTTTTATAGCATTCCATGTATATGTGGTCTGTAATGGATTTAACCATTTCCCTATTAGTGGGCATTTAGGTTGTTTTCAACTTTTCATTCTTGTAAAGCACACTATGATGAACATCTTCGTGTATGCACTGTGGTGCACTTACCTAATTATTCAATATTTGAGCAGGATCTTTGAACAGAGTTGGGGCAGTGCCTAGGGAATACTCTAGGTAGAACAAACAGTTTGAGCCAAGAGGCAGAGGTGGGAAAGGAAGATTCCATTCTGGGGAAAGGCTGGAACTGTAGTTTGGTAGAATGCAAAGAGTGAAGGCAAGTGTAGTGCTAATTAGGGCTGGAGCCTTTGATGCTAAGTCCTTTATTCATTCTCAGTTGGGAGCCACGCGTGGAATCTATATCATACTTGAAATGAAGACTGGTTGTCTTCAGTTTTCCTTAATTTATCTTGTTTGGGAAGAAATAAAAATTATTAATAGTGCTGCCTTCTGAAACTTCTTGAGAGTCTTAAGAAACTGATCAGTCAGGGAGTAAGCAAGTAAGAGAAGTCATGGGGACAGTGTGTGTGTACAGATAAAACTCAACTAGGGGAGCTTATGGTTTTGACAAGGGAAGGAAACATCATTAATAAATGCATTTTCTTCTTAAGGAATTTAAACAAACTATTTGTGATTAAATTTAATTTGGGAAAGACATGGGTTAAGACATAGATATCAAAATTTAATAATAATACTACCTTATATTTATTGAGTACTTTTATGTGCTTATGTGTTTTAAATACATTGTTTTACTTAAATCTCTCAACAACCTTCTTAGGATGTGTCAAGAATTATCTCCATTTTGCGGGTGAAACAGAGGCCTCAAAGGCTGCTTTGGTGAGAGGTCACCAAACTTGGGGTTCCAGTTCAGGAGCTTCTGGGGCCTTGGGCAAGTGCTGGGATCACACCGGGTTGGTTGTAAGGATACAGTGAGACAATATCTGAAATATTATGAAAACACCATAAAGTACCACAGAAATGGAAAGACTGCTTTTTTTTATAATAGGACATCATCTTCTATCACTACTGAAGGGAAGAAAGCACTTCTCTAGCCATTTTCCATTTCCTCTGTGGTAGATTATATTATTGTCAAAACATTTGCTATTCCTCCCTACCCACCCTCCATCCTGTGAGAGGATATTCTTTCCCACCCCACTGAGGGTTGAGCCCTGTGGCTGGCTTGCCATAGGACTTGCAAATAATAAGAAATGTAAATAACAATGATGTGCCATTTCCAGGCAGAAATGGAATAGACATTGCCTGATTCTGCCATCTTTCTTTTCTCTTTGCCCTGAGATCAGCCTGTCCCAGTTAGGGGTGCTCCTTCTGCCTTGGTTGCAGAGTGAAGGGGACATGGAGCCCAGCCTTGGCTCATCTGCAAAGCACCAAACAGGACCAGAAATAAACCTTTCTCTGTTGTTGGCCTCCAAAATGCTGGTGTTGTTACTGCAGCATATTTTAACCTGAACTGATATGCTCCTTTTTCACCCAGTAGGTACCACTCTCTCTCCCTTTCAGGACACACACACACACACCTTGTACAGAGAACATCCTTTTTAAGTTGAGAAACAGTGTTCCGCATCATCTGTTGTACTACACTCTTCCTCCTGCATTGAAGAGGTCAACCTTCATCAGAGGTTATCACTTCAAATAAGGCATTTAAATAAGGTATTTAGGGTTGACCAACTTGACCCTTAATTTTTTTTTCTTCAAACATTTGTAGAACATGTCCCACGTCAAGGTCTGGACGTCTGGAGGTTTAAAACATCCAAGCCCTGGACCCAGCCTTCAGGAATCTTAGAGTACGATGCAATTGGTTGCTGTGTATCCCAGCAGCTATAAAACAAGGCAGACAGTGTCGGGTGCTGAAGGAGAGTGTCACTTTGATAATTGGCAAACTGTGTTCATGTAGGTGTCCCCACTTTGTTGTATGCCATCCTTAAGATGTTCTTTAAATGTCATTGCTTTCTTAGTTAAGCTTATCTTCCCTTTTCCATCTCCTCCTTAGCATGTATTTACTGTACCATTTAATTTGCATTGCATGTTAGACTTCCTTATTCTCAATATGTAGTTTTTAGTCACACAATTTACACTGACTCTCTCACTAGCTTAGTGTATATGTCCTTTCTTTAGACATATATTGTAAACTCTTTAATTTCTTTATCTTAATGCTTCCCCATAATATAAGCTGTTTAACACCCTGTTACAACAAAATTGTTGACTATTTTCTTTGATTTTCCCCCCTCAAGTTATTTGTCCTTTTCTCCATGTTGTATGAAGTTCGTTGTTATTAGTCCATGGGCTCCTTTTCTTTTTCTTCTTATGGTGTCTGATGTGTTTAAGGCTCTGCATGGGAGAACCAGTTTGTCTTGGTTTAGTAATACCTTACCTCAATTTGGAACAATTTCCAGTTGACCTGTCATATTTCAGGTCATGTGCCTAGTAATCTGTCTAATGACTAATCCTGGCTTTGGACCATGGAGTAAAACCAGAAGCTCCTACAAGTCTGTCTGACGAGCAGTTTCTAGATTAAGACAATGTACAGTTTACCTGTGGCCTTCTTTTATGATTGAATTCAGCTGTTCTGTGTCTCATTACTCATGACCACTTCTCCAGTTTAATTTCAGAAGGCACTGGGTTAATTTATTATTAAAGCCCCATCTTGGACCAAGGACTTTCAAACTTTTTGTCCAACATGCACAGAAAGAAGCAATTTTCAGCCTCCATCAGATAGGACGGAACACTCAGGGAGCTGCCATGGTTTATTGCTAATGGTCTGCCTTTAGGTTGGGTGGTGTGTTCATGATTGTTGATGTTAATATTATTTTTCCTGACAAATAAGTTAAATATTGGGTTGGCCAAAAAGTTCGTTCGGGTTTTCGTAACATCTTCTAGAAAAACTCGAATGAACTTTTTGGCCAACCCAATATATTCTCTTGTATGTAGTAAATACTGCATAACCAAAAACATTTTTTAAAATGTGAAATACAGTTAAAGCTGTGAAATGCATCCATTGCATTTATTTTGGCAGAACTGAGTCACCTTAGCTAGTTATTTTTGCAATTTTAACTTTCTTCTAAAACACCTAAGTGCCCTCTAAGATAATGCTCTCTTTTTTCAACAGGGCAAAATCAATTTTTTATGAAGATACTATTTATAGACCCTTAATTTGCAGACGATCTTCATGTCAGTACAAGCATCTGTATAATTTAAGGTTTACCCAGAGAAATATTTTCTTCTGTTTTGCCACAGAGAAATACCTTCTCTTGGGAAGATATAGAAAGTTAATGTCTGGGGCTTCCCTGGTGGCGCAGTGGTTGAGAGTCCACCTGCCGATGCAGGGGACACGGGTTCGTGCCCCTATCCCGGAAGATCCCACATGCCGCACAGCGGCTGGGCCCGCGAGCCATGGCCGCGGAGCCTGTGTGTCCGGAGCCTGTGCTCCGCAACGGGAGAGGCCACAGCAGTGAGAGGCCCGCGTACAGCAAAAAAAAAAAAAAAAAAAAAAAAAGAAAGTTAATGTCTGGCTATTGACTGTGTGTGAGTGCCCACTAGTTCCTTCTCTTCTCTGCAGGGAAATCTAGATGCTTTCACACAGAGTCTGAAACGTTAGCTCAGCTCTTAGTCACCTGAACTGAAAGCCCGCTCTTGTCTGGCTGCTATGGGTATCAGACAGAATAGTCCCAGCTTTGAGGTCAAACATTCATAGCTCTGAAGCAGGCTCTGACTCGTCTTCATGATTGACCTTAGGCTTCAAAACCTTCTTGAACTCCCAGTTTCGTCGTGTGTTCAGTCAGTGCAGTTGTTAATACCTGCCTTGCTGTATTGTGTACAGATTAAATGTAAAGTGATATGGGCACAATGGAAGCCACTCTCATTACTAGATACTCAGTAAATGAATTAAATTGAGCATGTTTTTCTTGCTGTAGGTGGAATTTTAAATACATTTTCCTATAGGAACAATGTTATGAATGGGGTTTGAGTATAGTGTTAGAAATATTATTAACATTATACTTAAGAGAAATCATGAGTTCAATAGGCCTTTAGAGTCTGACAGAGAAGCCAGTCTCTCTACATTTGGTCTCTAGTGAAATGCATTTCAAGTGCCACAGAAGTGTTCGTGAACTTTAGAGCTCCTTAAACAACTTACAGAATGTAATTTATCACCAGGTTGAGGACTGCTTAAATAAGCTTTTGCGTTAGACTTGAAATGGAATTTCTTGATAGATGTTGATATTTTGGGGGCAGACAAATGAGCCCTCCTTCCCACTTCTGGGAAGTAAACTCACCTCTCTTCTGGAGGACTTAACTGCTCTTCCCGCCCGTTCAACGAGGTAGTTCTAGTGTAGACCAGTCAGTCATGGGACCTTGGCCACTGGAGTGGCTACATGGCCCCAAGCTGGACCAGCATGAGTTTTTCTTAAGAATTTAGAAAATTATAACTATGGAATAGTCCCTCTTCGTGGCAGAGCTGGGAGTTAAGTGGAAGAAGGCAGATTTTAGGAAGGGAGAACAAAGCCAACCTGTAGAAGCAAAGATGTCCTCTTGTCCTGGTGGCATTCATTTTGAGTTGGTCCTAAAGCCTAGCCACCCCCGTGGCTCTTGTGTTGCTAGACTCAGTGAGTCTGTCTCGCTTCTGCCTCTGCTCCTTCAAGTGCCCTTTCTGTTACCTGCAAGTTAAAGAATACTGACTAATTCATTTGGTTGTTTGTACTTGGAATATTTAAGAAGCCTGTGTCTTTTTTATGGGCAATTATAATAAATGTAATTGCATCGTAGGATGGCTGATTTATCACATAGCTTTTTGAGAACAACGGTAGCGTTTATTCCCATCTCATAAAAGCAGAAATGTATTAGCACTAATCAAAGGATACGAGTGACTCCATGTGTGTATGTATGATAATGACTCTTGGACAGAGGCTTGCTTTAATGCAAATGTCATATAGCTTTTGATTTTAAACCATATAAACAAATGGAAACTTATGATGGTTCTGGTAGTTACAAGTTGCCTTGGAGAACTGCCATTTGCTACCTTTTATGCTTAGGAGCACTTGTAGGTAAACAGGTAGATGTGTCTATTTAAGGGGGAATTGGTACTTTGGTAAGATGGTCAGATATGTATGTATGTGTTCCTTACTTGAAACGGATGATAGAATGACTTAGTCCCTCTGTTCTCGTGAGTGGGTTAGTATTTGGGGAACTGAGATTGTATGTGCTGACACTCTTTTGTAAACTGTACTTCCCTTTAGGAAGTATCAGATTTGCTTTCTCAGTAGTGGCATTCTTTATTGTTGGAACATGTCGTAAAGAGCAAAGACACACATCTGCCACTTGGGTTCTGCTTGCCAAGTGGTTTGAACAGCTATAATATTTGTGTATTCTTGATGTGTCAGCAGTCAAAAGGAAAGTTTTCTTTCTCCTTTGTGGCTGTTATATAACTTAAACATCATTATATCAACAACTATTCAGAATCTGCTAGGTCCTGGGGGATACAAGGCCTCTGAAACACCATCTCTGCCTCCGATGGACTTTTGTCATCTGCCAAGAGAGAAAAGTCAGGCATTTCAAAAAGAAGGAAGATACTAAGGCTCTCTAAGTCAGTTTGAGATGGAGGTATAAAGAATAAGGTCTGTAGGCATTTGGAGGAGAGGAGAGTTCCCTGGGGCTTGAGCCAGTGAGGAGGGTTCCAGGAAAAGGAAGGGGTTTGAGTGGGTCTGGAAGGTAATAACCAGTAAGAAGAGTGAGGGCTTCCCTGGTGGCACAGTGGTTGAGAGTCCGCCTGCCGATGCAGGGGACACGGGTTCATGCCCCGGTCCGGGAAGATCCCACATGCCGCGGAGCGGCTCGGCCCGTGAGCCATGGCCGCTGAGCCTGCGCGTCTGGAGCCTGTGCTCCGCAACGGGAGAGGCCACAACAGTGAGAGGCCCGCGTACCGCAAAAAAAAAAAAAAAAAAAAAAAGAAGAGTGAGAAAGGTCATCAGACAGAGGCCATGGCATGGGCCCAGGTGTGGAGGTGATAATGTGCCCATTGCATTAGGGGAACAACAAGTAGACTGGTGGGGTTATTTGGCTGAGGGTTTTTTAAGTGGAAGATGGGGTTGGAGAGGTGAAAGCCAGCTTTTGAATGACAAACAGACAAACATAATGGCACTGGGGCCGGAGCTAATCGTTCCTTTGTTTTAACCATAGATTGACAGTCTTTGTACTTTGCATTTTAACTTTAGGCGACTAAGATATCCTAGAAATAGTGAGCCTTTTTCTATTGTGAGGATGTTCTAATAACATTGGTAATATGTCCTTATTTCCAAAGCATAAGGATCATTGTAAACATCTCTCAGGTGCTTTGAGTTATGATCTCAGGTGCACTTATTTATGAAGCCTTCCTTCTTCTTGAACGGAGCACCCACTTTATACATTTTCAGCTTGACTGCATCCTAGACAATAGAAACAAACTAGGTTATCTCTTCTCTTTCCTGTATGGGCTACCTTTCCCTTTTTCACTTTCACATATCTCAGTGTATCTATGTATGGCTGCACACATGCGTACAATTGTGTATTTAAAACTGCAGGGTCATGAAGTTTATTGAGTTGCTGATACACACATAGTGTGTGTGTGTGTGTGTGTGTGTGTGTGTGTGTGTGTATATATATATCGTCTTCTCATATAAAAGAGCTACAGTTCTTGATGTAACAGCCAACATATTATCAGTTTGGCCAGTATAATTGATGGTAATCGTTTCATAAACAGAAAATCAATGTGCCTTAAAATAGGTATGTATTTACCTGAATGTTTGAAGAAAGTTGCCTGTAAAGCAAATGTTTTCCTCTTGATCTCTACTATAAAAATATACTAGTTTAACTGATAGAAAGAGGACCCCCAGTCTATGACATGATGGCACGCTGGACTCTGACATTTATCACATGATGGTGAGGATGATGTATTGGGAGCACAGAGGATGGGACTCAGTGACCCTGGCACGAGGGCATGGATGACTGAACCAGGATGGAAAAAACGGTACAGGTGTGAAAGACATTAGGAAGGTGTCATCATGCCTGGGGATAGTGAACTGTCAATAGAGAGGGAGGGAGCTCGGATGACTCCAGAATTTAATTTACAGTGTCTAGGACAATAAGATTACCTTTATGAGGAATATGAGAGTCACGAGTGATTTATCGGTTTCATCATCTAGGATATAGGCCCAGTTTATGACTGTTGCTAAAGTTAAATGTTAGGTCATAGGCTTATCTTGTGCGTGCTCTTTTGGACCATAACTTGGTCTTAAAACTGGAAGAACGCTTAGAAATCTGCAGAGAGAGATGAAGCAGTTTACTTAGGGCAATATACCTGATCACTTATTGGCAGAGATTAGGACAGGAGCTCTTGACTCCAGGCGCAGAGTTCTTTCTATTCTTCCATGATGGTTCGAAGAAAAGAATAGCATTTTAGAAAGGGCCCTTGATCTCACTTAAGATTTTATCTTTGGTTTAAAGAGTATTTTAAAGAAATCTTGGCCTATGGAATGACTGGTTTTAAACAAATATGAGGAAGTTAAACTCAGGAGATTGTCTCTAAAGCCAAGATAGTTTAATTGGTAACTTAAAAAAATTTATTCCTCTGCAAAAAATCTCTTCCCTCACTGGTAACCAACTCTTAACTGGTGCTCAGGACCTAGCAGTTCTGTGGTCTCCTGTAATTTGCCAATTCCAAGCTACTTTAAGTTTCTTTTCAATATTTCTATTCCGAAATGATGTTTAGGGTACAGTGACCGAGATAGAATGAATATTTCCAAAATCACTCTTACTTTTTAAAAGTTGGTTTAATTGTGGCATAAATGGAATCATTCCAATTTTAAGCCTTTTTTTCCCCCTGCTACTAATAAAATTTCTCTTGTATAAAAGGAACACCAAATCCAAGAATCCTAAACCAAAAGCTTCTTCAGTTTTCTATTACTTAAATAGGGGACTCAGACCATGCAAATACCAAAGAACTATTTCAGCTCGAAAATTCTTTGGATATTTTAACATTGAAAAGAATTTAAACAAAAATTATGGGCCAGTTTGTCCACAGGTTTGGAGATTTTGATTCAGTAATCAGAGACAAGACAGCATTGTTTGAGTGCCTACTCTATGTCATGCACTGTCCAAATGCTTTGCATGTATTATTACATATAATCTGTCCAGCAAACTGTTGGGTGGGCATTTTGTCCCTTTCACTGCAGATAATTAACCCGCGCAAGATCATACAGTGTCAGAGGTTAGATCCATCTTAGAGGTTAGATCCCAATCTGCTTTGTCGCCAGATTCCACGCTCATTACGTCCAGGATCGCTGCCTAGCTTAAGAACTTTTACTAAGTAACAGAAATGAACACACATCCACTGATCAGGTATCTATCATAACAAAATTAATCCTTGTTTTGTAAGAGTTGTAAGGCCATCTACCATTTTCTTGACGTTGTTAAAGGCTTAAGTTTAAAAAAAAAAAAAGTCTAAAAGGCTCCTAAGCCTGATATAAATCAAGAAAGGAAAGTTCCGCCTTAACCGACAGTGAACAAGCTCATTGGTTAGGATCACACGGGCTGACTCATTTCTTTTTTGCTGTGTTAGAGGGCCACACCCCGCATTCCAAAAAAACCTCTGCTGCCCGGCCACACCCGCGGCCTCCCTGCTGGAGCCTCTGGGGTTGGACCCGGCGTGCCCGCTCACAGCTGCTCCCGGGAGAGGATCCTCCCGCCGCCCGCCCGCCGGGGCGTCGGCTGCTCAGCGCCGCGGTCCTTGCACCCCGACCCCTCAGGCCGCGGGAGAAGGCGGCCGGGGCCCTCCGAGGCGCGGGCGCACCCGAGGAGCCGGGGTCGCGGGTCGGCGCGCCGCCTGCCGCCTTCGACTCTCCGCCTGAGTCCGGGCGGGCAGCGCGCACCCTGAGCGCGCCGGCGCCGCGCGCAAACTTGGCGCCCCAGGAAGTTTCCCGAGACTTGGCCTCCTGGGAGGAGAGACCGTAAGTACTGCTCCTTCTGGGATACTAGGCTTCATTAGTGTGCCCTCTGGGGGACGCGTTGTAGCAGTTACAGACGGTGGGACCTGGTTAAAAGCCGGGAGAAACAGCCTCCCTTGCCCTGCAGAAAACACTCGGTACCGCAGTCGTTGCCATTCCTTCTACAGCGAAGTAAAGGGACTCTTAGTTTTTACTGAATCCACCTTGATGATCAAACAGGCAATAGCTATTGACACCTGAGAACGCTCACAGGGTAGTTGATAAAACAGTGGATCGGGATAGGCTGCATCAACAAATGCTCTGAATGTTGCCGGGTGCTTTTGATCAGCCAAGGGTCCAGGGGGTGGTTTCGGTTTGGGGTTATCCGGCTTTCCTAATGGAGGTTTTTGAGGTAGTGGGGTTTTATTTACAGCTTGGTTATGTAGTTTTGGGGAACTACTCACTTTCTCAGATTCCAGTCCCTGTTCCAAAAGGTCCTTCAGCCAACTCCTTTAGCTGGTTGGGAGCGAGCTGGTGAGTGAGATCTGCGCTCAATGCCAGAAGGAAGCACGTGCTCCCCGTGATTTGGAATGAGCATGTTTACTCCACAGCCATGCTTTCTATTTATTGTGGCCAGGTAACTGCTCTTGTGGAATTGGTGGAAATAAATACACCGAGAAGAATGCATGGCACTTGCTTTTGTTCCCCGCCTCCCTCTCCTATTTGAGTTTGCTATGTGTAGATGTTACTTAGGTTGTAACGGGAACCAGGAGACCTAAGGTCTATTGACCCTGTTGAACTGATTATCATTTTTAAATTTATGTAGAAATAGTGGGCTTCTTTTAAAAATCTGCTCTTAATTAAAACTGCTTTTTAATGTAAGAAGTTAGTCAGCAAATGCATAGCAGTTTGTATGGTGCACGCAAATTATTTTCTTCCAAGAGGGATGGGGAGGTAGAGAGCAGGAGAAGCAGAATCTTGTGATTATTGCTGTTTTACTGAGGACATAGTGCAACAGACAGGTATCGCCATCAGAAACACTGACTGTGCTGGAAAGGCAGGCTGAAGACTCGCCTGTAGCATAAAGCATGACAGGAAAATGTAAACTGAATTATGAAGTTCCCAACATGAATTATAAAGGTATGAATAGTATCTTTACACTTCCTTCATTTTTGAAGATGCAGACTCTAATGCAGTAGACAAGCTCTGTAACAGAAAGAAAGAGTAAAGTGCTTTGCTACTGACTTCTTTAGCTCTATAAAGGAAACTACTCTAGAAAGAAATCACTTCCAAATGGAATAATTAAAATGCTTTTTAGAATTTTTAATTCGTTGCACTTTGAACTCCTAGTACCACTGTTTTTGTGCTCATGGGCTAATGGGTAAACTCACTTGCTTTGAGTTTAACTGATCAAGCACCTCCTGTGAGAGGTAACACCTTGGGATCCCATTTCTTTTGGGAAACAGACTGTGATGTTGACAGAAATGGCCTTAAGTCCACTGGGGTACTTGGAAAAGCCCCCTCAGGTGGTGAGCATGGGAAAATATGTCTAAAGTCCAAAGGGATAATTAAATTTTAATTTTGATTCAAGTTTTACCTAATAGTTGTAACAGAGCTGAACATTTAAGTGAGATGCTTTGCACCTGCTACCCATTCTGTTTTTCCCAATAATGCTGAGAGGTAGAGGTAGTATCATCTCTGTTTTGTGATGAAGAAACAGCCTCAGCAAGGTTACATTATCTCCAGATTTCACAGTTGGTTAATTTAATTTATAATACAAGGTAGCATTTAAGGTTTGTAATTTTTCCCATGTGGCTCCAATTGCTCCTAATATAGTGTTGATTTTTCTGTGTGAAATAATCCAGAGGTGGTTCTGGGTTCAAAGAAGACTTTTAAGGAGTTTTCAAAGCTCCGCATTGCCCCAGTACCAAAATGTCAAAGTTCAAGGAATAATGCATTTACTTTGGAAGCTTGTGGTTTTCAAATATTAACTAAGCAAGCCCTCTTCTTCATGAGCCTGTTGATACCTGAGGCTGCCTCATAGTTGCTGATTTGGAGGGACTTTCTCCTACCTTCTTCCCTGAAGCCCTTCTAGTTGTGGATTCTTCTGCTCCTCATCAGGTACAGCTTGGCTGTTCTCTAATTGTAACACCAAGCAGCTGGGTCCGTGGACGTCCAGTGGTTGAATGTCTGAGTGCACTCCAGCAGTATTTTCCATGCTATGCGAAATGATTTTAAATTTCTGCTAATGGTTATTGTTGAAATATCTGCAACAGGTTAATGTTGAACCTGTTTGTTAGGAATGGTAAGGTCATGAAAGGCACACTCTGTGAATGCTAAGCTTTTCTTGTTAGACGGGAAAGGCTCAGCGTGTCTCACCAGGGTCAGCCAATTCTGAGACTCCATCTGCTGGATCATCTGTTGGGATGTCATATAACACAAGAGAACAATGCCACCTTCTTAGAAGACCATGAACTACAATATCTATTCCAGGACCGAGTGTGGCTCACTCCCTCCCTCATCATTTTTGCCATCTACATGACACTGAACACCCACCCCCGTTCCCAAGCAAAGCAAGGGTGCCTTGGCCTCCTCCTTAAACCTCTCTAAACCCCAGCTGCTTTAAGTGACTGGAATTCTTGAGGATGTTGAAAGGACATGCCAGTGTGATGATAAAACCATTTGGGGGTGATCTTGAGAAAATAATGGAGAGAAGGAAGTATGCCAGACAACTTAGGTTTTGAAAACCGGGGAGATGGTAAATTCTGGAAACTTTAGCTGCAGAGTGTATGTTGCTGTTTAGCAGACTAATAAATCACATTTTTGAAAAGATGGATTGGGATCACTTAAAAAAAAAGTGGTGGTGATCAGTATCTAGCATCACTCATCTCCAGCTGACCTTTCTTTTTCGATAGTTGCTGAACTAGTATATCAGGACATGCCATAGATACGACATGTCTGCTCTGGAAAAACATTTAACAAAGTGCTGTGTGTACTTTACTCAAGATGGACAAAGTGGGTGGACAGCAGTATAGGTAAGTGGGTTTGTGTCTTATACCTGAAGAGGGATGATCAGTAGGGTGACGTCAGACTTCAGTAAGGTGCCCGCAGTGTGCCTTAATGAGGGCATTTGATACAGCTGGACAACAAAACACACACTAGTAGAGACAGAGAATTTAGAACCAAGGAGGTGATAATCCCACAGTTCTTTGAAGCACTGTAGATAGTGGTTAAGAACAAGGACTTTGGAGCCTGCCCTTGGGCAGGTTATTTGAGCGCTCTGTGCCTCAGTCGCTTCATTCATAAAATGCAGATAATAATACTTCCCTCATATGGCCGTTGAAAATGTTAAGGATCAAATTAGATTATTCAGGAGAAGTGCTTAAAAACAGAGCCTGACTGTAAATTGTAAATTGTATGTGCCACGTTTTAGTCTTTTGTTGTTGTTACTGCTTTTTCTTCCTGTGGCAATTTGTGCATATTTCTGGGTTTATGTTTAAGTGTGTGTCCAGAATGGAGTAATCAGGTTTTGGAGAGGGTCTAGAAACTATATGAACAGTGGTTGAAGACGCTGGAGACGTATACCTTAGTGTAAAAGCTGAGAGAGAGTAATCATATACTGTGAAGTGAAGCAGAGGTGGTCACATTCTGAATTCTGAAATATTTCATCCAGTCTAACAAGTGCTTTCTCTTAAGGAGCTGTAGCTTGGTATAAGAGAAATCTCCATTAAACTAGGATTTAGTAGAATTCTTTCCTGGTTATCAGTACCACCTTTAACCAGGCAGTTAACTCAGTGGCTTTCCTTGGGGTGTGATTTACCCCTCAAGGGACATTTGGACATAGTTTTGGTGGACGCAGCTGGGGTGGGAAGATGTGCTCCTGGCATTTGACGGGTAGAGGCCAGGGATGCTGCTAACGTCCTGCAATGCACAGGACAACCCCAAAACTAAAAATCATCCTGTTCAAATGTCGCTAGTGCTGAGGCTGAGAAACCCTGGCTTAACTCTTCAATATGTGTGTTTCTCTTTGTGAAGTTTGAATACTGATCTTTGCTTTAGCGACATCCCAGAGTAGCTTTAAGAGTATATTTGTGAAAGGGCCTTTGAGAGTTAATGTATTCTGAAATCTGCAGATGTATACAGCATATACCTTTTATCAGCAGCGGCACAGTAAAATATTATTTGCTCCGTTCCAGGGAGGAATATATTACAGTGGTTTGAGAGTCCAATAAGCCTATGCTCGAATCTCAGCCCTACCAATTCAACCTGCTGTGTGGTTTGGGGCAAGTTTCTTTATGTGTGAAAACCCAATTTGTGTTTCATAGAGTGTGGACTGTGCTACCAGATTTACATTCATGCCTTGTATGTAGTAAGCCATTTTACAATTAACTTTTTTTTTTTTTTTTGGCAATGGGATTGAGTGGTGCTTATTAAAATGTAAGATTTGGAAAGAGGATGAATAAAGAAATTGGATCTTAATGTTAAAAGACAGAAAACAAAAAGGCTTCTTGTCTTCAGAAATTAGGAGAGGTGAATGTCTTTGCAAGTGTTGATTTGGCCTTCTGGTAAGGACCATAATATGCACCAAGGTGAGAAGCGCTTACCTGAGGAAGAAGATGAGTTGCATGGAAAACAAGAGTTACCTACGTCATATTAGTCTGGAACTAGCCAGGATATGGTTTCTAGGTTTGTGAATTGCTCCACTACAAAAACTTGTAATGTTTGTTCTTAAGCAGTGTAATTTGCTCTGTTTTTTCATCTTACTCTTGATATTATGGTTTCTTAATCTATTTTCCAGTGCCTTAAGATGTAAGCAACACACCCAGCCACTGAATGTGCAAGTGTGTCAGCTTTGCAGTCTTAGTGATTTCTGTACCTTCTCAGCCTCCGCCCAAAAGATAAGGCAAAGCTTTCATGGGATCACTCTTCCTGTCACCTCCACTTGTGCACCAGCTGTGGACCTAGAAGTCTGGAGTCCATCCACAAGGCCCACTGTTTTCCTGCTGCTATGGCAACCTATGTCAGTATGTAGCATATCCATAAAATCAGTTGAAAGTTAATGTATTTGACTTACAAGTGTGATTACGTGTGTGTGTGTGTGTGTGTGTATGTGTGTGTGAGTGATAAGGCTTGGGTGGAAAGATCCCCAAGTGTGTACAACCCACCTGCTGTCTACTTTGTAAAGGCAGAATGTTTTGTAGCAATGTTCATCTCCCAAGGAGGTAGCAATGAAAAGTTCCCTGAGTTAGAAAGAGGCTCTTACTCAGGTTGGAGACTGGAAGTTAGTGATTTTTTAAAGAGAGGCTACTCCTAACTTTCTTTCTCATGGTCCTTACCGCATTGGAACTGAATTGTTTAAACCTCACATAAACACGTGACTTCAGCCCTCAGATGGAAGAAGTGTTAGTCCCCCAGCAGCTTGCCTCTCTCTGGGCATCTGGAAACCTTTCCTCCTGGAGCAGTGGGGAGAATTCATGGCTGGCTCATACCAGGAGAGCAATGGCAGCCCCAAGGTGAAGTGCAGCAGCCGCATGTAGAATGGAATGACTTGGGGATCAAAACACCCTTTGGAGAATTTATAACACAGGCTAAGCCCTGTTAGTGCTCGGAGGCTTTCATTAAGCTAACGTTCAAGCTTGCTTAACTCTCCTGATTGTGCAGAAATAGAAGGTGGCATTCGAGACCCTCACGGTCTCAAGCTGCCCCGGATTTTCTGGGTAAGCATTCTTGGCAAAAACTCAGTGATTCTAACGTAGAATCCCGAATTGGTTACACAAAATTGCATACCTCTGTGGGGTCAGCAGGCAAGAGTTTGATATTAAAGCAAAGCTGAAAGTCAGGTTAATAATAAACTAAATGGGACTAATAGATACATCACTATTTTAGATGGTACCATTGACCACAATTCTTGAGACCTGATAGATGACTGCTCTACTTTAGGTACATCCTTATATGTATCATTTTGATTTCTCAGAGGTGGATGAGACTAGAAAATTCCATGAGCTGCCGAAATAAAGTGTTGGAAGGCTGACTGTGGATTTACAAAGGCCCCTGGGCACCGGCTTGGTGAAACTCTTGGGTATTTGATACCAAAATCCAAGTTCTAGCCTTGTGCTGAGTCAACAGATCTAAAGATAGATTTCTTTGGGTTTTGAAACTAGAGTCTCACCAGAAGGCCCCAACACATTTTAGACATAAAAGGAACAAAGAGATTTAAAATGTCAAAGTAGAGTGTAATAGGATAGCTCATTCTCCATGTCTAAGGTCTGTTAGCTTGTATTTTTGGCGTTTAATGGTTTTCTAAAAATATGCTTCTTTCAATATCAGTTGTGAGTGGAGTTTTCTGTGCTGCTTCTTTTTTTTTTTTAAAGCTGTCTGTCCCCCTTCCCTGAAATTCGTAAAGACTTCATCTCCCTGCGGAGTTGTTGGCTCCTACCCTAAGTGTGGTGTGTGTACCCTCATGAAGGCCAACAGGGAGATCCCTTCCACTTTCTGACTTGGATAAAAAGATAAGACCCCCAAAGAAACTATAAAGCACCTCTGTAATGAATGAATCACAGCAAAGATAGAGAAAGTAAGTAAAGAGATTAAATGGCTTCTAGGGCAGAATTATAACTTAGTTAAAGGTACTGGCATGCTAGTCTGAGAAGGGATGTGTTTGAAGGGGAATTTAGCGGACTGGAACTTGGAGAGGCCACGCTGGCCTCTCTACGGGAGAAGGTCCCCTGCCCATCGTATAGTATCAGCAGGTCTCTGTATGGATCTTATCCCAGTGGTGGGGCCGTCTGTGGGCTTTTGAAATCAAATGGTTAGGTTCCCAACCTGACTTAGACTGTGGTCTTGCCCTCCCCACTGAACACCCCTGAGCCTACCTTTTTTTTTTTTTTTTTTTAATATTTTTGGCTGTGCTGGGTCTTTGTTGCTGCACACGGGCTTTCTCTAGTTGCCGCAAGCGGGGGCTACTCTTCAATGGGTTGCACGGGCTTCTCATTGCGATGGCTTCTCTTGTTGCAGAGCATGGGCTCTAGGGTTGTAGACTCAGTAGTTGTGGCGTACGGGCTTAGTTGCTCCGCAGCATGTGGGACCTTCCAGGACCAGGGCTCGAACCCGCGTCTCCTGCATTGGCAGGCGGATTCTTAACCACTGTGCCACCAGGTAAGTCCCCCCTGAGCCTACCTTAACCTCACAGTGCAGTGTCGGGCCACGCAGGAAGCCACAAAACACATTACCCTTCCATGCCCGTGATGCGTCCTTCTGATTATAATTTGGGTTCCTCATGAATTATACTTTTCAGGAGACACAGGATCAGCAGATATCAGCGTCCACCATCCAGTCTACATGATGGTATTAAATTGACATTTTTACTTTACTGTCACCCTGAGTTTGGTTAGCCTGAACCCTCTCCTGATCACCATATTTATGACTTGCAAGGTTCAAGGGCCAGCCTTGGACTGTGGTAAGTCCACCAAGATGCAATACTCTGCACGGACTAGCTGGCTTCCCAGTGTTGCTTGTCTTCACCGTGAGTGTCCTTTTCTTATGTTGTGACCGGCAACATAAGAGTGTGATTCCCATCCTAATGATGGTATATTTTTTGCTTTTCGAAAATGTTGGGAAGAAAAATGAGTGTAACGGAATGCTTATTCATGCTGGAAGTGTGATGGTCTATTGTGAGTGACTCATGTAAACATGAGTAAAGCAAACTTGAATACATTGTTATCGTTAACAGTTACCATGTAAACTAATGCCTACTTTGCTAGTTAGTGTATCCTGTAATTCTCATTTAAATTGCACAAATTACTAAACAATTACAGAAGTCCCCAATCACATCAGTTCATAGCCCACATTTCACAGTAGAATTTTTCAGTACAGTTTTGTATTGCTAAGATTCTTGTACATTTATGAAGTATACTTTTATTCGGTTCTCAGGATAATATGGCCAAGTCTTTGGGGCATTAGGGTTCTGGAAGCTGTGGTGCTTTTAAAGTCTATTCATTTAAAACTGTCCTTTTAATATTTTTATATTCCCACGGATATACTGAAACAATTCCCTGCAGTTAAGTACTGTTGATAGTAAGTGATTTTGTGCTATTCAGCAATGGTTTGATAATATCAGTCTAGTGGCCTGGGAGAGTCACCTTCTTAAATCTTTAGCATTTACTTCTGGGAGCAGAATTCTCAGGAGAAGCAGGAACCTGATGTCATTTACTTTGATGATGTCCACGTAAAGGTCAGAGATGTGAAAGTGAATGTTTGTAACCCAGAGACTAGCCATCACTGGTCTAGATCAAAGGGAATGCCTTTTACAATTGGAGCAGCTCCGGGATAGATGGAGATATGTCGTGTGAAAACCACACGGCCCTAGGAAGACCCTAGGAGAATCCTCTTGGAAAGAAAGTAAAGATTGGACTGGGACAGTGCAGTAGGGAATAAGCAGGAGGTTATTCCCATTGGGTTGAAGAATAGGGAACACAAAGCAAGATTCTAATGTTATTTACAATTCCAGAGAGCTCCTCCTCTTACTGGACTGAGCCCTATACTTCTCACCAACCAACATTTTCTCCAGATCTTCATTCTCAAGCTACCATTGTGTTCAAAGGAGGTTTATTCTCTGAAAGTTTGTTAACTAAGTTATCTGAGTAAACTGTGTGTTCCTGTGGTTGGAGATGAGGTAGGCCAGGGGTTGTTATATTTTTAAACCGTAAATAGAATGAACAAAAGGGCTGATAGTTCTACAGTGCTTCTCTCTGTATCCACCTGTTCCCTGCCAACGCCCACAGAAACACCCCCAGCAGTTCTTCCCCACAATAGAGATGACCATATGCTAGACCTCTGCTGTCCAGTCCTGCAGCCACTGGCCACTTGCAGATATTTAAACACATTAAATAAAAGAAAATTAAACATTCTGTTTCTTAGTCATGCTAACCACATCCCGGTGCTCAAGAGCTACACGTGCCTGGTGGTTACCATGGTGGGCAGAACAGATACAGAACATTTACATCATCTCGTCCCAGGAAGGTGATTCAGCCTTAAGGAAAATATGTATTAAGGCATTGGATCCATTTTCAAGGAATTCCTCTATAAACCAAAACATTTCTAGGGTTTAACAAAGTTGACTCTTTCAGGCCAAATGAAGGTATTATTATTATTATTATTGAAAATCTTAGTTTTCCTCAAGTTTCAACTTTGAATTCCAGCGGAGCATGACTGCTTTTGAGAGTGAATTATCGGCACATTATAGTGTAACTGGCTAGTCAGGGCCTAAGGAGGAAAACAGAAGCCACTTTTATTTACAATAGAGGGTATTTAGTGAAGTTCCTTCCACAGGTGATGGTGCAGCAGGGAGCCCATTGAAGAAGCCTAGAGATTAGCCCCAGCAGGAAGTCATTACTAGTCTCAGGCTGGAGGGACAAGTTGTGGAGGCTGTTATTGGAGCTCAGGGGCAGATAAAAGCCAAAGCCACAAAGGAGATCCCGGACAGGAAGGTGAGAAGTGCCCCTGGCAGCTTCTGCTCTCCAGTCTTCTGCCAGTGCCTCCCATTGGTTGAATCCAGCAGTTTGATCCCCTGTGACAACACAGAGCAGAGTCGGGGACCAGAAGGGATGAATCTATCAGCCCAGGACCAACGCAGCTGGTATCTGGTGAGCTGAGCACCTCTTGTGTATTGGGTTCGCCAAAAAGTTCATTCGGGTTTTTCCATAACATCTTAAAGGAAAACCTGAACGAACTTTTTGGCCAACCAATATAAGGTGACCTAACGCGTCCTGGCCTCCAGGCATGCGCAGTCATGCACTTTTCCATACATCACTTAGTAGATGGCATTACATGTTTCTCTCTTGAGATGGACTGTGAACTCCTTGGGGGCAGGGACTGTGTTCCACGCATCTTGGTAGTCCAGGTCCCTGGCACATAGTGAGTACATTTTTAGGTTTTTAACAGATTGGTTCAAAATTTACTGAAGTGCATTGTTTGGAAGATTTTTTCACAGAAAGCTTTCACTTTTTTTTTTTTTTAATAAAGAATATGTTTGCAGCCACCAAATTAAAAAGGTAGAAACCAGTGCCCCCTCTAAGTGGGCAGAAAAGATGAGGAACCTAGGAATGTAGTATCATGAGTAAGAAGAATGAGTGGGAGAGGGGAGGGCCTGGAGATAGGGAACCAGGGTAGGAATCTTCTGGGGGAGTTCATTAGGGTCTAATAAATAAACGTCTGGACTAGCCCAGTTACCCTGAGTGCTGTCTTCTCAGAATCCCTGTGGTTTGTCATTTTGGCTCAAACTAGGGAAAAGCGGGACCTCTGAAAAGAACATCCCCTGGCAACTAAAAATACTATACACTGATTGTACAGAAATAGAAAATAAATCAATTCCTGGTGTGCCATCAGCTTTGGATCATTGACTTTTTTCTCCCAATATATATATATATATATTTTTTATGGTACGTGGGCCTCTCACTGTTGTGGCCTCTCCCGTTGCGGAGCACAGGCTCTGGACGCGCAGGCCCAGCGGCCATGGCTCACAGGCCTAGCCGCTCCGCGGCATGTGGCATCTTCCCGGACCAGGGCATGAACCCATGTCCCCGCGTTGGCAGGCGGACTCTCAACCACTGCGCCACCAGGGAAGCCCTCTCCCAATATTTTAAAATAATATCGTAATTTTAATATTGTAATAATATCTGTAATCTCATAGAGATTTTAAATTCAGTTTAATTATCCTGTTTTCTACACTGAGTCCACTACTGTCCTGATTCATGTGATGGTTTATGATAAAAGTAAATTTGCACCTAGCATAAAGTAAGCATTCCATAAATGTTTGTTCACCAAGTGAATGGCTATATGATGAGGAATCATAATGTAAAGCCTTCAGCTATTTTTCATAGCATGAAATCATTGCAGAGAGCTCTGATCTAAACCTGTATATTTCATTATCTATATTATGTCCTATAGCGGTATTGGTTTACTTATAGCTGCTCACAATGGTTAGGCCTTATGTCTTTCCTTCACAGCTGCTGCATAAGGTAGGTATTATTATTCCCAGTCATGAGTAAACTTGCTGCTGCTTCCATGTAATGGCCAGACGTTTAAAGACGAGTACGAGCTGGTCTCTCCCCTAGAGGAGCTCGAGACCTGGAATGTAGGTCCATTTCAGTGGAACTAATCCTGTCTTCAAGGAGGCCTCTGCCAGGGGCCTTAGGGTGAGCAGGACTTGCCAGGGAACTGGAGTGGGGCCTACACGAGGCATTCTAGGCCAGGTTCACAGCCCCTGTGAAGACTTGGAGCCCTGAAACAGCCTGACACTTTGGGGTTCCTTGAGCCACTGAGGGAGACCAGAATGCAGAGGCTGGAAGAGTGGTCTCCTGTAGGAGCATGATGGTGTCGCAGGGGCGGGGTGGGGGAGGCTTAAATAACGTTATCCTATCTTTAAGCTACGAAACTTTGATGGCAGGGAGGATCTTATATCTCCCTGGATTGTAGTAACCCAACTGGATTGTAATAACCCATGTGATCCCTTCCGAAGGCCAGGGTGTAGGCAGCGACAGTGGTTCCAAGCAAGAGAGGATGTGTTCCATTTAGGAGAAGTCTGTGGAATAGAATTGGTGGGACTTGGTGACCACGTTTATGTGAGAAGGTGAGGGAGGGGTGCAGAATGATGACAACCCTTAACCTACAAGAGAGTGCCTCTCCCTAGTGTTCTTTTCCTTCCTCCCACCATACTCCAAACAAAGTCTTTTTTTTCATGACATGGAATTTAACCTTAAAATTGCACAGGTCTAATCTGACCAGGAAGTCCTCAAGGGTTAACCAGATTTTCTCCCTGAAGTGATTTTCATCGAAGTGGGAGAAGTTTTAATACAATGAAAAATCATAGCGCTTCTTACTTTCTGCCCTTCTATGACTGTTATTTAGAATTTTATTGTGAAAATAACTTGAAAAGTGAGGAATATGAATGTGGGGTTTTTTTCTGTCCTTTTTCTAAAATTTTTTTTGTGGTACGCGGGCCTCTCACTGTCGTGGCCTCTCCCGTTGCGGAGCACAGGCTCCGGACGCACGGGCTCAGCGGCCATGGCTCACGGGCCCAGCCGCTCCGTGGCATGTGGGATCTTCCCAGACCGGGACACGAACCCGTGTCCCCTGCATCGGCAGGCGGACTCTCAACCACTGCGCCACCAGGGAAGCCCTGTCTTCTTTTTTTTTTTTTTGGTATGTTTGTTTTCTGAACGGATAACCTCTCCTGATCTTTGGAGCATGGAGTATTCAGCAGATTTTGGCTCAAGCTCTCCATGGGTCAGGGTGCTAGGTGTGGATAACTAAAGACATGTCAGATTATCTGGGCTGGGTACTGGATTCGTGGTTTGCCTATGCTAGCTTAACTTACTCCTCACAGCATTAATATTATAAATAACACAATGATACATTACATATATATATATATTTTTTTTTGACAGGTGAGCAAACTGAGGATGAGAGAATGTAGGTAGTTTAAGGCCATGCAGCCAGGGACAGAAATGGAAAAATGCAAATTCTTGCTGTTTCTTTCACTTGTGTAGTTTGCCATGGGGCCTGCAGCAGGAACGCTGGTAGACAAAGAGAGTGTGTCCATCAGTGCAGTCAGGGGGCAGATACCATACAGTAGTTTGAACAGGGCAGCAGTTAAATATCGAGAGTTATTAGCTATGACAAGGGGTTGGAGCAATGATGCTTGGCTAATAAGAAGTAAACAGAGCTCTAGAATACAGAAATCATAGATAATAGGGAGCAACCACTGGCCCTTGGGCCCCTGAGGCAAAGGCCACACCTCATACCGGATCCAGACCTTGCTGGAGAGAACTCTCCTGGCTGCCGCCCACCGTATGGCAGAGAATTTGCTGTGGTGCCAGGCTGGTGGAACTTGCTGAAAAGGCACCATCCATCCTTTGGGGTGCCGGGGAACGCTGTGCACAAGGGAGATGTGGACGGGGATACTCCACTACAAAAGCAGTAGACAGGTGCCAGCGAGGCTGCTCATACTGCAGGAGGCTGCCAAGGAGCGCGCCAGAACCAGGAGGCACGGGGCCTTCCTCCAGCAGGGTCTTTCCAGCATCTTTGTTGACAGTGATTAACAACATCATGCAAGCGAGCAAGTGAAAACATATCTCAGGGGCCCAGATCCATTTATGCAGATCAGGCAGTAAAGGGTGAACTTATGGCAGACAGACAGTAAATTGATAATTGGGCACAGGGAGGAAAAAGCTCACCCTTTTCTCAGAACCTTTATTTTTCTTTCATTCAACCAAGCAGTAGCACATGATGTATATATTTTGGAGTGGTTTTTATTTTTTCCCTTGATGGTACTTAATCATTTTCCTCAGACTTTGAACACTGTATGGTTTGATTACCTGTGTTATCCATATGGTGACTTATCACTAAGGGACTGTTGAAGATTAACTTTCTTTCATTTTCTTTTTTATTGTTTGCCTCTTAAACCTTAGATAAATGCATGGTTAATCAGGAATTGGTGCATGCTACATGTATGAAATGCCATCCAACCAGATGACATCCCAGGCTTTTTGTTGAATGCTTGTGAAAATATTTGGTACAACCTAGAATTATAATTGCCCATGAAGTAATTCAATTTGAGATTTATCTCCGACGCTTTATAAATAAATATTTGCCAAAGGATTTCACAATATAATATATAGGGTTGGGGCTTCCCTGGTGGCGCAGTGGTTGAGAGTCCGCCTGCCGATTCAGGGGACACGGGTTCGTGCCCCGGTCCAGGAAGATCCCACATGCCGTGGAGCAGCTAGGCTCGTGAGCCATGGCCGCTGAGCCTGTGCGTCCAGAGCCTGTGCTCTGCAACGGGAGAGGCCACAACAGTGCGAGGCCCGCGTACCGCAAAAAAAAAAAAAAAATTAATAATAATAATATATAGGGTTATGGTTTTATTTGTGTGTAGTGGTTGTTTGATAGTGCATTTCTTTACTGCTTTCTTGTGAATTTGGAAGAATAGACCTTCCAGAAGAGCTTTTTAAAGAGTTTTCCCTCCGGGTTGTTTTCTGCATTCCACAGCTCTGAACTGCTGGATTTCAGAGCAGTTTCTTGCTCCCTAACACCATGCAATGCATAATTCATCATTTTGTTTAAAACATTAGAAAGGGACAAGTACTCAGCCTTGACCTTGAACCCAAGTTGATAACTTGATCTGTCTGTGCTGCCTTCTTTTTCTCCACTTCATTTCTTATTTTGAGTTTTTCTCCCTCAGAACTGTCCTGAAAAACCTTTAGCTCATTAAATATATTTTGGGAGGTTCAGATGTTTTAAAGGCTTACAGCTTTACATTTTTTAAAATTAGATTTCAAATGTAAAGAGAGAGAGAATTGTCCGTAATCTTACATTCAGGTAAATGATGACGTTGAAAATAAATAAAAAACAGTGTGTGTACATGGCTAACATACAAATGGTATCAAAAGGTACAAAAAGAGAAGTAAAAGCCTCTCCTCAAATGTGACTATTGTTACATTTTTTGTGATTTCTTCCAGGAAAAAAAATGTTTTGGGCATATATCTGCATCTTTCTGGCTCTCTGCTTTTTACAATTTTTTTTTTTTTTTTTTTTTTTTTTTTGCGGTACGCGGGCCTCTCACTGTTGTGGCTTCTCCCATTGCGGAGCACAGGCTCCAGACGTGCAGGCTCAGCGGCCATGGCTCACGGGCCTAGCCGCTCCGTGGCATGTGGGATCTTCCCGGACCGGGGCACGACCCCGCGTCCCCTGCATTGGCAGGCGGACTCTCAACCACTGCGCCACCAGGGAAGCCCTACAATTTTTTAATAAAGGGATTCAGTTGTACATATTTTCTATAGCCTTTTTTTTTTTTTTTACTTTTCCTATTACTTTTATAGAGCTCTTTCCCATCAACACACAGATCTTCCTTATTTTGTATGATATGTACAAGATTTCATTATTTCATCCACATTTTGGACATGTAGTAATTGATTTTACCTTTGTCTTCTGGCTAGTTTAGTAATTGCCAAGTATTTGTGGGGAGGAGTTCTAGTTACCTACTGGAGTTATTATAGTTCACCTTTTAGTAAATAAACCTCCTGATGATATATCAGTAGGTTACATTCCTAGCAGTGAGATGGCTAAGTCAGAGGATGCATGCATCTTTAACTTTGGTAAGCATTGCCAGATTGTACTCTAGAAGGGCTACACAGATTGGTTTTCTCTTCCCAAGGTTGTGTCTTTCCCACACCCCCATCACCACTGTAAGTCACAAGGCTTTAACATTTTTGCCAATCTGATAAGTTAAAAATGTTGTCTCTATGTTTTCACCTGCTTATCTTTAATAACAGGTTTTGTATCTTTCTATAGGTTCCTTGGGCATTCATATTTCTTTTTGTAAATTGTCTGCTCTTATGCTTTACTGTGTACTGTCTTCTTCCTCTTCTCCTTCCTCTTTCTTTTTGCTCCTTTTCTTCCCTACAAGGTTGTTTGTCTTTATCATATTGACTTATATGAGCTCATTTTAAATTAGGGAAATTAGTCCTTTCATATATGTATTTCAAATATTTTTTCCCATGTTATATATCCTGTCTTTCACTGTTCATTGAAAATATTGTTATTCTGGTGTAAGGAATATAAGACATGTTCTTTTTAAAAAGAAATGAAAGAAGGTTGGGGGTTAAGAAAAGTTGGCCACACCATCTGCTGTTTTTGAGGTCTGGTAGTTGTAGTTTGGGACAAAAGTTATTTCCATGAATCCTAGTGTGTCTCATAGCCCTGGAGACCCCATACCGTCTTATTTACACCAAGACCACTGATACCAACCTCCTCTTTCTTTGTGTTCACATGGGTACCTGTCTAGACCAGCCAGTCAGAGATAATTATATCTATTCTCTTGTGAGTAGAGTGTTGCTAAAACAATATTTTTTAATCCAATTTTAAAATAATGAATAGATCAAGAATGGATATCCCTCCAAATTTCTTCAAAGAACAGACTTGTCATATGAACATTTAAAATTTAAGATTCTGGTTAACAAAAATTGACTGTATAAAAGCACGTTCCGCATACTGTAAACTATGACTCAGCCTAAATACAAGGAAAATATTTGACTAGTTCTTTCCCAGAGAAGATTTTAAGGATTCCCTGAAATTTCGTATAATCTATATTTATGTACTTATTCATACATACGGAAAGCCTCTTAATGGTATCCTATAAAGGGCAATATTATGGTACAGTATTTTCCTGGTTTGACCTACAGTCCTGTTCTCTGAAAATAGCAATAAATCTTAATTTCCAATAACATCCTGGCCTCTTTTTCATGCCATTTGACCTGAGATGAGGTGTCTAATCGCTTTGTTTACTCTTCATAGTTCTATGAAGGCAGTTGATTCCATTAAGTTGAATTTACTGAAATAAGGCCCTTATAATAGGAAGATGGATTTATTTTTGAGAAAGCTAATGCTAAGCTTTGACTTCTGTAACTATTCAGTAACATTCAGTGCAAAAATAATTGGATATCAGAACATTAGAGAACCAGCCATTGTTATTTTGAGTGATCATGGTGCTTATTAAGCCTTCGTTTCAATGCAGACTGCTGAAATAATTGATGATGTCATTAATTAGTTTCGACCAGATAAATTTTTGGTAGTTTGGTAATGGCACCTTTCTAAACAGGATATCAAAATGAAAGATAAATGGAAATGTTTAAAAATGCCTAGCTGTGTCAAAGGAAAGCTCACAAATGATTTCTTAGGCACAATAGTTTTGTACCACTTTAGTCCACCTTGCATCCTTAGCTTTAGCTTATAAATCAAGTTGACTAAATAAGGCCGACAGAAATTCATTTGTGAATTTGTCTTTGACATCTTATACAGGAGGATAAATGAATAAGACGAATGGAATCTACTTTGAAGAATGAGTTTCTAAAAGCAGGAGTATCTGTCATTAGTTCCACTCAGTGAGGGCGGGTCTGCAGGTGCGACCTTGGTGCCTTGTCGAAAGGCTCCAAGCTGGCCCTGGAGAAACTAAGCAAATGAAAAATAAAATGCTAATATCAACAGTGACCGTTGTAAAAAAAAAAAAAAAAAAAAGATACTTCAAGAAAATACAGGACCTTTTGTGGAATATTTTTGATTAGGTGGTATAAATTTTCAGTGGTGTGTAGACTTTTTGGAGGAATGCTTTGCAGTTGAAATGAAAAGTGTGAACCACTTGAGAATAAAACTAGTAGGCTTTACAGTGAGTGGGAAAGCAGAGGCTTTGGAAATGGAAGTTTCCGCATTTGGTTTTCATGCTGCCACTCACGGGTGTTCCCAAATAAGGAATAGACGCTCTCCGAGCCCCAGTTTTTTTAATTTGTAAAAGCGGAGATTAAAATACCTACCTCGAAGAGTTTTGAGAGAAATAGATGAATTTGGTAGATAATAATCACTCAACGAATATGTGTCCTCCCTTTAAGGAGGTTTCTGGTATTGTGCAGATGGAGAGGGCAGCTGTTGATACAGATCTCCGGCATCGCTGATGTTGAAAGTACCTCTTACAACATCAGGTATGGGAAACGGGGCTAGTTTAGAACTTGCTGTTTTTCAGGAAGGCAGAGAGATGTGCTCTTAGAATGTGACAATGATTTTTCCCATTGCTGGCTCAAGTGTCACATAATTGACCCTGGTTTATGTTGTATGTCTCGTGATGTGGCCACAAGTCCCGCTGAGGTCAGTTATAGGCGTAAGTATTTATATTGGAGCGTTTGTGTTTCCAGAGTCCTCTGCCATTGGTCTGGTCACACATGCTAATTATCGCCACCGGGAGACAGTGAAGTTCCCTTGGCGGTGGCTGCATTATGAATTGGTCACCACACACTAAGCCAGAACACTTGGGAGCTTCCTGTCCAGGTACCCTCTGGCCTCGGTGTAGCTCACAGCGGGGTTGGTTACATCATTATTGGTCGTAAGACAGGCTCTGATGACTGCCCAGACCTTGATCAGTGCCTGATGCATCCTGCTCCCATATTCACATTGAACATACTTGAGACAATGGAACAAAAGGTCAGTGCATGTGATTTTATACTTCTTTCTTTTTCCCCACAAAAGTCAAGTTTCTCTTCATGTTTTTTTTTTCTTACTAATAATGTACTGATATACATGCTGATGAGCACTAACTGGGAATACTTATTATGTACTACTCTCCAAGTGCCTTGTGTATATGATATACTGAGTTAATCCTCATAAGCTATGGTGTAGGTGCCATTATTATCCTTGGTTTACAGAGACAAAAGGCTGTGGTGCAGAGTGGTTGAGTAATTTGCTTAAGATCTCACAGCAGTAAACAGAAGAGGCAGGATTTAAATCTGGGTCATCTCTTGACTACTACTATACCAGCCTTCCTCCTCTGTAGGAAAATAAAGACAATTACAAAGAACATTAAAAATATATATAAATCCCATCTATCCAATGACAACCATTCTCAGCACTTCAGTGCACTTACTTCCAAATCTCTTCCTTGAACTTTGATGGAAAATCCTCTCTTCCCATTTCTACTTCCAAGGGCTAATGAAACATTGTGAACAGCTTGGCATTTATTTTCCCAAATATACATGCAAACACACGCACATGCATAGATAATCTACACCCGTTTCTTAATGTCCTACCATATGCATTTTTCTGCAAGGCATTTTTTCACTCAGGATATGCTGGACATATTTCTATATGTATTGTATATAATCTAACACATATATTTCGATCGTCTGTTTAGTATGGATTGCTCTACTTTCAGAGGATGACTGCACCATAATTTCTTCCAGTGTACCACTTTCATTGATGGACATTTAGATTGTTGTCCCGTTTTCCCTACACCATTTATAGTAGCTGCATATATTTTACTGTATGAAAGTACTATAATCTAACTAATTTTCCTCTTATGAGATTCAGGTTGTAGAAGGTACTAGGATGAACATTCTCACAAATGAAGATGTGAGTACATCCTTACTTAGTTACTTCCCAGCCCCAACCAAAATGCCGAGACCAAATGATCACCCAGTCACTTCAAAAAAAAAAAGGAAAAGAAACTTTATTGAGGTATACCTTACCTACTGTAAAATTCACCTCTTTTAAGTGCATGGTTCAGAGATTTTAAAAATTTACCAAGTTAAGCAACCAGCACCATAAACCAGTTATAGAACATTTTTATCAGTCCAGTGAGATCTCTCTTGCCCTTTTACAGTTAATCCCTATTCTCATCCCCAGCCCCAGGCAACCACTAATCTACTTTCTGTCTCTATAGATCGACCTTTTCTGGACATTTCATATACCCTATCACTTATAAGAATTTAATATTTTTAATTTGTATTTGTAATTTTAATTTGTATTTCTTTTGTATTTGTATTTCTTTTCTTTTGCATTTGTATTTCTTTTCTTATTCTTTTTATTTTGGCTCACATAAAACTCCTGGCTAGAATTGTTCATTATATTAGGGCTTAGTTCTGTCTTGAATAATACAAAGAATTATCATCGTCATTTTTTATTTTTTTAATATTTATTTATTTATTTGGCTTTGTCGGGTCTTAGTTGCAGCATGCGGGCTCTTCGTTGTGTTCCATGGGCTTCTCTCTAGTTGTGGTGTGCAGACTCCAGAGCACGCGGGCTCAGTAGTTAAAGCACGTGGGCTTAGTTGCCCCACTGCATGTAGGATCTCAGTTCCCCGACCAGGGATCGAACCTGCGTCCCCTGCATTGGAAGGCGGATTCTTAGCCACTGGACCACCAGGGAAGTCCCCATCATTATTATTATTATTATAAATTTTTGTCTTCTGTTCCACAGAGACAAACTGCAGTTGTTAGGGTTCCTCAGTAATGCTTGCCATATCAAAAGAGAACTGTTGGGTGGTTTGCAGCTTGTTTAATTTCTTCCTGTGGTGGCTTGATAGTAATGGGGATTCTTGACTTAGTTTGATTGAGAATATGTGCAGGTTTCACAGAAGACATGTTACCAAGACACGGCAAGAACTTACCAGAACCTCACCTTTGAGAAGTGATACCAAAAAGTTCTCAGTCGTGATATCCCAAACCAGTTTTGGGTGCTAATTGTTACGTTCAGATTGCTTAGAAAAGTCGTGCAACCCGTTTGGACTAAAAACTCTGTAGTGTTAAAATAATTTAAAAAATTTAAAAGTTAAAGTTGCTATTGTATTGATTTTATAAACTATTTTGAATTAAAAGCTGATAGTTTTAAAATTTAGGATATTTCAATATTTAATATTTCAATATCTCATAGTTCCTGTAAATATTTTAGATGCCTGCTCGCTGCATTTGTAGAGCTGTGAAGAATCTGATTATTTTTATATCATCTGTTTTGGGTTTTCCATTTGAAGTGCATACATATTTATTTTTAATTCTTATTTCAAGTAATTATTATTGCCCAAAGACCTTTATTTATTTGTTTATTTACTTTTAATTTTTTTTTTTGCGGTACGCGAGCCTCTCACTGCTGTGGCCTCTCCCATTGCGGAGCACAGGCTCCAGACGCACAGGCCCAGCGGCCATGGCTCACGGGCCCAGCCACTCAGCGGCATGTGGGATCTTCCCGGACCGGGGCACGAACCCGTGTCCCCTGCATCAGCAGGCGGACTCTCAACCACTGCACCACCAGGGAAGCCCCAGACCTTTATTTTTTAAGAAGCTCAGAGAGAGTAGAGAAATAACCAGCAAGTCTGCCTCTTTTATTAATGAGGAAAAAAATGCAGTATGATATTAACTGTATTCTAAAATATTTGTTAGCACACCAGAGCACAAAGTCCAGGTGTGGGGTTATTTCTGTGTGTAGTCTTTTGAAATGCATCTAGTACATAGTAGAGGTACTCCCAAGTTATACACTGAAGAGAAGTGAAATGATTCAGCATCACAGTTCTCAGATGCCACTTCTTGAGGTGGATTTCATCACCATCATCCCTCCATAGGCCCAAAACTCATTTCGTTTTAGTGGCTTCTTTATGAGTCAGTGATTAACATATGAGGAAGAGAAAAGCTTTTTCTTTAAAGGAAATAACTGATTTATCTTGAATACGTTTGTGACCTGAACGGTTGCTTAGGTAACAGCTGTTGCATTTTATGATCTTTGGCAAATGGGAAAGGCAGCTTTCTCAACTTGTGTTTGTCTTCCAAAGAGAAAATCAAAGCAACGTAGAGTAGTCGATGCTTACCCAGAAAAGATAACTCATGTGCACAGAGGCAAAGAGTTGTAGATATCTAAATAAACCCAGACACTTTGTTCTTCAGAACTTTTAGAAATTGATTTTCTCTTTCACGGAAGGGGGAGTAGGCTGTGATCAGAAGTGTGTGTCGTTGGAATGTTGTTAAACATAAGCTGTATCCCCTTTTCTCTCCTTTCTCCTTTGGTTTGGTGTCATGGCTGTCTCCTTTCATTTACGAACTAGACCAGGGCACTCCCATACTTAATCTTTCCTGTACTCTTCAGTGCTTTCATCTTGCTTTACTGTGTGTGTGTATGATTCAAGATGCAAGATCCTTCTCTTGAACTGGGTAGTGACAGTAGAAACAGACACTGCCCATGACCACGTATCCTACCTGGTACCCACAGAACACCCCACCCTGAGTGAGCTCTCATCTAGGTGTTTGCTGTTTGCAAAGAGTGTACAGTTTGGATCTCTAAATCTAGCAACTACATCAGAGATCTTAGATGATCAGATTCAAGGCAAGAGAATGGGTTGGGAGTATTGATGTAAAGAGGATAAACTGACTATTTTCTGGGGGGGTTTGTTTGTTTGTTTGTTACTGCCTTTGACCTTACAGTACATTAATTTTGAGTAAATTTAATAAATCAACCGATGTTCACATTTTGAGTGCCCCATATTTTCACAAAAGTGTATATTTATTTATAAGTGTGTATCTTGTAAATACTGTTACCTTGCCCTGTACAGCTTTCTTCATAACAGAGCCCCTGAGCTGCTGCTTAGGGAATCACTGAGGTGTGGGAACCCAGATACTTTTAAGAGAATCTTTGGGTTCTTAAATTGGGGGAGGCACGATATGAAAAATAATACCATTTGGAAGATGTGGTACATGGTGGGGTCAGATGTGAGGAAGTAGACTGCTAAAAGCAACCATGATTGATTGAGCACCTACTGTATGCCTGGACTGGGCTAGGTGCTTTGAAACTCTTTATTTCATGTAATCCTGTGAAGTAGGTGGTGTTATCCTTATTTTTTTTTTTTTTTTTTTTTTTTTTTTTTTTTTGCGGTATGTGGGCCTCTCACTGTTGTGGCCTCTCCCGTTGCGGAGCACAGGCTCCGGACGCACAGGCCCAGCGGCCATGGCTCACGGGCCCTGCCGCTCCGCGGCATGTGGGATCTTCCCAGACCGGGGCACGAACCCGTGTCCCCTGCATCGGCAGGCGGACTCTCAACCACTGCGCCACCAGGGAAGCCCAATCCTTATTTTTATATACAGGGAAACTGGCTTGGAAAGGTTGTTAATTTTCCCAAAGTCACAGATGGAGTTTAAACCTAGTTCTTACTACTTTTTAACTCATTTGCTTTCAGACTGACCTGTTCCTTGCTATCTCTGGTTACAAAATATCTCCCCCTCTACAGTCCTGTGTTTTTTGTTTTTTTTTTAACTTTCTTTTTGTATACTCTTAAACTGCTACCACTTATGGATAGATCTTCTGAAAGGCAAACATCCTAGGGAAGAGAAACACCTTTGTAGTGTAAGTTGACCTTTGCCTTACTTTGCTCAGCTCCTAGCTGAGCATACTAGGACTTGAGATAAAGGCAGTTGTAGATGCAAAGGAGAGAGGAGAAGAGGCAGTGTTTAACCTGGGCCACCAGGCAGGCAGCCCTGGGAGCCTCCTTTGCAGAGCCTAGGGAAGTGCAGACTCCAGAGAACATGACCACTGAAAGGGGGGGTGAGATTTCATCAAGGCAAACTGTCTCCCTTTCATTTTTGTTCAAGTTCTTTATCAAGGAAAGAAGAAAATAGAGGGGGAGAGTCCAGACCTTGGTTTTAGTTCCTTAGAGAAAGCTTTGTCAAGTACAATTAAGACCTCTAGTTGGACGATTAATCATTTGAGAGTGGAAATAATGAAAAATGACACGTGCCCACCATAAACATTTTATTAAACTTAGAAATATCAACTCTCAGAATCGGTTAGTCTTTCATTTAGTGTCAAGAGTGTTTCTCTGGATATGGGTTCTGTTTTGGGTCCCGTAATTGTCTTTCCCTCACAACTCATAGTCACGATGCACCATCGGTGATGTCCAGTCTTTATTTCTTTAAATCCAGAACATCAAAACTTTCCAAGCAGCTCAATACTGAATCCGTCTAGATATTGAGAAGTCATGTTTTCCCCTTAGAATATTAACATTATCTCGAATACACCTAATTTTTCAGCATTTTTAGCTATTTTCATTTGTCAAGTGTTTCTAAAGCACTCAGTTTAGTTTTATAGAAACCACAGGTCACTTTTTTTCAGATTCGAATTTCATTTATTACTTAATATTTTGTTAAATTATGTAATAAGAGAACCAAGTACAAGCTGCACAAACAAGTTGAGAGCAAATGTAACTTAAGTCTTGATAAGCATTGCACATCGACCAGTGGGAACAGAGTTGTCAGGCTTGTCTTAGCTAATTCCAGTCAGTGACAGTGACTGGTTACTTAGCCATCCACATGCTTTAGTGTGTTGTGAGGGAGGGGTTAATCTAGTCCCAGATTGGTGAAGGTATCCAGGGGACCCCACCAACCCATTACTATGCTTTTTACTATGAATTGCATCTCGAGTTGTAAAAATTCAATACACTAATCATAACAGTAACCCATGAAGGCATTTTTTGGTATCTAATCGCAAAAAAGTAGCCATGTGGCTAGAGAGAGCAGGGCATGGCATTTGCCATCACCTCAAGGTTTGCTGTCTCTTGATATCCCTGGATTCGAGGGATATGCTCATGAGTTAGATGTGAGCCGAAAGTCCCAGCTCACTCAAGTGCTTCTGCCAGGCTCTTCCTGTTACGTAAAAGCTAAAAGGAGTCCATGCAGATTACAGTATTATTCTATATATGATAATTAGTTCTCAAAGTATAACTAGTTCATGTAGTGATTTGTTAATTTGGTTCATTACTTGATTCACTTTTAAGAAGCAGTCATTAACTTCATTATTTTTACTTTTTAGTTAGGCAGAAAAAATTCATACCAATCCTTACTTGCTAAACCATTTGGTGTTGAATGAAAAGCAAAAACCTAGAAAAAAAGCAACTTTGGCTCTAACAGCCTGAACGTTGGGGTCAAACTTGTCTTGCTTTCCTGCCCCCCAAATTAAATTAGCTATGACTTAAAGCAGAACCTGCAGATAGCTATAAAAAACTTGGGTTTTTTTTTTTTTTTTGCTGTTTCATGTTTATTTCGCATTACCTCAGATTTATTTTGATTTCCATTTCATAGTACCTGATACCAGAATTCGTACAGACCTCTTGAAAGACCACGCCCTCCGAGAAAATTCACACTATTGAAAGTTATGGGTAACTGAATGGCAAGAGGAGTTTCTTAGTGGATGTGGTTCTTGATCAAGTCTGGACAGATTCTGCCCTGTCATGTGTCATAAACTATGGTACAGAACGCATCCGAAGTGCCAGGGGAAAACCAGCATTGTGCCATCACCCGTATTACCGTCCCTGACTCTCGTCTCTCTCTCTCTTTTTTTTTTTTTTTTTTTTTTTTTGCGGTACGCGGTCCTCTCACTGTCGTGGCTTCTCCCGTTGCGGAGCACAGGCTCCGGACGCGCAGGTTCAGCGGCCATGGCTCACGGGCCTAGCCGCTCCACGGCATGTGGGATCTTCCCGGACCGGGGCACGAACCCGTGTCCCCTGCATCGGCAGGCGGACTCTCAACCACTGTGCCACCAGGGAAGCCCATCGTCTCTCTTGAAGAAGGAATTCATGAGGCTGGTGATGGGAGTTTTGATTTGGGATCCACATAACAAACACTTAGACTCATTAGATATCAGCACTGAATCTTTAGGTTTAGTCCAGTTTTAGATTTGGCTAAGGGATTCCTGGTGGGCACAGCAAAATGAGAACCATCATAAGATTCATATTATCCATAAGATAGGAACTGAGCAGTTTTTAAGAAAAGCAAGCTTCTTTTAAAAATTCAGAGAGGAACTTTCCTGGAGATCCAGTGGTTGAGACTCCACGCTTCCACTGCAGGGGGCACAGTGTTCCATCCCTGCACATGCTGCTCAGTGCAGCCAAAAAAAAAAAAGTTTCAGAGAGGAAGGATGTGAGAATGGAATGTAAATAATTTTCCCCTTTAACCCAGAGGATACACGGCAGTTTTCCCCCTGCTTTTGTGTGTCCATGTAGAGAGAGGGTATATGACTCAGGGGGCAAAGGTCAAGAGTCTGGACATTTGGGTAGTGAGTACCTTGCTCTGGGAAGATGACTGAGCACAGTGTCCCAAGGACATGTAAGATCAAAAGAATCTCCTTGTTTTGGGGGACCTTTATCAGCTCACCTGCAAGATCCTTTTAAGCTGTACTGTTCAGCCAGTGCTTTTGTTATCTGTATCGTGGCCATCCATACTAATAAAAAACATTTTGTCCAGAGAATCTTTTTTCTTGTTGAGGGACAGCTATCAGAAAAGGTCCACAGTCTCTGTAACTATCCCTAGTAATTAGTCTCAGAACTCAGTGCCTTTATCAAAGGGAATTTCTAGAACAGTGTATTATTGCTTAACCCACCTCCTTATCTGCCATTCATGGAGTTTCTCAGATATTTCCTGACTTTCTTGTCTGCCTCTGGATCAAAAAAGGAAATGTAGAGCAAGTGAGGAAATAGTTTAAAAAAAAAAAAAAAAAGGAAGAACAGAAAAAGAAATACAGAATAAAGCTTTAGTATGTATCTTCCCAATAAATGGGATGCGGTGTTTAGATTTTTATCATCCATCTAATGTAAGGTGTTCTTGCGTGTCACAGTTTGATCTTTCTGCCTCTTTTTTTTTTTTCTCTCCTATTGTTGACTTGACCTGGTTTCTTTATGTAGAGAATCTGGAAATGTTTTCGTTCTTTGAGGAAAGAGCTATGCGTAAAAGCCCCACTGCCTGTGGGGACTGTAGGGTGGGTAATATTTGGGTGTACTTTCAGGGTCAGGTCTTACCTTGCTCAGGGAATGTTGTATGTGTGGGTAGGTTATTAAAGACATGGTGTGGTTTCACAGTGTATGTGTATATCAACTCATGGTATTGTACAGCTTTAAAAAATAAAAAAAAAATTAAGCAGTGGTAGCTCCAGTAGCTGTTGGTGAATGCCTGAGGCTTGGTGGAAAGGACTTCTGTTTACTGTGAGTACTGGCTTTCTGATTAGCAGTTGTGTGTTTCATCCCACCACCGAACATAGATTTTTCGATGTATTTATTTTATTTTTATTTCTTTTTTCTGGGTGCCTTATGTTTTTTTGTGTGTGTTCGTGTGTAATTTTCAAAACAAAAATTGGGTTCATACTAAATTATGGCTTAGAAAACATTTTATAATGACAGTTTTTGAAAATGTGAAGTGACTAGTAGGACAGTCTATATCCTTATCACCCAGCATTAACAACTATCGGCTTTCTCTGATTCTTGTTCTACCTTTCCCTCTGCCCTACTTTGTTCAGGGTCAGGGGAGGGAGAGAGGAGGCCAAAGCAAATCTCAGACATCATACCATTTCCTTCCCAATACTTTGTTCTCATGTTTGTTATTCAATTATTTACTTTTTGTCTGTTGACTTTTCTTTCTCTTGTTACTGAAATAACTCTTGGACTGTGCTGGGATGGAGTTATAAAGGTGCACTCTTCTGGAAGCATTGTCCTCTGCATGGTGCTTGATGGGCTGGTCTTCAGGGATCCTGAGCAGGACAGCCCTGCTGGTGTGAAGTTCATGGTCCGGTTACTAATAGAACCCAGAGGTATGACTGCTGCCTCCTTAGCCTGTAGAGTCAGGTGTAAGGCTAGGCCTTCATTGAGTGATGTTATGTTTAGAAGAAGTAGACCCAAATCTAAGTCATAATGATTTGTATTATTTATTAAACTCATACAGAAACCATCGCTTTGGATAAAACTGTCTAAAGGTTTGTGTCTAGATCCTGTTTTGTTTCTGTAGTTACCTAGGCAGGAAACTGTGGATATTACAATTTAATCATTTATAAATTTGCCATCCTTTGGGTAATATAATAATCTGTGCAGCATTTCATGGTTTTGAAAGGTTTGTCATATTCAAGTCCAACGATAGCACTGTGAGGGAGGAAAGATATTAAATTTCTGCCCAATTAACTCAAAAGAGAAGCTGAAAGATGGGAGGGGGTAGTCAGTGACTTGACTTTAGGTCTTACGTCTCCTAGTCTAGAAGTCTTTCTGCTTTGGATGGTTTTTGAGTTGCATTAGAATGTGTTGTGAAACTGGAACTTGCCTTTTCCTTTATACTTGAACATTTTTGTATCAAATGTTTGGGAAATTCATGCCACCTCGGATAAGGTCTTGGAGATGCTTGGGGAAGACTGTCCTCTTATTGGGTCTTATTCCAAGGCGGGGCCAGAGCAGCAAGCACAGCGCTTTTGGAGCTGATTCCTAACACCACTGTCTCTCCCCCATGACACTGGTTTTCACCTCTCTCCAGTACTATCCCAGACCCAGACCATGACCATCACCATCTCTGCCTTCATGCACTGGTTACTTTTGTGGCAGAGTGGAATTAATTTGATCCTAAAATCTCTGAAATTTCTCCTGCGGACTAGAGATATTTGATCCAGTAGAGAAATTGTTTGGACATTCCTTCACCCCTGTAGGAATCTGTACAGGCATCAAATTTCCCAGTTCCTCTTAAAACATCTAGACATGGACATTCTGTTGGCTTAAATTCCCTGAGGGAATAGAGTGATTCTTCAGAGCTGATGCTTCAAGAAATTTTTATAGTAGCAATCTAAAAATGTGTATACTTGTTTCTCCCAGAGATAGACTTTCTTTTCTTTCACCAGTTAAAATTGGTTTCCTGCTGAGGTGTCTTGTCTGCTGCAGGTGTCTTTTGTAAAACATGATTTATGCATTTGATTTATAGACATTACACATATATAAAGTATCAAGTGTTCTGAGTAAGAATTGAACGTAATTTCAGTGCAGATATTTTAACCGATGTTTATTATTCAAGGAATTCTTTGTGTAAAATAGGATAATCTAATTTTAATATGAAGTTGCTTTGAAAAAATTAAGGGAAAGCCAAGCCAGCTAAAATCAGGGGGATGTGTATTATGGAAGATGTTAAACAACAGGCACTACTGTTTTCAAACTTTTTTTGTTTGTTTGTTTTTTTAACATCTTTATTGGAGTATAATTGCTTTACAATGTTGTGTTAGTTTCTGCTATATAACAAAGTGAATCAGCTATATGTATACATATATCCCCATATCCTCTCCCTCCCACTCTCCCTGTCCCATCCCTCTAGGCGGTCACAAAGCACTGAGCTGATCTCCCGGTTTGATGCAGCTGCTTCCCACTAGCTATCTGTTTTACATTTGGTAGTGTATATATGTCAGTGCTACTCTCTCACTGCGTGCCAGCTTACCCTTCCCCCTCCCTGTGACCTTAAGTCCATTCTCTACATCTGTGTCTTTATTCCTGTCCTGCCCCTAGGTTCAGCAGACCTTTTTTTTTTTTTTTTTTAGATTCCCATATATATGCGTTAGCATATGGTATTTGTTTTTCTCTTTCTGACTTACTTCACTCTGTATGACAGACTCTAGGTCCACCCACCTCACTACAAATATCAAACATTGTTAATCAAAATAGTTGGTTAACCACATGTTGTCATACCAAGGTTCTGGCCTTATCAAATAAATAAAAGACACAGGGCTTCCCTGGTGGCGCAGTGGTTGAGAGTCCACCTGCCGATGAAGGGGACACGGGTTTGTGCCCCGGTTCGGGAGGATCCCACGTGCCGCGGAGCGGCTGGGCCCGTGAGCCATGGCCGCTGAGCCTGTGCGTCCGGAGCCTGTGCCCCACAACGGGAGAGGCCACAGCAGTGAGAGGCCCGTGTACCGCAAAAAAAAAAAAAGACACAGATCTGCAATGAGTGCATTAACCAATATGCAAATGGTGCAGCCAAAATAATTACTGAAGTGCTTAGAAATAGTTTTGTTTATAAAAACAAAAAGCTTCATACAAAGTCTAATGAGATACAGGGCTTGTTAGAGGTTTTATGTTTTGTGGGCATAGTTGGACTAAGCAATTCTTCAGATGGGCGTGGGCCTCCAGACGCAGACAGCTATGGGCCTCCAGACCCAGACAGCTATGGGAGGGCTTTTGTTTGGGGGAGCCGGTAGTAGCTGTGTGTATGTTGGGTGGAGGTGAGGAGAAAGACACACAGAAAGACTTCAGTCAAATCTTAGGCTCTCACTGAGAAACTGCTCTCACAGCCTGGTCTCAGCTTTGCTAGTCTTTGCTGTATGATCTTGGGTAAAGCACTTGCTTTGATGACCCCAGTTTGTTTAGAATTTGAAGATTCAGCTAGAATCTAGTTTTACAACCGGGGTGCTTGAATTCCCCCATATGTGAGGTAGTAGGTCAAGAGGTGTGAAGTAACATGATAAACACATATTTCTTAAAGATTTGGGCAAAGAAAGTGGTTTTTGTATGACTATAACCATTATTATAGAGAATACAAAAATATAAAATTTACATGTAATTTTAAGGTCAACTAAACATAAAAAATTGTCCTTCTTAAAAAGTCTATGCATCCAGACTTTTGAGTGGCTATGTTTATCCTCTCTCTGCCCACAGGAGTCTTGGGAGAAAATGTTCAGAATGGTGGTTGATATCTTTGCCAGTTGCTAGATGCAATCTAAAATCTTCTTTCACTCTTAATTTATATTTACTGTTCCTCTTATAAGAGCCAATCATGGTCACTTTCCTTGTCAGTAATCAAGTGTTTTTGTTCTTTTGTCCTTATATGCTGGTAGAACAGGGTGTGTCCTGTGAGCAGAGTAATTCCTATTATATTGGAAGAGATAGTCTCATTTGTTTCATTCATTCTGCAATATCCATGGAGTGCCAACTCTATGCAAGGCACTGTTTTGGGCTTTTAATAAATCCATTTTCTCTGTTTCAGTATTTAACTCTGCTAATTTTTTTTTTTTTTTTTTTTTTTTGTGGTACACGGGCCTCTCACTGTTGTGGCCTCTCCTGTTGTGCAGCACAGGCTCCGGACGCACAGGCTCAGCGGCCATGGCTCACGGGCCTAGCCGCTCCACGGCATGTGGGATCTTCCCGGACCGGGGAACCCGTGTCCCCTGCATCGGTAGGCAGACTCTCAACCACTGCACCACCAGGGAAGCCCTCTGTTAATATTTTGAGTAGATAATATATGCACATGGTTCCATGTTCAAATGGTAAGAAAGGATGTACAGTGACAAGTATACTTCTCATCCTTGCCACCCAGGTCTACTCCCTGGAGTCAGTTCATATTGACTATTTTGAAGCTTTCAAGTCATATTTTGTGTGTATATTAGCAAATATGTATATATCTCCTTCCTTCCCTCTCTTTTAGACCCATGGTATTTTACAATACGTGTGAATCTGCTCCCTTGCTTTTTTCATTTAACAGTTATATTTGCATTTTTTTAAAGTCCTGAAGCATGTACATCAGACTGTTAGCACTAGTTATCTCTAAAGGATGGAGCTGAGGAAGCTTGCTTGCCCTCCCTCCCTCCCTCCCTCTCTTCCTTCCTTCCAGTCTAACCTGAATGTACTTCTCTATCGTTTGAATCTTTTATAAGGAGAATATATTGTTTTTGTAGTAAGGGGGAAAGTCCTTTTTGAAGAAAGAAAGAAATACCTTTGCCTAAGTGTTGAGGAAAGTGAAACTGTATGGAACTTTCTTCTCTAGGAAATTTATCCCCTGATGTGACCCACTGCTTTGTAGATGAGATTTGTGTTCAGGAATTGTCTGCGTGGTACATGCAGATGGCGCCCTGGAGCACGAGGGGCACTCCAGGAAGGAGGACCGTGTCCGCAGCTCAGGCTCCACATGAGCCCTGATGTCGTCTCTCAGCTATTGGAGCCAGGCCGGGCAGTGGACATGTTAGCCTGGGCAGAGGGCGGAGGAGGTGGGAGAGCCTTGTGTTCGTTAGGGGCCTCCCCAGTGGTGGAGTGTTTGACCCAGAAGTATGCTCCTGAGACCGCTCGGAAAGAAGAGAGACGAATTTGTCGGTAACAGGGCTTGTGGTAACAGTGCACCTCCTTTTAAGGAACGGAAAACATGTTCCAGAGTCTTCTCTCAGCTTTACCCCATGGTTTGAAGGGAAGGGACGGCTTCCCACTAGGAGGCGTACTGCTCAGTAGTGGAGCACACAGACATTGGAGCCCAGTGCCGGAGCTCCAGTGTGCGACCTTGAGTGTCTCACCTCACTTCTGGGGCCTAGGTCCTCACCTGTCAATAGGGATTCTTCACCCTTTTCGTAGGATTGCTTTGATTTCAATGAGCTTATAGTGTAAAAAGCTTAGGTCCTGCTAAGCTCTCAGTAATGTGAGCTAGGAGGCAGAGCAAGAGGGTGAGAATGCGAGTAAGTAATGGACCTTCCCGCTCACACGTGGGCCAGAAGTGTGCTGAGCAAAGACCCTGGACTCTTGATCCCGCTTAGTTCTCTGCTTAAACCGCCCTCTGAAAATTCAGTGCTCTTCAAAGTCACTTATAGATCACTTGAGCCAGTGGTCCTCATCCTGGCCTGGGAGCCAGAGCATCAATCTCCATCTGGCAGATTGGTTTTTTCAGAGAACTACACATGCATGTTATTTTACCTCTGTGGGATACAGGTTCCCACTTTGGCATAGAGAGAACTTGGTAGGTGGCTGTTAACTTCCTGGTCTCTAAGGTGCGGATGCTGTAGAGCGTGGCTGGTAATAATTGTATCCTATAGAAGACTGTTGTGTCATGTTATTGATTTTCTAGTTATCAATACTTCAACGCTTAATGATGCTCTAATGCCTTTGTAATCAACATCTAAGCTCTATGGAGTAACACAGTACATATTTATTACTCTCTCATGTCTATGAATAATAATGTGGTTTTCCGGGCTTCCCTGGTGGCACAGTGGTTGAGAGTCCGCCTGCCGATGCAGGGGACACGGGTTCGTGCCCCGATCCGGGAAGATCCCACATGCCGCGGAGCGGCTGGGCCCGTGGGCCATGGCCGCTGAGCCTGCGCATCCGGAGCCTGTTCTCCGCAACAGGAGAGGCCGCGACAGTGAGAGGCCTGCGTACCGCGATGAGGAGTGGCCCCCGCTCACCGCAACTAGAGAAAGCCCTCGCACAGAAACGAAGACCCAACACAGCCAAAAAGAAATAAATGAATAAATAAATAATTTTTAAAAAATGTTAGGTAACTCACCTAAGATCATACAAATGGTAGTTATTATTAGTGAAGGAAGGAGGAAGAATTTAACCCAGTCTTAGAGATTCCAAAGCTCATTTTAACCACTATGCCATATGGCTGCCTCATGTTTAAGTATGTGTGTTCAAAACATTAGCCCTGAGCCAAACTCTGTCCCCATTAGACACTCCTTATACTGGAAGAAGAAAAAAAAAGAAGAGTAACAACTTTGTGCCTGTTGAAAAAAAGCAATGTGTATATTTCATTACTATTATAAAATTATATGATATATTGATATATGTTTTGTGTATACATAGAGCAATATTAATAGAGAATTTTATATTTAAGGCAACTTAAAAATCACATGGAGCAGCCAAATCAAAGTTATATACATTTTTTATTTTATTTTTTTTTGCGGTATGCGGGCCTCTCACTGTTTTGGCCTCTCCCGTTGCGGAGCACAGGCTCCGGGCGCGCAGGCTCAGCGGCCATGGCTCACGGGCCCAGCCGCGCCGTGGCATGTGGGATCTTCCCGTACCGGGGCACGAACCTGTGTCCCCTGCATCGGCAGGCGGACTCTCAACCACTGTGCCACCAGGGAATACCAAAGTTATATAAATTTTTACCAACAAAAATGAAAACTGTTCATTATAAAGCTGTTCTGATTTTTTTCAAATAATTTCTACATCCTGCATCTCCAAATTATAAATACCATGTTTCTGTCTCTTCTTGCTGCTCAGCTCTCTCAAACTTTTCTCTATAAATATCATTGGCACAAGTGAAGCTTATACTGTTTAATGCAAAAGATACAAGAAGAAAACCATCTTTTTGTCTTACTGGAAAGTGATATTTTGGAAAAATGAGTAGATTGTTTTAAAAGTTCAGGCCAAAGAGGAGAATGCAAAAAATAATAATAATAATCTATAAATTTTTTAAATCTTGATAAAATATAATTACAATGGAAGTCTTTTTAACTTTAAAAGAAAAACAGAAGTGGATCATTTGGCTCTATTCAAGTCTAAATAACTTAGTGATAAATTCTGGAAAATTCTTTTATGTAATATAATTGTAGCACTATTTCAGTGCTAAAGATCTAACTTGAGATCACTTACTTTCTGAGCCTTCATGTCCTCACCTGCAAAATTGGTACAATAAACTTACCCCAAATTTTTGCTTTGAGAATTGGATAATTTTATAGTTTATAAAGTACCTTCACATAAGAGATTTAAGCATTCATTTTTTTAAAGTTTTTTTTCCTTCTTAATAAGAATCTATAGTACTGTTGATTGTAACTCCTGAAGTTAATAACCTGCTTCTGAAGACTTTGACCTTTGTTATTTTGATTTACATGTATTAAGTGTTTCACAGAAATGCAGAAAATAAGTTGCTCTTTGCCAAGAAGTTACACCAACCAGCATACTGTGGTGCTATTTTTAATAGTATGTAATTCCTGTGGCCATTTGATAAAATCAGAAGCTCATAAAATGAAGCCCAGAGTGACAGACCGAGGAAGTTCAGTTTCATGAGACCAGAGCTATTTCCAGGAGTTCTTTGAGAAGAACTCTAACTTGGATCTGTCTGCTAAATTTAGTCTGCCAGCTCCATAGTCGCTCCTCTGTTTCTGTTGATAACACAGGACAAAGGTTGTGTCTGGGGGTTTTCAGTAGGAGGTGGGTGGGGAGAGAGGGCAAGTGTCTGTGTGTAATTGAGGGAGGGCATCCACTTTTAAAACAGCTATTTATTTATTTATGTTTGTTTATTATAGCCTTGCATTGATTAGAAAAATAATATGTTCATTATAATGAATTTTGAACTGTAAGAAGATAAGTAGAATTGTTAAGTCACCAGAGGTAACTGTCATCAGTTTGGTGTGTAGACCTAAAGTCTTATCTTCTGTACATAAAATGTATTCTATCTGCGATACAGTTATCACAAAACCATGATCATGTCATATATATATACTGAACAGAAACTTGCTTAAAATTTGCAATATAGAATATCACATGCATTCTTCCACATCACTGAACATTTTCCAAGAAGATATAAATTATAATTTTGTGGAATTACTTATAAGGGTACTGATTCATTTAGTCTGTTTCTTATTGTTGAACACGTGGACTCCTTTCTTCCCCCTGAGATTGGTGCCAACTGAAACCCACAGGTCAAAAGTCAATTAACTGTAATCCCAATTCTTAATTCTCAAGTTTAGTACCATGTAAAATCTACCTAATGTGAAAGGTATATATACGTGCATCCCTCTAACAATCTAATTTTATCTAATAGTTTTAACCTGGTAGTACCAGAGAATTAAAAACAAGAGGAAGACGAAGACTTGTCTCCTACCTTTGTGCTTTACAGGTGGAGAGCAGGGTTGCCTGAAATGCCACTTTCTTCTTCATCACACTGTACAGCAAAACCAAGTGATGGGTTAGGATTTCATTCCTTCCTGAACCGCCCCATGTCCCCTTCCACACTGCAGTTAGACCCCTGAAAGGTGGATGGGAAAAAGACAAGAGGCGAAGATAGAGGGATTCACCAGGGCCACGCAGACCTACTCCACCCCACCTGAGCCTGCGGCGGGGCCACTCATGACTCCATTCAGCTCAGCGGCTGAGCATGGTTGGCTTTTTGTTTTTAACATTTTTAAAAATTTGTGGTAAAATATATATAACATCACATTTACCATTTTAACCATTTTAAGTGCACAATTTAGTGGTATTAAGTATATGCATTTCTTGTACAACCATCACCAGTGTCCATCTCCAGAACTTCTCACCCCAAACTAAAGCTCTTTAGTTGTTTTTTAAATGTTAAAATTCAGAACAAAAACAGGTTCCTAGGGGCAAAGCAATTTGATTTGAAGTAAATTGCAAATAGGGATGGAGGAAACTCACACGAGGACTTTTCCCCGCTGTCCCTTCTCTCTCCACTTCCGATTACTTTCCTAAAGACAAAATCTGTGGTCATGGCAGCACCACACTTCTGCATAGGTAGTGCTCCCAGAGTTCTTTGCTCTTGTTTGCACCTCAGTACACTTTCCCAGAATGGCTTTTTCAGAACACTCTTCTCAAACTGTTTTACATACCATGGGAATCAGACAACACTGTTAAAATTCTCAGTTATATATTTGCTTTAATGTTCATTAGTTTAAAAATAATTGCCAGTATATTAAATATCTGTTTTCATGGATATTGTTGCCTAGGACAAGACAGTGTTTTGTGGGTTTTTTTTAATTTCATTTATTTTTTTATACAGTAGGTTCTTCTTAGTTATCCATTTTATACATATTAGTGTATGTATGTCAATCCCAATCTCCCAATTCATCCCACCACCGCCACCACTCCCCCACCAGTTTCCCCCCTTGATGTCCATATATTTGTTCTCTACATCTGTGTCTCAATTTCTGCCCTGCGAACCAGTTCATCTGTACCATTTTTCTAGGTTCCACATATATGCGTTAATATACGATATTTGTTTTTCTCTTTCTGACTTACTTCACTCTGTATGACAGTCTCTAGATCCATCCATGTCTCTACAAATGACCCAATATCGTTCCTTTTTATGGCTGAGTAATATTCCATTGTATATATGAACCACATCTTCTTTATCCATTCGTCTGTCGATGGGCATTTAGGTTACTTCCATGTCCTGGCTATTATAAATAGTGCTGCAATAAACATTGGGGTGCATGTGTCTTTTTGAATTATGGTTTAATAAGGGCATATGCCCAGTAGTGGGATTGCTGAGTCATATGGTAGTTCTATTTGTAGTTTTTTAAGGAACCTCCATACTGTTCTCCATAGTGGCTGTAAAACTTACATTCCCACCAACAGTGCAAGAGGGTTCCCTTTTGTCCACACCCTCTCCAGCATTTGTTGTTTGTAGATTTTCTGATTATGCCCATTCTAACTAGTGTGAGGTGATACCTCATTGTAGTTTTGATTTGCATTTCTCTAATAATTAGTCATGTTGAGCATCTTTTCATGTGCTTCTTGGCCATCTGTATGTCTTCTTTGGAGAAATGTCTAGGTCTTCTGCCCATTTCTGGATTGGGTTGATTGTTTTTTTAATATTGAGCTGCATGAGCTGTTTATATATTTTGGAGAATAATCCTTTGTCCATTGATTTGTTTGCAAATATTATCTTCCATTCTGAGGATTGTCTTTTCGTCTTGTTTGTAGTTTCCTTTGCTGTGCCAAAGCTTTGAAGTTTCATTAGGTCCCATTTGTTTTTGTTTTTATTTCCATTACTCTAGGAGGTGGATCAAAAAAGATCTTGCTGTGATTTATGTCAAAGAGTGTTCTTCCTATGTTTTCCTCTGAGAGTTTTATGGTGTCCGGTGTTACATTTAGGTCTCTAATCCATTTGAGTTTATTTTTGTGTATGGTGTTAGGGAGTGTTCTAATTTCATTCTTATATATGTAGTTTTCCAGTTTTCCCGGCACCACTTATTGAAGAGGCTGTCTTTTCTCCATTGTATATCCTTGCCTCATTTGTTATAGATTAGTTGACCATGGGTGCATGGGTTTATCTCTGGGCTTTCTATCCTGTTCCATTGATCTGTATTTCTGTTTTTGTGCCAGTACCATATTGTCTTGATTACTGTAGCTTTGTAGTGTAGTCTGAAGTCAGGGAGTCTGATTCCTCCAGCTTCTTTTTTTTTCCCTCAAGACTGCTTTGGCTATTCTGGGTCTTTTGTGTCTCCATAAAAATTTTAAGATTTTTTGTTCTAGTTCCATAAAAACTACCATTGGTAATTTGATAGGGATTGCATTGAATCTGTAGATTGCTTTGGGTAATATAGTCATTTCACAGTATTAATTCTTCCAATCTAAGAATGTGGTATATCTCTCCATCTGTTTGTATCATCTTTAATTTCTTTCATCATTGTCTTATAGTTTTCTGCGTACAGGTCTTTTGTCTCCCTAGGTAGGTTTATTCCTAGGTATTTTATTCTTTTTGTTGCAGTGGTAAATGGGAGTGTTTCCTTAATTTCTCTTTCAGATTTTTCATCATTAGTCTATAGGAATGCAAGAGATTTCTGTGCATTAATATTGTATCCTGCGACTTTACCAAATTCAGTGGTTAGCTCTAGTACTTTTCTGGTGGCATCTTTAGGATTCTCTATGTTTAGTATCATGTCATCTGCAAACAGTGACAGTTTTACTTCTTCTTCTCCAATCTGTATTCCTTTTATTTCTTTTTCTTCTCTAATTGTCATGGCTAGGACTTCCAAAACTGTGTTGAATAATAGTGGTGAGAGTGGACATCCTTGTCTTGTTCCTGATCTTAGAGGAAATGCTTTCAGTTTTTCACCATTGAGAATGATGTTTGCTGTGAGTTTGTCATAAATGGCCTTTATTATGTTGAGGTAGGTTCCCTCTATGCCCACTTTCTGGAGAGTTTTTATCATAAATCAGTGTTGAATTTTGTCAAAAGCTCTTTCTGCATCTATTGAGATGATCATATGGTTTTTCTTCTTCAGTTTGTTAATATGGTGTATCACATTGATTGATTTTCATATATTGAAGAATCCTTGCATCCCTGGGATAAATCACACTTGGTCATGGTGTATGATCCTTTTAATGTGTTGGATTCTGTTTGCTAGTATTTTGTTGAGGATTTTTGCATCTATATTCATCAGTGATATTGGTCTGTAATTTTCTTTTTTTTTTAGTGTCTTGTCTGGTTTTGGTATCAGGGTGATTGTGGCCTCATAGAATGAGTTTGGGAGTGTTCCTTCCGCTGCAGTTTTTTGGAAGAGTTTGAGAAGGATGGGTGTTAGCTCTTCTCTAAATGTTTGATAGAATTCACCTGTGAAACCATCTGGTCCTGGACTTTTGTTTGTTGGAAGATTTTCAATCACAGTTTCAATTTCATTACTTGTGATTGGTCTGTTCATATTTTCTATTTCTTCCTGGTTCAGTCTTGGAAGGTTATACCTTTCTAAAAATTCATCTGTTTCTTCCAGGTTGTCCATTTTATTGGCATAGAGTTGCTTGTAGTAGTCTCTTAGAATGCTTTGTATTTCTGTGGTGTCTGTTGTAACTTCTCCATTTTCATTTCTAATTTTATTGATTTGAGTCCTCTCCCTCTTTTTCTTGATGAGTCTGGCTAATGGTTTATCAATTTTGTTTATCTTCTCAAAGCACCAGCTTTTAGTTCTATTGATCTTTGCTATTGTTTTCTTTGTTTCTATTTCATTTATTTCTGCTCTGGTCTTTATCATTTCTTTCCTTCTACTAACTTTGGGTTTTGTTTGTTCTTCTTTATCTGGTTCCTTTAGGTGCAAGGTTAGATTGTTTATTTGAGATATTTGTTGTTTCTTGAGGTAGGATTATATTGCTATAAATGTCCCTCTTAGAACTGCTCTTGCTGCATCCCATAGGTTTTGGATCATCGTGTTTTCATTGTCATTTGTCTCTAGGTATTTTTTGATTTCCTCTTTGATTTCTTCAGTGATCTCTTGGTTATTTAGTAACGTATTGTTTAGCCTCCATTTTTTCCCTCTACTTCATTTCTAATCTCATAGTGTTGTGGTCAGAAAAGATGCTTGATATGATTTCAATTTTCTTAAATTTGCTGCGGCTTCATTTGTGACCCAGGATGTGATCAATGCTAGAGAATGTTCCATGCGCACTTCAGAAGAAAGTGTAATCTGCTGTTTTTGGACGGAATGTCCTATAGATATCAATTAAATCTATCTGGTCTATTGTGTCATTTAAAGCTTATGTTTCCTTATTAATTTTCTGTTTGGATGATCTGTCCATTGGTGTAAGTGAGGTGTTACAGTCCCCCACTCTTACTGTGTTACTGTTGATTTCCTCTTTTATAGCTGCTAACAGTTGCCTTATGTATTGAGGTGCTCCTATGTTGGGTGCATATATATTTATAATTGTTATATCTTCTTCTTGGATTGATCCCTGATCATTATGTAGTGTCCTTCCTTGTCTCTTAACATTCTTTATTTTAAAGTCTATTTTATCTGATATGAGTATTGCTACTCTAGCTTTCTTTTGATTTCCATTTTCATGGAATATCTTTTTCCATCCCCTTACTTTCAGTCTGTATGTGTCCCTAGGTCTGAAGTGGGTCTCTTGTAGACAGCATATATATGGATCTAGGACAAGACAGTTTTAAAAAAGAAGGCAGAGTACAAGGCAATTTGAAGAACACTGTTAAATAAATAATAGTCCAGGTAATATAGCTGGTAAATTGGGGCAGAAATAAGTAATGTTTGGGAAATGGGTTCTGAATGGTCCTTGAGCCGGCCACACATCACTCCATTGAGGCCTCTGGCGGCAGGATGAAGCCAGGTAGGCAGTGACCTGTACATGTCTCTACGGATTCTGCTAATGGGCTGGTTAGGAGCTCAAGGGCCTGGAGAAACTGGGAAAGTCCCTGCCTCTTTCTAGTCTGGGTTCCCGGGAACATGCTCCAGACCTGAGTAGCCCCATTTCTATAATTGTGTTCTTCTGCGGGTCATGTTTTTACTGCTTGCAAGATCAGAAAGAGAGAGGATTATAAAGTCTGCATTGTAGGGCTTCCCTGGTGACGCAGTGGTTGAGAGTCCGCCTGCCGATGCAGGGGACAGAGGTTCGTGCCCCGGTCCGGGAAGATCCCACATGCCGCAGAGCGGCTAGGCCCATGAGCCATGGCTTCTAAGCCTGCGCGTCCCTATCCTGTGCTCCGCAATGGGAGAGGCCACAACAGTGAGAGGCCCGCGTACCACACACACAAAAAAAGTCTGCATTGTAGAACCCTGTCTGTATTCAAATTGTGGATAAAGAGAAAGGTTTAGTTTGGTGACCATGTCGGTCTTGGTTGGTGGAGCTTTCTGAGGAATGCCCAGGCTGGGTGAGTCTGATGTGAATTTTGTCACTTATGCAAGCATCAGGGTTAAGGATGAAGGATGGTCTCAGCTCTAGGACAGAACAGCAGTACCTGCCGGGGGCTTCGGAAGGGAGCAGGGAGCTGCTCTCCCGATTCTTCTTCCTTTCTGTTTTTCTTTACCTTTATGCTTACCAGAACTTCCACTGCCAGCAAGGTTGGGGCAGGTCCCAAGCAACATGGGTTTCCAAAGAGGGAGAGGAGTAGAAATCCCAAGAAGATACAGCTGCAAGAGAAGGTGAATTTCATGACCTCCTGGCTTGGGCAGCTGATCCCAGATGGACATTTATATTTTAAAAGACATGTGTAACTCTGGACTTGAGAATTCTTTGGTAATCATTTTTCCCTTCCCTCTTCTTCTCTTTCTCCTTTTCCTCTTGCACTCTCTCTAATCTTTTTAAGTGCAGACTGATATGTGATTATTGAATATACAGCATGTATAAACAAGTAAAATTCCCTCACCCACTGCAGTTCTCCATACCTGTTCCCCCATAGCCTCTGTGTTGTATATAATTCCAGACTTTCTATGCTTATACATACACATACACATATACAGCAAAATATACACATTTTACTACACAGGCACCTTAATCAGCTAAGCCATGGAGCCTGCCTTGAAATACATACATTTTAAAATGAAAATAATATGTATTTCTGTATCACAGACACATCGCTCTCTACAGATACACCTCATTCTTTCCTACACCTCATTCTTTGAAATGACTGCATGGTATTCTGTTGTGAGGAGGTACCACATTTATTTATCCATACCACAATGAAGGATGTTTAGATGCATTTGGAAATTCTGCTGTGTGAACCGGACTGCAGGGATCCTTTTTGAACGTATGTCTTGACTCAGTTGTTAATATTTCTGAAGCAAGTTTCTTAGAAATGGAATTTCTGGAGCATAAAGTATGTTACAGACTTTGATAAGTAGTGTCACATTGCCTTACGTAAAGGTTGTGGCAGTATTAACTAATTTTTTAAAATTGTTTTTGCCTTTACTGAATCTTAGCATATATTATTTGTACTTACCTCCGATTTCACACTTTGAGCACTTTTTGTTCCATATATCCTACCTTAGCATGTTCTCTTTGCTACGCTACCTGGACTATGAATTGTCATTGTCAGGGATATATAGTGCTTTAAGAGTAGGTGCTCAATACAATAATGAGCTTTAGAAACAAAAATAAATAATTCCACTCCTTCATTCATTCATGCATTCAACAAACATTTATTAAGAGCCTATTCTGTGCTAGATGTTATACTAGTCCATTGAAGGTTTTAGGTCTGACTATTTATTTTTACTCAAGTTTGGAGTATTTCTGAATAAAAGTTTCCAATTAGTTCACAGATACTTCTTTGAATATTATTGGTCTTATGCTGTAATGGATTGGATAGGGGCAGAGAGAGCGTGCCAGCAAAGATTCTTTGCCAGAGTATGTGGTAGGATGGAATTGCAATTTATTCAGCTGAAGAAGGCATGCAAGAGGAGTAGGTTTGGAGAAGAGTTGGAATTTGGTTTTTGGTCATTTTAACCTGGTTAAGCAGGAACAGTGCTGCTGTATGTGTCCCAGTTTCACAGAATGCCTGTGACAATGCTTTATGCATAGGAAGTGCTTAATAAATGTTTGGTTTTATTTGGATTCAGTGATTTGGCTTTTATTAATATGTATAATTTTCAGTCCTTAGCTCTTCAGTGCTGGCTTTGTTTGTGCCAAAAAGAAAAGCTCATTAGGAATATAAATAGAAGATAAATTTGAGCTGTGTCTTCAGTGAAGTTGATGTGCCTATTGCCTTGCCAGAATGCTTTAGTAATAGGCTCTCTGAATGCTGATCATCAAGTTCCTTTAATGAACAGGATCTCTATAATATATACTTAGCTCTATACAAAAAGAACTTAATTTAGATATGCGGATCTTTTATTATGTATGTAGTTTAATTCGTCTAGCGTAGGTGTGGAACATGATCAAATATGGAATGGACACCCATGGGATTTCCACTGTTATTTTATGGTAAGAATGTAGTTTCCAGAAATAATCTGGAAAGGGCTTCCCTGGTGGTGCAGTGGTTGAGAGTCCGCCTGCCGATGCAGGGGACATGGGTTCGTGCCCCAGTCTGGGAAGATCCCACATGCCGCGGAGCAGCTGGGCCCATGAGCCATGGCTGCTGAGCCTGCGCGTCTGGGGCCTGTGCTCCGCAACGGGAGAGGCCACAACAGTGAGAGGCCCGCGTACCACAAAAAAAAAAAAAAAAAAAAAAAAAGAAATAATCTGGAAAGCCATTTTTGGCATATTAGGGGCTAAATTTTACCCCTCTCCATTACTGAGACATTGAGAGTTTCTTTTCCGCTAGATGTAGTGCATAATTGTTCTTAGTCATTTTTCCAATTTCGATCTTCATGACTGGTGTTTGGTTCTTCTACAGATTAAATCCGTATTTTCCCTTGCTCCTCGTTTCTCTTTTATACTGAAATAACTTGTGACATTTGAAAGTTAAATTCTTTGATCTCACAGTTTACATCTTTAGATTATTTGACAAGATTCTGAAATTCTTTTAATGAGCTATGTCACTTTTTCAGGTTATGATAACATAATGTTCTCATTGTATGTGAAACTGACATTTTGTCAAATGGTTTAGGTGTTAATGCATACAGAATTTTGAAAAAAAAATGAGCACTACATGATCTGAGCATTAAAAAACACAACTCAGGACAGTGATACTTACAATTCTCTTTTAGTGGCCAGGGCCTATTGAGGAATGAATAATTAGGGACATGGCATCTCCATGCCATGTTGCTCAGATGTGCCTATATTATTGTTCCAACCACTGTCTCAACAGCTAATGCAGATTAATGACCAACTCATCTATAAAGGATCTGGGAGTTATCGTACCTTCAGAAGCATGTTGAGAAACATCTGTAAGGTTTCATATTTCGGCTCTGTTTCTTACTGTGACACTCTTAAAAATCTGATTAAACATACTACTAAGGAGGATTTTGATAACTTTGAAAAGTGTGAGGGCTTAATTTCGGGTGGAAAATGGCTGTGTACACAATTTGAAAAAAACAAGTATTTTTGCTTTAATTATTGTATAAATGTGAAATTGTAAATTTTGTTTGAATACTTTTGGTTTTTCTGTTATAGCATTGACTCTGCATTTTCTTTTAATTTACTTATAACAAAGAATACAAATTAAGGAACCTCTCTGAGCCTTCTTTTTAGGCATAACAATTGGATAACGATTCCTTTTACATGTTTAAGAAATTAAGTTCCTACCAACAGAGCTCAATGTTATTTTCTTCTCTTACTAAAGTAAGTCTAAAAGGAAAAAATGGTATGATTAAAGGAAATATGTTTTCCCATCTGAAAATCCTAGCTGTATTTCTTTTCAGGATATTTTTTTTAATTAATTTTTTGATGAAATGGTTTATGGATTTATTCTTTTTTTAATACTTGGGAGTTTTAAGGAAAATACATGAGTTTTATTGAGAATGATCTGGCCATCCCCACATTATGGAGAATCTGGGTTTAAGACCTATGTTCTTAGAATCAAATATAGTCAGCTACCTTCCTTCTCTAGTGTTTATTTTTTCACTCATGAAACAGATATTTATATTGAGTGCCTACTGTGTGTTAGCTCTCAAGGATACAATAATGAAAAAACACAAGAGAACTTCCTTCCATCCTGGAGCTTCCGTTCTGGCAGGGCAGAAAGACACTCAACAAGTAAGATGATGTTGTAGGTAAGAGGATGATCATGGAAGGCTTGGTGAAGAGATGACATATAAGAATGGAGGCCTGAATATGTGGCATATATATTGTATTATGATGTATTAATAACATGTGGATCAGAGAGAAGCAAAAGTCAAGGACAAATTAATTTTTTGTGAGATGTACATTTAATACTTTTGAACATTTAGCTGATAATACCTTTGGATGCCAATTAAACATTACACCCCCTTGGGAAAAAAAAAAAAAAAAGAGTGGAGGCCTGAAAGTTGAGTGGAAGCCAATAGTGAAGAAAGAATAGGGTGAAAGTGTCCCAGATAGCTGTAACAGCATGTTCAAAGGTCCTGGGGTGGTTAGGAACTAAAAAAGACTAACATAGTAGATGTGTAGTACGTGGTGGAGGTACTTGGCCATACAAAGGCACGACGAGTCTTGTAAGCTGTATAACAATTAAGTGTGGATTTTATTCTAAGAGCAGTGGGAAACACTGCAGCATTTCAAAGATGGGAAGCACACAGTTGAAGAAGTTCTCTTTGCCGCCCTATGGAGAATGCACTTGGCGTTTGGACACAAGAATATCATTGACGATGCTGTGGCAGTAATTCAAATGAAATGTGGTGTTGGCTAAACTATGGTAGTTGTATGAAGTAAAGAGAAGTTAAATGGATTCATGAGGAACTTCACAGGTAGAATTAGCAGAACTTAGACCCTTGGTGACACTGTTTTTTTTTTTTTAATTATGGTTCTTTTTCATCGTTGCCAACTCAATAGCTGAAGAATGGCACCTTGCTATAATTTTTCTTTTTTTTTCTTTTTCTTTTTTTGTTTTTTAACTTGTGAGATTGATTTTTTTGGCTTTGTGTGTGTGTGTGTGTGCGTGTGTGTGTGTTTGGCCTGTTCGTAATCTTTGTTTGTTTAAAGTCTTTTCCTTAACTGATTTTTAAGAGCTCTTCATATTTGTAATCTATGACAGATTTAAAAAATATTTTGTCCGGTGTTGTTTGACTTTTAATTTCATCTATGGAGTATTTTGACTGGTATTTTAATGGTTATTTGTTTAAAGCTATACTTTATACACTTAGTGTCACGTGTGTTAATGTTAGAGACTTCATAAATGCCTGTGAACTTGCAATGAGTGGAGAGAACACTATATATGACTCATTTTGAACTTAGTTCACTATAACATAACACAGTGATATATGTTCAAGCCTTTTTAAGAGCAAAGAACTTGGGACTTCCCTGGTGACGCAGTGGTTAAGAATCCGCCTGCCAATGCAGGGGACACAGGTTCCATCCCTGGTCTGGTAAGATCCCACATGCCGCGGAGCAACTAAGCCCATGCACCACAACTACTGAGCGTGTGCTCTGGAGCCTGTGAGCCACAACTGCTGAGCCCATGTGCTACAACTACTGAAGCCCGTGCACCTAAAGCCTGTGCTTGGCAACAAGAGAAGCCACTACAAGGGGAAGCCCACGCACCGCAATGATGAGTAGCCCCCGCTCACCGCACCTAGAGAAAGCCCGCGCACAGCAACAAAGATCCAATGCAGTCATAAATAAATAAATGAATGAATAAACAAACAAATAAATAAATTTATTTTTTCTAAAAAAAAGCAAAGAACTTATGTCACCTAATGCCCGATAGCCTAGCTGTGCTCTTTCAGATCTTTTACTTTTATCATGCCTTAAAAAAAAAGTTAACTAATTTTACAACTTATGTAATTTTACATATTTTTACATCACTGACTTAGTTGCAAGGTTCTAACTTTGTTGCATTAAGTTATAGTTATGGAAGCTAGAAATTAAAGCTTATTACGTTTTTATATAAACCAAGAATAAATATTTAAGTGATTGTCTTAAGGTTAGTGCTTCTGGTAAACTGTGTGTTTTTTATATATTTATTTTTCTTAATTTATTTTTGGCTGCATTGGGTCTTCGTTGCTGTGCATGGGCCTTCATTGCTGGGCATGGGCTTGCTCTAGTTTCAGTGGGCAGGGGCTACTCTTTGTTGCAGTGCGCAGGCTTCTCATTGCGGTGGCTTCTCTTGTTGCGGAGCACGGGCTCTAGCATCACGGACTTCAGTAGTTGTGGCTCGTGGGCTCTAGAGCACAGGCTTAGTAGTTGTGGTGCACGGGCTTAGGTGCTCTGTGCCATGTGGGATCTTCCTGGACCAGGGATCAAACCTGTGTCCCCTGCATTGGCAGGTGGATTCTTAACCACTGCACCACCAGGGAAGTCTCTGTCTGTTCTTTAATTGTAGGGTTTTGTATTTCTTTGAGATCCTACATCCCAGACGTGGTCTTGTTTAGGTGAGATTGCAGGATAGTTCAGATATGCAGTGTGTTGTCTGGAAAACTATGGAAATGGCTGTATTGCTAATTGTAGAGTCACTAGATCCACGTTATAATCACATGGGAATAGTGTAAGGAGCATCAATTGATGATTTAGAAAACAGGGGTTCTAGTTCTTGCAATTCCACACATAGTTGTATTGCTTAGGTGTAGGGTCTCTGTTGGAAGGTGTCTCTAAAATCCTTCATAGTTTAGGAAAGGTGCTGGGATGAGTCTGTAATTTGATAGACTTTCTGCTGCCCCCTGGTGGTATTCTACCTTAGCCAAAGCAAAAGCTTTTACAGGTCCCTTTACAACCTGAGACTGTGCTCCAGTGCTGACCAACTTGATGGATGAGGAGCATCTCTTCTGTGCAGCTGAGCTTTGCTGCTGCTAACCATTGGTCAGTTGATAAAGAAGCTCAGTGAAGATGGGCCTTGTAAGTTTGGGAAATTATCAGATCATTAGAACCAGGAAGACACGGTCAATGATGCCCAGAGAAAAGTCGATGAGTTGATGGGTATTCATTTTTAAGAGTTGGTATGCTTGCTGTCAGAAAAAAATGCTTAATGTATTTTTTTTTTGAGTGTGGAAATAAAAGTAAAGAAGACGTACACTTGCTTTCCCTGAAATCCAGGAGACCAGGGAAGGAGACTGGCACAGGGGGCCATTTGGGGAAGAAGAATAGAACATGGTGGGAACATGGACAGCACCTTTACAGCTAAGACTGACCAAAGAATGCACATTTAGGTGCCATCAGTTTAAATTTACCCCTTTAGATGATCTCTAGTCTGAAAATAGTTTAAACTCCTCTAGCTATCAAAGTTAGTATTAGAAATTTATTTTGGGACGTAGGCTTGAACTTGATTTCCCTTATCTGGGCCTGTGAGTTGTTGCCAATTTTGCAACGTGGTGTTAGTCCCCAGGGTCGTGGTCTCTAAATTAGCTTTCCTCTTACCTCAGTGAGTTAAATATATTTTTATAAGTATAGATTTAGAAGAGATTAGATAGACCTTTTCTCACTGAAATGGAAAGGCTTTGGTTTCCCAGCCAGTGGGGATTTCTAATCCTCGGTAGACTGTAAAAACTTCCTTCACTTTAGGTAAGGCTTTTTATTTTACATTAATCAAGAAACTGTGTTTTCTCTCAGCCTGCTATTAATCTGTTACCAATACTAGGTAGTCCCAATTTAAACACCAAAGGTGTACTTTAAATTATTTGTGTTTTATTATTATGTGTGGTGATTAGGGCCCCAATCAGTCTTCCAAAGTCTGTAGATTATTAAAAGCGGTGATGCTTCTGAGTAAAATCATCAGCACACATCTAACTAAAATCTCTAACATTCTAGGTAATGGAAGCATTCTGGGAGAGAATTTAGAAACTGAAATGTTAAACCTTTAAGACATTTTGATGGTGTATGAGACGAGAAAAATATATTTGAAACCTGAACTGCCTTAGAAAATATGGGATTATGGTTACTGTATATTAAATGTATCTAAATTTTATGGTGCTGTTATTCTCATCATTTCTGTATTACCTATTACAATAGTGTGACTAAAACTTCTACATTTAGATACTGTAGGGAGGGGAAGAATCTTCCTCCTCCACCCATGTTAGGGTCTCTGGCAGGGGCACCACAAGTTAGACTGACAGAAGACAGATTAACAAGAGAAAAGTAAGCAAATTTATTAATGCTTGTGGCATATACACATGGGAACACTAGCCATGAGTAACTCAAAAGGGTGGTAAGAACTTGAGTTTATATAGCGTCTTAACAAAAGAACAACAAATTTTTAGAGTAGTGACGAGACAAAGGAAAAGGACTTTGAGCTTCTAGGGGAAGCAAACGTGAGAAGGCAAATATGTCGGAAAACTAATTGTAGAGAAGGTCTAGTGTTACCAAGGTGTGTTATATAGATTCCCCCAGTGCCATCCCTGGGCTGATAAGTTTTTAGACTCTTAAAGTTGTCTCCAGTGATTAACTTCTGGCCTTCCTGGTAGAGCAGGGAGAGGGAATACTTTTACAAACTTATGGCCTACTTTTGGGCAAAAAAGGGGGAAGAGCAGAGAGCTTTTCCTGTATCTGCTTCTATCGTTGAATAGAATAGTTTGTATGCCCAATGCACAGTGAGGCCAAACGAAAACATTGGAGTGTGGAGCACAGAAAGGTTTATTGCAGGGCAAAAGCAAGGAGAACGGGTGGCTCAAGCTCAAAAAGCCTGAACTCTTCTCGGGGAAGAGTTTTTATAGGCAAGATTGGGGTTGGGGGGGAACTGCAGGGCATGTAACCCTCCTCTAACTGGTTGGTGGTGAGCTAACAGGCTGCTATTCCAGGAATCTCAATCATCAGCCTTCTGGTTCCAGCCAGTCTGGAGTCCACCACTTGGGCCCAGCCTGAGTTATCATCCTCCACCTGGGTGAGGGCTCTAGTTCCTGCAGAAGAACTCAGAGGTATGTATCAAAGTATTATGCACGTCCCCTCAGGAGGAACCAGGACCCTTCCCCATCCTGCACTGTTGTTTATTTCTGTATTCCCTCACTCCCCTAATTAGTAGCTGTTTGAATCTGCCCTTTGGAGCTCAGAGAAGGTCTAGGAAGCTTTCCTACAAACAAGAAGGGGACACGGAAAGGCTTTTCTGCCTGGGAGGGCCCCACAGCATCCCGCTTGGTTTCACTTCTCAGTTGCCTTCAACTCAAAATAATCCTTATGCCAAAGTAGCATATTCTGCTACCCTTCAGTACCAAAACCGTGGCTTTGTGCTTTAAGCCTGCAGTGGTCCTTGTGGTCAGGGACAAAAATACCAGTAAGGAAGGTCAGAGATGGAGATTGGCAGCTGTGGTTTGAGGTAAGATGGAGGAAGGCATAGCCAGGATGGTGAAAAGCAGGATGGGGCTAGAGCATTCTTCAGGGTCTCCTTTCCTTTAAAAAATAAGTTAGTACAGAATAATAACAAATGTATTTTCAGTCTTTGTTCTTGAATATGTGATGAACTCTCTCAGAATAGCAATTCTTATCCCCTTGAGTTCTGGAAAACTTTCTTGAATGCTTGCTTTGATTATAACTTTCCTGTTTTTTTTCCTGTGCTCTTTCTTGAGCTCCTACTAGTCACATATTGAATTTTCTAGATGATTTTTTAGTGCTCTTACCTTTTCTCTCAATTGTCCGTCTTTCTGTCTTGTTCTACTTTCTGAGATATTTTTTCCAACTTTATTTTCTAATTACCATGAATTTCCAAGACGTTTCTTTTAAAAATTCTCTGAATTTTTTTTTTGGTACCATTTTGTTCTTGTTCAATATCTTTGAGAATGTTAATAATAGTTTTTCTTAACGTTATAATTTTCCTACTTAGGTTGTTCTTCCAGGTTCTTTTCTGTTTTAAGCTCTGGCTTTCATATTTATTAGAGTTTCTTCAAATGTCTGTTAATTTGGGGGCGGGACATCCCTTCTTGTTTTAAACAAGGCACTTAAAAATGCTGTCTGAAAGCACTTTGCATGAGTGGAGCTTGTTTGTATGGATTTCAGTGCAAGATGATCAGTGCTCTTTTCTCTTAAAATATCTGGAGTTCCCAGGGGAAAAAAAAAGATCTGCCTGGAAGTTTTCATCCTGGCTCCCAGTATTCTGGGTGTCTAATAATGTAAAGGGCTAGGGCAGGTCTGACTTAACATCTGTTTGCAACTTTTACTTAATCCATTGTAGTTAGTATGATGACCCTGCTTTGAACTGTGTTCCTGTCCCCTGTTCTAGCAACTCTCATTTCCCTTTTCCAGACAATAAACTTTGAGTCTTCTCTGGTGTGGAGGACAGCTAGTTTTCCACTGTGCAAAGTGAGAATCTAAAGGTAACTTTTTAAATGGTCTTTCCACCAGTCCTATTTTTAGCTCCACCTTCACCCCCATTTTGCAAGTTATCTGCACCTCCAGTTCCTCATTCTTTTTTTTTTTTTTTTTTTTTTTTTTGCTGTACGCGGGCCTCTCACTGCTGTGGCCTCTCCCGTTGCGGAGCACAGGCTCCGGACACACAGGCTCCGCGGCCATGGCTCGCGGGCCCAGCCGCTCCGCGGCATGTGGGATCTTCCGGGATAGGGGCACGAACCCGTGTCCCCTGCATCGGCAGGCGGACTCTCAACCACTGCGCCACCAGGGAAGCCCCCTCATTCTTTTAAGGCTTCTGTTACACAGTTTGCTTTTCATTTTTCCTCCTTACTGGCTTAGGGTTCTGTTTTCTTGGGATTGCTGTCACTTACCACTAGTCCATCTGCTTCCCAACCTCCTAAACTAGTTGTCTCTTTTGTTCTCTTTGCTTTTTTTTTTTCTTTTCTTTTCTTTTTCATCCCTATATTATCATTTGAGGAGAGTTTTAAGAGGTGATGGAAACTAATGCACATGTTTAGTTAGACATCTTTTTTAAAATAAGAATTATCTTTTGATGGTGTGGATTCCATTTCCCCCTTTTCTCCCTGCAAAAAGACTGTGTGGATGCTGGATTGCTTGAGTTTGGGGGATTTGAGAAAACCTGTCAATTGCCTTTAAACATATACTTTATATATTTGCTGATTTCCCTTCCTCTTATGACCTCCCTTTAACCTTTTGCTCTCCCTTTCATCCTGAGGTATCAGCCCACCACAGGCCAAGGAGAGAACCTGGGATTTTCCTGTATTTTCTTTAAAACACCTGTCTTTTTTTTTTTTTTCCCCCTACCGTGTCTTATTCTTGTATTAATGTTTTAATTCTTTCTTTTATATCACTAGTATACTCACTTTACCACTCTTCAAACTTACTTTGATTTCTCAAGTTCATGGTTTGGTAAACTTCCTGTTTGTCACACATGCTAGCTTTACCTCTTGGTGGATTATTTCCTCATATGGTTTATACTTTTCAATTACTTGTTCATTCATAACTGAGATTACTTTTTCCATGGGAAACCTGTGAACTCTTGCTTATTGAAGAGTCTCTAAGGGGCTGTTTTGCATTTACTTCTCTTTTGTAATTTACATTAATTTCTTGAAGTTTCTTAAAAACACAGGATGGGAAAACATGGCTTCATCTTTTTTCCTAAGCCAGTGACTTTTTTCATAGCCCTGATTTACATTTATGATAGATTCAGAGGTACGTGCAGTCTTTTTAATTCCAGCTGAACAACCAGTAAAGTGGAAGGGTTTTAGCTTTTATTTTAAAAAAAGAGGAATAGGAAAAAAGGAAACGAATGGAGTGAAGTGTGATGGAAATAAGAGCCTGTGTTCGCCTTTCCCAGGCTTCTTGGGGCAGATAAGATCACCATTGTGCACAATAGCTGGACGTGGGAGCCGATGGAATTTGGAAACATTGATTATGTCCTAACATTCTTGAGTTGCCAGATTGAGTCTTTGTCTCAGGACTACAGATTAACTTGATGAATATTATAAAATAGCCCTGCTGGTTTCAGACCCAGAGAGGCAATTCATCAGCTGAGTGGGAATAGATCTCTTCAGAGTTTTGGTAATTGGGTTCTAAGAATGAAACCCCAGGGGAAAACTACAGTGATTAGTTGTCATTAGAGTTATGCAAAGTTTTCCTTACTATAATGAAAACAAGGCAGAGTTTTCAAATGGTTTTTACATTTGGCAGTAGACTGGATAGATGGATACTGAAGAAAATCTAGATGATAGAAGTGTTGTCATTCTGATGGTTTGTTGTTGTTTTCTCTCTGGAATGATGGGAAATATCTGAGACTGGAATTTCTTTATGCACTTAAGTTCAGATTTCAGCTTCCTCTTTGTGGGTGGTTTGGCTCTAATCCTGAGACCATTATGTTTGGTGAATATGATGGTCTTGGAACCTAATTATACACAGAGGGCAAAAGTTCCAGTTATTCAGGGAAATCTGCAAGCCCATTTCATATTTTTAAAGAAAGCAAATGTAGGAAGCATCTATTTTTAATTTTACAATGCAGCCTACGTGTTTAAAAGCATAGAATATGCTTGAAAGAAAAACAATGTTTTTCTTTTCTAAACACAAGTAATATGTCTTTATCAGAGAAATTAGAAAACACTGGAAAAAATAAAGCCAAAAATTATTTCATAATTTTATCTACCAGAGGTAACAGTTCAAAGGTGATATACACCTTCTAGACTTTTTTCCTATGGATGTTCGTGATACATGTGTGTTTCCAAAAATGGTATCATTCTCTTTTGTAACCTATTTGACAAAACTGTATATACACATATATATAAATATGTATCACAATAAATATAGAAGTATAGTCTAGTCTTTAGTGGAGGCTTAGTATTCTGTTATATCATGATATATTTAATTCTCAATTTTAGGTTGTTTCTAATTTTTGCCACAATAAATGATTTTTTGAATCTTCTGGTTACTAAATATTTACGTTCCATCAGAGAAGACCCAAACGGAGGCCTGGTGTGTAGGAAATGTAATGAGCTAGTCTTGCTGGTGGTAGGACTTTCCAAGAAATGGATGAAACGGTTTTGTATTTCACACTGTCAGAGAACCACTGGAATCATGATTTATAGCATACAATTGACATGGCTGGTTTCTTGTCATTGTGTTATATATACTACCTTTGTCAGCCAAAAATCATCTTTCCCTCTGGAACACTGAGGGCTACTACATTGGAATGGGTCATTAGGGAGGGAGATACAAAAAGGGAGGCTATCAGTTGGGTTAGTTATAGGGCAACTGCAGAGAAAGAATACATTTCAGATATTGCAGAATCAAAATATTAAACATCATTAAATAAACAAGGCAGAGAGGAGACCCAAAGATGTCCATATGAGGCTCTTCTAACAGTTTAAGTGGACCATTAGGCAAATATGTTTACTTCAGCAAGCTCTTCTTTCTTGTATCTCAGCCAAATAGGCCAGAATATACTTAGTTCAAGGAGCCATTTCAAAGGGGATGGTTTGCTAACCAGAGTTGACTATGGAATTGTGAACACTGCACGTAATAGCAATTTAAAATAAATTACGATTTAAAGGTTAAAGCATCAAAAGTCATCTAAAATCTCCTCAACAATAGATTGAAACTGTGTGGTTGTTACTCTAGCCATTTATTCTTCTTCAGATAAATACAATTGGAGTTGCTGCACGCGGGCTTTCTCTAGTTGTGGCGAGCGGGGGCTACTCTTTGTTATGGTGCACGGGCTTCTCATCGCGGTGGCTTCTTTTGTTGTGGAGCATGGGCTCGAGGCGTGTGGGCTTCAGTAGTTGCAGCACGCGGGCTCAGCAGCTGTGGCTTGTGTGCTCTAGGGCGCAGGCTCAGTAGTTGTGGTGCACAGGCTTAGTTGCTCCGTGGCATGTGGAATCTTCCTGGATCAGGGCACAAACCCATGTCCCCTGCATTGGCAGGCGGATTCTTAACCACTGCGCCACCAGGGAAGCCCCATAATATCAATTCTTGATTTTATTTCTCTTTAACAAAGTACCCACAGGTACTTTCATGTTGTAAAGTCAGAGCTAAATATTACATGCTCACCAAATTTTGATGTTGCATGAAGTTGATTATATAAGCTAGTAGAGTAAAATCATGTGTGTGCCCCACGTTGCTTTTGTTCTTAGAGATTTAATACATGGAGCGTGGAGCAGGAAGTTTACTTGGCAATTACGCTATGTACTGCGTCCTACTTTCATTTGGCATTATCAGCATTTAGAAACATCTGGAACTTCTCTATAGTTTCTTCACTGATATGCCAGCTATGTTTGTTCAATCTTGGGTCCATCGTGCCTTAAAAAATCATGAAAATTCAATTCTTAATTTCATAGCCTTTGTTTTAGAAGTTCATTGAATCTTCAAAGGAGAATAAATTATATTCAGTATAATCATTTCTTACGTTTTAATGTATTGCTTTATGTTATCCAAACCACTGTCAGGTACATGTGAATTCCCTTAATTAATGGAACAAGGAAATGGAATGAACTGTTCCACTATAGGAAACTGAGGCCCTGATATTGGAGTACAAGATAATGCCAGAATAAGCATTAAAACTCAGATTTTCTGAGCATTTTCTGTGTGGATAGTTGTACTGTGTATTTTGTGGTATTCTAATTTTTGAAAAATTGTGCTCAGTATGTAATTCGTATGGTTGCTTTTTGTTAATGCAACAATGTCTTGTTCCTAGACAATATCAGATAACAAGATAATATAATAGATTCTTTTTGAATAAGGGCAAATATTCATAAATGAGTTATTTAGTGATTTTGCTGGTTAATGTTTTTTTTCAGTACCAGGATAATTGCTTTAACTTATTTTTTCTTTTTTTAGACATCTGGCTTTGATGATTATTTATAGAGGTTATAGTGTGTGGTGGAATATTATCTAATGCCTTTTTTAATATTAAAGCCTAAAATACCTATTTTAAGAATTGGAGCTGAATTGTATTCACAGATTTATTTTTTATTTAGTTAAAACCTTGGTGAGTTTAGGATATATAATGAAGTGTTCTTCCTGCCCTTTATCTTCTAGGACTCCATAAGTTTTAAAAAGACTTTTCAGATTATCTTTCATACATTCTCAAATCTGTGAGACCATTGACTATTTATAGTGGAAGAGCCCTGAAAAGCATCTTGAGTCTCTGCCTAGACCCAGGACTAACTCTTTGCTATGTATGAGATTTTAGACAAATCACCATCTCCCTGGACTGTAGTTTACTTACGTCCAAAAGTTACAGATGCATGAGAGTTCCAGCACCTCTTCCGTCTCTCAAATTCTGTAGTGTTTTGGAATAAAGAGTTTATGTACTGCTTTTTTTCTTCTATTACATCTTCCCAGTTCCAAGAACTAAGTCTAATGATTTAAGCGCTAGGTTATTTCTTAACTTTCTCCCAGTAATGGATTCAGGGTGGCTTTTCTGGATGATGGTGGTAATAGCTGTTTTCTGAGTCCAGCCTAACGTACAGTCTTCTGGGTCTAGATATGAAAGCAGTTTGCCTTTCCCTTCTCAGAAACAGCACAATATGTTCTAAGTTGAGTGTATGGGTCCAGGGGACAGTCACTGTCTCACTTCTCCTCCTACAGCCAGACTCTGGGGTCAGTGAGTAAGTCCTCATCTTTTAGCTGTGGCCTTTGAAGTACTGAGTAGCTGCCCAACAGTTACTTCCACAGAAATGAGTTTTTTCCCTATCACGTGATTTCAGCATCAGCTGCAGGAAAACTGCATGTATGCCTTCATTTTCAAGCTTCAAGTCTTGCTTGAAATATAAATTTTATTTTCTCATGAAATTCGGAAAGATGTGTTTCCTCATGTGTGTCCGAATGATTCGGGCTTTTAAAAATGCCATTTGGAAATGGCAGCTTCATTAAATAGTTATGAAATGTCACTATGGGCCCTGTTGGGCAAATAGAAAGGAAGCAGGATATAACAATAAGAGCAAGACATATTTCTTGGAGTAATTAATAGCTTTCATTCCTTTTACATGCTCGTCACAGCAGTAGCAGCCCATGTGAAGGTAGGTAAGGTAGTTGTTAATCCCATTTTCCACAGGAATCTGAGCTTGAAGAGGTTAAAGGATTTTGTCACGAAGAGATGTAGCTGAGTTGGGTCTCAACTGCAGGCTTCCCGCCTCACACAGCTGGTGCTCCTTCTGCCACGTCGTGCACACAAGACAGTGAAATGATATTTTGTGGCACAGATATCAGTGACATAGGAATTCAGAGAAAGGGGAAAGATTGTGAAGGAGTGGCCAGGAAAGGCTTTGCAGAGAAGGACCTTAAAGGCTAAGGGAAGAATCTGGAACTTGTTGAAGAGGATTCGAAGGAGCATTCCAAACTGGGGGGAATCACAGGAACTGTCTTAAGGAGTGAACAGTTTTTTGTCCTAGTCAATTAATGGAGGCTATTGGTTTATCTTGCTGTCTCTTAAGAGTTCTACTGGCTGTCTCAGACTGCCTGACGGACTTGCTTTTGCAAGATTAGTGTTCCTTCATTTGGATAGAAGCTTGAAATGCCAGAGAGAGAGAGAGAGAGAGAGAGAGAGAGTGTATGTGTGTGTGTGTGCACACGCACGCACGCGCATGTGTGTGTCTCATGGCCCCATATTGTCTCCTACCATTTGATATTTTTCTATTTTGAAGATGATTGTATCTGAAGAGGAGATTATCTGACTTTCCTCCTCAAAGAGAAGTGAAATAGTACCTTGGCCTTGGTCTGTTCTTTGTGGTTCTGAGGGGTTTTCCCCTCCTGGTAGACTACCTGCATCAGGCAAGGGGAGAAATGAAGAACCTGTATGAAAAGCCCATGTTCACTTCCTTGGGCCTGAACATTCAATCGAGGATTTTTCTCTATCATAACTACTTCAAGCTGTTGAGCGTTCCCTCAGCTCTTATCCTAATTCTGCTGAGGAATATTTGGAGAGAGGTTTGGGGTCTGATGCCAAGAGATTCCCTTTTGTACAGGACCTTCTGCCAGGACTCCCATTTGGTGAGTTTCTTCTTGTCACTCTAGGTAGTAGTAGTGATGATTGAAGCCCCTCTGTAGTGGTTTTTAAGTGGCCAGAGATTCACTTTGGTTTCATATTTCTTTCTGGAGGATGCCCATCTTATTCTCCTTGACCATTCAAGTTGTTTGGAAGCAATTTTCAGTATCAGTGGCATTTTCAGTAGTTTTACTTTCCATTAAACCATCTACATGTTGCTAGTTATAAGGGACATTCCCTTAGATATTGAGTAGATATTGATTGAGCACCTTCTGGGCCCTGGGAAGGTAAGATACATGTATGCTTAAAGATTGTAGCCCTTCCACGGTCACTCATAGCCCCCTGGGACAGTCTAGACAGACACTTGACCACAAGGGAATATGTCGGGAAGGTGCACAGCACTGTAGACGCTCAGAAGAGACAATGCCCAACTGTTTTGCAAGGTGTGGAATAGCTTTTAAGCTTTACTGCCATTTGGTTGATTGTTATTTGGTCTGGGAAGTTGGAAGTTGGACATATTGTCCATTTTCATTCCAGAGTCAGATTTGGGGATTCAGTAGGGACAAGTTTGGACTTTGAAATCAGAAGACCCGAGTTCAGGTCCTGTTTGTGCCAGTACCTCCCAGTGTGTCCGTAGGGAGTTCATAGTTACTAGGGAGGAAAAGGGATGGAGAGCAGGACAGCCTTGATGAAGTCAGTTTAAGAAATCCTGGTAGAATTTCTTTACTGGAGGATTTCCAGGAGCTTCTAACATACTAATGTGTACTGCTGGCCCTAGGAAGGATTATGGTATGCAGTTCCTAGGCTCATTTGAATTTTTTTTTTAAAGCATGGAGCCCTTTATCAGATTATTATTCCGCAAAGCATACTTAGGAAACACTGTCGTCACTGATTTCTATCTCTTAAACCTACGAACTTGTGCAGGTTTTTTTTGCAGTTAACACAATATTATTTTATTTTATTTTGTTTTTTACTTTTTGGGCACGCCCTGAGGCATGTGGGATCTTAGTGCCCTGACCAGGGATCAAACCCGCGCCCCCTGCATTGGAAGTGCAGAGTCTTAACCACCAGACTGCCAGGGAAGTCCCTACACAACATTCTTTTGATATTAAAAAAAAAGTTAGCCCACTACTGGAGAGTGTGTTTTCATCATGAGCTATAGTGGACAGTTAACTATTGGATATGATAGAAAATTTGAGAACGAAAAAAAGACCCTACCTTTTTTTACTGAGGTGTAATTGACAAATAATCTTAGTTTTATATTCTACAATAATTTGATATGTGTGCACCCTACAAAGTGATCGCCACAATAAGTCTAGTTGCCATCGGTCACCATATAATTGACTCCTCTTTCACCAATTTTGCTCACCTCCAACCCTCCTCTCCTCTGGTAACCACCAATGTCTTCTCTGTATCTGTAAGTTTTGTTTTGTTTTGTTTGTTCATTTGTTTTTTGTGGGGTTTTTTTTGGATTCCACATATAAGTGATATCATATGACTTATTTCACTTAGCATAATACCCTCTAGGTCTATCCATGTTGTCACAAATGGCAAGTGTACACTGTTGGTGGGAATGTAAATTGATGCAGCCACTATGGAAAACAGTATAAGGGTTCTCAAAAAAATTGAAAGAGAACTACCATGTGATCCAGCTATTCCACTTCTGGGTATTTACCTGAAGAATAGGAAAACACTAATTCAAAAAAGCATATATACCCCTTTGTTCATTGCAGCATTATTTACAATACCCAAGATATGGAAATAACCTGTGTGCATCCATGGATGAATGGCTAAAGAAGATGTAGTGTATATATTTACAATGGAATGCTACTCAGCCATAGAAAACAAAAACAGAAACAAAAAAGCAGACCCTTTTTAGTGCTAGGTTGTGTATCATCAACTTTCGCATGTGGTGTTTAAAGTACTGACAACAACCCTGTGAAGAAGATATTTGATTATGTCCATTTTAGAGATTAATAAGCTGAAGTTCAAGTAGTAGGTTATACACGGAGATGCTGAAAGTCAAACTATGGTCTGTCTTTTGCCAAAGGCCATGTTTCACTAACCATGATGCTTTGTTATAGAGCTAGGTCTTTTATTTTTAACTTTTCTTTTTTTTTAATTTTAAATGATTATTACAAAATTAATACATGCTTATTAAAGAAAAGTAGGTGGGAGAGAAGTAGAAAAATGTCCCCAGGCCCATCATCAAGTAGAACTTCAGTCAGTATTGTGATATATTTCTTCCCCATTATTTTATGCAATGTTGTGTTCATTAACCATAATTGTGGTTAAATATATGTATATATAATATATATACATTTTTATACATATATTTATACATAAATAAATTTATAAAACTTCAAATTCTGCTTTTGAATCTCCCCTCCAGATGTGCATTTTGGTTATTACCACATCAATGGTTAAGTATTTTAATAAATAAATATAGTAAACCAGGACTTGGAAACTTGTAGCTGTTTTATGCAAGCTGCCACTTGACCACGAGCAGGTTCCTTGACCTTCTGGTCCTCAGTTTCCTCGCGCATAAGTGAGGGAGTTGGTTCAGAGCACCGATTTTGAAACGATGGTATCCCACGAAACCTCCTGGAGGCTGGGAGTAAAGATATCATCAGAGCAAGGAGGAGCCTGGTCCTTCATTCCATCTGTTTCAACCTAAGCATCTACATTTGTAACTCTTTCATAGACTTGGGGTCCAAGCACATTTGGAAAAAGGAACTCATTGATTTTTTATAGAAGAGTATAAAATTGTTGGACCAGATGATCCTGAAGCTCAACATTTCTGTGATTCTCTTTTATGATATCAATTAAGTTGTGTGCGTTCTTAATGTTTTAAAACATTTCTTCACCAGATAGAGTGGTAGATTAAGCAGATTTGATACATTCTTTAAGATGATCTCAGGAACCATGTAATAAGCACAAAAGGAATCCCTGATCAGTACTGAGCAATGTCTAAAGCGCTGTCGAATTATTTCTTAGCAAATCTACCACTGCCTTTGACTTGATCCATCTCAGGTCCAATTTAATGCTCTTTTAGGGAAGACTAACCAGGGAATCAGTGGTCCCTTAAACTAATACATGTTTGAAAACTATGGACTTTACCAGTAACTGATTTTCCATTTTCCTTATGCATATTAAGGTTTTGCATTTTGAGGGGATTGATTTTCGAGTCCCAGTGTCTTGACTTTTTCTCTTGCCTCCACAGAAGGAAGAATCTTATTCAAAAATGAGGTGAATTAATGCTCAAGCACTCAAGAACCCCGGACAGCTACATGAAGTGTTTAAAAACTGCCCTGACCATCTCGCCACACAAGTCTGTCATGAGGCCTGACAGGATGAGTGCACCACAGAGGCACAGTGCCCTGCCCTGCAGGAACGGTGACTGCTGACCTGCCGGGAGCAAGCGGGGGGCCGCATGTTGTCTGCCAGTACCATGAAGGAAGTGGTTTATTGGTCACCCAAGAAGGTGGCAGACTGGCTGCAGGAGAATGCTATGCCAGAATACTGTGAGCCTATGGAACATTTCACAGGCCACGACTTGATCAACCTCACCCAAGAGGATTTCACAAAACCTCCCCTGTGCCGAGTCTCCTCCGACAATGGGCAGCGGCTCTTGCACATGATAGAGACCCTGAAGATGGAGCACCACTTGGAAGCACACAAGAATGGCCACGCCAATGGGCACCTCTGCATTGGCACAGACGTCCTCGCCCCTGATGGCAGCTTCAGCATCAAGGTCAAACCCAAGGGGATGCCAAATGGGTATAGGAAGGAGATGATAAAGATCCCCATGCCAGAACCAGAGCGCTCCCAGTACCCCATGGAGTGGGGCAAGACTTTCCTGGCCTTTCTTTATGCACTTTCCTGCTTTGTTCTCACCACAGTGATGATCTCGGTCGTCCATGAACGAGTACCTCCTAAGGAGGTGCAGCCTCCACTACCGGACACGTTTTTTGACCATTTTAACCGGGTGCAGTGGGCGTTTTCTATTTGTGAAATTAATGGCATGATCCTTGTAGGACTCTGGTTAATTCAGTGGCTGCTCTTAAAATACAAGTAAGTAAAGCAAAAGCTTGCAGATTCAGTGTTTGGGGTTTCTCACTGCAGATGTTTAATATTCATTATTGGGAAATGAAATTTATCAAGCAGTAGTAGGAATCAAAACACATTTCTCTTTTTGTTTGTTTGTTTTTAAACCACATATTCTGTTGAACCAACTAAAGCTCTGGCAACGTTAAGAAAGTTCTGTGCTTGTTGCCTGTTTTGTACAAGATTCATACAGAATGATGAGTAGAATTGTTAGAGATGAGGTTTTTCTATTTTCACTTCACAGGAAAGAAAACCCTCAGACATCTTCAGAGAGTACAGGCTATTGAACCACAGAAAAACTACCCAATCTTGGTGTTTTTAACCCATCAAATCAGTTGTCAACAGTTGGTCTATGGGCCATGAGTGGCTGTGTAGCTTTTCCCACACAGAGTCAGATATCTAGAACTTAGCAATATGTATTTAAAGATGTTTCACACAAAGAATTCAGAACAGCTAGTCCAGAGTGGCTTGGACTAGTGGGAGAATGATACCCACAGGGAATGACTTTAGGTGGGTTGTGGATGAACCTACATGGCTTTCCACCTTTTATAGAATGTGTGGCATTTAAAGCAGTATTCCATTCAAGTTTCTCAGGGTTCTTAAATAGGTATCTCCTTTCGGTTTCAGGTGGATCCAAAGTGGCTTTCATGTCCCAAGCTCTAAACTCAATGCAGACAAGCTGTTTGCTTGGGTTGCCTGTAGCAAACTAAACACCTACATTGTCTTCATCTTTGGTGTCTGATTTTTTTCCATTAGCGGAACATCTTTATGGCTTCCATGCATGGTAGTTGGAAACTGGTTTGCTAAGGATCTGAGTTTCTCTCTGGTGGACTGTGTTTCATGACCCACAGTATGGTTGAATATTAAGGAGATCATCTTAAATCAAGAAAACAAAATGCAGACTGAGAATTTATGTTGAACTTTAACGGAAATGATGAGTTTTTTCCTGGTACGTTTCATAAGGTCTGTGTTTTTTTTTACCTTATAAATTATGTATCTACAAGTGGAAGTAAAAGCAATTCCTGACTCTTTGTCAGGAAAGGGCTATCTTAACCTTGTATAAAGGAAGCAATTTAAGTGGCCAGTTTTTATTTGGGGGCTGGTTTGGCAATCCTGGAGTTTAAGCTAAATTTGAAATAGGAGCAATGATCTGGGATGCATTTGATTTGGTGGAAGACTGTTTTTTGTTTGCTTTAGTTTTAAGAGGCTAAATAGATTAGAATAGGCCTTAGAAATATGAGAGGCTCAAAATTTATTAATTACATTCTTCCGGCTGTCAAACTTCAGTTCTGCTTTTGACTTTCAAGCTTTTTCCCTAGAAGCTCATTAGAAAACAATGCCCATACGTTTTGCCACTTCAGAGGCAAGGTCAACTCAAATTAGGTTTCCTGGGGTCTTCCTGATTTTTGTTGTTTTGTTTATATGAGTTTGTTTTCTGGTTTTTATCAAAATTCTTACATGCAAGCTAATAATTTACTGCCCCAGAATATATCATTATGTACTTGTACGTAACATGTGCAAGTTCAAATCTTTCACAGAACTGTGACTTTTGAATAATTTTATTCTTGTTCTAAGAAGTGTCCTAACCATAGGGATAAGTTCTTTAAAGTATATTACTATTTATATTTCTCTCAGCAGGGGCTTTTCCTCAAATCTGTTTCTCTTTAAGCTTTCTAATTTCAAGTTTTACCGGTATTTATCGCTAATACTGTAGTCATTTGTATATTTAAATTGTTCTACAGCCATAAATCAGTTGACTCACACCTTGAGCAAAATTAACCCAGGGCTAGGACACAGGCAGCCTGGGCTCCAGCCCCAGCCATGCCCTCACATGGTGGGTGGTGTGGATGAATCTCCAAATCTCAGGAGGCTTGTTTTTCTCACAGATAAATAAAGACCTCTCAGTCTAGATGATTTCTATTGTTCTATACAACTGTGTTTTATTTGATTCTAACATTATTGAATGGGCCAGTTATGTTTGAGTATTATTAACTGCAGAGCATTTTTCGTCCAGAGTACATCCAACTGAGGATTCTTTAAGGTCCTCTCTCTGGTTTCCACATCAGCAGGATAACCCAACTGTTGTCATGATAATCCTAAGCATCCCCACCCTTGTCCTGCTACTGGGACACATCTCTGGCTTCCCATCTCCATTCTTGAGACCTGTCTTCAGCGTGTGTGGCACACCAGACATGTAAGAGGTAGGAAGAAAGAGCTTGACACACCAAGCATTGGGTATTAATGAGCTCCCTTTCCCTAGCCTTCATAAAGAAGATTAAACTGTTTCATACAGTCAGAGACCCCTTGTTTCTAGTTATTTGGCTATGGCAGTGTAACAGTTTTATTATTAGGCATGTTGGGAAAATGGATCCTTCTGGTTATGGAATATTCTGTTTAAAAGTGATAACCTTTTGTGCTTGACTCTTCTGACATTTGACCCCTCTCCCCAACCTCCACCAGGAAGTTTGCTACTTAGGAGTATGTCCAGACCTCCTAGGAATTAAACCTGCCTGGTCAGTAATTTCCAAAGGGACATTTTAATTTTACTTTGATTTTAAGAGTCCTGGAGCCTTAAAAAATCAGCCTATTCCTTCTTGCTTCTTTATCTTCTACTTTTTAGAGAAGAATCAGGGGCTGAAACTGTAGAGGATGACTTATTGAGAAATGATATGCCGGAATTTGAGCAACATCTCCCAACAGCAAACCCTTCAGCCAGATGTTCAAGGTGCTAGAAAACATTGGTGCCCGAATTTGACATTGTGACATTTGGTTCTATCCTTATGCTGTATACAGTTGTCCTTTACTGTTAAACATAAGTTTTGTTTTTTGTACTTCAATTTTTTTTGCCTCCTTTCATTCTTAACATCTCCCCCTCATGTCTATATGTACATATGCTGATGTATACAAAGGTCCGCATGGGGCTTCCATAACGTCATGAAGTTGGAAAGCAACAACAATGCCTGTCCTTGACAACTTTTTGATTTTTAAAATTGTAAATAATGTTGTCTCCCCATTTAGAATTGGACTTGCAAGCCACTGACTAGGAAAAATTCCTGGGAAATCTCTGCATTTGTGTCAGACTTCACTGCAAAACAGGTATCCCTTGTTTTAAGAAAGTGTGATTAAAGAATATGTTAAACAGACAGATTTGGTAGGGACTTTCCATGCATGGCTATATCGTAGCTGACACGATGGCACCCAAATGTGATACAGGTGGCTCAGTGCTATTAGGACGTTGTAAATGCCCACCAAGAAGAAGGCCAAGGAGCAGGGTGGCAGAATTTCCAAGCCAAGGATTTTCTAGCCACTCGAGAAGGCATTATGACTTAGTATGGTGGTCATAGGTACTTCAAACTCAACTTTTTAAAACCAGATTTGTCATCTTTTTCTTTCAACTTCTTCTTCCTCCTATGTGGGCAGTGACATTTCCTAGAAACGTAGAACTTCTCGGTTCCTTTCATATAAATAGTCACTAAGTTCTGTCCATTCTAATTTCAGATTCATTACCTCTTTCCTTTCCTACTTAGTGATGAATAGCGGGTGCTCAGATGGAGGCCCAGTTCCTTAGCCTGAAGCCTAGGGTCCTTCATAGTCTGACCCCAGGCTGTTCAACCTCATCTCTAGCTAATCTACTCCACGGTTTTCCTTGGACACTTCAAGCTCATATCACAGTCCATTCTATTCATTGTGTGTGTGTCTCCTTCATTGCTAGACTTTTTAAGTTCCCCAGGGGAAAAGACCAGATCCTTTTTGTCATTCATCTTTATATCCCACTGCCTGATACAGAGTCTGGCACATAGAAAGTGCTCGTTTAAAATTCATTCATTGATTCAACTTGTGTTCACTGAGAACCTACTGTGTGCCAGGCACTGTGGTAGACCCTGGGGGTGCTGCAGTGGGCAGAGGCCCCTGATGTTCTCACGGAGCTTGTATTCTGACCAGGGTGTAACAGTCGTGAACAAATGAATATATAATACCAGGCAGTGATAAGAGAAATGGAGGAAAATAAAGCAGTCTAAAGGGTTAGAAAGTGTGGGGGATAGTGGGGAGGAGGTGGTATTTTAGATTGGGTGATCAGAAAAGTCCTCTAATGAGGTAACAGTTGAGCAGACACCCGAATCAAATGGGGGTGTACCAAGTAGGTGTTTGGGGCAGGAGCAGTCAAGACAGGAGACACAGCAAGTACAGAGTCTCTGAGGTTTACCTGGGGAATAGCCACGGGCCTGTGTGGCCAAGCGAGCTGGGAGGAAGCAGTGACACGGGGTCAGGGAGGTGTGGATGGCATCGTGGGCTGTGGAAAAAGAGGCAGGATTTTTGTTCCAAGTGTGATGATGTCATGAGGGGAGAATGATGTCAACAGATTGGTATTTTAAAAGAAGCCCTCTGGCTGCTGTTTAGAGAATAGGGAAGCAAGAGTGGAAGGCGGGGGATGGGTGTTAGGATGCCATTACAAAAGGTCCAGTTGGAAGATGACCGCGACTTAGACTCACATTTGGCCAATGAATACATTTTGTGCTGGGCTGTGGGGGAAGGGATAAACTTCCTAGAAGCTATGGCTTCTGTTACATTTAGAACTCCTTACTCTTTTATAGCCACAGGGCTGACTTCTGTTACAGTATCTCATACAGGGTTTTTGGGTCTCTCTGTGAATCTCTGAATTTTATATGAAATTTAATGAGGAATGAACCATAGATTGAGATAGAATTCACTAATTTGAGAGCTCTCTCAACGTTGCTTGAATATATTTTACTTCAGCACAAAGTCAGGTGATGTGTATATTTGTTTTCTGTCATGGCTGCTTTTAGATCAGATATTTGCCTAAAAGGAGTAGCACAAGTCAGTTGGGGAGTGAGGGTAGATAGTAAAATGATAAATTAAATATTGCAGGGTATATTGATCCACTGGTGGTGTAAAGATTTGAAGAAAAAAGAAAAGGAGCCATCGGATAGTTGGGATGTGGGGTGGAGTTGAAAGAGCTTTGTGGTTGAGGCATTTTGGGCATGGAGTAGAATATTCTGGCATAAACCGTTGTATAGAGTTATGGAGAGAGTGGTAGAATGGTCACCGAGTAGGTTCTTTGAAAACTGATCTCATGCCAGAAGGAAAGGAACTAGAGGAGGAAGTGCTGTTGGCAGATCCTGCTTAAGATTTGACATCTCTATTCGGAACGGTTTCTGGGGGCTTCCTTGATCCCGAAGGAAGGAACAGGTACAGTTTTCCAGTGTGGCTTTCCCAGGATTACACTCTGAGATTTTTAGATGTTTGGCAGCAGTATGTTTTTTATGTTGGGAGACCGCTTTGGAAAAGGCTTACTTTGTATTTTATCCTTTAGTAAATGCCCTGGGTTTGGAGGCCTTATTAGGAGGGTGTCTGCCAACATAAGAAGGTTTATCTACAGCATTTGCCTCTCTCCTGTGAATGGAATGTAATTCCCAAGGACAGAATCCTTGTGCTGATTGGCAACTGCTGATGTCAGGTGCTAATTTGATTTTTTTGTTTGTTTCTTTTGTGTCTTATTCAACAGGCTAGACTCTCCACTGACATTTATCTTTCATTTTACCCCAGTTTGATTCCATCAGTGTTTCTTTTCACATTAAGTTGATTGGATCAAAGTACTTATCTCTTTCCTCTTCTACTCCCCAAGGTAGTTTATGGACACAGTTACTGTCAACATTTTTTCAGCTGTTTTTAAGTCTCTGATGGTTGTGACTAAGTTACGTTCTTAAAAGCTGTTGATGTAGAGCGTTTGAGATGAAGCAGGTCCCTTCAATAGAGTTTATTTTCCAAGTTCCAGAAGAGCCTTTTTTTTAAGGCTGTTTCACTTTATTAGAAATCGACGGTACATGGTGGACCACTAGGCTAGGCTGGTCTCTAGTGGAACTTCAGGGCATCTTTACATTTAGTAATTTGTCAAGAATTATTGAAGACTGGTGCTAGGGATGTAGCAGTGAGCAAAACAAAGCTACATAGAGGTTATCTCCTGGGGAATTTTTGTTTGTTTTCACAGTAACATCTCAGGTTTTTAAAGTGTGTGTTGTCCAGACTCTATCCTAAAATATAAAACTCATGAGGACAAAAATTCCCTCATGTTATTGCAGCTTTGGGGGCATCTAGCACATTATTTAATTGGCTGATAGACTGTCATATTCCTCTCCAGACATAAAGCAAGTTAAGGGCTCATGGATCGTCCCTTCCCTTCCTTTCCTCTCTCTCTACACATGTACCTGCATCTATTATATACTTACTCAAAGTCTGTTTTCTTCTGTTCCTTTTCATCCATGTTGTCAAAAATCATTACTGCCCCGTTCAAACGGCAGATTCCAAACATTTGAGTAACGAGAATTTTTTTTTTGTACGTGCACTGTCATTTCATCCAATCAACTCTTTTAGCAGTGTGTTCTCTTGTCTCAGTGAAGATACCTGAGACACAGAAAAGCTGTTGACTTGCCCAAGATCCCACACAGAATATTTTGAGGATTGAAGGCTTTTCAGTATAAATCCAGTCTCATAGTGTCCTGGTATAATAGGCATCTGTCCTCTGGAAATATGTTTTCTTAGCAGATATAGTAGCATAGATTCAACATGCAGAGGACAGATAGAATGAAAACAGATCAGTCCCGTGTTGGATAATAAGGTTTATGTGTCATATACCATACAGGAGACATTCATACTTGCCCCAGGGTGGACCTGCCAAACCTGAAAGCTCTCCCAACTTGGCTGTTCCACAGTAGTTTGTAGAAAGCGTACTGAGTTCTGTCCTACTTGACTGCTCTCCTGTGACCTCCTAGGTGTGGTGTGGCATGGGCCCTACTCACCATGGGTCTGGGAAATGCCCTCTGCCTCCATGCAGTCACGCTTTTCCACTGAAGACTGCTGACCAGGCGTGCCCAAACCTTAGACTTTTTCTTGCTGTTTCTAGCAAGTTTTCTCCCCTTGATTCTGACCCTGGGTGGCAGAGCCCGGGGTTAAGAACCTGTTTTCCTTCCTGGGGACCTTCCCTGTCCCATTATCTTCCCGTGTAATCTGGGCGTCCTAGGCTTTTGCAGGCCTCTGCTTGCCCTCCTTGGAGTGGGGAAGGACAGTCACTCTAGGCACTAGATTCGGTTCCAGGCTCTACCTCACTTCTCATTCTCACTTTGTTAGCTCACAGATGGTCTTACCCGCGTTCACCTCTTCTAATTTTTACCAGTTTAGGTCTCAAGACCTAAATACTAGCCTAAACCCTAGGAATTATAGGGAAACTAAATTCAGTAATTCCAGCAATTTAGGTTTTAAGTTAACATAAATGTTATAAGAGGCTTTTTAAACTGAGACTTAGGATAAAAGGGAGAGAAAGCAAAAAAAAAAATTGGTGCAATAAATTAGTTTTCATGAGTTAATTTTTATTTATGACACTAAAGGAAAAACTAAGTAGTGTATCTTGCCTGTAGGCCAATTAGAAGATAAACAAAAAGAAAAAAATTTACTTATGTTGCCTGAGATAAATAATGCTAACATCTGGTTTCATATTCCTTTTCATATTTTTCTGTATGTTCATATAGGTGTAATCTACATATGTGTGTATTTTTAAGTAGTATCACATTTGCCTTGTATTTTACAGTGTGCCCAGGGATCATCTCTTCCCCTCTTCTCTTAAAAAACCACCAGGGATGTCTGTCTAAGTATTCATGCTCTTATTTAGAAGTCACCACATATGTCCCCCCTCAACCTGCTTGTATCATGGTAATGGTAGTTAAGCATTCAGTTATACTGTAAACCTTACTGCTTTGAGATCATCTTATCCCTACAGCCATCTACTAACTGAGGTGAATTTGGTCAAATTACTTAACTACTTATAGTAGCGTTGTTTCCTCACTACAAAATGGGGACAATAAAATAGTGTCTTATCTCAACGTTGTTGTGTGGATGGAGTGAGATAATGTGTATAAAGCACTTAACTGAGTCCTTGGCGTCCTCCTGGTTCCCAAGCCTGCCCCGGCCCATCCCCATCTTAGTAAATGGCATCTCTGTACTGCCCCATTCTCAGGCCAAACGCCTCAGTTTTGTTGTTGGTATTCGCTTCCACCCCACATCTGGTCTGTTAATCCCACCACTTCTCGCCACCTCTTTTGTTTCCCTGGGTCTAACCAACGTCATCTCTTACCTGGGTTGTTGCAGGAGCTTCCTACTGGTCTCTCTGTTTCCATTCTTGTTTCCCTTAAGTCACTTGTCAACTCGGCAGACAGAATGTGTCACTGTACAGTAAGCTGGTGTATGTCACTCTTCTCCCACCTCATACAGTTTTTTTTTAATAATTAGTTTCAGTTTTACTTTTTTTTAAATTTATTTTAATTAATTTATTTTTGGCTATGTTGGGTCTTTGTTGCTGCGCACAGGCCTTCTCTAGTTGTGGCGAGCGGGGGCTACTCTTCATTGTGATGTGCAGGCTTCTCGTTGCCGTGGCTTCTCGTTGTGGAGCACGGGCTCTAGGTGCGTGGGCTTCAGTAGTTGTGGCACGCAGGCTCAGTAGTTGTGGCTCGTGGGCTCTAGAGTGTAGGCTCAGTAGTTGTGGCTCCCAGGCTTAGTTGCTCCATGGCATGTGGGATCTTCCCAGATCAGTGCTCGAACCTGTTTCACCTGCATTGGCAGGCAGATTCTTAACCACTGTGCCACCAGGGAAGTCCCTTCATACAGCTTTTAGGTCAGAGGTCCTTATGGTGACCAACGAGGTCCCTCCAGACCTCGTGTCCTCATGCACTCTGCTCCCTGACCCCTCTGCCAACACCCACACATACTAGCATCTGTCTGGAATCTTCTTCCCCAGATGTCCTCATGGTTAACCCCCTCATATACAGGGACACCCCCCCTGATCAACTTAGCCCCAAATTGTAACCTCCCATCCTTCAATGACACTCTTGCTTAATTTTACCCTTTAGCACTTACCTAACATGCTGTATATCATCTATCTTGTTTATTGTCTGCCTCCCCCACTAGAATATAAGTACCACAGGGTAGGCTTTTTGTCCCTCTGTTCACTGCTGTATTCCCAGTGCCCAGAATAATGCCTAGCATATATATATATATATATTTGTTATGAGAATAAATAAATAATAATAGCAGCAGCTAACATTAATTGAGTATTGCACTATGATGATTACTGTGCCTAGAATTCAGTAAACGTTAGCCATTGCTGGTGAAGTATGTGCTTATTATGTTTTTAGAATCCAACCCCCTGTTAAAAAGAAAATGTTACTTTTAAGGGTAATCCTTTAGCTTAAGAGCAAACATTCATTGTTGAGTTCTGCCCACTGTGACTGAACAAGCCTTAAGAATGTGATTCAAGGTAAGTTTTGATGAAGGGAAGAAATGAAGAAAGATCTGTATACATATATATATTTGTGTTATGTGTACACATACATATTTGTATTATATATACACATACATATGTATATCACACATACTATTTTTGTTAATAGCCTAAAATACTAACAAGAAATGTAACTTCTTTTGTTTGGTACTTATGTATGCAGCAGTGTCTGGAGGATACTTGATTTTAGCTCTTCATAACTCAAGTAGATCATATTGATGTTGTCTTTCATATCTTATAGCGTAACATTTTTTCTTTACCTTATGTCACAATCTATATTTAACTCAGGAAATAATAATTTTTAAAAAAAGATGGCTTAAGTGGGGACATTTTTGTAATATGATCTGTTCTTTGCAAATTCCCTAAACTAGTATGGATCATTTCCTGAACTTAACTCTTGCATTATATTACAGACCTTTTACATGGGACTTAGAAAAAAATATAAGCCACTACCTTTTTTTTTTTTTCCTTTTAACTTGACAATTTCATTAGTGAAAAGAGCAGCTAATTGAAAATCTGGAGACCTGGGTTTTGTTGTGACTGTCTCACTGACTGATGCTCTGGCCCCAGGCTAGTACTTAAACTCTTTACATCTTACTTTTTCCTTCTGTAAAATAGTATATGCTAAACAGGAATGTGGTTAACATAGTTAATACCAAAGATGCAAAAATCTCTTTGAGTTGGATTTTTTTAAGGCAAAGAGGCACCGTGCGTGTACAGACACGTTTCTGGACTGGGTACATGGGTCCATCATCATTCCTGATTCATGAACTGCCATCCTCCTGTGTGCACACCCAGGAAATATTAGGCGAGTTCTGGATCTCCCAGGAGAGCATATGTTCTTACTTTTCTGTTTACTCTACAGCATTTATTCCTTCCTTTTTGTTTTACAACCCTTTCCTTGGGATTTTCCTTCTTAAAGTACCGAATTAAGCCCTGGGTTTTCATGATTCACCATCTGGAGCAGTTGAGACTCCTGTGATGGGTAGAAAGCCCAGACAGGGCAATGAGGAGACAGGGGAGGCAAGGGAAGAAGATGGTAGGACTCACAGTCCTTACTTGGATGAATGCCGCCATCTTGGCAGGTGTCATCACTTAAAATATAAGTGCAGAAACGATGCAAAGTGAAGGATTGGTGAGCATCAGCAGAGGTTAATCCTGGCAGATAAATTAAAGAGTTTAAAGGACAAACATTTATGGGAAGAAGCAGGAAAGCACTATCAGAGGGAGTAAAAAGTGAAGCAGGAAAGCACTATCAGAGGGAGTAAAAAGTGAAGCTGTAAAGCACAGAACCGCAGGTGTTGCCCATATTACCGGTACCATCATGACTCTCACTGGGACTAAAACATAAGTAAGGAGCAGCTTTCTTTAAGATCTTCCTCTAATAGAAGGAATGAGGGCCTCTGTTGGTAATGGTGATGCCAATCGTACTATTAAAAATACCATAAAATAAAAAACAAGTTCTGAAGTGAGTTGGAGGATGAAGCAGCTCTGCCCAGTTGGGAACATGTAGGAGGCTTCATGCAGAGGTGGTATTTGAGGTAGGTGGATAGAGTAACAGGAGAGGCCAGGGAAAGAGATTTGCTGGCAAAAGCAAGAAACTAGGGTTTTAGGGAATGGATGAGTGGGGCTCGTTTTGCCCAGGGCAGTGGAATTCATCTCTGCAAGATAAAACGGTTAAGGTAGCTTGGGGTCAAGTTGAGCAGTTGTCCTAATCCAGGGAATCCACGGACTAGTAGCAAGGAACTAAAGGGAGGAAAACAGATTTAAGAAACTCTTTGGAGTTAGCTTCAACAGAATGTGGGAATGGGAGTGGGAAGCTATGAAGATAGCTAGTGGGAAGCCGCCGCATGGCACAGGGAGATCAGCTCGGTGCTTTGTGACCACCTAGAGGGGTGGAATAGGGAGGGTGGGAGGGCGGGAGACGCAGGAGGGAAGAGATATGGGAACATATGTATATGTATAGCTGATTCACTTTGTTATAAAGCAGAAACTGGCACACCATTGTAAAGCAATTATACTCCAATAAAGATGTAAAATAAATAAATAAATAAATAAATAAAATAAAATAAAGTAAAATGGAAGATAGCACCAGGCACCTTCTTTAGAGTAGGTGGTCTCTCAGAGACCTAAGTGACAGGCAGTGTCCCAGGAGTCCAGGCAGATGGAATGGCTGGCACAGAGATCCTCCCTAAGGCAGGAGGGACTTGGGGTGATGTGTTCAGTTGCACCAAGGGCATCAGACTGGAGTTGAGGAATGGCGGGGAGAGCAGTGGGAGGTGAGCTTGGAGAGAGGCAGGCCAGATCATCTAGGGCCTCATGGGCTTGGCAAAGGATTTGGATTTTATTCAAAATATATTTGGCAACTATTGGAGGGTTTTAAAGGACATACTCTGTTTAACTGTTTCAAACAAAAGATGATTCTGGCTGCTCTTTGTAGAAAGGATTTTAGGGAGGCACAAGTGTAATTAGGGACACTAGGTCAAAGGTCATAGTGGAAGTTCAGGCGAGATAGAATGTTGAGAAATGGATGACATTTCAGAATGACTGACCAAACATTGGGGGGGACGTAAGCATATCTAACTGGGCACAGACTGTGCAAACAATAATGAAGAATGGACAGTTTCCTTCTGGATACCTAGAAGGATTTTTTTCAGTACTTTAATAACTCACATGGTTATCATTAAATAACTATCAAAAGTGCTTATTTGTAGAGGTCTGGGTCAATACTGAATATGACATAAAACACTAAGTGAAAATCTGAGTTAAGTGGATTTTGATATGTAGCTTAAATGTGATCGGATGTTGGCTCATCGATCGGTACACAACAGTGTAGTCTCAGAATAAAATTGGGATTTCTTACACAATTTGAAGCCATTTCCTGAATATTTCTGTCTTGTGTAATGTATTTATATTTCACCTTAGACTCTGAGACTGCAATTTCCCCATCTGTAAAATAAGGATCATAGCCTTGCATTGCAGGTTATTTTAAGAATTAAATGACACAAAGCTTGGCGTAGAGGAGAAATTTGGCAAAACCCTAGTTACTGTTAATAACAGTCTGGGGAAATCCCTCAGTAGCATTTCTCTGAATCATAAGAAAGATACCATGTTGCTGGTGAGGAAGCCAATTTCCAAAGAAGTTAATTGAGATGATTCAAATCATCACGCGAGCCTTTGCTAAAGGTAGAGCCAACATCTGTGTGAAGATAAGCTGGAGACGCCTTGTCCCTGTGGCATATACTGGAGGGACCTGAACTGCGCACTGGCCTCCATGATTGCTCCAGAGATGTGGGCCTCCCTGATCCTGGTCCAGATACATGTGCTGTCCCCCGTGTTTATCACCTCCTACTTTGGGATTGTTGCTTAGTTCCACTGCTATGTCTCAGGACCTGTTTGATTCAAGAGCTGGCAGAGCAGGTCTGAGCACTGAAAGAATTGTGTGTCTTCTGGCTACAGCTCAGAAAGAGGCAACTTGTGGGGAAACAAAAGAACTTTCCAGTATTTTAATTTTACTTAACAGTATATTCATTTCTTTCATCGTTTTTTCTTTAGAATTTTAAACCATTGTATCAAATGCCAGAAACAAAGCAGTACTGCTATTTTAAGCCTGTATTTGGTAGTAATTAATCAGGTTCTGTGTACTTTTTCCTCTTTAAGTAGGAATAGTAAAAGGTTTAATAAAGTTATCCTGGACCTAACAGACCATTCTAACAAGTCTTAATGATTATCTATAAAATATTAACACTTTTATTCATATTTCCCTATCGAATTTAGCAAGTATGTTTTTCTTTTCTGTCAGAGAAAGTAGTAATGAGCCTATTACTCAAATACTTAAGAGAAGAATAATCGTGACCAAGTACAAGTGTCTGTGACGTGATAGTCATTGCAGAGTGCAAGCAGATAGGAAACAGGCTTCTTTCCAACGTGAAAGGAGAGATATATCCCACATGAGAAGAACAGCATTGTGGTTTTGAGAATTATAATGTGCATATTGTCCTTGGCATTTACTTAATCTCTGGAAATACCCCATTAATGTTTCCTCTGTGGCTTTTTTGTTGTCTTGTTACATTTTTAACTACTTTAAACCTTTTTTCTTTAAAGCACATCTTGAACTTTTAAACTTAAGTAAGAAAGAATTCTAATGTGTGAAATTGTTTGATTAAGGAAAAATACCTTAACAGGATACAAGTTTTTGAAACACTTTTATATCCTGCTTTTTAAAGTTTATGGTAGGAGATTCTTGTTTAAAATTATACATTGAAGATATTCTAAGCTTACTTTCAAAAAGATGAAGTAAATACCAAAGATCAGAAGATTCTTATTAATAGTCACAACTTGTCACCGTGTGAATATTGATGAAGTCACATTGATAAAATCATTTGACTTTTTCACTTCAAGTCAAAGAGTAAATGTGACTGAATCTTTAATGTTTGATACTTTTAAAGTATTTTTTGTTAAAGAATTTGTCTTTTCTCATCCATTATCATTTTTTCATATACCTCATTCTCAGGTAATCCTAAGTCTTTTCACTGCTTCTCAAATGTGACTCCAGTTTGAGATATGGAAATAGTTACTGGTGTTTGTGTGTGCGTGTGTGTAACTTATGTGCACCATGAAACCATCAGGCAAAGGGATTTTAAGATAGGAATCTTTCCCAAAATGGAGTGATAGGAGTCATTTTATTTCTTTCTCGTCATCTAAAGAGATTAACATATCTAAATAGACTTAACAGTTTTCTGTTGTAGATGTTTTTCGTATAGTTCAAGTAAAATGGCAAGTAATTTCTGTTTGTTTGAACAGCATGGTGAGAGAGGGCATTTTCTCTTTGAGAAAAATGATCATCGTATCTTACAATGTAAAATTCACGTGGGTATTTCAAGTATTTTGGTAAGACATTTATAGTCTAGTAATATTCTCTAGTATTGTCCCTCTTTATATTGTTTAATTATACTGTGCTTTTCATCAAGTGAAATTAGAGGCACATAACCTTTATAAAAGACAGCTTTATGCTGAATAAATTCTTGTCCTTGGAGGTGGCAAGCACAGCTTTAATAAAAAAAAATAAGACATTCTCTGTGGTAAGCAGTTTTGACCCAGTTTCTAAAATCTGGGTAAAGAGGCAAAACACCCAGACTCTACCCGTACAACCTAAAGACCTTACATGAACTGTGTAGTTATGAATGAAATACTAATACAGTTACGTGGGTTATTTTTAAATTAATTTCTAATCACACAAGTGACATATCACTTCATTCCTCTTGTTAAAAAATACAAATGATACAAATTCTCCTCCAGTAAGGATGTCCATCCTGCATAAAAATAGAGGCACATTGTACAATTATAGAGTGAATGTTCAGTATCCTCAGAGGAAAGCCTGTTCACTGTTTCTAAAAAGTTTGTGTTTATTTATGTCAGGTTGCCCTGGGCCAAGGAAAAATTTGAACCCCTCAAGGTTGAGGAGGAGGAGACCCACAGGACTGTGATTCTGGCCTGTGGTAGAACAAGATAGAACAGGTAGAATTAGAAGGGAAGGAACATTCTTGTTCAAGGATACACTTAAGTTTGTACAACTTAATCTAGTTAAAGCCAAACCTATGTGGAAATTGCTATTAGGAGAAGTTATCAAACTCAATATACATGTTCACATATACATATCAAATAATTTCATTAGAACCACCAATAAACTTGAAATGGAAAAGATGTGTAATTCTAATTCTTGCTTATTTTGTGATTCATCCACAAAATATACATTTGTTGGCTGCCATTGTGCATCGATGGCAGGGATTTTCCATACATTATTTCTAATGTTCTTATTTCTGGTTTACAGATTAGGAAACTGAGACTCAGAGATGTCAATAGCCTATCCCAAGGCCACATAGTTAGCAGAGAGAGGTTGGATGCTATCATTGAGACAGGCTCTTTTCTTGGCATCGTGCTACCTTGGAGATCTGCTAAGATAATCAGTTTCTGGGATGTACAAGTACAATGGTTTAATGTCTTTGGCTCATTAAATGTCAGAAAAGTTTTGAATTCTCATTTTAATGTCATTGTAATTTTCTGAACATCTTTTTTATGACAGAAAAGACACTCTCTAAATATTTAACCACAGGTACTGAGTCAGCTCTGACCCATCAGAATAGGCCCTACTTGTACATCAGTTGAATGTCAACTCATGTTTAAGCCCTTAGGAAGCCCAATTAATAACAATATAGAGTGTTTTAAACTCCTCTGGCCTTAAAGTTAATATTTAAAAAGAAAAGACAATATCATTCTCAAAATCCTCACCTTAATCTGCTCTTAGCTATAGTTATAAAATTCTGATTTCAATCTCAGGTAGTTTTGGGGTTTGTATTGTTGGGTCATTGAAAACTTGAAGTAAATGAACCTGTGAAATTTCATGACTGAGTGTCTGCCCTGTTTTTCCCTTTTTCTAGGTCTATTATTAGCAGAAGATTTTTCTGCATAGTTGGCACGCTGTACCTGTATCGGTGTATTACAATGTATGTAACTACACTCCCAGTACCCGGTATGCATTTCAACTGCTCTCCGAAGGTAAACCATTCCTTGCTGTAATTTCCCTTTTTGTTTGTTTCTCATCTTGCCCAGGGGTCCTTTGACTTAGGCCAAAGGTAAAAATTTCTTTAGAATAGAATCAAGTCCCTTTGTCTTCATCTGGGAACGTTACTAAGCAATACAGCTAGGTGGCCCCGCCCTTCTTAAAATTCCCAAACCCTGCCAGTGCTTCACAGCTGGGGAAATATGTGGTCTAGTTAGTGTGATGGAAGCAGTTAAGCTTTGTGTGTGGGCATAGCTCTTTGGTTTCCTGCCATACTTTTAAAATATCATTCGCTCCCTTGATACAGATCCAGAAGCTTTTATATGCTTTTTCCCTCTCTTAGATGGAAGGTTTGGTTTCAAATGATATTTTTTCCTTCTTTCTATTAATCCCTACAGTGGGAATCCATAACAGCAGAGCTAGAGACACTATTCCTGTCCCTTTGCATCCTCCACCCACCCAAACAAGATCTCTCCTCCCTGGAGGGACATTTTGCTGTATTGATCTTCTCTAGTAGCATAGAAGCTTTTCTTTAAAATAAACTTTATTCCTCTTCTATTGTCTCTACCTTTCCATCAGATTCACGTAATACTCCTTACCCCAACTTTTGCCTTGGAATAATTTCAACTGGGGAGATCATCGGAATTTTATGAAATAATTAACAGGAGATTTAGATTTAGTTTTAAAAATGTTTAACTACATTAAAGCTTTATAATGTAATAAGAAGTAGAAGAAGCTCATTTCCTCGATTTGGGTGGGAGAAAAAATAGAATGCTGTGTGTTTGGAATCATTTCTTCACATCACACTTGTGCTAGTGAAACATCCTTTCAATTTCATCCATTTGTACTTTTGTTACTTCTAGAAGAGACATTCTCTCTGATAGAACTTTGGAAGAGGGCTGAAGAATCCAGTCCCTTGGAAGAGGGATTTTTTAAGTGGTGTCTTTATCATTTGAAATTCTGGATCTCCTTAGGTTGCTTGCTTACTGTGGTCCCCTTCCTTCCTAGACTTACATACGTGCTCAGAGAGGTAGCTAGTTTGTTACTGCCCTCTTTCCGTTTTTGCTACAGTCTATTTCCGTAACTGGAGAAGCTGTCGTAAGGAATGAATGATCCCAAGGTTCTACTCATCTCCATCAGCAATCCTGCCTCTCTGCATCTCCTTGCTCTTTCTTCAGCCCTTCCAAAGAAAGCCAGCCTCACATCTTCTTTATCCTCTTTGAAAGCTCTCAGGCACTTGCCTACAGCTCCTGACTTAGATGAAATACCTTGTTGTCACTGAGGACCCAGTGATGTAGACTCCTGCTGGGAGGCTGGCTTGATAAGCAAGTGTGTTCTCAGTAGTAGTTCGGTTCTTAAAAAAGTCTGTGCATGGGAAGTTTCTCCACCAAGGAACATGTCATACCAGTTCAGGTAGATGTGGGATCTGGTCCAGCCCATGTTGAAGATGGACCCAGCATCTAGGGGTCGTGCTGTGTGTGTGGCCTTGCTCCCTGATCTGGTTCCAGCCTCGTTTCTTCTTAGGACCTCTGCAGCTCCACCCACTTGCCGGCAACCCCATGCTTGGTTAGTGTTGGCACTTACAGAGTCAGCTTGAGTCATCAGCACATCCAGCCAAGATCCCATAGCTAAATATAGCTTGTGGGTTTTCTTGGTAAAGACAGAGGTAATGGCAGGGACAGTGTGCAAAACCAGACCCAAGTGTGTCACTCATTTATCATGCTGCCAGAAACCCCGACTAGGGCCATCTTTCTGTGAGTCTTGTGGAAATTAGAATCTTTAAAGTAAAGTATACAGGAGGGGGTAAAATGTTAGCAAAAATTATTAGTAAAAACTCACTAAATCTAATTCTTTTGTAGAACAGAGCTCTTGGAAGAATGGGTTCAAAAAAAGTTTTTTGTTCTGAAATTTTTCAGCTGTATCCCAGAGAGAAACTAGTATAAGGAACCACCATATGCCAGCACCCAGATTCAGTAGTTATCAAGATTTACTACATTTGCTTCATCTTATCTTCTATTTTTCTTTTGAAGTATTTTAAAGCAAACCCCAGACAATGTTATTTCATTGCTACATACTTAATATGCATCTAAAAATTTTGGACATTTTATCTCATAATTTTAACGCTGTTGGTACATTCAGCACAATTAACAGTAATTCTTTGGTATTGGCAATTACCAACTCGTAGAATATCTTGATTGTTTTAAAAAATGCCTTTTTTAAAAAAACAGTTGGTTTGTATAAATTAGGATCCACAGTCTTTATATTACAGTTAGTTGTTCTGTCTCTTAAGTCTCTACATTCTAGAGCAGTTCCTTCTCTCCTCCCTACCCCCCATTTTTTTTGTTTTTGGCATGAGGGATCTTAGTTCCCCAACCAGGGATCGAACCTGTGCCCCCTGCAGTGGGAGCTCAAAGTCTGAACCGTTGGACCGCCAGGGAAGTCCCCCCACCCCCTTTTTTTAAACCCCATCAGTAACTTACGGAGATCAGAGCAGTTGTCCTGTAGAATATCCCACATTCTGGATTTATCTGTTTGCTTCTTTCTAGCGTAAATTAACTTCTTCCTCTCTCCTCCATATTTCCTCTAAATAGAAAGTTGGCTCTGGAGACTTGATTCAGTTGTTCTAATTTCTTTGACAAGAACACTTCACAAACAAAACAGAATGATTTCTGAAGCTAGACAGAAGACTTGGAAAAGGTCTTGAAGGCTCAGTGCTGCCTCTTGGAGATCAAGCTTAAGAAATTGAGAGGTCAGACAGGGGTCAGAGCACTGCGCTGGGGAACAGTGTCAGAAGGGAGCGAGGGGTAGCGCTCGAGAGAGATCCCAGAGACCACCTCTGCCCACCTTAGAGCCCTACCCAGGGCTTGGTTAGTCAAAACAGAAAGGAACCTTACTGAAAGTCATCCAGTCCAGTGTCTCAATATCCTCGCCACCAAATCTTGATCAAACTCTCTCTGAACCATTGCACAGAGAGGGGACTTATTACCCTGTAAAAATACAAGCCTACCCAGTAGTAGAAAGAACACTGAGGTCAGAGTGAGGGTGGTGTCGTCCAGCACTTGCTAGCTGTGCAGCAGTTGCATTTAACTTCTCAGAGCCTCAGTCCCTTTGTTGGCAAGACAGGGCTTATGGCACTTTTCATACCATCTTAAGGAGTTGCGAGAGTGAAAGAAGGCAGTAAATACACAGGGCTCTGTAGATGTAAAATGCTGTCCAGAAATAAGAAAGCTTGGTATGGCCACCACGCCTTAACCCCTAGACTCTTATTCATCCAGAGAAAATGTATTTAACGTGCATTAAGCACCTGCTGTGTCTGAGGTACTGGAGTGCAAGGGGGTGAGCAAAGTAGACAGAAGTCCCTGCCTTTGTGGAAAGTGCTTTAAGACCACCTCATCCAAACTTGCATCTTATATAATGTGGAAAATGCTGTGATATAAGGACCTTAAGCTAAGCCGCTGGCCCTAGGGATAAGAGAAGTAGAGACAGATTTGAGCAATATTTAAGTGGCTGAATCAGTGCAGCTTAGCAATACATTTGATATAGGGAATGAGGAGAGAAAGGAATGATTTCAAAGGCAACTGGCTTTTACCACTGGGATACTTATAAGGTAAGGAGGAAAACGGAGTTAATGACTTCAGATTAAACAAATAGAGTCGAGGTACTTGTGAGATATCTAAGTGGTGGTGTCCAGGCCAACTAGCAGTCTAGGTCTGAAATTGAGGGGAAAATCAGCGCTAGAAATTAAATATTTGTGATTCATCATATTCTCGGTGGTGTTAAAGCTGTTGGTATGGATGAAAAGGCCAGAGACAGGACGTTAAAGTACGATGCTTCCAGAATTGGTTATACCCTGACTTGAGACACCATCTAAGGCCTGTTGGTTGGTGGATATTCTTATGGTTATCAGTCATCATTAAACTCCAAGGGAAGAGAGTTGAGCTTTAGAATACGACTTTGTTTAACATGGGCACGTGAACTTAAACTTGGTTCTGCCAACATACAAAGCCCCATAATTAGTATACTTAATTCTTCCCTTAACACCAGTATTCAAAACGCATGGCTTCTAAGAAAAATGTTCCAGCAGGTATGCAGTAGTAATTAAGAAAATTGTTCCTAGTGTTCATTCACTTGATGGCAGTGTACTCTTTACTTCACAGAATGTCATGGCTTAGAGAAGTAATTGTCATGTGAAATGATGAGGTGAGAAGAGAAGGGGGCCTGTCATCAGATGCTCCTGCAACAGAGATGAGCTGCTGGGGCGTGAGAAGGGAAGGAAGCATTCAGTTCCTGGAACAGGAACTTCTGGGAAGCACTAGTCCTGTATCCCAGTGGGTGTGCGTGGTGGGCTTACGAGGCTGCCAAGTTTGTGCAACCTTGATTACTACCCCTTGTTAATATCAACACAGCTTTTCTCCAAGGAGCATGTGTCCCAACCAGAAAACACCTTCTTGTCTTCTTGTTCCAACTTTTTAGGATTCAGTTTTTAAAAATAAAAAAGGCAGAAACATTTGAGGATTCTTCTATGTTCTAAGCTTTATGTAAGAAATTTTTGTTGTTGTTGTTTTAGCAAACTCCACAAGAAAAAAAAGAAAGAAAAAAGAACTGCCCCAGATAACACAGATACACTGTTATTGGAAGAGAAGGGATAACTTCTGCTGTTTTCAACTCTCATTTTAATAATCACTTGAGTTAATCTAATGCCTAAGCATTAAAATGAGATTCATGTTGGTTCTGGTTTTTGGTCTCCATGGTGACCTTAGATTTGAAAACCTTCAAAACGAGAGAGTTACGTTACATCCTGGGTACTTAGCTGGCTAACGCATTAATCTGACATGGTGTTTTCAGTGGAATGATTCTCTTGAACTTCAAAAACGTGTCTTTTTAGTTTTCCATCCAGCATACTTGAACATAGCCCACTGTTGGACAAGGCTGAGATTAATTGGACATCTGAGATTAATTGTTCAGTGGAACAATAAAATACAAATATAATAACAGACTTCCGTGTTCTTTCCTGCCACTGTCAGTTTTTTTGCACTGCACGAATTAGAAAGATCAAAGCACCTCCTTCAATTCGATGCTAAGCTGTGATGTAGTAATCCTCAGCCTCAAGGGTCTCTTTACTGGCATGTGTTCAGTCTTACAAGGCACAAGACTCATTGCTTTTTAGGATTTTATAACCTTTTTAAGTTCTTTCCTACTTTCTTAGGTAACAGCTTGGGTGTTCAGAAGCTGTCCTCCTCGCTGACAAATGTTGGTGTTCTGATTAGCTCCTGCTAACCTTATCAGCATTTCAGAATATGGCTTGTGTTCTGTTACCAAAATAGCTTCATGTCATCCTGTTGAATCGTGTGGAATTTAAATTGTCAGTGCTTGATTTTACCTAATTTTCTGCTTGCCTCCCAGTTTCTTATCATCAGTATAATTTTGCATTTTGTTCATTCTCATATTTTAAAAAATTTCTCGCTTTATAATTTCCAGTAACCTTCCCCATCCCAAGTCTCTTCTTCACTTTCCCGTTTTTCTCTCCACTGTTCTCTTCCCTTTTCAAGAATGAGAAAAAAAGAAAAAGAAAAATGTACTAAGTCACTTTTTTCTGTCTTAAAAAAAGATTATTTTTTCTCCATTTTAAAGAAACTCTACATTCATTATAGATACATTGTAAAAATGTAAAAAGGAAAATTCTTACACTCATGGTTCTATCTACTGTTCATGTTTCAGTATATTTATTCTTTATGTGTATTTTGCTTACATAGTCTGATCATGCTTTTTGTGCAGTTGTTCCTGTGTCTTTATAGTTAACATTTGTTATATGCATTTTTACATGATTTTATAAACTTTCTAAATGGTTTTCTTATTTATGGGAAGTCGCCAGGGAGACAGGGATTGTGAGGCAGGGAGATTATAGATGTGACTTCTTTTCATAAACAAGCAGATTGCTTACTTCTGAACAAACATTTCTAGAGGACCTGTCTTGCGTGGGGTAAATTTTGAGGATACACAAATATGTAAGACAAATGGGCATCCAAAGCTGTGACAGACATGTAACACATAAGATTATTCTCTGACTACAGTCTTCACTGTAATAGGCGTGTGGTGTTCAGTTGCCATGGAAGCAGAGAAGAAGGTGGCAAACTTTGCTGGGAGTGTTGGCTGCACTGAGGAGGTGCCGTCCAAGCCAAGTCTGAAAAGGATGAGTAGGTGTTTGCCAAGTGGAGTTAAAGGGAGAGAACAGAAAGGGTGTGAAAGGAAGTCTGAGGGCGCAGGTAAAGTTAGATACGCCTGGGCATGTGACCCTGTGGGCTGAGTGGCAGAGAGAAAGCCAGAAAGGCAAGTTGTGGGCAGATTTTAAGGGGTCTGGTCACCCTTCTAAGGAGTTTGGCCCAGGAAGCCAGGAAAGGTTGAAGCAGTGAATAGGATGTGATCACATCTGTCTCTTAGAAAGCCATCTCTCCAGTGATACAGAAGGTAAGCTGTTTGGGAGAGAGGAGGGGAGGTAGACTTCGAGCGGTGCTAAATTATGTCTACCTGTTTCATGCCAGGTATGATTCTCAATGTCTTTTCATTGAAGTCTCACAGTCATGAGTGGGAGGAAGTTGCAGTTGGTCCAGAGATGCTTGACTTGCCTGTTGTCTTGCAGGTACTAACTAAGTGGCAGAGACAAGAAGTTCGGCCGCATCTCTGTTCTTGGTACTTCACACGAGGGAGGCAGATGAGGCTGCTTTTGTGTGGTGTTTCGAATTTAGAGTTGAGGAATGCCTAGACCAGGGCAAACACTGGGAAGGTGACAGAGGTTTCCTACATGGCAGCAGTCATCTAGTGTGAAGAGGTCACCAGGGTGAAAAAGCATTCACTGAAGAAATCCAAAGAGCCTCGGAGGTGACGCTGTATGACTCTACACGAAGCGTGATCCACTGTGTCAGAGTACAGGCAGATGGACAGCAGGACTTTTGTCCTGAGGAAGGTTCCAGAGCTTCCTAGACACTGCAGGCCAGTGGGTTCCATTCAGAAGCCATACTGTCCTGCTTGAGAGGCTCCCACTGGCCACATGTGAGACAATTGGAGCATCACAATGAAATTATGACAGTAATTAATTATAATACATTAATAAGAAACATTTAAAAAATTAGTGCTGGTGGAGAAAAAATTAACTGCCAGATATAAAAGAAATATTAGAAATAGAAAATCACCATTTTGCAACCACTGTAGTAATAATTCAAGCAAGAATCATCAACATGCTAAAGCCACTGGGTGAAAGGTCGGGCACCATAACATTTATATAGTTTCAAAAAGTCACAAACTGCTTGTTAATAATAAAGGGGCAAAGGTGTGTATTTGGAGGAGAAATCTGGCAGACACTCTGGCAGCCAAGTGATCAAACCAGCAGCAGGATAAATGATATCAGATGCTTTTTGATATGATGCACTGGGTAGGACACATCATTTCTGTATATTCCTGCCAATAACATTTAACCTGAGTTTAAACATAAGGAAACAATCAGATAAAGCCAAATGGAGGGACATGCTGTTGATATAAAAAAACTAGACTGGACTCTTTAAAAATGTCAGTGTCATTTAAAATAAAAAAGGACTGAGAAACTAGTAGACTAAGAAAAATTAAGAGTATGACAAGTACCCTCAGTATGTCTCCTCTGATTGAATCCTAGATTCGGGGGGAAAGCTATACAGGACATTGTTGAGACTATGGGGGTGTCTGAATAAGGATGTCTATTAACCATGATAGTATTCTATCATTGTTAAATTTCGTGAGTGTGATTACAGAAGAAAATGTCCTTGTTTGTACACTTAAGGGTAAAGTGTCATAATGTATTCAACTTAATTCTCAAATGGCCCAGGAAAAAAAAGTGGGAGAAGAAGGAGAAGCAAATGTGGCAAAATATTGATAACTGATGAGTCTAAGGATGTTCATTATTCTCTTCTTTAGATTTACACATTTTCAAAGCAAAAATTTAAGGGAATTTTTTTTTCAATTTTCACTTCACGACCAGGTAGGCTACACAATCTCTCAGATATAATTTTTGTTAAAGGGAAATCTTGCCTGACTGAAATACTGGATTTCTTTAATGTGACAAATAAGTATCTGGGTAAATGGAAATCCATAGCTGACCTTTATTTAAGATTTTATGAAGCCTTTGATAAGTCTCCTTACCAAAGGCCATGAAAATATTTTTACGTTTTTACTGGGGGAAAGGGAGGCTGGTAGGGGATGAGTGCTTTATTGCTGATGATTATTTAGAGACCCCTCCCCATGGAAAAAAAAAATAAAAGCCTGCCTGGTATAGGACCTCTTGGATACATTGGATAATGGAGCAGTATGGAGAGCCAAATCCCTCAGAGCTCAGTGGAGGGAAAAATGTTTTTAAAGTTGTATATCTGAGTTCTCAGAGGATGCGCATAAGGAAATCTCCCTACTTCAGATCATTTGAGATGGATATAATATTTGCGGATGAAACTAAATCTTCCCAGGAATGAAATGATAACCATCTGAGGAAGAATTCATAAAAGTGATCACAGACGAACATCCGTGAGGGCCGTGTATTTAAGGAGAACCATCCCAATTTCACTTCTTGGCTGCTAAGCGTTGAGTTCTCACTTAAGGAACTCCTTACCCAAATGATGGACCTAACTTGATCATTGTAATGTGGTCTGATTTTTGTATAGCACTTTATAATTTTTGAGCAATCACTTTTATAGACATTACCTCCCTTTGGCAGTGAGGGTTGAGGATGAGGTGGTGATGTTCTCGCCATTTTACAGATGAGAAAACTGAAGCTAAAAAAAAAAAACTGAAGCTAGAATGGGTAAAATGGTTTGTCCAGAGCCACCCGGATGGTTAACCCAAAACTGGGGCTTGCGGCTGGATTTATCCTCATTGTTGTTCTTATGACATAAGCTTAGAGGTCTTTGGAGCATCCCTCCTACACAGCACAACATAAAGCAGGGAAAGTTAAGATCAAACTGAAAACACCTTGTTCAAGAAGGTGGAAAATGTGTAATTTGTTTGTGAAAGATTCCCATGGAAATAACTTTTTTAGAGATGGGGAAATTTGATTTAATGGAAAAAACACTTATGAAAAATAGCTCTTTAGTGAATAATGAATAAAATTTTTAAGCCATTCAACTATATTTAAATGATTTATGTAAAATGGATTCAGTTTCATTAGCATGACAAAAACAAACAAAAAAAGTGAACCTGGAGACATTGTCCAGCCTTTGTTATTTGGAGACGTGTGTGCACCAATAGCTGCTCTTTCCAGGAATCCAAAAGGCAAGATCCTTTAGTGAGAGGTAAGACATTTGGATCTGATCCAACTGAGTCACTGTGAAATAGAAAAATAGCGCCTCTATTTGCTTATCTGTAAAATGGATATAATTACATATACACTAACCACCTGATAGGCTTGTGAGGCTACAATGAGATAATTGATAGGAAAACTCTGTTAAAAAGTTGGAATCTCTATACAAACAAAATGTAATATTTTATTACGTAGAAACGACCCTACATTCCTTTTTGTTGTTTTTTTTTACTCCTCAATCGACAGTAATAAAAAGGTATGAGAAATTATAAGGGACAGTTTTTTTTTTTAATTGGCATATAATTGCTTTACAGTGTTGTGTTAGTTTCTGTTGTCCAATGAAGTGAATCAGCTATTTGTATACATATATCCCCTCCCTCTTGGACCTCCCTCCCCACCTCCAATCCCATCCATCTAGATCATCACAGAGCACTGAACTGAGCTCCCAGTGCTATACAGCAGGTTCCCACTAGCTAGCTATTTTACACATGGTAGTGTATTTATGTCAAACCTGATCTCCCAATTCCTCCCACCCTCCCCTTGCCCCACTGTGTCCACACGTCCATCCTCTACATCTGAGTCTCTATTCCTGCCCTGGAAATAGGTTCATCTGTACTATTTTTCTAGATTCCACACATATGCATTAATATACGATATTTGTTTTTCTCTTTCTGACTTACTTCACTTTGTATGACAGACTCTAGGTCCATCCATATCTCTACAAATGACCCAATTTCGTTCCTTTTTATGGCTGAGTAATATTCCATTGTATATATGTACCACATCTTCATGGTATATATGTATCACAGAAGGTCTGAGAAATTATAAGGGGCAGTTTTGAACCTCTCACTGCTGCTGTGAAATCTAAAACATTCATCAGACTTAGTAACACACCATCTTCCCCTCAGAGTCTTCAAGGTCATGCTCAAGGACATTTCATGGCTCAAATTAGTTCTTAAGTGTCCATCACTGGTTAGGAGGGCCATGTGCCTGTTGAAATTCAGGAAGTGGCATAGTTTTGCTGCTTTTGTTTGGGAGTTGAAGTTGAGGCAGGGACTGCAGCACGTAGCATGTGTTTCCCAGTTGCAGGCTGCGCAGGACATGGATTGATGGGGATTCCACTGATCCTCCTGTTCGCTGATGCTTGATTCCCTTAGCGGATCTGACCTGTGATCTGGGTGTTGAAGAGCAGCTTTCTTTACATGCCATGGATGATAGTGAATTTTCTCTTTTGGAGGAAGACTTTTCTTCTGGAACAAGACAAGAAGTTATTTGCCCTGGTGCTAGTAGGTAGATTCATTGAATGCATGAATGAGGACAGGTCCACTGAGAGACATCTGACTGTTGGTGGTGGCTGGTATGGGGCATGATGGCATGACATTACCTTTATAAGGAACCTAGGCTGCTCAGAGCAAGGTTGCTTCACGTGTATCCGGTTCTTGGTTTATGCAGGCTTGGGGAGGCGCTGGCAGTGTACAGGTAGCGTGCAGTTTGCAGATAATACATACGTGGAGTCAGAGGACTTGGGTCCCATTCCAGCTCCCAAACTGAACAGCTGGGGGACCCAGGACAGAGTTAAGACCTGCCTCCCTGATTTTTCAGGGCTGCTGTAAGATGAAGCATTGGTAAGACGCAAGGATTATATTAAATAGCATTTCTGCTCTTTAGCACTCACTTTCAGCCCTTCCTCCAAGTTATACGAAAGCCATTTATTCGTGCAGCATTATTTGATGAGTTTGGGTTCCAGGTTCTCCCTCTCCTGCCAGAAGGGGATGAAGCACAGTGAATCTCCCCACTTTTCAGATGCACTTAAGAGAAAAGGCAAGTGCATGAGGCCATCTGCAAACTGAATGGTGGTGAACAGCCCGTCATCAGAGCACTGTGTATTCAGCATTGAAAACATACTGGGGGGGCTTCCCTGGTGGCACAGTGGTTGAGAGTCCGCCTGCCGATGCAGGGGACACGGGTTCGTGCCCCGGTCCAGGAAGATCCCACATGCCGCAGAGCGCCTGGGCCCGTGAGCCATGGCCGCTAGGCCTGCGTGTCCGGAGCCTGTGCTCCACAACGGGAGAGGCCACAACAGTGAGAGGCCCGCGTACCGCAAAAAAAAAAAAAAAAAAAACATACTGGGGGAACCTGTTTTTCAGTAACCAAAGGCTCACTGGTTTGAACCCTTCTGGAGTGGTCTGTCTCTTTCAGAAGCCTCTCCGTCTGCCTTCTGCTCTCAAGTTCTTTCTATGTCTCATATTGCTTAAGTGATTTGGCCAGTTAATTTCTTGGCCGTTCATTAGAAGTTGAAGAAAATTGCTCTGTTTTTACTGAAAAGTGATTTTTCTCCGACCCTAGGAGATCATAATTCACATAATGATGCAGATGCAAGACCTTGTCACAGCTTTGTAGTGCCCACTGAGAAAGTGTTTGTGTGAATGTCCCCCAAATATCTCTGCTTTCAAAGACTATCAGACTCAAAAGTCTACTGATGGGGAGGTTAGAGCTCCAGGTACACACCTCTTTCCCACTGAATGCAACCCAAAACACAGGCCACAGTGTCTGGAGCAGCCCTTTGAGGACTCTGGAAAATGGTAGCAGGCAGAGTGCAGAAGGAAACTAAAATGAGAAGTGAGGGAGATCGAGCTGGGAGTTTCCTGTTTCTGCTTCCTCCTCCTCCTCCCTCCCCCTCCTCCCCTCCTTCCTTTTCCTCCTTTTCCTTTCTCCCTCCTCCCCCTTGTTCCTCCTCCATCCTCCTCCTCTTCTTCCTCTTCTGTTTTCTTCCCATGTCTCCTGCCTGTACTCAGAGGTAACCTAAATCTCAGAACTGCAGAACTCCACAGGAATTCCCTCCTTTCTAGCCCAACAAGCAGGAAAAGAAGTTCCCTTGGGTTAGAGACGAGAGAACTCCTACCAGTTTCCGTGCAAACCATGCTAACATGCAGTGTGTACATCCTAGATTTTTTTCTGTGCATGTTTTTTTAAACAGTTATAATTAAACCAAACATTTTGTTTCATTTTTTTCCTCTTGGTAGAAGAAAATATTTATGATATAACTTACTACAAAATCATTGTATGCTTATTTTTAAATAATGTATTAAACAATTATGGCCTAGTTCAGTGTATTTGAATCACTATAGTGTGAATTTGAATCACCTCAGATTCTGGCTCAGTAGGTCCTGAGAGGGTACAGGCACACCTTATTTTACTGAGCATTGCTTTATTACACTTTATAGTTATCGCAATCTTTAGAAACTGAAAGTTGTGGCAATTCTGGGTGGGACAAGTCTGTCACCACCATTTTTCCAGCATCATTTACTCACTTCATGTGTGTGTCACATTTTGGTAATTCTTGCAGTTTTTCAAACTTTGTATTTGTTATGTGATCTGTGACCAGTGATCTTTGATGTTGCTCCTGCCACTTGCTGAAGGCTCAGATGATGGTTAGCATTTTTAGCAATAAAATATTTTTTAATTAAGGCACGTGCATTGGTTTTTTAGACATAATGCTATTGTACGCTTAATAGACTACAATATCCATAACTTTTTATGCACTGGGAAACCAAAAAATTCGCGAAACTCACTTAATTGGAATATTCACTTTATTGCTGTGGTCTGGAACCAAACCTGAAGTATCTCCGAGGTAGGCCTGTAATGACAGGCAACCCCTGGCCCAGGTTCTGAATGGCAAGGGAACAGTTATTTAACAATTCCCATTTGGGTTGTTTCCAGTTTGTTGCTTTTATAAATAATTGTGCGTAAAGGTTTTCTTCATGTTCGGGATCACTTCTTGGAGGTAGGTGCCTAGAAACAACTAAGCACCGAGTCACACACAGGTCATGGCTATTTGGATTGGTGGTCAATATTGATGATTATTTTTGCAGAGGATTTTGCCAGTTGTAATAAATATATTACTCCCCAGGTTGGTGATGAGGAAATTGACTCTTAGAGTGGTTCGGCTGCCCAGGGTCACACAGCTAATTGGTAGGAGAGCCATGCTTTTAACCCAGCCTGTCTGTTTCAGAGGCCACTGCCTCTTCCTGCCTGCACTGCTGGCTGCTGCATTTACCATGTTCCTACCCTCCTCTTTAAGGAGCCTGTTTGAGAAGATCAGTGACGTTGTCCGTGCCCCACCATTGGCTATCTTTTTTTAGTTTTGCTAATTAGATATGGGAAAGAATGACCTCCTGTTAATGTTAATTTTTATTTCAATTTGTTTGACAGAGCCAGTGCCTCCAGCTGGTCACATCCTTTGTCCTTTGATAAATTTTGTTTCCTAAATGGTCTTATTTACTTGATTTATATGTACTGTGTACACGGTAAAGATGTTAAGTTGTTTCTGCTCCAATTGTCTTGTCATTTGTCTTAGAGTTTGTTTGCTTTCTTAAAGTGTAATTAAAAAATTTTATGTAGCTGTAACCATCCATCTTCTCTTCCTGTTCCCCACTGAGCTTTTAAAGAGCCTTTCCCCTTGCAGAGGTTTGACAATCATAGAAAGATATTTTTAAAAGAAAGCATAGATGTATTAAGGGCACTTGTAAGAAATGGAGCATTAATTTTTGGCTGTTTTTCCTCAATGCCATGTTTACCTCATAATCTCTCCCTCTTTTCCTACCCATACAGTTTCTCCACAGATATTTTCCTACCAAAATGAGAGGGCAAATTTAGGGGGAATGGTGCTCAAGAATATGATTTATAGTTTTCAAAACACAGAGGGAGTTTCGAAAGGACAATTTGAAATAATGTAAACTGAAGAACTACCTAAGCTTTTTTGCCATAATTTTCTTCCATTTATTATCCGTTGTTATGACAGAACCAGACCAAACTTGCAATCTAAAACTTTCAGAAATTTTTTATCATGTTTATACATGCATGCAATTTTAAGAAACAAAATGATCCTACAGGACTTATTATGAAAAACCATGGTATGCAACCCTTACACTAATCATACTCAGCCTGCTTTCCTATTCTCTTTAGCTCTTTTAACTGAGTCTTGTGGTGTTTACCTTCATTTCTTTAACTCTTTTTACAGAATTTTTTTGTGTGTATGTGTTTATCCTCAGGTCTCTAAGTGCCATGGCGATATTGTTTCTTTATAATTTCTAATACAGGCTGTTGCTGACTTCCTGCTGGGGAAGGCCAGGATTTAGAGCCCTTGTATTCCCCGCACAATCCACCCCCCCAGCTTGTATGTGTTCTGTGCCTTTCTTCCCCTCCCCCACCATCCCAGTACAGGAGTTTAGGCTTCTTATCCCATCTTCCCAGTGTTATTTTCTGTCCTTGATTTAACTCAGTATTCAGAGCTTACATTCTTACAGTTTTGTAAATGCTATTCATAGCCAAGTCATATAGTTTCCTATAATTACTTTTCCTTTTCAACACAATATTTCATTTCCTGTAGAGTCCGTAATTGCCTTGCTTTTTGCTCTGTTAGTTTTCTGTGTACTTACTCATTCCCGTGTTGTGACTCAGTGCAGCCGCGGAATTAGGTGTTCTGTTAGCCTCACCTCCAGAGCTCTGACTCACCCATGTAGGGGGCTCCCTCTCTTAGGCCTACAGCACAGCACTCAGTCTTCCCTTCGCTGGCATCCTAGCAAATCCCGTTTCTTCTTTTTTCTGTTTTCTCCTTTGCTTTGTAGAATACATCTTCTGTAATTTCCCGCAAAAAGAATACATAGGTGGTAAATATTGTGAAATCTTGTATATATGAAATGACTTTAGTTTACCCTTGGTCTATTTTTTTTTCCGGTACGCGGGCCTCTTACTGCTGCGGCCTCTCCCGTCGCGGAGCACAGGCTCCGGACACACAGGCCCAGTGGCCACGGCTCACGGGCCCAGCCGCTCCACAGCACACAGGATCCTCCCAGACCGGGGCACAAACCCATGTCCCCCGCATTGGCAGGCGAACTCCCAACCACTGCGCCACCAGGGAAGCCCCTATCCTTGGTCTATTTTTTAAGCTTAGGCTCAGTTAATAATATGGCTGGGTATAGAATTCTAAGTTGGAAATCATTTTCCCTCAGAATTTGGAGGCATTTTTCTGAAGCCTTTTCTTTTCCAGTATTGCTTTTGAAGAAGCCTGATTCTTGATCTTTTGTGTGAAGCTTGTTTTTGATCTCTGGATGCGTGAAGGTCCCTTGTTAGCCCCAAGTTTCTGAAATTCCGTAATGCTGAGTCTTGCTATGTAGATCTGTTTGCTTCTGTTGAGCTGGGCTTTCAGTGATCCCTTTCAATTTGGAAATCCGTATCCGCTATGTGGTATGTTCAACCTGACCTCCTTAACTAGAAATCTTGATCAGTTTTTTTAAAGGGAAATTATAATGAAACATATTTCCCAGAGCCCAGAATATTATCAGATAAATGTTGAAAAGGGATCATGGTGATTAAGTTGGCTAACCAAAATTTAAAAGAATGCTGATAAACATAAAGTATAGACAATCACAGATTTGATTTGCCAGAGCAAATAAAAGTTTCGGTAAATGGCTTGTTCATGCCATTTACCACTCTAGTATCCAGCCCAGACTTGTATCAGAGACAGGTAGATTTATTTACAAACTTTTTCACTCTTATTAAAAGGAAAAACATGCAGTTCTACCCACATAATTTCAGGAGATTGAAGGTACATCCCACTCAGTCCCTTGCTTAAATTTGGTCCCCAAAACTCACATACCAAAAAAAAATTCATATATTTGACTTTCCAACCTCCAGCTGCTTTAGCTAATAAGTTAGTAGAACATTTGTCCTCTAGGCCAAGCGTGTGAAATAGATCTTTAAATTTTTCCCAGAGATTTTCCCCCAGATGGCACTTACGGTAGTAAATCAATCAGTCAGTCTTTATCAGTGTAGTGAAAAAAAAAAATTCAGTAACTAAATATCTGCTGACATATGCTCTAAAAAGTGCCAACATCTAAGGGAAGCTCTGAAGCTGCATGCTTCATCTCTAGGACCACACTCTTCCAAGGGCTGTCTGAACAGCAGTGAATATTGAGTGGGCACACTTCATGGCGGTGGGGGGGGTGGATTTTACATGTCTTAATATAAATTTGTAAAGGAAAAACACTCCTGTGCATCTCCTGTACTCTGAAAACCCCATTGAATACTAATGTGACTAGATATATGGGTTTCCCCCCCCACACACACACACACAAGCAAATCTCTAACTCTCTTTAACTCCATTCTGGCACTGTCTACCTGGAAATAGCATCAGATCCCACAGGGTAAGGGCTCAGTCTCAAACTGACTGTCACCCCCCAACCACTTCAGACTCTGATCACACGTTCAGATTGTCACCTATACTTCTTACCGACCAGCTTTAAATTGGAAGTTCCTATGACCCCCCTCCTTGGGTTCAGTTAATTTGCTAGAGCTCACAGAACTCAGGAAAACATTTTACTTACTAGATTAGCAGTTTATTATAAAAGGATATAACTTAGGACCAGCCACACGGAAGAGATGTGTAGGGCAAGGTATGTGGGAAGGGGCGTGCATCACTCTCCCCACATCTCCTCATGTTCACCAACCTGGAAGCTCTCCAAATCCCTGTCCTCTTGGATTTCTGTGGAGGCTTCATTATAGAGGCATGATTGATTAAATCATTGGCCATTGGTAATTCACTCAACCCCCAGCCCTTCTCCCCTCCTTGGAAGTGGAGGGAAGTGGGAAAGAGGTTCCAACCCTCTAGTCACCTGGTTGGATCTCCTGGCAACCACCCCCATCCTTAGGGGCTTTCCAGAAGTCACCTTGAACTCATGAACATGAACCTAGGTGTGGTTGAAAGGGGCTTTTATGAATAACAAAAGACACCTCTATCTCTTCTCGGGAAATTCCAAAGGTTGTAGAAGCTCTGTGCCAGGAACAGGGATGAAGACCAAATATATATTTCTTATTATAAATCACAATATTACAAAGCTTAATTCTGAATATAAATTATAATCGTAGCAGACTTTTATGTGGGCTAATAGTCTGATTTTTTCTTTTCCCACCAGCTTTTCGGAGACTGGGAAGCCCAACTGCGGAGAATAATGAAGCTCATTGCTGGCGGCGGCCTGTCCATCACGGGCTCCCACAACATGTGTGGGGACTACCTGTACAGCGGCCACACGGTCATGCTCACACTCACCTACCTATTTATCAAAGAGTGTAAGTCGAAAGCAGCCTTCCATGAGACATGTAACCGGGCATGGAAAATGGGAACAGAACAGGCCTGATGTCAGTGGCCCTGGGGGGCGGGATTCCTACTCCCTGCTGGTTGGTACCTGCAGTACTTTAATGGGGTTAAGCCTTATCCTTGGAGATGCCATATTGGAAGACTTGGGTCACAAACTGATTTTGAATCCTGGTGCTATCACTTACTAGCTCTGTGACCTTGGGGAAAACCTCTAACCTCTGTAAGTCATAGTTTCCTCATCTTTAGAATGAGATACTGATAGCTCCTTCATGAATGAGGGAGAGGTTGTGAAAATTCAAATAGATGGCATATAGGGACACTAGTAGAGGTGCAGGGAGAATGAACGGTAGACGGTCTTTGTTGTTGTATTGTTAGAGTACCAAGTACAGATTTTCCTGGAAATGGAACATGGAGCCCTGTACATACTCTTAAGACCCTACCCCCGACCGTGACCACTCCATTTAAGCTGACAAAACTCCCTTCACCCTCTCTACTGCTGATCCCACTTATTTGGTTCAATTTTTTTACTTTTCCATAGGCTTTAACACCTTCTAACATAGTGTATAATTTACTTTATTATAATTATTATTTATTGTTTCTCTTCACTGCTAGGAAGGGATCTCCCCACAAAGGCAGGCTCTTTGCTTATTTTGTTCATTGATTCCAGTGACGAGAGCAGTTCCTGTCCTGGGCACATCGTAGATGCTCAATAAAAAGTGGTTGAATGAATGATGGATACTTGGACCCCTTGAAAATTCTGTAAAAGCCTAAACTGTCTTCCCCAGGGTGAGAAGGGTAGATCACACTCAGACAACGTTGTTGCCTAAAATTTCAGACCCTCTGAAGCCCACTCACTGAGAATACAAGGTAGAAAGGCCTGCACTAATAGAGATTTTGAATCTCCCATCAGATGACTTCCCAGACACTGCCGTGACCTTGGGAACATACTTGGGCTTGAATTCCCAGGCATTTGGATTCTCTCTTATTTGTATTTGAGAAATGGACATCTCAAAGACTTTCCAATTAGTGTATGGTTGCAGAACTTGGAAAGCAAATAGGGCAGTTGTATCAATTATAATTGCCTAGTCTGTGTATAAGGATCAAAAGGTATTGATTTTTGTATAGAGCATTAATCCCAAATTATTTCCTGGTAAATTTAATTGGCAGTGGGCGGTTTTGTTTTGTATTTTAATGGAGCCTGATGCATTAACCTGTCCTTATTTGTCCTTTTAAGCTACATTTATAATTACATGAGTCAAGTAATAACCAAATATAAATTACTGTGGCTAAGAAAATCACTTTATGAAATAAGCTGCATCCCTTCTAACCTCCGTCACAGAGAAATGAAAGCCCTTAGATTTGCTACCCCAAAAGATCTGTTTTCAGAAGGCAAGATCCAAGGTAATTGGATTCAGAAGTAGTAGTCGAGGCATGGTTGGGTGCCCTTAGTGGTACTTGAATAATGGGACTATTGCAAATTTCTTCTTTTCAGATTCCCCTCGACGACTGTGGTGGTACCACTGGATCTGCTGGCTTCTCAGCGTGGTTGGAATCTTCTGTATTCTCTTGGCGCATGACCACTACACTGTGGATGTGGTGGTGGCATATTACATCACCACAAGACTCTTCTGGTGGTACCACACTATGGCCAATCAGCAAGTGAGTTTTTCTCCCCATTTGATTTTAACTCCTATTGCTCTTGGCCTGCCGTCGCTGGCATGGCAGGGGGAAAAGTGCAAAGAACCCACAGATGTCTTCGGTTTCTCTTTTCTTAAGAGGTAGTCAGCTAAGGTTGTGTTGTCTCTTGTGATGCTGATCCACTTCTGAATGAAAGATGAACCAGAAATGTGTTAATATAATGACATAGGAGATGGCATCCTTCTGGAACAAGAATCACATTCTCATTGTCCCTGGAAAATATTTTTTAAGCTGTGCCCACCTCTTGCTTAATTTGCATTCCTACCTTCTTTTCTATCTTTGGCCCCTCACCAGCTTAATACTTAACATTTAATTAAGTCTCTCTGTTTTCATCCTAGAAGAGTAGCTAAAACGCTAATTGAGGTATTTATTTATAGACAAGAGAGTGAGTAAGCCGCATGTTCCCCGTGTACTCCCGGAATTGGAGTTATTTGTTTTTCTGCTAGTGTGTGGCCCAGTTTACAGCTGAGTGCAGAGTGTAGAACGGTGGTGGGAGTGTGAAACTGTGGCTATGTAGATGGTCATGGGGTGGGTCTGGGGGCCTTTGTGAATTTTAATATGGAAACTATTTGAACCTAAAGTGAAAGGTTATGAGAAACATATGTATGTTCCTTTTGGGGCTGGAACCATCAGTTGTTCTTCCTGACTTGGTTTTCTCTTTCTGTGTTCTCTTAGGTGCTAAAAGAAGCTTCCCAGATGAACCTCCTGGCCAGAGTGTGGTGGTACAGGCCATTTCAGTACTTTGAAAGGAATGTCCAAGGAATTGTACCTCGATCTTACCATTGGCCCTTCCCCTGGCCAGTAATCCACCTCGGTAGGCAAGTTAAATACAGCCGGTTGGTGAGTGACACATAACAGCTGTACATGGTGGGGAAAGAGGAGCTGTCCGAAGTGCTAAGAACTCCATGAGAAAAGATGCCATAAAATGAACACCTCCCTTATCCTGTTATCTTTCAACAGTTACCTTGACTTAACCGATTGAGTTACCTGGTCAGCACTGTGATCTTTTTTTCTCTCCAAAGGACCCGCGTTGGACAACAATAAAGAAAATTTAACCTGTTGTGCACTGTATACATTTCCTGTTCATAGGCTTGGGATTTACATAACCTTGCAACCACCGTGTTCCTTTGTATATGACGCAACAGCATAAATGTAAGCTTTTATATCATAAGTTCTGGTCTTTCCAGTCACACCTGGAAATAAAGCGTATTATTTTCTTGGGAAAACATACTTTTCATATCTCTTGCCCCAAAGATTGGGCTGTAAGCCATTTTCTAGCAAATGTCTCTATGAAGGTTTCTAAGCGCCTGATTGGGGTTCGATTCTGAAATCTTTCTACCTGTTGCACCGATATTCAAATAAAAATGACAGACACAGAAAGGTTTGGTAACTTTGGATTTTGTAAAAATCAGAGACAGTGTCAAAAAGTGCAAAAAAAAAAAAAAAGATTCTGTTATAAAGTGATTTTCTAAGTATTTCCTAACTTTATTTTTCAAAATGATGTTATGAAAACCAAATTTAAAGATTTTTACATGTCAGAGAAAAGAGAGTTAAAATTTAAAAATGCTTCTTGGGAGAGAAATTTGTCTATGTTTCTAGTGCCTTTCTTGTCTTGATTGTATGGTCAGTAGGCAATCTTCAATGTTTTTATTTAAAATAAAGTATTCCATGAAAATATATATGTATGTATTACTACTAAATTTTGCATTATAGCTAAATTAAATCAGAAGACTGCTTATGGTTTTTTAATTGCTATGAATTAAAGAATGGGAGAGTTAATTAGAAAGTCAGAGCCTGTTCCCATATTGTGAGCAGGTGGCAATGACAGGTACCACTTCAATTATTTTATCATCTATTTGGTAGTTTGATTTTAACTATACAATGAAAACAGCCATGAATACTTTGTTTTTAAAAAGAGAGTTTTGAAAATGATCACTTAACTAAAAATTGAAAGCTATAAATCAGTTATCCATACTCTCATGGCAATTTTGTTGGTAAACAACAAAGAAGAGATCTATTTCTTTAAAATATATTTGTGCAGGAACTGCATGTAACTCTTAAGTTTTACTCCTAACATGAGTATGTTTGGGGAAGTATTCTATTCTATACTTGCCAATGTGGAGAACAAAATAGTTTTTTAAGAATGAAGAAGTATATATATCCATTCTGTATTTTACGTGCAGCAGAATTATCTTCCGTAGGGTTTTTTTTGTGTATTCACAAGGTAATATTTGTATTGTAAAACAATAATGGTGAAGGAAATAAAAAGGCTTTTAAAATTTTGTTTGTTTTAAATCTTTGTAAAGTTATTATTCCAGAGAGTATACTGATATCTTATTAACAGCTTACCTAGATCATAAAATAATCAAAATGCACTTTTTAATAAAAACTGATACTTAAAATAAATGGCTACTATTTCTAATGTGTTCACATTCTTCACAAAAGTCGTAAATGAAGACATTAAAGCAAGATGAAAAACTGAGTTTTGAAATTTCCTTGCTGAGTTTGTTTGACAGAGGGCCTTTATAATCATGTTTCTTTTCCCTTGAGATTCCTTAAAATGTACTTTAAGGTTCGGTAACCTCTACAGATTGAGTGTATTTTTAAAAACATATAAAAAGACTTACAGATAAGTTTAAGTCAAACTGCAGACCACTGTTTACCAATAATTTTGAATTCTCTAATTCTCAATCAAGTCACTTACTTAACTTTTTCCCCCTATAACTGGAAGTAATACGACTTTTTCAGTTTAGTTGGAAAGGAAAAGTAAATTCTGAAATGAGAAATATAGTAATACTACTTTGCTAATCGATGGTAATGCAAAAATAACTTTTTAAAAAGGAAAAAGATATTGTTCCTGATGTGGGAAAGAAAGGAGGATAACAGTCGAAGCCTGTCTTTATTAAGGGAGGCTGTTATATAACCAGGGAGGCTAGAACTGTAAAACTAGGAAGATTTCCTGCATGGGACCAGATGCCACAAGTTGAAAGAGAAAGTATCTTGAGTAATGAAAATGAATTCTTGGCATATGCTAAAAATAGGATCTTTTTTCTCTAGGTCAAAATAGTTATATAAAAAAATTCATTATGTTAAGTTTACATACTACATATGTACCAAGAAATTCACTTGGTGGTTGTTCTTCATGCTTGACTGCACAGAGTCATGAACTGACATGTCCTGTGGCTCTCAAGTCTGCAACTTCCAGGAAGGACAAGAGAAATCTCATGTTCTGGAGAATTGTAGTACAGTTGATAATGCCTGCCTGAACAAGGACATGTGCTTTTTTGTGCTTCGGTTTATTTAAGCCAGAGCCCTAGACAATAGCTTCTTTATTTTACTCTCTTTAAGAGTTGGGCAATTCACATGCATTATCTTGTTAACCCTCACATCACCACAAGGTTTGTTATTATCCCCATTTTATGGGAGTTGACTCAGGTATGTTAAATAACTTTCCCAAGGGCATGCAGCTGGTTAAGTGGTAAAAATCTGATTGGAGTCCAAGTTTTCACCCACACCTCAACAACCTCTCCACCCAAATACTGTGAGCTTTCATAAATTCTTCAGTAAGAGTCCACAGTGAGAGACATCTGCCTACGGTGGTCAAGCTAAGCAGGGTGACTTACTGTGAACCGAGTAGTAGGAAATTCACACCATGAGGTGGAGAGACTAATTTTGCCAGTTTCCTAATTGCTGTATGTTTTGTTTGTATCCCAAGCAAATACCTAAATTGATAAATTTGATAAATATCTCATAAAATTTATAAATATCACATAAAATGAGAGTGCCTGCTAGCTTTTTAAAAATTCTTATTGATGAGTATAGTTGATTTATATTGTTGTGTTAGTTTCAGGCGTACCATAAAATAAATCATTTATACATATATATATATATGTATATATATATATATATATATATATATCGACTCTTTTTTAGATTCTTTTCCCAAACAGGTCATTACAGAGTACTGAGTAGAGTTCCCTGTGGAATACAGTAGGGATTAGTTATTAGTTATCTATTTTATATACAGTAGTGTGTATATGTCAATCCCAGTCTCCCAGTTTATCCCTCCCCCCGCCCTTCCCCCTGGTAACCGTAAGTTTGTTTTTGACATCTGTGACTCTATTTCTGTTTTGTAAATAAGTTCCTTTGTACCTTTTTTTTTTTAGATTCCACATGTATGCGATATCATATGATATTTGTCTTTCTCTGACTTACTTCACTTAATATGACAATCTCTAGGTCCATCCATGTTGCTGCAGGTGGCATTATTTTGTTCTTTTTTATGGCTGAGTAATATTCCATTGTATTGATATCTGCACCACATCTTCTTTATCCGCTTCTCTGTTAATGGACATTTAGGTTGCTTCCATGTCTTGGCTATTGTAAATAGTGCTGCTATGAACATTGGGGTGCGTGTATCTTTTCAAATTATGGTTTTCTCTGGATATATGCCCAGGAGTAGGATTGCTGGATCATATGGTAGTTCTATATTTAGTTTTTTAAGGAACCTCCATACTGTTCTCCATAATGGTTGTACCAATTTACATTCCCACCAACAGTGTAAGAGGATTCCCTTTTCTCCACACCCTCTCCAGCATTTATTGTTTGTAGATTTTTTGATGGCCATTCTGACCTATGTGAGGTGATACCTCATTGTAGTTTTGATTTGCGTTTCTCTAATAATTAGTGATGTCGAGTATTTTTTCATGTGCTTTTTGGCCATCTGTATGTCTTCTTTGGAGAAATGTCTATTTAGATCTTCCATCCATTTTTTGATTGGGTTGGTGGTTCTTTTGATATTGAGCTGCATGAGCTGTTTGTATATTTTAGAGATTAATCTCTTATCAGTTCCTTCATTTGTAAATATTTTCTCCCATTCTGTGAGTTGTCATTTTGTTTTGTTTATGGTTTCCTTTGCTGTGCAGAAGATTTTGAGTTTAATTAGGTCCCATTTGTTTATTTTTGTTTTTATTTTCATTATTCTAGAAGGTGGATCCAAAAAGATATTGCTGCGATTTATGTCAAAGAGTATTCTGCCTATGTTTTCCTCTAAGAGTTTTATAGCATCCAGGCTTACATTTAGGTCTTTAATCCCTTTTGAGTTTATTTTTGTGTATGGTATTAGAGAATGTTCTAATTTCATTCTTTTACAAGTAGCTGTCCAGTTTTCCCAGCACCACCTATTGAAGAGATTGTCTTTTCTCCATTGTATATTCTTGCCTTCTTTGTCAGTCTGCTAGCTTTAACTTGACCATCACTATACAAAAAGTCAGGTTTTGAATTAACTAGGAAATGGGATATGCTACTTGGATCCCTTCATACTGACATATTTTATCTTTTTTTCCCTTTGGTGAGGAAACTCACTTTGAACAAATCAAAACTGCTGTCTTGAAGTTCTGCTTATCAGCACCTCAAAAATTCCTACCTGTCTGCTGGCTTAGAGTACAAATAAGAAAATTAAGTGGTGCCTGCCTTGAGGGCCCAGACTCCAGCTCCCACAGGAGGGCAGAGATGGGCATGACCATCATGATGAGAGAGAGACTAAGAGTGAGGGGTAGTGACAAGAAGAAAGGGGGGCTTCCCTGGTGGCGCAGTGGTTAAGAATCTGCCTGCCAATGCAGGGGACACAGGTTCAATCCCTGGTCCGGGAAGATCCCGCATGCCGCGGAACCACTAAGCCTGTGCACCACAACTACTGAGCCCATGTGCCACAGCTACTGAGCCCGCATGTCTAGAGCCTGTGTTCCCCAGCAAGAGAAGCCACTGCATGAGAAGCCCGTGCACTGCAACAAAGAGTAGCCCCCGCTTAGCACAACTAGAGAAGGCCCACACGCAACAACAAAGACCCAATGCAGCCAAGAAAAAATAAATTTATTTTTTAAAAAAAGGAAGAAGAAGAAAGGGGGGCTGGAGCTGGGCCCCAGGATGTAGAGGGTTTGGAGAGTAGATGAGGCAGCAGCATTCCAGGGGAGGGGCAGAAGGACAGCACAAATGGCTCTGGTTTGCTCTTGGTGAAGAGAATGTGAAGTGAGGATTTATCGTGTGAGTTAATGTTTATTGTACGTTTGAGAAATCCTTTGAATTCTTGGGCCCTGATGTGACACAGTGGTATAGTTTAGCATCGAACGACTGAGAAAATACATGCAATGAATTAGAAATGTCCTCAAGAGAGTTTGTGGTTTACTAATCACAATAGCATATGTGTAACATTTGGTCCATGGGAGTAGTACTTCCTTATAAGAGCAATTTTTCCATTAACATACCATGGTTGGTGAGTGTACAGATTTGAGGGTCTCTTGAGAATTCTCAGGGAAAGTTTACTGGAGATTATAAGGCAGAGATCAGTGAAATAGAGTCCATTTTTTCAAAGTTTAGCAAAAAAAAAAAAAAAAGGGAGTCCAGATCCAGAGGCCTATGCAACATCAAGCGTCACGGTTTCTGTGTCAGAGGATGTGTAGGGCGTGACCACAGGGAGCAGTAGTGGCATTTCAGGTGAGGAGAAGGAAAGACTGACGCCCAAGAGGGTGCCAGTCCAGAGTCCCCTCCCAGCCCCGTGGTGGCCCAGAACCACATGTACTTTGTTGTTCTCTTGTTAGGTGCATACACATTAGGATTGTTTTGTTTTCTTAGAGAACTGATGCCTTTATTATGTCTCTGTCATCTCTCTCTCTATTCCTGATAATCTTCCTTGTCGTGAAGTCTGCTTTGTCTGAAATTAAGCTAACTACTCGAGCTTTCTTTTGATTAGTATTCGCATCTTGTTTTTAATCTATTTTGAAAATCTCTGTCTCTTAATGGGTGTATTTAGACCTTTGACGTTGAAACTATAATAGATATATACTTGAATTTATACCTACCACATTTGTAACTCTATTCTATTTGTTACATTTGTACAGTATTTTCTATTTGTTTAGTCAATTGCTTATTTCTTTTGATGAGTACTGTTTTTAGCTTTGGCTAAAATAAGTTCTAAATATTTTAACTTGGTGACACAAAGCATTCTTCCAGTGTGAGTAGGAAATAGCAAGCGTTGTTTTCTTTTATCCTTTTAGATATTCCAATCCATGTTATTTCTAGCAAGAACTTCAACCAGGATATTACACTTACCTTTATTTCCCAACTAGAGTTTTGTCCAACCCCTCTCTCGTGAATTTCGTCTAGGATGCACTAGTGCTTGAAGAGACTTAGTAAGGCACATTCAAATACAAACCCAGGGTAGTTCCTGAAAGGATAGGAATCACTTAGGTCATCGTTAGAGTAATCTAACCTAGAGACATCCAGATCCTAACAAGCTGCTCTAGTTCATACTTTCTCAACTAGAAACCTTCAACAATGTGACCATCTACCTTTCTGCCGTTTTGGGATGAAAACTGTGCAACTGTGAAAAGTATGGACTCTGAAGACCATAGTGGATTGTGTAGGTACATGCTTGTGGGAACCAGAAAGCTTTGGGGAGTATATGTAGAGGAAAATAACAGGTTCAAAGGAAGTGCCTTCTCTTTAGGAAGTAAATTAAGCACTCCTTTCTGTTTATCTTTTGCACTAGGTACTCCATAAACGCTTGACAGTTGAAAGGGTCAATGAATGAATGGCTCCATTGTTTTATGAGGAGTGAGAATAGTTGTCTAGGGGGAAAAGAGAAACTCCAGGAGAAGATATGGTGTATCGACAGGGGCATGGATTGGGGACCCAGATGTGTTCAAATCCCAGCTCTGCTGCTTATTGACAATGTGTGCCTTGGCCAGTTTTCTCTGAGCCTCAGTTTCCTCACTTGTAAAATAGGGATGATTTTACTTATGTTCTGGTGTACTGTGGGGCAGTGATGAGGCATGCATACAAGTTAAGTGCTCAGTAAACAACCACTGTCATTCTAGAGAGGAAAGTGAGAGAGATGAAAAGAAGACCCCTGTGGAGCCAAGAAAGAAGTCCCAGTCAATGAAAAGACTGGCCCCAACGGAGAGAAACTGGATAAAAACCAAGCACAGACTCAGCCTTTATTTGAACTTCTGAGTGAGTATACTTCTTAGTAGTCCGAAACTATTTCACCTTATTACCTTTGGTAAGATACTTGGTCTACATTCTGAACATCTGATGTGCATGCACAATGGTTGCTAGAGAATTGGTTGACTCATGAGATAGCATGACACAGTCTTCTTCAGTGATGAGCCAGGGCAGCAGGAACATGCATGGCTACCCTGATCTGTTGACACTTGGTATCTGCTCACCAAGCCAGCTCTGTGTTGTCATGTGGAGGAACCGGTATTGTTTGAATTGCTTTCTGCTAATAGTATTTATCAGCATGAGAGGCGAGGGGAAAAGGAGGTTTTGGTCAAAGTTGTCTGTCTTTTATGCATTCTCTTTTTAATGAAGAGCCTGTGACCATGGAAAGGCACGTATCGGGTTTCCCACTGGGATGTGTAGCAATACTCCCTGATATTTTAGGATGGTTCAGGAAAAAAAAAATCATTTTGGAAAAAGCGTGATCTGACTTCAAATGAATGTTTGTTTTGACGTCGTCTCTGAAATCATTGGCTTTGAGGGGTTTTGTTTGTTTTGTTGGGTTTTTTCTCTTTTTTGCTTTTCGTTTTTGGCTCTGAATTTTAAGAGGCCACAGGCTTATGGCAAGTGTGTTCATTATGAGCCTTATTGGCCAAGGGAGACTTTTGACCCCTGGCTGGTTTTAGGCTCCGACCAGGACCCCTAGCAGGGGTATGAAGTGAGGATACAGTGTTTGCAGCACAGACTTCCTTTTTACCACAGGCAACATGACAACTGCTTCAATGAGCCTTGCAGGCTCTCTACCAGAGGCGGGCAGATGAAGCTGCAGGCGTTTGCCAGCTCCATTTCTCCACAGGCTCCAGGGATGAACTTGTAAACGTAAACAGTTTGAGAGGAATCGTGTCCAGTTAGTGCTGCTGGCGCATGTGTGCTCTGGAAGCATCGCTGGCCCGATTCTGGAGCGCATTCCTGAGCTCGTGAGCTGGCACCAGATGACTCCACAGAGCTTATCTCCCTGCCTGCTCAGCTTGCAGCGGACACTCAGAGCCCTCGGGGCCAAACGGCTGCCTGATGAGCTTTCCCCTGGGGCTCCTGGCACAGGAACTGAACCTGGGAACAGAGCCAGAAGGTCTTGTTCCCTCTTCTTGAACAATCCTCTGCACCAATGGCACACAACACACAGCAAAAGCTATATGTTTCTTCCTTCAGGAGAGAAAATGTCAGTGTGTTCAGCACATGCAACCCTCCCGTGCTATTAACATTCACACAAGTGTGAATTCAAACAAAAAGTCACCAAAATTAGACTGGAGGGTAGCAGAAATGTCACTTTAACACATGGTGAGTATGGAGAGCTGTGACAATTTGGCTTCCTGTAGATCTGGGCTATCGAAACCGGATTAATTTCTCAAGATGTTCAGGGCTTAATCACCAATTAAAATCAGTAACAACGGTGCATTTGCTCAGGCCCTAGGAAATCCATTTTCTTCTTGAGAATGAAGGGGGCCCAAATCCAGGTCTTCTCATTTGACAAAAATGATGAGGAATGGATGGCAACCTTCCTACTGCTAAAAGGAAGTCAGAGCAGGAAAGGCAGCCAAGGTCACCAGAAAGACCTGCTGGTTTCTGTTCTGATTTAGAGCAGCTTGTCTTATATGCCCAGGACTGAAGGGAAATGAGCTAGTGAAATCCAGGCTGAAGCCCAGGGGACAAGAGTCACTTGGTGCTGGTCCCTGGAAGGCAGGGGAATGTTGGGGAATGGAGAGCACAGCGCTCTCTGTTTCACAGTTCTCTCTTCCCTTTCAGTTTGGTTTTTATGTGGGGGGAATCTAAGTTAGGGAATACACACACACACACAAACACATGCGTGCAAGCGTGTATATAAATCCAGCATTCATATCAGTATATTTAAGGCTCTAATAAATCTTCCCCTTAAAGAAACCTACTTAAATTTCATTAAACTAATATTTTCTAAATTTATTTGGCCTTGAGACCCTTTTTATACAAACCCTTTTCCTGCTAACGTTTTATCATGAAAAAAGTTGTGTACACTAAATTGAGAATTTCACGTTGAGAACCTCTAGAGGCACCACCCAGTCTACACTGTAATTTTTTTAACTTGCCATTTCACATATCAACCCATTTGTCTATCTTTTTATCTATCAGTTACTCTTATTTTTAAAAATTCATTTCAAAGTAAATTGCAAATATCAGTTCACTTCTGCCTAAATGCTTTGGCATTCATATCATTAACTAAAATTCAAAATTTGTTCAGTTTTTTTTTTGAGGTAAAATTTATAGATGAAGAAATACAAAAATCTTAAGTGAATATTCACTGATTTGACAAATGCATGGACCTATGTAACCTATTGTGACCTAGAACATTACTATCTTCCCAGAAAGTTCCTTTATGTCCCTTCTCAGTCAATCCTGGCTGGCCTTTCACCCTACCACTCCCAGAGGCAAACTCCTCTATGTACCCTTTTTCTACCATTGATTTTTTTTTTTCCCACCACGTACTATGTATGCATTCTTTGTGTATGGCTTATTTCACTTTGCGTAATGTTTTTAGATTCATTCATGTTGTCATGTGTATTGATAATCTATTCCTTTTATTAGTGAGTAGTATTCCATTGAATAAATATACCACAGTTTGTTTATCCACTCTTCTATAGATTGATATCTAGACTGTTTCCAAAATTTGGATATTATGAGTCAAGGCAGGCAAGAACATTCTTGTATGTGTTTTCTGTGTGTGTGTACACATGTGCATGTATATACAGGCATATCTCATTTTATTGTACTCGCTTTATTGTGCTTCACAGATATTGCTTTTCTACAAATTAAAGGTCTGTGGCAACCCTGCATGGAGCAAGCATTGGCGCCATTTTTCCAACAGCTTTTGCTCACTTCGTGCCTCTCTGTCACATTTTGGTAATTCTTTAAATATTTCAGACCCTCCACCAGCAAAAAGGTTAGAGACTCGCTGAAGGTTCAGATGATGGTTAGCATTTTATAGCTAAAGTATTTTTAAATCAAGGTGTATACAGTTTTTAGAAATAATACTATTATTGCACACTTAATAGACTACAGTATAGTGTAAACATAACTTTTATAAGCATTGGGAAATTCATGTGACTTGCTTTAATGGTCTGGAACTAAACCTCCAGTATCTCCAAGGTATGGCTGTATGTATATATGTTTCCATTTCTCATGGGTAAATAGCTAGGTATAGGATTGCTGGGTCAGGGTAGATGTGTGTTTGATTTTATAAGAAATTACCAGACCTACTTTTGGGAAATTTTTCTTACTCTTAAAAAGGGACCCAAGGATGGAAAATACTCCCTTCCTCTTGGCAAGGTTGTGTCTAGGTATAATGCCCAGAACTTTTGCAGTTCTGAGGACAAAACTGACATAATGTCATTGAGGAACGGGGTCCTTAACGATACTACTGGACGCTGCAGTAACCAATTCTGGGGCTGCCCTCCTTGGAGTTTTTTTTTTTTTTTTTTCTTTTTGCGGTATGCGGGCCTCTCACTGTTGTGGCCTCTCCCGTTGCGGAGCACAGGCTCCGGATGCGCAGGCCCAGCGGCCATGGCTCACGGGCCCAGCCGCTCCGCGGCATATGGGATCCTCCCAGACCGGGGCACGAACCCGTATCCCCTGCATCGGCAGGCGGACTCTCAACCACTGCGCCACCAGGGAGGCCCATCCTTGGAGTTTTTATGTGAGTTAATAATGTCCTTATTATTTAAGTCAGTTTGAATCCGAGATACTTTTAAAAAAAATTGAAAGAGGGAAACTATTTTTAGAAAATTTACCAAAGTATTACATACATACAGAAAAATATACACAGATTAATTTTCACAAACTGAACGTACCTAAGTAGCTGGCCTCCAGGTGGAGAAGCAGCATTACCAGTAACAGGGGCCTTGAAGAGATAGGGCTATATCACACCCTATTAAAATTAGACATGGGGCTTCCCTGGTGGCACAGCAGTTGAGAGTCCACCTGCCGATGCAGGGGACATGGGTTCGTGCCCCGGTCCGGGAAGATCCCACGTGCCGCGGAGCGGCTGGGCCCGTGAGCCATGGCTGCTGAGCCTGCGCGTCCAGAGCCTGTGCTCCGCAACAGGAGAGGCCACAACAGTGAGAGGCCCGCATACCACAAAAAAAAAAAAAATTAGACGTGAAGAAAAACAAAATTGGAGGCCCAGTGGAGTTCACTGGTGAATTCTACCAAACATTTCGGGAAGAAATTGTACCAATGCTCCACAAAGACAAAACAGATACCCCCATTAGAAACCCCTCACTCGATTGGGATTGACATATATACACTAATGTGTATAAAATAGGTAACTAATAAGAACCTGCTGTATAAAAAATAAATAAACTTTAAAAATTAAAAAGAAACCCCTCACTCCTCCTCAAGTTCTCTCCCCTGGCTTCTCTCTCTCCCCTCAAACCTCCTCTTGCAACCATTGGCACAGGTTTCTCTTCTGTATTCTCTCTCCAAATTCCTCTCAGTTTGCACACTTCATTCAGCAAGGCAAAAGTTTATCATTAGCTAAAATAGTAATCACTGAACTTCCCCCAAGTTGTCCTGGGTGTGGGGTGAGGGAAGTTGGAGAGGAGGTGAAATTATGATGAAGTGACCCAGAAAAGTGCTTGTTGTCTCCAATGAACAGTGAAAAACTAGGGGTCAGAAAATGAGTTGTGTCACTTACCAGCCACATGACTTTGGATGTGCTGCTACTTGAGCCTTGGGGGTTACTTGTGAATATGGTAGATTAATGGTAGCTACTTCACGGGGCGGTTTTGAGGACTGAATGTAAAGGGCTTACATGTATTCAGGGGGTGCAGTACCAAGGGTCATATCCTGGGGTTCATGGGATGACTTCTTTCCAGTTTCTACCCTAAGCAGGAAGGGATTCTTCCCAGGAAACACTGTGAGCTGAAGCACTGAAGATCACTGGTGTTGCAGAAGCCTCCTGCAGACTCAGGGGGGCCCACTTGCTGGGGTTTGAGGGCAAGGGCTTAATGTAGGACTTATGAAGGAAAGCATATTCTTTTCCAGAAATCAATCAAACTACAAGAACAGCAATTAGAGTAAACTTTGAGTAATTATATATGATCACTGAAAGAGAATAATCTACAAATGCTATTTTTGGCCTTTGATATAGAACACACCACCCCTGAACTAATCTCACGTGAAAAAAAAATGTGGTGGTTGAATCACAGAAGACAATTAGCAAACTGTAAATGAATAACAATTTGGACGGATCAGAAAAGACTCGATGGTTAAGGCCTCTCTTTTCAGAGACTGACCTTTAAAGATACTTAAATTAATTGGATATATTATACACCAGTAATTCCCGAAGTTCATCTATTATTTGATAGCTGACATGATTTTTCCCTGTAACTATTTATCACTTGTACTATTATTTAAATAACATTTTTCTTGCAGTAAATTCCTTAAAAATTGCTTTTGCCTGACTCTTTCTAATTCATGGCAAAACCAATTCATAACTATCAAAAGTGCCCACTTTGTACCACTTAAAAACCTATCACCCTCTGGGATAGATTTTTGTCTATCATTATCTTTGCAGCTATTAAATCACTTCCGACCAGTCTCCGCAAGTCATTTTCATAAGGTCTTGAGCTAAAGAATCCCTCCAGAATTATTTTGCAGAGATACCCAATGCTTGACTCTCTTTAACCAAACCTACTTCTCTCACACTCTTCCCCATCTCAGCAGAGGTCAACTCCACTCTACCAGTTCTAGAAGACTTTGGAATCATTCTTGACTCCTATTGTCTCTCTTATCCATCTAACCCCACCAGGAGATCCTTCTGGCTCTGCCTTCAAAACACATCCATGTTATGACCACTTCACATCATCTTCACGTCTAGCTTTCTAGTCTAAGCCTCCAAATCAGTGTGCTTCTAAAACTTGTGCTTTGTGTGTGCTTTTGCATAGAATCCAGGTGATAGATACTAGAGTAAGCTTTCTAAAGCCCAGGTCATGCCATTGCTCTGCTCAAAAATCTCTAATGACTTTCTAATTCAGAGCAAAATCTCAAGTCCTTACCTTGATCCCCAAGGCCCTTCCTGACCTCCACACCCCACAGCTTGACCATATTTCCAACTGCTCCCTCTCTTGGTCTCTCTGCTCAAGTCACCCTGGCCATCTTTTCTTCCTTCATCTCGTCAAGCACACTCTTGTCTGGGGATCTTTATGTTTGCTGCTTCCTTTTTCCTAGCATACTTTTCCCCCAGGCATAAGTAAGCATGACTTCTACTTTCTTCCCATTTCCTTCAGGTGTCTATTGAAATATCACCTTATTAGAGAGAACCCTTCAGTTTATACTATATAAAACAACCTTCTCTCACCTCTTAATGTGCTTTATTCTTATTAGCACTTATAACCTAATAAATTTTATTTAATTTTATTTTTTGTTTGGCTTTCTGCATTGAGAATGGAAACATCAGGACAAGAAGGACTTGCTGTGTTTACTACTCTATCATCAGGGTCTAAAAGATTGCCTGGTAAATAGTAGGCACTTAATAAATATATGAATAAATGCTGGGTTGGATAAATACTAGCTGACCATTACAGTCAAGATTCTGATGCCCAGAAAGAACAAAACCAGGTAGGGAACACCCCCTCCTCTAGCCCGTGCCCCTCCACCTTACAGTTACAGATATGATCCATGTTACATAGGTACTGTTCTTATTAATTAACAAATCCATTCATTACTACATAAGGTGCTCCAAAGAGATAGAGTGGAGCAGACAACTCAGAAATTTAAGTGGGTAGAATGGTCAGAGAAAGCTTCTTGAAAAACATGGAGCCTGTCTTGCGCCCTGAAGGAGGGCATTCCAGTTATGTTTGCTACATAACAAATAATTCCAAACATAGTCACTTAAAATGACAACTGTTTTATTATGGTTGATGGTTCTGTGGGCCAGGAACTTGGGGAGAGCGTGGCTGGGTGATACTTCTGTTCCATGTGGCATTGATGGAGTTCACTCCACAGTATTCAGCTGGTGGATGGACTAGTTTGGAGTCTAAGACTGATTCACTTGCGTATCTGGTACCTTTGTGGGGATGGCTGGAAGGAGTTCAGTTGAAACTGTGACTGAAGCATCTACCCAGGGTCTCCCCAGTTTCAGGATTTCCAGACCTCTTACATAGTGAATCAGGGTTCCATCAAAAGCCAGACAACAGGCCCAAAATGGAGTCACTTATGCTAAACCCCATGTCACTGAACCGAGTTAACTTACAGTTTTGGCTTTCCCAGAAATGGAATCTTAAAGCAGTTAGTCAGAAATTACCTGATCATCACTAGTTAGGTACTCTGCCTGATAGATGCCAACAGTCCCCTAAAGGAGAGTAACCTGGCAATATAATTTCCTTGTTCCTGCTCCCTTCTGCCTACAAGTCTTTCACTTTGTACAGCTCCTTGGAGCTCCTTTCTGTCTGCTAGATGGAATGCTGCCTGATTCATGAACCGTTGAAGGAAGCCAGTAGGATCTTTACAATGTACTCAGTTGAATTTTGTTTTTTTAACAGTTCCAAGAGTGAGTGTTCTAGGAAACATGGATCCTGCACGACTTTTTGTGACCTGGCCTCAGAAGTCACATGGCTTCACTTCTTCAGTCTCTTGTCAGACACAAGCAGTCACTAGTCCACCCAGATTCAAGGGGAGATGACGTAGATCCCCACTTTTCCACAGATGACTTGTCAAAGGACTTGCAGCCATGTTTTCACACTGCCTCAGCAAAGTGTGACTCAATTAAGTGGGGAGTAGTTGGGAAAGTGTTCTGAGTGAGGGTAAAAGTTTGAGAAGAGGTGAGATAGGACAGGTACATTTAGGAACCATAAAGAGACCCATGTGCCCAGAGTGGGAGACAGACCAGGAGAAATGTCAAAGACAAAGGAAAGGACGTGGGCCGGGGTGAGTTTGAATACCTGGTTACAGAGTCTAGTCTTTTCTCTGTAGACAAGTGGTCTTTATTTTTAAAATTTTTTCTAAATTTATTTATTTATCTATTTTTGTCTGCATTGGGTCTTCGCCACTGCACACGGGCTCTCTCTAGTTGTGTCGATGGGCTTCTCATTGCAGTGGCCTCTCCTGCTGTGGAGCAGGGGCTCCAGGCACACAGGCTTCAGCAGTTGTGGCGTGTGGACTCAGTAGCTGTGGCTCGTGGGCTCCAGAGTGCAGGCTCAGCAGCTGTGGTGCAAGGGCCCAGCTGCTCCAGGATGTGTGAGATCCTCCCGGACCAGGGCTCGAACCCGTGTCCCCTGCATTGGCAGGTGGACTCTTAACCACTGCACCACCAGGGAAGCCCGACAAGTGGTCTTTAAACTGTTTTGCCTACATATCTCTAAAAGAATTTTGAAAAACATATTTTTAAGGTTGGCATCCAATTCTTTTCCTCATAATTTAAAAGTACAAGCATACCTCAGAGATGTTGTGTGTTCAGTTCTAGACCACTATAATAAAGCAAATACCACAATAAAGCAAGCCACATGAAATTTTTGGTTTGCTAGTGCATATAAAATTTATGTTTACACTATACTGTAGTCTGTTAAAGTGTGCAACAGCATTATGTCTCAAGAACTATGTGTACACCTTAATTAAAAAATACTTTATGGGGGCTTCCCTGGTGGCACAGTTGTTGAGAGTCCGCCTGCCGATGCAGGGGACATGGGTTCGTGTCCCGGTCCGGGAAGATCCCACATGCCGCGGAGCGGCTGGGCCCGTGAGCCATGGCCACTGAGCCTGCGCGTCGAGAGCCTGTGCTCCGCAGCGGGAGAGGCCACAACAGTGAGAGGCCCACATACCGCAAAAAAAACCCCAAAAAACTTCATGGCTAAAAAATGCTAACCATCATCTGAGCCTTTAGCGAATTGTGATCTCTTTGCAATAGTAACATCAAAGATCACTGATCATAGATCACCATAACAAATATGATCATAATGAAAAAGTCTGAAATATCGCGAGAATTACCAAAGTGTGACACAGAGACAGAAAGTGAACAAATTCTGTTGGGAAAATGGCACCATAGTCTTGCTCCTTGCACAGTCCACACAAACCTTCAATATGTAAAAAATGCAACATCTGCAAAGCACAATGAAGTGAAGCACAATAAAATGAGGTATGTCTGCTCTTACAAAAGTCAGCAGCTCTCTCTAGGTGGTCATTCAGGCTGATGGAGGCTTTTCAATTTCTCCTTTCCATAACCTCCAAAGTCACTGTGGTTATCTCCCTCCAAATCTGTGCCTGGAGCCTGGAAGATCGCACATGGGGAAGGTTTTATAGGCAAAGAATGGAATTGGTGCATATCACTTCTGCCCACTTTCCATTGGCCAGACTTCGGTTCCATGGCTATTCCTGACTTCAGGGGAGGTGAGGAAGAAGAGAGGAATACAGATTTTGTGCAAGAACTAGCGGTGCTTGCTACAGAGCATATGTAAAACATTTGGCTCATTTGCTGGCAGACAGTAAGCATTCAACATAGTAGCTGCTGCTATTGTTACAATATCACCATTATTATTATTACACATTCAGTTTACAGGCTGTGTTCTATGCACAGATGGATTTGCACTGCCTTTGCTGGAGCTTACAGGCCCCCAGGGTAGAAGCAACTTCAGGCAAAGGAGGCCCCAGAGCCTTGGAGCCCAGTTAGTAGCTAATAAACCTGAGCTGGCAACTCTGCAGCTGCAGTCAGTGGGAAAAAGAGGGAACTCTTGCAGTAAATCCCTAACGCTAGATTCCCACACAGCTGCACGTCTATTTCCTGCCTGCCTGCAATTCATTTCTGACCAAATGCCCCTCCCTGTAGCACTCTCTGTACTCCTTCCCCGTGCCTTGCACCTGCCTTGTACTTCCGTGTGAATCCTGGGGTGGACTCAGCTACAGCCTGAAGAAAACCAAGGACTTGGCCTTAGGCTGGGGAGCAAGTTTTTGCCCCATAGCTGCTAGTTCAAGGGACCGACCAATAACGAAAGCAGCACTGGTTTCCTTTAGGAATTCTAAGTTCCTGTGCTTCCTGCATGTGACGTGGGTGCAATGACATGGACTTCAAAGATCTGATCAAACATCAGAAATCTTTGATTTATTTTCCCTGCCTTTGATACCTGCTAATCTGGGCCCCAAAGGGTTAGAAGAGTGAACAACATTTTCTCTAAGGATCCTAGTAACCATGTGATGAAAACTGAGGCACTATTGCAGGAAACTCATGTTTGGTTTAGCCTGGGAAGGACACCAGGGAAAATGTAAACACTGTCCTAGTAAATGCTTCCACAAATTACCAGGGTGACTACGTGTAATCAATTTTCTCCGTCTGGTTACAACATTCCTAGGAAAGAGAGGTCATCCCCTTGCCCAAGCTGAACTCATTTATCCAACAAGGTCCTAACTTACCTCTCTGTGCTGATTTGTCCTGCAAAGCCTCCTCTGAGTGGTGTGTAGTTGATGTGGTCGAGGAAAAATTTCATATTTTCCAAATCAAATGGGAGAAGCAGGTCAGTGTGAGGTAATGAATGATCCTTCCTGGGCTGTGGTGCCAGGTGCAAAATGGCGAGATGAGCTCCAGGTGTGACCTTCCAAAGATGGTGCAGGGCTTCAGCTCATAAGCAGGCTCAGCTGGGGTGCGTCCTGCCCTGTGCGTGAATCAGCACGTAAAGCAGTTAAGTTGGCGAGCCTTGGCTTCATCGGTTAGAGCATTCAGCCTCCAAGCGTTAACCTACAGCCGTGCTCAGAAGAACAGGGGCCGAGGATTCAGAAACGTCCTGGCACGCGGGCTTGAAGGAGCAGTGACATGTGGCTTTGAACAAGCAACTGCCGCAGCAGATCTGGGTATGTAGCTCTGCTTTGATTGATAGTGTTTTGTTTTCTCCCGAGAGAACAAAGCGATGGTTGTTCATGTTTGCAAACAAGATCCCTTGGACCCTTAAAAGGAACAGATGTTTATTAGCTACTATTTATTATGAAAAAATGTAATAGGGATGGAGGGGGGCAGGGGAGCAGATTCTTCCTACTCATTTACGTTTCTCATTACAGCGGCTGAGTTTCTTTAATTTTATCTGAATCCTGACGCTGCGTGGTCAGGTCATTTGAATGTCATGGTTACAGTAGAATTCAAAAGGTAGCTTTTGGCTGATCTTTCTGTAAATCGTCATATCTACATTCAGAGATACGGATTGAGTTTGCAGAATTATTTGTCAAATTGATGAAGCCAAGTGGCAGAAATCCATTTTCCTACCTTATTTTGGAAAGCAAGATTCATATTCTTAGGCTTAAAGAACAAACTTCTCCAAATTTACCATATGCCTGAGTGAGAGCAGTAACATTTGAATAGGGTCTTTTTCTTTCCTACAGCTTGACTTTCATCTCAGGTGTATGCAGTGTGACCTGAAATAAACTTTAAAATCTCAGTTCTCTTTTTAATGAGTCTTCTCATCTGGATCACCTGGGCCTTTCCAATACTTTCGGTGACTTTCTCTATTCTTTTGATTTTAGAATAGCTGAGATTTAGAGTAGCTTAGAATTACTCCAAAAGCTTGGATTTGCTTGAATTTCCAAGGATATAGGAACTTAAGTTTGGCTGGGTCTCATCGCATCCCCATTCTGGCACTGCAGCAACATCTACCAACTGACCCCGATGACCTTTTCCCCAGCTAGCACCTCCTGCAGGTTTAAAATAGGGGGGTGCTACTTCTCAGGCTTAGACCCTACTTAACAAGTTACTGCTTCCCAGCACAGTGTTCAAAACTGGTCTTTAATCATCTTGGAATTATCTAGAATATTTCCTCCCCAGTGCCCATAGCTTCTCCTATATTCACCTGAATTTCCAACCCATGGGAGGCTCCTTTTGGTAAACAAGTTTTTCTTTGAAAAATGCAAACACTACCTTAAAATTTGGGTAGGCTATCGGTCACTAATACCTTCATACAAGTCAGTTTAGTGCCTCTTTAAAATCACTCTCCCTGAAGTAAAGGTGTTTTTCCAGACTGAAGAAAAGGTGGTGAGAATCAGGAATTTGAAGCTGGGGTTCTGAAGGCAGAGAGAGAGGAAAATCTGGATGGGCGCTGCAGTAGTGCCCAAGGAGGCCAGTTTGAGAATCCTGAGTCATGAGAAAAGGGCAGGATCCAGAAGGCATTGTTCACAGTGGTGCAGGTGAAGGTGCCTGAAGACTTCAGGGTCACCTGGGCATAGTTAGAATCTAAGGAATTAACTTCCAGTTTCTCAACTCCCATTTGAGCTGCTTTCCAAAAAATTTTTTGCTGGAGGATCCATATGAGTTCTGCTTCAAAAATAAAGACAGTGGGCTTCCCTGGTGGCTCAGTGGTTAAGAGTCCGCCTGCCGATGCAGGGGACACGGGTTCGTGCCCCAGTCCGGGAAGATCCCACATGCCGCGGAGTGGCTAGGCCCGTGAGCCATGGCCGCTGAGCCTGCGCGTCTGGAGCCTGTGCTCCGCAAAGGGAGAGGCCACAACAGTGAGAGGCCCACGTACCGCAAAAAAATATATAAAAAATAAAGACAGACTTCTCACTCATCTGGAATCTCACTCTGGGCTTACAGTCTCACTCTGGTCCCAAGGTACACAGAAATCTCCTGGGCATCACATACATGGATGACTTCAGAATACATTGTTCCAGACGGAGGGCCCAGTAAGAGCAAAGCAAGCAGAAATGGACCACATCTCATTTCTCTAGGTTTCAAACTCATGCCAAAGACTGTGCCTTGTGTCTCTTAGAGCTGCAATTAAGGAGTGAGAAGGTTATCACGAAGACAAAGTGTATGTATGAATACATTGATTGGAACTGAAACTGAAGTCTGATATTTTTTAATAGTAATTCTGGTTTGGTTGCCTGATTTGATGACGACTTTGGTTTGACTAATTAAGGTCTGTGGATGTTTTTAGTAAGTTTAACACGCTGATTCTGCTGCTTAAGCTTTTGGCCAAAATAAATTTAAAATGTGTACAATATATAGAAAATTAGAAAATACAACTTTTCCAAGTATTTTAGCATGTAAAAGCTTTAGATGGTACCTTTTAAAATGCACAAGGGAGTAGAAAATGCCTTTAGGGGTTTCAGGAGCAAAAACCTGTGAAGACCACTAGAGTGTATTATCCTTGAGGTGAGATGCACCTGCCTGAGAGCAAGTGCCTTTGCCCTCAGGTGGCCCCAGAGTCCACTCCTTGTTTTGTGCCTCTTGCATCTTCTACTTCCCACCCCCAACTTCAGGATCCTGAAGTTTCCATCACTCAGCCCCCATACCGCTGCCTCTGTGAACCAGCTGGTTGATATATTTGTGTTGAGTAGTTGCCTAGTGATTTGAAGATAGCGTGTGAATGGCAGAATAAAACTTGCATGAGGCAAGGGTTGAAGAAGAGGAGGGTTTACCGGGAATTTTTTGGCATCACCTCTCTCTGTGTCAGAGAGATGAGGTTGGTGCCACTGGAGTAGAAAGAAGTGAATTCAAGTCCTGTGTCTGCAACTGACTAGCTCTTTGAACTTCCTTGAGCCTCAGTGGCTTCAATTGTAAAATTGGGATCCTGTGCGTGAACCTCTGGGATGATAGGATGGGACTCGAACAATAAATTGACACCCACTCGTTAAATAGTAAGTTCCAAGGTGGAGGAGTGTATAAAGTTTAAGGGGAAGAAATAGGTTAAGCCATTGACTCTGGGGGATCACTGTTATGAGAATTAACAACTTTTTAGCATCCTGCCGTTTACACAGAAATATCATACATTTCCTCTCTGTATTGCTTCCACAATCCTGTGAAGCAGATTCTTTTTTGTTTTTTTTCTATTTTTTTGAATTTTATTTTTTTATACAGCAGGTTCTTCTTAGTTATCCATTTTATACATATTAGTGTATGTATGTCAATCCCAATTCATCCCACCCCTACCCCCACCCCCCACCACCTTCCCCCCTTGGTGTCCATACATTTGTTCTCTGCATCTGTGTCTCAATTTCTGCCCTGCAAGCTGTTTCATCTGTACCATTTTTCTAGGTTACACATATATGCGTTAATATACGATATTTGTTTTTCTCTTTCTGACTTACTTCACTCTGTATGACACTCTCTAGATTCATCCACATCTCTACAAATGACCCAATTTCGATCCGTTTTATGGCTGAGTAATATTCCATTGTACATATGTACCACATCTTCTTTATCCATTCGTCTGTCAATGAGCATTTAGGTTGCTTCCATTACCTGGCTGTTGCAAATAGTGCTGCAGTGAATATGGGGGTGCATGTGTCTTTTTGAATTACGGTTTTCTCTGGGTATATGCCCAGTAGTGGGATTGCTGGGTCATATGGTAATTCTATTTTTAGTTTTTCAAGGAACCTCCATACTGTTCTCCATAGTGGCTGTATCAATTTACATTCCCACCAACAGTGCAAGAGGGTTCCCTTTTCTCCACACCCTCTCCAGCATTTGTTGTTTGTAGATTTTCTGATGATGCCCATTCTAAGTGGTGTGAGGTGATACCTCACTGTAGTTTTGATTTGCATTTCTCTGATAATTAGTGATGTTGAGCAGCTTTTCATGTGCTTCTTGGCCATCTATATGTCTTCTTTAGAGAAATGTCTATTTAGGTCTTCTGTCCATTTTTGGATTTGGTTGTTTTTTTAATATTGAGCTGCATGAGCTGTTTATATATTTTGCAGATTAATCCTTTGTCCGTTGATTCGTTGGCAAATATTTTCTCCCATTCTGAGGGTTGTCTTTTCGTCTTGTTTGTAGTTTCCTTTGCTGTGCAAAAGCTTTGAAGTTTCATTAGGTCCCATTTGTTTATTTTTATTTTATTTCCATTACTCTAGGAGGTGTAGCAAAACAGATCTTGCTGTGATTTATAACATAGAGTGTTCTGCCTATGTTTTCCTCTAAGTTTTCTAGTGTCCTGTCTTGCATTTAGGTCTCGAAACCATTTTGAGTTTATTTTTGTGTATGGTGTTAGGGAGTGTTCTAATTTCATTCTTTTACATGTAGTGTCCAGTTTAGCCAGCACCACTTATTGACGAGACTGTCATTTCTCCATTGTATATCCTTGCCTCCTTTGTCATAGATTAGTTGACCATATGTGCGTGGGTTTATCTCTGGGCTTCCTATCCTGTTCCATTGATCTATATTTCTGTTTTTGTGCCAGTACCATATTGTCTTGACTACTGTAGTGTTATAGTATCAGAAGTCAGGAGTCTGATTCCTTCAGCTCTGTTTCTTTCCTCAAGACTGCTTTGGCTTTCAGGGTCTTTTTTGTCTGCATACAAATTTTAAGATTTTTTGTTCTAGTTTTGTAAAAAAAAAAAAATGCGACTGGTAATTTGATGGGGATTGCATTGAATCTGTAGATTGCTTTGGATAGTATAGTCATTTTCACAATATTGATTCTTCCAATCCAAGAACATGATATATCTCTCTTTCTGTTTGTATCATCTTTAATTTCTTTCATCAACATCTTATAGTTTTCTGCATACAAGCCTTTGTCTCCCTAGGTAGGTTTATCCCTAGGTATTTTATTCTTTTTGTTGCAGTGGTAAATGGGAGTGTTTCCTTAATTTCTCTTTCAGATTTTTCACCATTAGTGTATAGGAATGCAAGAGATTTCTGTGCATTAATTTTGTGTCCTGCAACTTTACCAACTTCATTTGTTAGCTCTAGTAGTTTTCTGGTGGCATCTTTAGGATTCTCTATGTACAGTATCATGTAATCTGCAAATATTGACAGGTTTACTTCTTCTTTTCCAATTTGGATTCCTTTTATTTCTTTTTCTTCTCTGATTGCCGTGGCTAGGACTTCCAAAACTATGTTGAATAACTGGTGAGAGTGGACATCCTTGTCTTGTTCCTGATCTTAGAGGAAATGTTTTCAGTTTTTCACCATTGAGAATGATGTTTGCTGTGGGTTTGTCATATATGGCCTTTATTATGTTGTGGTAGGTTCCCTCTATGCCCACTTTCTGGAGAGTTTTTATCATAAATGGGTGTTGAATCTTGTCAAAAGATTTTTATGCATCTATTGAGATGATCATATGATTTTTCTTTTTCAGTTTGTTAATATGGTGTATCACATTGATTGATTTGCATATATTGAAGAATCCTTGCATCCCTGGGATAAATCCCACTTGATCATGGTGTATGATCCTTTTAATGTGTTGTTGGATTCTGTTTGCAAGTATTTTGTTGAGGATTTTTGCATCCATATTCATCAGTGATATTGGTCTGTAATTTTCTTTTTTTGTAGTATCTTTGTCTGGTTTTGGTATCAGGGTTATGGTGGCCTCATAGAATGAGTTTGGGAGTATTCCTTCCTCTGCAGTTTTTTGGAAGAGTTTGAGAAGGATGGGTAATAGCTCTTCTCTAAATGTTTGATAGAATTCACCTGTGAAGCCATCTGGTCCTGGACTTTTGTTTGTTGCATGATTTTTCATCACAGTTTCTATTTCATCACTTGTGATTTTCTGTTCATATTTTCTATTTCTTCCTGGTTTGGTCTTGGAAGGTTATACCTTTCTAAGAATTTGTCCATTTCTTCCAGGTTGTCCATTTTATTGGCATAGAGTTGCTTCTAGTAGTCTCTTAGGATGCTTTGTATTTCTGCAGTGTCTGTTGTAACTTCTCCTTTTTCATTTCTAATTTTATTGATTTGAGTCCTCTCCCTCTTTTTCTTGTTGAGTCTGGCTAATGGTTTATGAATTTTGTTTATCTTCTCAAAGAACCAGCTTTTAGTTTTATTGATCTTTGCTATTTACTTTGTTTCTAGTTCATTTATTTCTGCTCTGATCTTTATGATTTCTTTCCTTCTGCTAACTTTGGGTTTTGTTTGTTCTTTCTCCAGTTCCTTTAGGTGCAAGGTTACATTGTTTATTCGAGATTTTTCTTGTTTCTTGAGGTAGGCTTGTATAGCTATAAACTTCCCTCTTAGAACTGCGTTTGCTGCATCCCATAGGTTTTGGATTGTCATGTTTTCATTGTCCTTTGTCTCTAGGTATTTTTTTATTTCCTCTTTGATTTCTTCAGTGATCTCTTGGTTATTTAGTAACGTGTTGTTCAACCTCCATGTGTTTGTGTTTTTCATGGTTTTTTTCCCTCTAATTGATTTCTAATCTCATAGCGTTGTGGTCAGAAAAGATGCTTGATATGATTTCAATTTTCTTAAATTTACTGAGGCTTGATTTGTGACCCAAGATGTGATCTATCCTGGAGAATGTTCTGTGCACACTTGAGAAGAAAGTGTAATCTGCTGGTGTTGTATGGAATGTCCGATAAATATCAATTAAATCTATCTGGTCTATTGTGTCATTTAAAGCTTGTGTTTCCTTATTAATTTTCTGTTTGGATGATCTGTCCATTGGTGTAAGTGAGGTGTTAAAGTCCCCCACTATTTGTGTTACTGTCGATTTCCTCTTTTATAGCTATTAATAGTTGCCTTATGTAATGAGGTGCTCCTATGTTGGGTGCATATATATTTATAATTGTTATATTTTCTTCTTGGATTGATCCCTTGATCATTATGTAGAGTCCTTCCTTGTCTCTTGTAACATTCTTTATTTTAAAGTCTATTTTATCTGATATGAGTATTGCTACTCCAGCTTTCTTTTGATTTCCATTCGCATGGAATATCTTTTTCCATCCCCTCACTTTCAGTCTGTTTGTGTCCCTGGATCTGAAGTGGGTCTCTTGTAGACAGCATATATATGGGTCTTCTTTTTATATCCATTCAGCGAGCCTGGGTCTTTTGGTTGGAGCATTTAATCCATTCACGTTTAAGGTTATTATCGATATGTATGTTCCTATTACCATTTTCTTAAGTGTTTTGGGTTGGTTTTTGTAGGTCCTTTTCTTCTCTTGTGGTTCCCACTTAGAGAAGTTCCTTTAGCATTTGTTGTAGAACTGGTTTGGTGGTGCTGAATTCTTTTAGCTTTTGTTTGTCTGTAAAGCTTTTGATTTCTCCATCAAAGCTGAATGAGATCCTTGGCGGGTAGAGTAATCTTGGCTGTAGGTTCTCCCTTTCATCATTTTAAGTATACCGTGCCACTCCCTTCTGGCTTGTAGAGTTTCTGCTGAGAAATCAGCTGTTAACCTTATGGGAGTTCCCTTGTATGTTATTTGTCATTTTGCCCTTTCTGCTTTCAATAATTTATCTTTGTCTTTAATTTTTGCCAATTTGATTACTGTGTGTCTCAGTATGTTTCTCCTCAGGTTTATCCTGTGTGGGACTCTGTGCTTCATGGAGTTGGGTGGCTATTTCTTTTCCCATGTTATGGAAGTTTTGACTATAATCTTTTCAAATATTTTCTCTGGTCATTTCTCTGTCTCTTCTCCTTCTGGGACCCCTATAATGCAAATGTTGTTGAGTCGAATGTTGTCCCAGAGTTCTCTTAGGCTGTCTTCATTTCTTTTCATTCTTTTTTCTTTATTCTGTTCTGCAGCAGTGAATTCTACCATTCTGTCTTCCAGGTCACTTATCCGTTCTTCTGCCTCAGTTATTCTGCTATTGATTCCTTCTAGTGTAGTCTTCATTTCAGTTATTGTATTGTTCATCTCTGTTTGTTTGTTCTTTAATTCTTCTAGGTCTTTGTTAAACATTTCTTGCGTCTTCTCGATCTTTGCCTCCATTCTTTTTTCCGAGGTCCTGGATCATCTTCACTATCAGTATTCTGAATTCTTTTCCTAGAATGTTGCCTATCTCCAGTTCATTTAGTTGTTTTTCTGGTGTTTTATCTTATTCCTTCATCTGGTACATGGCCCTCTGCCTTTTCATCTTGTCTGTCTTTCTGTGAATGTGGTTTTTTTTCCACAGGCTGCAGGACTGTAGTTCTTCTTGCTTCTGCTGTCTGCCCTCTGGTGGATGAGTCTATCTAAGAGGCTTGTGCAAGTTTCCTGATGGTAGGGACTGGTGGTGGGTAGATCTGGCTGATGCTCTGGTGGGCAGAGCTCAGTAAAAGTTTAATCCACTTGTCTGCTGATGGGTGGGGCTTAGTTCCCTCCCTGTTGGTTGTTTGGCCTGAGACGACCCAACACTGGAGCCTACCCAGGCTCTTTGGTGGGGCTAATGGCAGACTCTGGGAGGGCTCACACCAAGGAGTACTTCCCAGAACTTCAGCTTCCAGTGTCCTTGTCCTCACGGTGAGACACAGCCAGCCCCTGCCTCTGCAGGAGACCCTCCAACACTAGCAGGTAGGTCTGGTTCAGTCTCCTCTGGGGTCACTGCTCCTTCCCCTGGGTCCTGATGCACACACTGCTTTGTGTGTGCCCTCCAAGAGTGGAGTCTCTTTTTCCCCCAGTCCTGTCGAAGTTCTGCAATCAAATCCCACTAGTCTTCAAAGTCTGACTCTCTAGGAATTCCTCCTCCCATTGCTGGACCCCCAGGTTAGGAAGCCTGACGTGGGGCTCAGAACCTTCAGTCCGGTGGGTGGACTTCTGTGGTATAAGTGTTCTCGAGTTTGTGAGTCACCCACCCAGAAATTATGGGATTTGATTTTACTGGATTGTTCCCCTCCTACCATCTCATTTTGTCTTCTCCTTTGTCTTTGGATGTGGAGTATCTTTCTTTGTGAATTCTAGTGTCTTCCTGTCGATGATTGTTCAGCAGTTGGTTGTGATTCCAGTGCTCTTGCAAGAGGGAGTGAGCACACATCCTTCTACTCTGCCATCTTGAACCAATCTCCTGTGAAGTCGATTCTTGGTGGGAGGATGAGAAGAGGCATATCCACCCTCCACCCCCCACCCCCATTCCTGCCCAATCATCTTTGCCAAAAGGAAACAGTTGTGCTGTGAAGTGATACCAGGAAACCTAGCCTTATTTGTTAAGGCAGAGATGTCAAGAGTTGGCTCTAAATGTTCTTCATAATGGGCACCTTTCCAAGTCCTTCTGCAGTGAGACCTTTACCAGTTCCTCCATTTTCCCATCAGAGAAGGAAGTGCCTGCTTCTCTGCTAAGAGACAAGGTCAAGTCAACAATGGGTGAGAAAAAATGGAGAACACATCAAATGTCCAGTGCGAATAACCTGTTGAGAGGGAGGAAAGGAACCAAGCTAATCTGGACCATCTCAGGGCAGGCATCAGAGGTTCTGCTAGCATCAGGGTAGAAGGGTATCTGTGATAAAATGGTAATAGAAACTTTGAGATGGCCAGTTATCCATTCCCAGGATCAAGACTCCAAAACAGGAGGACAGCAACTACCCCATATCACTGGAAGTAAATGTCAGAGGTCACGCTAAAGAGACAGCTCTGTGATACATAGGCTCCCTGCAGTGCAGGACACTTTTGGCTATAACTCTAAGTTACACCATTCAGCTAATTTCCCATTCAGATGAGGGAATTTGTCCCAAACTTTTCCAAAAATGTGAGATCCAATAACATTTGCACACAAGGTTCATGAGGCTTTTCATCACTCCTTGTTGAGAACAGCTTCATCCAGAAATAAGACACATGAAGAGAAGGAAAGAAAGTGGTCAGGGGTTAGTCATCCCCAGGTGATGGAAGCCACTGAAGCCACAAGAGAGAACAGAGAATGGCACTGGTGACTGGGAAGGAGTGTAAGATTATGTTCAAGAGGGTAACATGTACTTCTTGGGATTCTGCCAAGAAATGAGGTCCCTGAGAGCCTCAGAATCTCCTGGAACTGTTTTCAGTACTGTTTTTATTGCTACCCACATCTCCTGATTTCTCTTCCAGACTTGCCTGGTCTGGGAAGAGCAGCTGATGCAAAGAGAAGCCTCACGTGTATTTAGGAAACAAAACAAAGCAGTGTGTCAGCTGGACATTGTTTAGACCATCATCTGTAGGATCCAGTCGCAATTCCTGCTCTACATTGTCTCCCTAGCTCCCAGGACAGCAGTGTCATCTGAGACTATACCTTAGAAATGCCTCATTGGTGGCTTAAGAGTTGGTTTGTGTAGTGACAATGATGTGTTGAAGAAAGTTCGTATTGGCTCACCAGAGCCAATTGTGTATAGAACTTCCCAGCTTCATGATCCATGACTTCTTTTGGTTGCTTGAGATCAGCCATGGTAGGAGTATTTACACCACAGAAATTGGTGAATGTTACACACCAGGACTTCTTGTTCCTGGAGAGCCAGTTGTTAACCATTCAGCAGCACACCACTGCCAATACTTGTTGCAGAAAATTCTTTGATAAGGAAATGATGTGCTCGTTTAAGACATTAGGAGAAAAAATAGCCTTAGGAAGAAATTACTTTCTACTGTTAGAGAATGTTATGATAGATCCAGGATCAGGTTTGCTTCGCAGAACAACTATACAAGTTTGCAAATAGGGAGTATCCTGTCCAGGTCACCTTTCCAGGGCAGGCTACTACTTTCCTAAATGCTTAGACCCCTGAATTATGCTAATTGAATCACATAACCCCATCTTTATGTCACTATATTAATAAGAGGAAGAATTTAAGTAAATCTTTGGAATGGAAGTGAAAGAGTATGCTAATCCTTTTTCCAGTTCACTTACCTTTTCTGGGTTAATAGAAGTAGAAACAAGATGTTTGCCAAGCCCAAACGTGGAAGATCACTTGTTGAAGTCTGTCAGCCTAACTTCCTTCCTTTATTTATTTTATTTACTTATTTATTTTAAAAAATTGAACTATAGTTGATTTACAATGTCGTGTTAGTTTCAGGTGTATAGCACAGCGATTCAGCTGTACACACACATATATATTCTTCTTCAGATTCTCTTCCCTTGTAGGTTATTACAAAATATTGAATACAGTTCCCTGTGCTATACACTAGGTTCTTGTGGTTATCTATTTTACATACAGTAGTGTGTGCATATTAATCCCAACCTCCTAATTTATCCCCCACCCTTCCCCTTTGGTAACCATAAGTTTGTTTTCTTTGTCTGTGAGTCTCTTACTCCTTTGGAAATAATTTCATTTGTTTGTTTGTTTTTAGATTCCACATATAAGTGATATCATGTAATATTTATCTTTGTCTGGCTCACTTCACTTAGTGTGATAATCTTCAGGTCCCTCCACGTTGCTACAAATGGCATTATTTCATTCTTTTTTGTGGCTAATCATCTGCCTAACTTCCTATACAGGGAAGGCACCTCACAGGAGATTAACTCTATGACTAGCGTTTCCTTGTGTCTTCTCAGAGTGGGGAGGCCTCTGAGAATTCCCGTTACAGGAGGCATTCATTAATTCACAGGTAGTTCCTTTTCTAATCATGCCAAGCCAAGGGAAATTTTTGTTTTAGAAAATAGGAGATCTCCCCATGGATTATACTAAAGTACAGTATAAGAGGAATTATACATTAGTGCTTGGTAAAAGTGTCTATACCAAAAAAATAGGGTAAATGTGAAGCAGTCATGGAGGTGGAGACTATGATTATCCCCATTTTACAGGTGAGGGAATAGATGCATAGAAAAGTCAACTGACTTCCTCCAGTTAGGGCAGTGCTGGGATTTGAACCCAAGGAATCTTAATCCAAACCCATATTCTAAACCACAATTATTTATCCTCTCCCTGTGAAGAGAACGGCTAAAAATCCAATCCAACTCCTCTTCTCTGAACATGGGCCCCCACTTTTTTTGCATGAAAACCTATTTCAACTCACAGCAGAACAGCAGATTTCATAATTTAATCGAGTCTCTCACGTGTCTCATTAAGTCAGAACTTCAGACACGGAGCAGAGGTTGGAAGATGGAGCAGGAAACATCAGGTTTCAACTTGCTCAGCCGTGGCTCAGTAGGCAAAGCAGGAGTTATTCCTCCCAACTGCTTCTTATGTGAAAGTATAACAAAACTCTTTTGCAACCATGTTGTCACCTTTCTTCCTCTTCTGAGTTCGGCCAGAAATCTTCAACAGTGTTGTAATACTTTTAGGGTAAATAAGAAGTCTGTTTCTCTCCCATATGCATTTTTAAAAAAATTTGCTGGAATCTTGGAAGAAATGCTATATTCATGAGATTTTTGTTTTGTGTTGTAGTCATAAACATTAGCCTCAGGCTTCATTCTAGTGCTTTTAGACCTGAAGTTTATAGCTGATACTCAAACTGAATCCATTTTAACAATCAGTTTGTTTTCCCAAGTCTCCTTTGTCTGGTTAGCAGCATCACAATTCTCTCTCAATCTTAAAAAAATTGGAGTGATGTCTGGTTTTCCCCTCTCCTTTACCGCCCATATTGAGTAAGTGTCAACTTGCTAGTGACAAACTTCACCAACACTTCTCAAATGTATTCCCTCTTTCCATTCCCACTGCCACCTCCACATACCACCTTGGCTCTGCTTCCCTCCCTAATGGGGTCTCGCCTCTTAAATGGTTGTCCATCTCTAGATCCAGGGTAACCATTAGGTTCCAATTTGTTTTTCAGCTCTACCTCCTTTTCTTTTGTATTACTAATTTTTTTAATTAAAGTATAGTTGATTTACAGTGTTGTGTTAATTTCTCCTGTACAGCAGTGATTCCGTTATTCTTTTTTTAATATTTTTTTTCTGCTGTGGTTTTTCATAGGATATTGAAACTAGTTCTCTGCGCTAGGCAGTAAGACCTTGTTTCTACATTCTATGTATAAAAGCTTACATCTGTTAACCCCAACCTCCCTCTCTATCCCTCCCCCACCCCCCTCCCCCTTGGGAAGCACCAGTCTGTTCTCTATGTCCATGATTCTGTTTCTGTTTCATAGATTGATCATATGGTATTTGTCTTTCTCTTCCTGACTGACTTAACTTCACTTAATATGATAATCTCTAGATTCATCCATGTTGCTGCAAATGGCATGATTTCATTCATTTTTATGGCTGAGTATTATTCCACTTATATATGTACCACATCTTCTTTATTCCATTCACCTGTGATGAACATTTAGGTTGTTTCCATGTCTTGGCTATTGTGAATAGTGCTGCTATGAACATAGGAGTGCATGTATCTTTTTGAATTACAGTTTTGTCTGCATATAGGCCTAGGAGTGGGATTGCTGGATCATATGTCTATTTCCTATACCAGTAGAGCACTAAGTTGGGAAGAATTTGGAGGATCTATCTGGGCTTCTCATGAAAAAGTCTCTTGATTCATTCGTGATATCATGACCAAAGAATCGGAAAGAAGCATCCTTTCTTAGCCTCTCTCTGCTCCATTTTACGCACTTTCGTCAGATGAAAGTTTGCAAAATGCAGCTCAATTTATGTTTTTATCTTACTCAGAAATATTCAGGGACTCTTTGCTGCCTTCAGTAAATTAAAATTCCTCAGCCTGGCATTTGAGAACCTCCAGGTTCTGCCTGTCATTTATCTAAGCTGCATCTCTCATTGCTTTCATTGCATCTTTCACTAAGCCTGCATTAGTGGATCTCAAACTCAGTGTCACAATGGAGCAGTGAGCGAGAGAGGGTAAGCTTTTAACCAGAGAGCTGGCGATCTTACATAATAAAATAAACAGTCTAAACTCTGGCACAGCTGGGGTATGAACCCTGGAGAGCATCACATATGAACATTGTGTTTTGGAAGGTTAAGATTGAGAACTCCTGCCCTCAGCTTAGACCATCCTGCTTGCTATTGTGTATATGTATTTGGACTTTCCTTTCCCTGCACTTTAGCTGACACTGATACTGTCATCTCTATATCTCTACCTGTCAAAATCTTTTGCTCTTCAGAGTTCAGCTTGAATTATACCTCTTTTATGAAACTGTCCCTAATTTTTCAAACTTAGGTATGATGTCTCCTTTTTATGGGTCCCAGAGCATTTTATTAATGATGCTGATGTTTAAACTTGCATTGTGTTTATTTTGAACCTGTCTTGTATTCCCCCTTATAGATAATCAGCAGAGGGAAGTTATTTTTGTTTGTTTGTTTAAATCTTTGTTTCACTGGCTGCATACATGGTAGGCCCTTCATGATCTGACTACTTAGGTTTTGTTTTGTTTTTCCATTTTAATTTTTATTTTATTTCCCTTCCACTTCCATTGAGAAATAATGGACATATAGCACTGTATAAGTTAAGGTGTACAGCATAATTTGAATTATTGTGATAATCATTTCATGATATATATGTTTAGTGAACACCCATCATCTCATATAGATACAAAATGAAACAAAAAGAAAATTTCTTTGTGATGAGAACTCTTAGGATTTACTCTTAACTAACAACTTGCATATATAACATACAGCAGTATTAATTATATTAATCATGTACATTTCATCCCTAGTACTTATTGAGCTTATAACTGGAAGTTTGTACCTTTTGACCACCTTCATCCATTTCTCCCCCCACCCCTTAGCTCTGGTAATCACAAATCTTTTTCTCTGAGTTTGTTTTCTTGAAGCATAATTGACCTACAACACTATGTAAGTTCCTGGTGTACCACATAGTGACTTGATATTTCTATACATTACAAAATTGCTCTGGCTACTTCTGATCACACTTGTCATTTCTTTCCTCAGTACCTCTGTGTCATTCTCTGCTCTTATCCTAGGAAACAACTTAGAATTTCCCAAACTCCATGTGTTTTCTCTTATCTTCAGGCCTTTGCACATGCCAGGCCTTCTTATCAGGTGAAGTACGTTGCCAAAATGGCCCTGGTTCTTCACCCCTCCCTGAATCCACACCTTCCACCACATGACTTCCCATCAAGAGGCAGAGACTGTTTCCCCTCCCCTTGGATCTGGCCCTGGGACTTGCTTTTATCACTACAATGCAGAGGAAGTTACAGTGTGCCAGTTCTGAGCCTAGGCGTCAAAAAGGCCTAGATGTTTCCACTCCTTCTCTTGGAAACTAGCCCAGCTGCCGTGTGAGCAACCCTGGGCCAGCCTGCTGGAGAATGAGCAACATGTGGAACAGAGACAAGCTGCCCCAGCTGAGGCCATCCTAATCCAGTAGCTCCCAGCCAACCCTCGACCAACCCAGCAGCTCTCTGTCAATGCATTAACAAGTCGCAATCAGCAGAAATGCCCAGCTGGGCCCAGCCACATTGCTAACCCACAGAATCATGAGCTAAACAAATTGTTATTTTTAAGCTATTAAGTTTTGGAGTGGTTCATTAGCCAACTGATATACTAGGTTAACAGTTACCTTTGGCAAAGCCATTTCGGATCCCCTTCAAGTTTGGGTTAGCACTTGTAGTTCAATATTATTACTAGGGAATCATCTCTATCTTACACTATAAGGTTTTCGAAGGCAGGCATTTTGTCTTAGGTATTGTGTCCTTTAGGCCACAGTACCTAGTACTCTGTAGATGCTCAGAAAATATTTTTGAATAAAGGAAGCAATGGATTAAATCAGAGGTTGCAACTTGTGGTCTACATATGTTCAGTTTGTCATACATAGTGTTAACTGAAAGAATGATAAAAAATTTTTTCAGAGTTGTTTGCCAATATTTGAAATCAAAAAATTAATAAACACTGATATACTACTGACTCTTTAGAACTTAGAGGTTATCATACTAAGTGAAGTCTGACAAAGACAAATATCACATGATATCACTTATATGTGGAATCTAAAAAAATGATACAAATGAACTTATTTACAAAACAAGCTCACAGACATAGAAAACAAACTTAAAAAATATTTATCTATTTATTTGGCTGTGTTAGGTCTTTGTTGTGGCATACAGGATATTCGTTGTGGCATGTGGGATCTTTCATTGTGACGTGTGGGCTCCAGAGAGCACAGACTCTCTAGCTGTGGCACATGGGCTCTAGAGCGCACGGGCTCAGTAGTTGTGGCGCTGGGACTTAGTTGCCCCGTGGTATGTGGGATCGTAGTTCCCAGACCAGGGATCAAACCCACATCCCCTGCATTGGAAGGCAGATTCTCAACCACTGAACCGCTAGGGAAGTCCCAGAAAACAAACTTATGATTACCAGAGGGGCAGGGAGGGGAGGGATAAATTAGGAGTTTGAGATTAGCAGATACACACTACTATATATAAAATAAACAACAAGGACCTGTTATAGCACAGGGAACTATATTCAATATCTTGTAATAACCTATAATTTAAAAGAATCTGAGATATATGTGTGTGTGTATGTATGCATATATGTATAACAGAATCACTTTGCTGTACATCTGAAACTAACACAACATTGTAAATTAACTTTACTTCATTTTAAAAATATTACTGACTTTTCATTAAAAAATTAGAAAATCCATCAATACTGGGCCTTCGTCACCTTCAGGTGGGCACACATTTTCTGATTGTGGCAGTCCTCACTGATCGCCATTGTCTCCTTAGCACCCAGTGTGGTTATCATCGCATCTGTGTAGTTCTCTTGTAGACATCTGCAAGCTTCAGGCAGGTACGTACCTGCTGTAAAGCACACCACAACACCTGGGAGAGCTGCTGATAAATGTGTCCACTTATTTTCTTCCGCTTTTGGTGTGAGTGTGACGTAGGCAGTCTCCTTCTTCCTGGGAAGACTTTAAGCATTGTTTAGTATTTCATTTTTCTCCTCTACAAATTGGGTTTGTTGGCTTTTCAGGGATTCTTCGGATTATAATCTGCCTAAACTAGAGCAAGATGTTTTCTTTCATTTCATAATTCAGTTTCTTATGGCAGGAATTGTGGTTTGGCTGGACGTATCCTCACCTAGCAGTGTTGGCAGGCCTGTTAGGAACATCATGCCAGTTTTCTGATGTTTTTTTCCCTTTAATGGTGCTCTTAAGGGCCTACATAAAACCTGCTATTGGTGGCCTGTCTCTTTCATCATGGTGAGATTGGAAGCCCTTTTCTTTTTTTTATGACTACTCGTTCTATTTATAAGGCTTATAGCTCAATGGTTGGGTCTTTAAAAGAAGAGATTCCCCAGCCAATTCATAATTCCACGTTTAAAAAAGAAACTCACTAAGGCTGACTGATGTTCAGCAAGAATGTATTGATACAGGTAGACCAGTTGTTTACCCTGGCGTCTGTTCAAATTGGTCAGTGCTCAGACTGAACCAGTAGTTAAATCTTTGGACATATCAACCCTGGAATTGACACACTGGGATGGAAAACATGCTAGTCTTCAATCCTGTATTTATCTTTGGACTCATTGGCTAGACAACAGGGTGAACAACTTGGTTACAGCTCTATGTGGTATCAGTCCTCTTAGGGAAACATCAATACATTATCCAATTCAGAAGAACCTTTATCTCTTATGGTACACCCAGGGTTCAGCTCAACTGGGCCTAAAGAGGCAGCTCAGCCTGTTTGCTGATTAGAGAAATGAATAAGCAGGTACAACCTGCCATGTTCTATTAGTCCTGACTAAATTAGTTGATGCCTCATTATTTCTAAAAGTCCCATATGATCAGACCACTGACTTAGGAGCTCAACCAAGATGGAGTCTGGGATGAGCACAGCCTGCCTCATGCAGCCAAGTAAAGAAACAAACTATTTTCAGTGGTGGTTATTCATTTGATGATCCCTAAGAATAAATAGATTAGCAGGGTTCACACCTTTTTTAACCTAGTTGGAGAATTAAAGTATTTACTTGGTGTGACTTTTTCATATCCTGCATTCATCCTTTAAAAAAATTACCTTAACATCACAAGTAATATACAAGTAATACGTGATCATTGCAGAAAAAATTTAAATATGGTTAAATAAAATGCAGAAAATAAAATTTCTACAAATCTCAATAAAACATTGTAGCATTTTGAAACAGATTAGTCTAGTTATGTCTTTGTCTCCCTCTTTATATTTTTGATAGCTTTAAAATGTGGAGTTCTTTCTTTTAAACCCCAAACTTAAAAAAAAATCTTGGAGGAAAATGTTTTCACATATGTTACACATTCTTCTGCTGTCTTAGAGATTATCAAACAAAAACGACTCAAGTCATTTCTCTGACCACTGATTATTGTCATAGACTGAGTCATTTTCATTTGAGCCTCTTTCAGCTATCACTTTTGCTACCTGTGTGCCTGCTTCTAGAACAATCTGTGATTGGAAGAAAAAGAACGATTGGTTAGAACAATGTGTAAATTAGAAGTTATCAAGCCCTGCATGAGCTGAAGAGCCTCTCTTATGGTATAAAATGCATGGACTTTATTTCATAAGTTTCTGTGACCTGGGGGTCTTTTATATTTCTAAATATTTTAAACTATGTCTTAGAGTTGGGATTACATGAAATGTGATCTCTAAATTAGAGAGATTTTAGTATATTTTGAAAGGTACTGTTGAGCATCCTCTTATATACCTGTTTGCTATTTGGAAAAAAATGTCCGTATTTACTCTGCCCATTTTTAAATCTAATTGTTTTTTGTTGTTGAGTTGTATGACTTCTTTATATGTTTTGGATATCAACCACTGACACATGGCTTGCAAATAGTTTCTCCCATTCTGTAGGCTGCCTTTTCACCTTGTTGATTGTTTCCTCTGCTGTGTGGAGCTTTTTCATTTGCTATAGTCCCACTTACTGATTTTTGCTTTTGTTGCTGTGCTGTTTGTGTCATATGCAAAAAATCATTGCCAAGATCAATGTCAAGGAGCTTCTTCCCTATATTTTCTTCTAGGAGTTTTATAATTTCAGGTCTTATGTTTAAGTCTTTAATCTGTTTTGAATTAATTTTTGTGAGTGTTTTGAGATAGGAATCCAATCTCATTTTTCTACATGTGGAAATAAAACCATTTGATTCATGGCATTTATTGGGATGAAGGATATTTTAAAAGAAGATTTATAATTTGGGTAAGGAGTCATCTTCATTAGTTGGTATTAATTAGGTGGCTATGTTAATCAGGATGGGTGGGCGGCTTGCTATGGTAAAATCTTCCTTGCTTAACACAGAAGCATTTACTTCTTGTTTATGCAAAGCACACTCTTGGTCTGACGACTCTGAGGTAGATTTCTTCCAAGTGGTGACTCAGGGACCTTGTAACCTGTCATCAGGGACATGCAATTATCAGGGTCACCACAGCAGAGAGATCATGGAGAACTCACACCCCCTCTCAAATGCCTCTGCATTAATACTTTAATCCAAAGGTGACACATGTCACTGTCATTTGTAGCCCATTGACCAGTGACTACCAGGAGGTTGGAAAGCGTAAACTTCCTGTGTCTGCAGAGGAGTGGAGGACTAGATATGGATGAGTGCTAAAAGTCTCAACGACAGTGAATTTGGGCAAGAAACTTATCTATATGACATGGGTGTTGGACTAGATGATTTTAGAATCCTTACCTCTTCTCACAATTCCTGAGTCTAAATATTTGACTTCCTATTAGCCTTGTGTTTTTGACTACTTTTGTAGGCATTATTTGATTGTTACCCTAAGGATGTCAGGTATAGCAGTACTAGTAAAAGGCTTCTGTTGCCTGCAGTTGCTGATGGTCAAGCTGGAGAGCCCCGAAGGCAGGTGATCTGGTTTTGAATCCACTTTGGCATCTTATTGGCAGTATGACCTTTGGCTACTTGTTTAACTTCTCTGATTTTTTTTCTTTTAATTCAAATGTAAAATGGGGATAGGAATAATACCATCCTCAAAGGATGACTGTGAGTATTAAATGAGGCAGATCGTGTAATGTTTTTAGAACAGGGTCTGGAACAAATGAAGAGTTCAATAAGTTAATTTCATTTTATTTTCTATTATTTTAAAAAGGTAATGTGTCCTCCTTGCCCTGGTTTAATAAGTTTCTACATGATAACATCTCAGTAAGTTGTTGTTCTTCATATGCTGACATGATTAGCCAGCCCAACCCACGCAAATCTCTTTAATCTACTGACTTGCAAAATGGAGTCATAAACACTACCTCTAGGTGATCTGGGTCTTTACCCAAGACCACCAACCTGTTGGGACTTGTGTCTCATCTGTTTTAGCTTAGATTTCATCCCTGCCTGGCCCTGTCTTGGCTCCATATCTGAGTTGGATCTTGCCTTTGACTCCTGCAAGCTTGAGGTTCCTGCCTGGTTTCCTGATATCATCAAGCCTTGGCTTTCTCTCCTAGACTTCCTGGGCTGGCCTCTTTGATTCTTGGGGAATCCACTTACCTCCAGTGGGACCTCTCTACCCTCATTTCAGCCCTTCAGACCAAAATCCTTCCTCAACTTCTGGTTCACACTGAGGCTTGGTCCTGGCTTCATATGGTGGAGGGAGCATCAGACAGATATCCCCTCTCATTTCATTGGCCATATCCTTTGAACCTGGATATCTCAGATGCCACCTAAACTTATAACGATTCCAAATCAATGACAAACCCACAATGTTACGTTCTCCTGCAGACATTATCACTCCAGGTAGAACACACGAGCAAGAACTTTTTCTTCTTCCGCCTGGACCTTAAGTGGATTTACCCTTAGAAACAAGTCAGAAAAATTGCAGCAAGAGAGAGCATGAGAATTGGTGTGCATTTACTCTCTAGCATGGGGATGATCTGTTTCTCTCCCCTTTTGCTTTTTGGCTGATCTAATGGGGGAATCCTCTGTGAATGGTTTAAGTACATTTGCTCCAGGCAGGGAAGAGAGCAGTCCTCACCAGGGAGGCTTCCTCCTCAGGCTGGTTCTGCCCAATACAAGAAAGACATTGTGCTTTAGTGTCAAGCTCCACTCAGGTCGTCCTTTCTCCCATTGGCCCAAGAGAACACTGAGTCCAGATGGACTTTGATAGAAGCAAGTTGCTTTCTGTTTCTCTTGGTCCTTTCTCTTCCAAGTTCTATCAAAAGACAGTGTGGTACTTTTCCCACAAGTGCACAGTACAGGTGGGAGATGCTAAGCAGCTGAGATTTATGTGGAAGGGAAAATTACATCAAAGATATTGTTGCCCTGTCCCTGAAATCATGATAAATGCAGCTGTAGCCTGTTTTCCTCCAATCTGCCTTCATAATCTTGTATGGGAAACAGGTCAAATTTGTCACTGCCAAATGCAATAGATTCCTATCTGTGGTTTTGGAAAGAGAAAAATCATCAGAGAATAATTTCCAAATACTCTGCAAAGGTTATATAGCCCCACACTGTTTATCTAACAGCAGAGAAGTAGGGAAGTTTTGCAATTCCAATTTTATCTAAATTTTAAATCCTCTGACTGTTTTGAAAATAGCAAAAGACACTCCTTCTCTCCAAGGCTGAGTTTTTCAAACTCTAATAGGGAGATCTGTAGAACCAAGCTTGAGGAATACACCAAGAAAAGAACTGTGCTATAAGGTCGAAAAGGCATGGAACCTGCCACTCTTGGGAGTCCACATTCCCTTAATTAATGACTCATTTGCATCATGCTGTAGAGTTAGCAAAGAACTTTTAAAAAAATATTGTCTATGTGAATCTTTCAATAAGGTGGCTTTTTGTTAGTCTCTAGTTTTCACACAAGGAAAATGAGACTCAGAAGGATTAAGGTCACTGAGAAAGCCTCAATCTTCAGATTCCAAATTGCAATCTTTTCCATACCCTCAATATCTCTCTATCTTTTGCCCTTTGTGTTGAAGGTAGGACTGGGGTAAATTTGGGGAGAGGAGCTCTGTAGCCCTGGAGTAGTTTATCTACCCTTTTCTCTGAGAAAAGCAGGACTGTCAGTATCGCTGGGAACATGGGGTTTGGGAATCCCTAAGGGAAGGAGAGCCATGGTGCTGTGTGCTCCTCTGTCACCTGCCATCTTCCTCTCACTACGGTCAGAGCTGGGACCTCCTTTATAGAAGGAACTTGGGCTCCCAACTGAAGGGAATAACATCCCCTAGTTGCATTCTCAGGCTCAACATAGGACAGGTGGATAAGGGATTTAATAAGAAACATTCTCTCCAGTTTGGAACAGAAAGGACTCTGTTCTCTCTTCTATTGCTTGTGGTTTGAGATCAAGATTTAGTTGAGACATTATGAATCTGTAGATAGTCAACTGATGATGGGACTGTTTTCAGGTTCAAAGGGATATTTTAGTCCTTTGTAAAACCCATAAGGTAATAAGGTACCACTATGGCAATCCTGCATACTTAAAATTAATTTCTTTTCAGGCCTAATGAAAAGTTCATTGTGCCAAAATGCTCATCACTTTTAACTTTAAACGTGTTCCCAGAGGTGGCTTGGCATAGAGTGTCCAATGACTGAAATGCATACATTCTCCAAAGAGAGGTCCAATGCTCACTTTTGTGAGATTTAGCTTAGATGAATTCTTAGTTGGAGATAACAGAATCCAATCCTGCTAGCTCAAGAAGAAAGAACTTTATTAAGGGATAGAGGTCACTTGCAGAATGTTTGTGAAGGATGAAGTCAGAGAATTGAGACTGAACTTCTAGGAACAATCCCCCCAACTTAAACTGCTGAACTGAACTGCAAGGGATGAGCTACCTTGGTCATGGTCATGGAATAAGGAAGCAGCTACATCAGCTGGAAGCAGCCACTGAGGTAGCAGCTCAGAGTCATGCCGCCATGATACAAACTGTAAGATGGATGTCCCATGCCCTTCCTCTCTCCCCAAGTAGCTCAGTTCTGAATCAGGGTCTCACACTAGTGCATCTGAAAGGTAGAACCTAAACTACATCTGGCACTCAAGGCAAATTAGGGTCCAGCCTCTGCATACTAGGTGGGCTTAGAAATGGTGTTGAGTGAAGTACTCCACAGTATCTGCTGCAGTGCTTTTCACTGCCTCTCTGCTGTCCACTGGTATATTAAATAACAAAGCTTATTTCCCATTCATCTATCCTATCTGTCCATCACCCATCCACTGGTCTGAGTTTTGCACTTTTAGTATTGTTTCCTTTTGTAAAAAATCTGTCACAGCATGTATCTAAAAGAGAAAGATTTTAAAATATATATAACCACAACAGCATTATCTCACTAACATTCTAAATAATAATACCTTAATATCACATTCAAATTTTCCCAATTGTCTCATAGTTGTTTTTTTTTTTTTTTTTTTTTTTTTCTTTTTGCGGTATGTGGGCCTCTCACTGCTGTGGCCTCTCCCGTTGCGGAGCACAGGCTCCGGACGCGCAGGCCCAGCGGCCATGGCTCACGGGCCCAGCCGCTCCGCGGCATATGGGATCCTCCCAGACCGGGGCACGAACCCGTATCCCCTGCATCGGCAGGCGGACTCTCAACCACTGCGCCACCAGGGAGGCCCCATAGTTGTTTTTTTAAAAAATTTATTTTATTTTTGGCTGCATTGGGTCTTCATTGCTGTGTGTGTGCTTTCTCTTGTTATGGCGAGCAGGGGCTACTCTTCGTTGCGGTGCACAGGCTCTAGGTGCATGGGCTTCATTAGTTGTGGCTCATGAGCTCTAGAGTGTAGGCACAGTAGTTGTGGCACACAGGCTTAGTGCTCCACAGCATGTGGGATCTTCCTGGACCAGGGATCTAACCTGTGCCCCCTGCATTGACAGGTGGATTCTTAACCACTGCACCACCAGGGAAGCCCTCAATTGTCTCATAATTCTTAAAAACCGGTTTTGAATCAGGTTCCAAATAGTGATGGTTTGGGGTGTACAGCATACAGTTGGCTGATATGTCTCTTTAGTCTCTTTTAATCTATAGCTTGCTTCTCCTTTCCTCCCCTTCCTGGCCCCGTCCCCCTTCCCTTGCCTGTCTCTCTGCTTCCTATTCTTCCTCCTCCTCTCCCTCTTCTTACTCTTCCACCTCCATCTCCATCTTTCTTTCCTTTTCCACTTCCAATGTGTCTGTTAAGGAAACTGGCTCATTTGTCTTACAGAGTCTCTCAGTCTGGATTTTGCTTACTGTATCCCCACATTGTCCTCTAAAATACTCGGCTGTCTCTTGTGTTTCCTATAAACAGGCACTGAGATCTAGAGGCTGATCCAATTTAGGTTTAATATTTTTGGTACGAATACTGGAAAGGTAAGGTCGTGTACATCATTCAGAGCCTTGCAATATCTGGTTGACCTAAGTTGTGGCTCATGGGCTTAGTTGCTCCGCGGCATGTGGGATCTTCCCAGACCAGGGCTCGAACCCATGTCCCCTGCATTGGCAGGCAGATTCTCAACCACTGTGCCACCAGGGAAGCCCCCCTCCTTTCTTTTTTCATTTTCTTTTTTTCTCCCAGTTTTATTGAGATATAATTGACTTACAGCCCTGTGTAATTTTAAGGTGTACAGCATAATGATTTGATTTATATACATCATGAAATGGCTATCACAATAAGTTCAGTGAATATCCATCATTTCATATGGGTACTAAATTAAAGAAATAGAAAAAATTTTGTTTCTTGTGATGAGAACTCTTAGGATTTACTCTCATAACTTTCATATATAAGATACAAAAGTGTTACCAAATGTAAAATAGATAGCTAGGGGGAAGCAGCTGCATAGCACAGGGAGAGCAGCTTGGTGCTTTGTGACCACCTAGAGGGGTGGGATAGGGAGGGTGGGAGGGAGACGCAAGAGGGAGGAGATATGGGGATATATGTGTATGTATAGCTGATTCACTTTGTTATACAGCAGAAACTAACACACCATTGTAAAGCAATTATCCTCCAATAAAGATGTTTAAAAAAAAAAGATACATCAGTGTTAATGATCTTTATCATGTTGTACATTCCATCCGTAGCACTTATTTCTCTTATAACTGGAAGTTTGTACTTTAACTGCCTTCCTCCGATTCCCCGTCCCCCCACCCCTGCCTCTGGTAACCACAAATCTGACCTCTTTTTCTGAGTTTGTTTGTTGGTTTGTTTTTGAAGTATAACTGACCTACAATACTGTGTTAGTTCCTGTTACACAACATAGTGATTTGATATTCCTATACATTTCAAAATGATCACCACAATGTCTGGTTACAGTATGTCACTATACAATGATATTATATAGTTATCGACTATATTCTCCATACTGTACATTTCATACCCATGACTCACTTATTTTGCAACTGGAAGTTTGTACCTCTTAATCTCTCTCACGTCTTTCTTTCCTCCCCATCCCTTCTACTCTGGCAACCACCTATTTGTTCTCTGTATCTATAACTCTGTTTCTATTTTCTGTTTGTTCATTTGTTTTTAGTTTTTTAAAGATTCAACATGTAAGTGAAATCATACAGTATTGGTCTTCCTCAGTCTGACTTTTTTCACTTAGCATAATACCTTCTATGTCCATCTATGTTGGCACAAATGGCAAGATTTCATTCTTTTATGTCTTAGCACTATTCCATTATATATCTATATCTACCTCTATCTCATCTTCTTTATCTGTACATCTACTGACGGACACTTAGGTTGCTTCTGTATCTTGGTTATTGTAAATAATGTTGTAATGGACATGGGGGTGCATATATCTTTTCTAATTAGTGTTTTCATTTTCTTTGGGTAAATACCCATGAGTGGAATTGCTAGATTATGTTGTAGTTCTATTTTTAATTTTGGGGGGAATCTCTATACTGTTTTTGGGGAATCTCTGTATCTGCACCAATTTACATTCCAACCAACAGTGCATGAGGATTCCCTTTTCTCTACATCCTTGTCACACTTATTTGTTTTCTTTTTGATAACAGCCATTCTCACTGGTGTAAGGTGATATTTTACTGTGCTTTTGATTGGCATTTCCCTGATGACTAGTGATGTTTAGCACCTTTTTATGTGCTTTTTTTTTTTTTTACCTTTTTCATTTCTGGGTTCTCTGTTCTGTTCCCTTGATCTGTGTGTCTGTTTTTGTGCCAGTACTATACTGTTTTGATTACTGTAGCTATGTAGTATAGTTTGAAATAAGGGATTGTGATACCCTCTAGTTTTATTTTTTCTCAAGATTGTTTTGTCTATTCGAGGTCTTTTGTGTTTCTGTGTAAATTATAGAATTATTTGTTCTAGTTCTGTGAAAAGTGACATTGGTATTTTGATGGGAATTGCATTGAATCTGCAGATGGCTTTGGGTAGTATGGTCATTTTAACTGTATTAATTCTTCCAACCCATGAATATGGTATATCTTTCCATCTGTTTGTATCATCTTCAGTTTCTTCAATTAATGTCTTATATTTTTCTGAATACAGGTCATTTGCCTCCTTAGGTAGGTTTATTCCTAGATATTAATATTTTATTCTTTTTGATGTGATGGTAAATGGGATTGTTCCTTGAATTTCTCTCTCTGATCTTTTGTTGTTAGTATATAGAAATGCAACAGATTTCTGTGTATTAATTTTGTAACCTGCAACTTTACCAAATTCATTGATGAGTTCTAGTAGTCTTCTGGTAGCATCTTTAGGATTTTCTCTGTATAGTATCATGTCATCTGCAAACAGTGACAGCTTTACTTCTTCTTTTCCGCTTTGGATTCCTTTTGTTTCTTTTTCTTCTGACTGCTGTAGCTAGGACTTCCAAAACTATGTTGAATGAAAGTGGTGGGCGTGGACATCCTTGTCTTAATCCTGATTTAAGAGGAAATGCTTTTAGCTTTTCATCATTGAGTCTGATGTTAGCTATAGGTTTGTCGTATATGGCCTTTATTATGTTGAGGTATGTTTCCTCTGTAACATTTAATCTACATTTGATTCCTTCTAGTGTATTTTTCATTTCAGAGAGTGTTTTCTTCATCTCTGGTTGGTTGTTCTTTATATTTTCTCTTTTTAAAAAACTTTTAATTTTCACTCTATTCATTCAATCTTCACCTGAGTTCTTTGCATCTCTTTATGATCATTACCTTGAACTCATTATTGGGTTGATTGCCTATCTGTACTTCAATTAGTTCTTTTTATGGGGTTTTATCTTGTTCCTCTGGATCATATTCCTCTGTTGCCTCATTTTGTCTAATTTGCTATTTTTATTCCTATATATTTGGTGGGTTGGTTATGTTTTCCAACTTTGGAGAAGTGGCCTTTTGTAGGATATGTCTTATGCATTCCAGCATCACATTCCCCTCTGGTTATCAGAGCTATATGCTCTAGGGATGTCCCCTATGTGGGCTGCATGGGTCCTTCTGTTGTGCCAGGCTGACTACTATGGGTGGTCTGGTGTGACTGGTCCCTGGCCTGGTTTATTGCCAGTATCTGCCTTGGTGGAGACTGCCAGCTGCTGCTTGGTGGGGCTGGGTCATGAGGTGACTGGCTGTGGAGCCCCAAGGGTCCTGGGGCTAATATTGCCCCCTGTGGGGAGCAGCTGGGTTCTCTAGTGGGTGGTTCCAGATCTAATGTCAGCCTGCTGGTGGGCAGGGCCTATTCCTGACATAGCTGGCTGAAGAATCTGGAGTTTCCCCAAACTGGTGCTGGCCTGCTGGTGAGTGGGGGTAGATCCTTGGGTGGCTGGCTGAGGGGTCCAAGGTGTCTTAGAGCTGGTGTTGGCAGGCCTGGGCTCAGTGGTCTGGGACTAGTGTCTGCTCACTGATGAGTGGTGCCAGGCCCTGGGGGTCCTGAAGCTGGTGTCAGCTCACTAGTTGGTGGGGTGGATCCCAGGGCTGCTGACTGAGGAGTGCAAGGTGTCCCACAGTTGGTAATGTCCTGCTGGTAGGCAGGACTGGGGCCCAGGAAGTCCCGGGGCTGGTACTGACCTGCTGGTATGTGGGCTGGATCCTGACTTGGCAGGCTGCAGGGCTGTGTGGTCCTGGGGCTGGTGTCCACCTGCCAGTGGGTGAAGACTGGTCCTGGGACTAGTACCAGCCCACTAGTAGCTGGAGCCGGGTCCCAGTGTCTCTGCCTACTGGGCCCTAGGTATCACAGAGTTGCTGTATCAGCCCATTGTTGGGTGGGGCTGGAACCCAGGGGCTCCTTGGTCTGGTGCCATCCCACTGGTGGTGGAGCCAGGTGTCAGGGTCTTTGGCTGCAGGGCTCTGGTTGTCCCAGTTCTAGTGTTGGCACTCTGGTTGCAAGGTCAGTCACGGGCCCTCTGTTGGACAGGGCCAGCCAGCCTGATGGTAGGTGAGACTGTGTTTCTCCCTGACTAGTTGCTTGGCCTGAGGCATCCCAGTATTGCTGCAGAGAGGCTGTTGGGTAGAGCTGTGTCCCAGAGCTAATATGCTAAAGGATTCCAAAATAGCACTTACCAGCACCAGTGTCCTTATGGTAGTATGAGTTCCCCCTATTGGCTGCTGTCCATGTGTATGTTCCCAGCGTGAGATCCAGTTGCCTCCTGCTTCTCTGGGAGACTCTCCAAAATCAGCAGGTGGGTCTAACCTAGGCTCCTTTCAAATTACTGCTGCTGACTTGGGTCTCAGAGTGTGTGAGATTTTGTGTGCACTGTTTTAAGAGTGGCATCTCTATTTCCCACAGCCTTCTGAGTCTTCCAAAAGTAAGACCTGCTGGCCTTCAAAACCTATAGGACTCCTGGGCTGGGGAACCTGATGTGGGGCCCAGACCCTCCATTTCTTGGGAAGAAACTCTGCAATTTTAATTATTCTCCCGTTTGTGGGTCGCCCACCCAGTGTTATGGGTCTCGACTATACCATGACTCTGCCCCCCTACCCATCTTGTTGTGGTTCCCTCTTTATATCTTTATTTGTAGATCTTTTCTGATAGCCTTCCACTCTTTCTCATCAGTAGTTGCTCTGTAAATAGTTGCTCCTCTCCCTAAGTTACCTTTGTACAGCAAAAGAAGAGAACATTCTTACTCTATTTCTTGATCCTTCCTCCCACTCCCTGTTTTTTTCTTACCAGTTTTCAGAAAAAACAAACCAGTTCCCTAACATCTTTTAACGGTAATCAATGAGATTTTTAAAAATTTCATTATGACATCATGAATTTAAGCAAAATTGATTTGCTTATCTACTGCAGTTATTTTTTAAATTGACCCATTTTTGACTAGTGGGAAACTCTAGTTCTTTTTGAAACAATTATAATCATCTCGATGACTTCCTTGATTTCTGGTATGAAAAAATATTTCAGATTTATGTGTTTCCTGGCCCAGACCCAAAACCAGCCATTTCGTCAAGGATCTCTTTTTCCTTTTAGCAAGGAATTATATTTAGAGACCACAATCTGGGTGCTATATGAAATACTATATGGTTTTTTAAAGTAATTTATTCTTTAATTATTCCAAAAATTAAAGAATGAAAAAGGATGTGACCAGAACCTAGTTGCAGGGCAGGAATAAAGAGGTAGACACAGAGAATGGACTTGAGGACATGGAGTGGGAGGGCGAAGCTGGGGCGAAGTGAGAGTAGCACTGACATATACACATCACTGAATGTAAAATAGTTGGCTGGTGGGAAGCAGCAGCACAGCACAGGGAGACTGGCACCGTGCCTTGTGATGACCTAGAGGGGTGGGATAGGGAGGGTGGGAGGGAGGCTCAAGGTGGGGGGGATATGGGGAGATATGTATGCATATGGGTGATTCGTTTTGTTGTGCAACAAACTAACACAGTTTTGTGAAACAATTATACTCCAATAAAGATCTGTTAAAAAAAAAAGAAATTAGCATCAAGCCTTTTAAGACCCCTATTCTGAAGGCATAAGTAAAATAAGAGAATTCGTAGTGCTAGACTATTGGTTAATGGTTGAGGAGTTGGGCATTTGGGAAAATCTCCCTCAGTATTAGGATGTTAAGAGACAGAGGACATGATTTGCTTCATCATCTGCTCATGAGGAGTGAACACATGACTTGTCTGTCCCCAGAGGCTGCCATGCCAGGGCCAGAGTTGAAGTGATGTAGACAGTAAGAGTTTGGTGAAATGCAAGCAGTCTTGTCTGGGAATCTGGAGACTTGGGCTCACATCCTGGAATAATTATTGTTAAATCATGCTCACTTTTAACCATCCTTTCCTGTTCTGGAAAACCTTTAACCTTTCTGTGTGTCTTTCCTCATCTGTAGAATGGGTAGAACACGAGTGAGTGTCTTGGGTTGAGGAGTTGAGAAGGACAGCCATCCTTATCCTAGCAAACAGGATTTGTCTGATGGTCATTCAGACAGAAATAAAATACACGCATGAAATATTTACAATGATTACGTCTTCCCCTCTCCCCGAGGTAGTCTATTTCTGGCTATAGGAGCCAGCTGTCTTGATGGGCACCACAAGTCCCCTTGGCCCAACATTTTTCCTTCACTGACTCTGCCACGGTGCTTGGAATCTCCTTGATTCTCACCCCCTTAGTGTTCAGGTATGGGCCTTCAAATGTTGTCTGGGAGAAATGATATATTATGCCATGATTATCTACTGAAACCCTGGTTAAAATGATCTTAGCTGACTCAACTGTGAGACACCTAGGTAGTCTCAGTGGGAATAAGTTCGGCGTGGCTCCTTCTTACAGGGAGAAAGATGGCTGGAGAGGTCCAGAAGAGACCACATTTTAGATCACAGGGCCAGTTTAGAGGGCCTCCCACATAAGGGAGAAGGATGGGAGAAGGAAATCCAATGGCAGGTCACTAGTGGCTATCTGTTGTTTTTATTTTACCTTGATTTTATTTTGGAGAACTATCCTTCCCTCTTTGGGTATGGTCTTTTTAAATATCCCCTCAATGGAAAGGATAGGTATATGATCTGAGCTAAGTCAGTCAGATGTTGTCTTTTATTTTTTAATTTTTTTATTATTATTTTTAAAGCCTTTATTGAAGTTGTTACAATATTGCTTCTGTTTTATGTTTTGGTGTTTTGGCCATGAGGCATGTGGGATCTTAGCTCCCCAACCAGGGATTGAACCTGCCGCCCCGGAATTGGAAGGCGAAGTCTTAACCACTGGACTGCCAGGGAAGTCCCCAGATGCTGTCTTTTAGGAACTGAATCCAGAGTGGAGCAACGTAAAGATCTAGAGTAGTTGGAGAGCATCTATCTTGATGACGAAGCCCTGAAGAGATGGCTCAATAGCTCCTGCCACATAGACCCTCAGAGCCTATCTCTGGCCTTCCTGAGCCTGCATCTTCAACTTCTTTTGTTGCCTTCTGGTGAATTTTCTTCTTTTTTCCCCCAGCTGCCTTAAGTTAGCTAGATTTGGTCTCAGAATTCTTGGTGTCAGGCAACAAACATATTTGCACGAAAAGAAAAAGAAACTTGTGGGGCTTCCCTGGTGGCACAGTGGTTAGGAGTCAGCCTGCCGACGCCGATACAGGGGATGCGGGTTCGTGCCCTGGTCCGGGAAGATCCCACATGCCGCGGAGCGGCTGGGCCCGTGAGCCATGGCTGCTGAGCCTGTGCGTCCGGAGCCTGTGCTCTGCAACGGGAGAGGCCACAACAGTGAGAGGCCCGCGTACCGAAAAAAAAAAAAAGAAAAAGAAACTTGTCTAATACCATAATTTAGCCTGTTCCCCTCTGTTGTAGCAGAGAGGTAGCTAAGACACGTTACTAAATGCCCTATCTGAAAGCACTTTAATATTTCCATTGGAACTTTGGGGCTGGTCTCTCTTAAAACTCTGTGTGGAATTCAGCAGCCGATGTGGTCTTCTTCAAATTGCTTCCTGGATAGCTTGGATTTACTAGGAAAAAAGGAGGACTTTGGTCTATTTATTTCTCTCTTTGTCTTTTGTGGGCCATTGCTTAACTTCATGCTGTTATACAGTGTACATTCTCTGAGATGAGCTAAAACATTTTATTTTCCTCATTACCAAAATGCTACATGGCTATCATAGAAAATGTCAAGAATCAGAAAGATGAAAACAAAACCTACCCATGATCTTATCACCAGATAATTGCTTCTTAACAGTTTTTGCTGTATTTTCTTACAGTCTTTATGATCACACACAAATAAATAATGTATACTTTACAAAAATGGGATCATAATGTTTTGCAAACTTAATTTAATGACATGAAAAAATTATTAAATATTATTTCCTTCAATATAATTTTTAATGTTGCATACACTCTTCCCTTTTGTATACTCATTATTCACATTCTTAGTTCATCTAAAACTTTGCATTCTTTTTATACATGAGAATCTAAAAGTTCACTTTTCTGTTCTGAAATTATTGTAAATATTGCCTAGTGGGGCCCATAGCCCACATTAATGTCCAGCATACATTATCACTTCCTCTTGCGCACTGGTTGAGTGGCCAGGGGTAAATAAAGCAGGTGCTCTTTTTTGTGTGATCCAGGTTGGAGCTTTGCACAGACCTTGATGTGCTGGAAGAGTTGTGTTGAACTCTGAAATGACCTTCAGCCTGGCAGGCCTTCTGTAACTCAGTACCTCACTATCAGGCTGTCCCAGGGAAGAGTTCGCTAATCAGTTATTTGTTATCACTACACTTTAATCTCTTTCATGTACCACACCCACAAAGCTGTGCTCATGGGAACTCTAACTCTCCTGGACATGACTGTGAAAATCTTTCCTCAGTAGGTTTCAGAAAGTGCTAAGAAGTCCCAGCCAAGCAATGTTCCAGAGGAAGGGGAACAAGATTCTGGACCATCATTTACTTTACCAGGATACACAAGTTCTTCTGAGTGATTGAATCAGGTAAGAAGGCCCGTATTATCTTGGAGAGGGAGGGAGGGATCTTGAATCACCCCATTGTCTCAGAGATCTTGATGAAACCTCATTTTCTTAGCTTTGGAAGCCCATTTTGCCAAAATATTACTTTTTACTGTCACAGTCTTGAAAAATGGGGGACCTCAGGGTGGTAAAGATCTAGCAAGTGGCTTGTTACTGTGTCATTAGAGCCTCACTGTTGACCTTGCAGGATTATGCTAGATTAAGTGGGAACTATTTAAAAATGTGCAGTCCTTTAAAATGTAGTCATTGGTTCAGCTCTCCAAGGTACATTTGCCTTCTGAAGGGAGATATAAGGCATTTGCTTTCATGTTTAAATTCAGATTCTAATCATTTACGAGAAATAGTGCTAATGGTTTCAAAAAGAATGGTAATATGCTGGTGGTAATTCTGGCAACTAAATAGAGTGGTGAAATACATGAGGTACATGGTTGTAATCCAAGTAAGAGGTGGAAACACTAATGTTAAATCAAGTGCCGTTGTTGACTTGTGTAAAAGGCCAGTGGTGGCAGTTAGTTCAGTAGAGCAAAACCAGCAAAAAACAAACAAACAAACAAAACACAGACACACATACATACACATATATTTCATACCATGTCTGTTATATAGGCTCTTACCACATAGCCACATTTACATACGTGATCTGCATGTACACGCTTTGGGGTTGAAGGGTCCACCTGTCAGTCATCCATTTTTTTTTATTAGTTTCTGCTTTATAACAAAGTGAATCAGTCATACATATACATCTGTTCCCACATCCCTTCCCTCATGCATCTCCCTCCCTCCCACCCTCCCCATCCCACCCCTCCAGGCGGTCACAAAGCACCGAGCTGATCTCCCTGTGCTCTGCAGCTGCTTCCCACTATCTATCTACCTTACGTTTGGTAGTGTATATATGTCCATGCCTCTCTTTCGCTTTGTCACAGCTTACCCTTCCCCCTCCCCATATCCTCAAGTCCATTCTCAAGTAGGTCTGTGTCTTTATTCCCGTTTTGCCCCTAGGTTCTTCATGACATTTTTTTTTTAATTCCGTATATATGTGTTAGCATACGGTATTTGTCTTTCTCTTTCTGATGTACTTCACTCTGTATGACAGACTCTAGGTCTATCCACCTCATTACAAATAGCTCAGTTTCGTTTCTTTTTATGGCTGAGTAATATTCCATTGTATATATGTGCCACATCTTCTTTATCCATTCATCCGATGATGGACACTTAGGTTGTTTCCAGCTCCGGGCTATTGTGAATAGAGCTGCAATGAACATTTTGGTGCGTGTCTCTTTTTGAATTATGGTTTTCTCAGGGTATATGCCTAGTAGTGGGATTGCTGGGTCATATGGTAGTTCTATTTTTAGTTTTTTAAGGAACCTCCATACTGTTCTCCATAGTGGCTGTACCAATTCACATTCCCACCAGCAGTGCAAGAGTGTTCCCTTTTCTCCACACCCTCTCCAGCATTTATTGTTTCTAGATTTCTTGATGATGGCCATTCTGACTGGTGTGAGATGATATCTCATTGTAGTTTTGATTTGCATTTCTCTAATGATTAATGATGTTGAGCATTCTTTCATGTGTTTGTTGGCAGTCTGTATATCTTCTTTGGAGAAATGCCTATTTAAGTCTTCTGCCCATTTTTGGATTGGGTTGTTTGTTTTTTTGCTATTGAGCTGCATGAGCTGTTTATAAATTTTGGAGATTAATCCTTTGTCAGTTGCTTCATTTGCAAATACTTTCTCCCCTTCTGAGGGTTGTCTTTTGGTCTTGTTTATGGTTTCCTTTGCTGTGCAAAAGCTTTGAAGTTTCATTAGGTCCCATTTGTTTATCTTTGTTTTTATTTCCATTTCTCTAGGAGGTGGGTCCAAAAGGATCTTGCTGTGATTTATGTCATAGAGTGTTCTACCTATGTTTTCCTCTAAGAGTTTGATAGTTTCTGGCCTTACATTTAAGTCTTTAATCCATTTTGAGCTTATTTTTGTGTATGGTGTTAGGGAATGATCTAATCTCAAACATTTACATGTCCCTGTCCAGTTTTCCCAGCACCACTTATTGAAGAGGCTTTCTCCACTGTACATTCCTGCCTCCTTTATCAAAGATAAGTTGGCCATATGTGCGTGGGTTTATCTCTGGGCTTTCTATCCTGATCCACTGATCTATCTTTCTGTTTTTATGCCAGTACCACACTGTCTTAACTACTGTAGCTTTGTAGTATAGTCTGAAGTCAGGGATCCTGATTCCTCCCGCTCCGTTTTTCGTTCTCAAGATTGCTTTGGCTATTCGGGGCCTTTTGTTTTTCCAAACAAATTTTGAAATTTTTTGTTCTAGTTCTGTGAAAAATGCCAGTGGTAGTTAGATAGGGATTGCATTGAATCTGTAGATTGCTTTGGGTAGTAGAGTCATTTTCACAATATTGATTCTTCCAATCCAGGAGCATGGTATATCTCTCCATCTACTTGTATCATCTTTAATTTCTCTCATCAGTGTCTTATAATTTTCTGCATACAGGTCTTTTGTCTCCTTAGGTAGGTTTATTCCTAGATATTTTATTCTTTTTCTTGCGATGGTAAATGGGAGTGTTTTCTTGATTTCATTTTCAGATTTTTCATCATTAGTGTACAGGAATGCCAGAGATTTCTGTACATTAATTTTGTATCCTGCAACTTTACCAAATTCATTGATTAGCTCTAGTAGTTTTTCAGTAGCATCTTTAGGATTCTCTATGTGTAGTATCATGTCATCTGCAAACAGTGACAGCTTTACTTCTTCTTTTCCAATTTGGATTCCTTTTATTTCCTTTTCTTCTCTGATTGCTGTGGCTAAAACTTCCAAAACTATGTTGAATAAGAGTGGTGAGAGTGGGCAGCCTTGTCTTGTTCCTGATCTTAGTGGAAATGGTTTCAGTTTTTCACCATTGAGGACAATGTTGGCTGTGGGTTTGTCATATATGGCCTTTAGTATGTTGAGGAAAGATCCCTCTATGCCTACTTTCTGCAGGGATTTTATCATAAATGGGTGTTGAATTTTGTCGAAAGCTTTCTCTGCATCTATTGAGATGATCATATGGTTTTTCTCCTTCAACTTGTTCATATGGTGTATCACATTGATTGATTTGCGTATATTGAAGAATCCTTGCATTCCTGGAATAAACCCCACTTGATCATGGTGTATGATCCTTTTAATGTGCTGTTGGATTCTGTTTGCTAGTATTTTGTTGAGGATTTTTGCATCTATGTTCATCAGTGATATTGGCCTGTAGTTTTCTTTCTTTGTGACATCCTTGCCTGGTTTTGGTATCAAGGTGATGTCAGCCTCATAGAATGAGTTTGGGAGTGTTCCTCCCTCTGCTATATTTTGGAAGAGTTTGAGAAGGATAGGTGTTAGTTCTTCTCTAAATGTTTGATAGAATTCACCTGTGAAGCCATCTGGTCCTGGGCTTTTGTTTGATGGAAGATTTTTAATCACAGTTTCAATTTCAGTGCTTGTGATTGGTCTATTCATATTTTCTATTTCTTCCTGGTTCAGTCTTGGCAGGTTGTGCATTTCTAAGAATTTGTCCATTTCTTCCAGGTTGTCCATTTTATTGGCATAGAGTTGCTTATAGTAATCTCTCATGATCTTTTGTATTTCTGCAGTGTCAGTTGTTACTTCTCCTTTTTCATTTCTAATTCTATTGATTTGAGTCTTCTCCCTTCTTTTCTTGATGAGTCTGGCTAATAGTTTGTCAATTTTGTTTATCTTCTCAAAGAACCAGCTTTTAGTTTGGTTGATCTTTGCTATTGTTTCCTTCATTTCTTTTTCATTTATTTCTGATCTGATCTTTATGATTTCTTTCCTTCTGCTAGCTTTGGGGGTTTTTTGTTCTTCTTTCTCTAATTGCTTTAGGTGCAGGGTCAGGTTGTTTACTCGAAATGTTTCCTGTTCCTTGAGGTGGGATTGTATTGCTATAAACTTCCCCCTTAGAACTGCTTTTGCTGTGTCCCATAGGTTTTGGGTCGTCGTGTCTCCATTGTCATTTGTTTCTAGGTATTTTTTAATTTCCTCTTTGATTTCTTCAGTGATCACTTCGTTATTGAGTAGTGTATTGTTTAGCCTCCATGTGTTTGTATTTTTTACAGATCTTTTCCTGTAATTGATGTCTAGTCTCATAGCATTGTGGTCGGAAAAGATACTTGATACAATTTCAATTTTCTTAAATTTACCAAGGCTTGATTTGTGACCCAAGATATGATTTATCCTGGAGAATGTTCCATGAGCACTTGAGAAAAATGTGTATTCTGTTGTTTTTGGATGGAATGTCCTATAAATATCAACTAAGTCCATCTTGTTTATTGTATCATTTAAAGCTTGTGTTTCCTTATTTATTTTCATTTTGGATGATCTGTCCATTGGTGAAAGTGGGGTGTTAAAGTCCCCTACTATGATTGTGTTACTGTCGATTTCCCCTTTTATGGCTGTTAGTATTTGCCTTATGTATTGAGGTGCTCCTATGTTGGGTGCATAAATATTTACAATTGTTATATCTTCTTCTTGGATTGATCCCTTTATCGTTATGTAGTGTCCTTCTTTGTCTCTTCTAATAGTCTTTATTTTAAAGTCTATTTTGTCTGATATAAGAATTGCTACTCCAGCTTTCTTTTGATTTCTATTTGCATGGAATATCTTTTTCCATCCCCTTACTTTCAATCTGTATGTGTCTCTAGGTCTGAAGTGGGTCTCTTGTAGACAGCATATATATGGGTCTTGTTTTTGTATCCATTCAGCCACTCTGTGTCTTTTGGTGGGAGCCTTTAGTCCATTTACATTTAAGGTAATTATTGATATGTATGTTCCTATTCCCATTTCCTTAATTGCTTTGGGTTCGCTATTGTAGGTATATTCCTTCTGTTGTGTTTCTTGCCTAGAGAAGTTCCTTTAGCATTTGTTGTAAAGCTGGTTTGGTGGTGCTGAAGTTTCTCAGCTTTTGCTTGTCTATAAAGGTTCTAATTTCTCCATCAAATCTGAATGAGATCCTTGCTGGGTAGAGTAATCTTGGTTGTAGTCATCCATTTTTAATAGACTTATTTGTGCAAAAGCTATCTCAGCTGACAGGATGGCTCATAGAAACCAAAGCTTTGGGCAAGAACTAGGTCTACAGGGTTTGAAGTTTGCTACTGAAACAATAGCTGATGACTAGTAAACCTTTTTGACTCATGAAAGTTTCAGAGGCATATCTTACATGTGCTTTCTACTTGGGGCTGATAGTGAAAGTTGTTTTGCCCTCAGTTTGAAGCTGTCCCTACCGATGGTCGTGAAGGTGATCATGCTGGTGATAAATGGTTGAGGAACGCCTGCTAACAAAAAACTAGGAAATAGGGAAGATGTTCCAGGCTCTTGGTCCTCTCCCAGTTCAGCCCTACCTCTGAAGTGTTTGCTACCAGACTGATTTTTAACCTTTAGTCTGTGGATTGCAAAATAAAATGACTACGAAGACCGGATAGATAAGGCCCTCTGGGTAGAGACAGTGGCCGGTTGGAGAAGGGCTGCCCCATCCAAAGGGAACAGCAGCTACTAAGTTTTACAAAACTCTTGGTGCATGGGAATGTTGTCTCCGTGTTGCCATATTTTACGAAATATTTTGAAAGAAAACCTGAAGTTTCATATTTGTAAAAGTAGATTTTATTTTTACAGATAAATTATAAGCTCTATCTTTTATCTTGTTGACTAAGTCAAATTGAAATGAAAAATTGGGCCATACTAAACACATCTGTTTGTTGCCAATTTACAGCTCTTGGGGGTAGCAGCATCTTAGCCACATCTTAGCCATTTGTGGGGCAAGTCTTGGGACCACAATCCCATCTCACTGCTGAAGCTTCCTTAAGGTTAAGAAAATGGACTCTAAAGTTCCCACCTGTGATTCGTGATTCTTTAATACAAACTCATATAAACTCCCCTTAATGCTGGTGAAGAATACAGAGTCTTTAGTATTTTAGAACCTAATGATAAATGCTGACATTCTGAAGGCTTATCACATTCCATGAAACAAATTATTACTGTGTCATTTTGTCTTATTTTTATAAAACCTCTATGAGATAGGTACTAAAATTATCATCATTGTCACAACCCTATTTACAGATGGGGAAACTGAGGCTCAGTGTTGGGGATGATTTTCCAGGGTCACCTAGTAAGTGGCAGAAATGAGATTTGAACTCTGGCACCAGACTTCAGAATGCAATTTTTTTTTTTTTCGGTACGCGGGCCTCTCACTGTTGTGGTGTCTCCCATTGCGGAGCACAGGCTCCAGACGCGCAAGCTCAGTGGCCATGGCTCACGGGCCCAGCCGCTCCACGGCATGTGGGATCTTCCTGGACCGGGGCACAAACCCGTGTCCCCTGCATCGGCAGGTGGACTCTCAACCACTGCGTCACCAGGGAAGCCCCAGAATGCAATTTTTAACCATCATATTATACTTTCTCCTGCTACATTATGTGAGTTTTTAGCCTCTGTAGTCCCTCTGAGTTATGATGAATTCTACTCCTAAAATATCTTAAGGAATCTGTAAGGACATTTTCTGCTTTTATAGCACACAAGGGCCATTATCTTTATCCTCATACTTCAACACGGGGTTTGCAAAATGTGTGGGATCCTCCTGATCACTGAAGAACGAAATTTTACAAATGCCTGGCTTGAGATCAGAGATGCCAATCTCCTTTTCCATGCCATTTTCTATTCAGGTAGTAATTGAAAGTTAGAACAGGGAGTTTAAAGGCCAAAGGTCCATTTCACCTCCTTGTGGACAAGATACTTAGTCCATGGCCACAAAGGAAAGCCCTAACCCCAGCCAGCTTTCTCACAAGTACAAGCCGTGTGGGTACATCAGTTATCCCTGTTGACAGAAATGCTCCAATGTAGACCCATGTACAGAGAGCATCACTGCCATAAATGAAAGCAGTATGATGTATCCAAGGAATACGAATAAGTTTTAGCTTAGCTGCCAATGCCAAATCATGGGTGGTGGCTTCCAGGATGAGCACTGTGCTGAGAAGCATTTGGAAACCACATGTGAATTCATCAAGGAGTGCTGTAATTGACTGGTCTTTTCTTCCACAGGCTTGGGATATGGACCTAGTGGCAAGTGTGCCCTGTACTTGGCATTCTTGGTATAGTCTATCCATATGAAAGAGCTGAGACATCTTAGCCTCAGACAGCTTGAAGCATGTGTATTTTAATTGGTTATTCTGTCTTTTTTCTGTCTCTTCCGTAGTTGTTCTTCTGTCTCTGATTTCCCTCAGGAGAAACGGCCAGACGTACCTTTTCCACATTAGAGATATTCCTGATTTTCCTCTTTGTGATGATGACAGGGATCACGGTGGCTCTTCTCAGCCTGTCGTTCATCACCAGTGGGACCACTGAAAATCACACAGGCAAGTATCATGGGTTCTCTTGTATGCTATTCCCAGCCTGTAGGAAATTTCTTCATTTTGGGCGACACCAAGGCAAGAAACAGTGTCTGCTGATAATGCTGATAACAGGGCAGTTCAATGTGTACTTAAGCAGACTGGGATGGTTATCTAACCTTTACCTTAGTTGCCCTTTATGCATTGATAGCAATTTTTATCAAGTTTACCTTTGGCCCCAAATAGCCAGTGCTGCATTCTGACATGCACTTGTCTCACTTTTCCACTGATCTAAGTACAGCTCAGGATTCTTCAAGGTCCAATAATGTGAGCTTTTACCCTGAGCCTCTTTTTTTCTCTTTGCCTCTTTTCTGGCATCATCTTCTCTAGGGGGTGGGGGGGCAAAAGGAGAAGGAAAGACCCACTGAATGTCAATTAGTCTGTGAAAGCTTTAGAGAAGGGGAGCTTGAACTCAAATCCCATGAGGGCCAATCAAGTTCCATAAATGGGGTGGGGGGCGTGGCCCAGGGTGGGGACAGGTGTCTCTCTGGCCCAGGGTGGGTCCACAGGCTCTCCTGAGTGCCAGTTGTTTTTTGTCATGATATCCCATCGACTCAGCCCTTCTGAGTTTTCAAGGGAAGCTGGAAATTGGGGGAGGCTGTTTAGACATCTGGGGGTTTTTTTTTCCTGATTTTTTTTAAACGTTGGAAATTAACTTAGTTTTTGAAAACCACCTAGGCTAAATTTACAGGCAATATCGCATCCATTGGAGCCTCTCCTTTGATGATAGGTTATATACCTGATAAACAGTAGGGAAGACAGGTGGGGACTGAATGCTTTCACCAAAGTAAAGGGAGGGCTGGCCGCAGGCCCAATGGAGAAGGAGAGGCAACATTGTTCACCTTGGTTTTCCCTTTTGTGGCCTCTTCTCTTTCCTATGTATTCTCTACCTGTTACTATGTTTTTTTGTTTTGTTTTTTTTAAGATTTATTTATTATTTATTTTATTTATTTTTGGCTGTGTTGGGTCTTCATTGTGGCACATGGAATCTTCATTGAGGCATGCGGGATCATTCATTGCAGCGTGTGGGCTCTTCATTGTGGTGCACAGGCTTCTCTCTAGTTGTGGAGTACGGGTTTTCTCTCTCTAGTTGTAGCACATGGGTTCCAAAGTGCTTGGGCTCTGTAGTTTGCGACACGTAGGCTGTAGCTGAGGCATGTGAGCTCAGTAGTTGTGGCGCGTGGGCTTAGTTGCCCCGCAGCATATGGGATCTTAAGACCCTGACCAGAGATCGATCCCGTGTCCCCTGCGTTGTAAGGTGGATTCTTTACCAATGGACCACCAGGGAAGCCCCTGTCCCCATGTTTTGAATTCACTGCCCACAGACCCAGAGAAACAGAGATCCTTTTTTCTGGGAGCGAGCAGAATGAGTTTTAGACTGCTAGAAATGAAAGAATGCATAGGACTTAGTTTTCTCTTTTAAAATTAGAGAATCCAGAGCCTAAGCCTCAGGGAAGTAATTAATAATTACAGTCACTATTTTCATAGTAGAAGTTGCTATTTATTGAATGGTTACTTTGTGTCAAGCACTATGGTAAACATTCTATGTAAATTTTTCATTTAATCCCCACAAACTCCCATAAAGGTAGGTGCTAGCCTTAGTACTGCTTTACAGATCTGAGTCTCTGAGATCGGAAAGAATCCTTTGGCTATGTGACTAGATTTGGTGTCAGTTGGCACTACATTCCTACATTGGAACAAATGAGGCAATAACAAAGGTGCCTGATTCCTTCCTTGCAATACTTGATGTCTTGTAGAAAACGTGGGCTTGGGGATGGGAAAACATGAATTCTAACTACACTTAGAATGTGGATGAAAGAGCAGCAGATTCTGAGTTGGAGGATCTGGCTTAGGCACCTGATTCATCATATGCTCTCCATGAAAGCTTGGTTAAGTCATTTCTCTGGGTTTCAGTTTTCTTATACGTAAAATGGTGAAGAATGGATTATGTGATCTCTAAACTTTCTTGAGCTCCAAAATTCTGGAACCCAGAAGAAGTCTTCTGTTAATCTCTTGCCTAAGTACTTTCTGACCACTAATGCACTGTGACACTGACATGTGTTGCCTTGGCCACCCCTGGCTGTTGTCTGCGGTGGAAACAAATAAAATGTACACGTAAGATGTCTAAATATGTAAAAAAACAAAAAAATGAAAAAACAAAAAACCAAAGCTATATGCCAGCCATCGTTTAAAATTTTGAATATGTATTAACATATTTATTGTCAATCAACCCTCGGAAGTAGGGTATTATTATCTTCTTGTTATGAGAAAGTTATGTTACTTTTCTTCATAGATGAGAAAAGTTGAGGTAAAGTAGGTTAAGTTATTTGTTCAGCTAGTAAATGATAGAGTTAGTTTTCAAACCCGGGCTGTTTCTGACACTTGCTCTTTTAGTCTCTATCCCATTCTGCATCCTTTGATATTCGTGTGTGTGTGTGATGTTGATATAGAATATATGTATTAATATGCATACATATAGGTGATATGAGAATAATTAAAATACAGCGGGACTATGTTAACTAGTGTACAGTGATCTAGGTTGTATTAAGAATAGAAGATTTAGAAGGTTGAGGAGGATAAGAGTAGGGTAGAGACAGCAGGGGTGGCATCCTGAAGGTGAGGGGTTAAGCTGGATCTGGCTGTGATGGAACTAAACCTACTCGGAAGGGGTAGAGGAGACTGATTGAGGGACCAGAAAGGAGTAAGGTCTCTGGATGGAGAGAGTGGGAGACACAAATCCCCAGAGGCTGGATTTAGTGGGCTGTGTGCCAGGAACCTGGCACCTGATTTGTTTGGCTGGAATAGAAGTGCAGGGTGAGTGAATGAAGAGTGACAGGTTAGACAGGAACGGCTTGTGAGGAAAAGTTGAAGGACATTTGACAGAGAGCTTGACTGTTAGGCTGAAACATCTCCACTCCATGAAAAAGATCCTCCTTGGGATTACGATATAAAACATGTTCCTGAGATGTTTCTCACCCTGTATCTTAGATGTAAGAAAATATACAAAGATTCATCCTTAGGAACCCGAATGTGTGTGTTCTAATTGATGCTGACAAGTGCATGGGCTGAAGTGTTGTTTCTTAAATATCTTATTGTTTTTTGATTCAGGTTTTCCAACTACCCAGATCCCTCCAGCCACCCAGGGCCCCACAGCCATCCAGGCATCTCCAACACCCAGCACCCCAGAGCCTACTCTATTTCAGAACTTCAGTGGCTACCATATTGGTGTTGGGAGAGCTGACTGCACGGGCCAAGTAGCAGATATCATTTTGGTAGGTAAATCATGGGATCGTTAAGGAGACTGTGAAACAAGTAACTTTATTATTTTGCACCCTGTATTTATTCCTAAATATTACGTCATAATCTCCTTCTCACTTTTTATTGACTTCACTGCTGTCTAACATCATGGATATTGTACTATAAGGAAGAGGGGACCTTTTATTTAATGACAACTCCCTTGTAAACTCAATTGGCCATTTTTTGTGAATGGAAGTGGCAAGGTGGACGAACTCCAATACTACAGGGGATGGGCAGGTACCATAAATGACCGAAGAAGGCCAGTGTAAGATGATAAATGTCTGGTAACTCCTCAGTTTTGGGGGGCAGTAGAAAGTGGTGGTGACTGTGGTACAAGTAGAAAGTTGCATGGCTTTAGCTGATTGTTGCCATGTAAGAGTGTGGATCTAGGGCTGCCCTACCTTACAGTTTTTTCAAGAGAAGCCAGAATATTTATGGATTGAAGATCTGAGGATTTAAGTCTCTCCATTGGAAAATGGAAGCAACTCTAGTTAAAACTGGAAATTGAATGTGGGCCAACAGTGTGTTAGCCAAGTAAAACACTTCTCTGGATCAGGTGTGGCTATGGGCTGCTGGCATGCAACTTCCGGGCTGTGATGGTAGACACACATTTCTAGCCACCCTTCCCTAGGTAACCAGAACAGGAGGTTGCCTGATGGGATTTTTCTCTCTCCTACCAAATAATCTTTAGATTCTAGGAATTATTCCCTGTTGTCTGTTCTGAAAAGTGACTCTGGATTGTAAACCTTAAATGACCACTCACATGAGAGGTAAAGCAAGCAGTAGAGGGGCCATGCTGAAGACCTGGGTGCAGCTTTTATGGGTGGGCTTTATGACATGGTGGGAGAGGGGCTTTAAGATAGGTGTATTTGATTTGACTTGACTGAGGGAGGGATAACATGATAAAAGCCAGGGTGAGGCACCCTCAATAAGGATTACCTAGTCATAAGGAAACCATTTTCTTCAGGAAAAAAAAAATCACATGCCAAACAACCAAAGTGAAGGGGCCTCCAGTCTTCAGGGTATTCCTAGGTATGTGGAATGATGGCTGGGGAATGATTTCTTCTGTAGTACCTTAGATAGGCTGGAGAAACAGTCCTGTTTCAAAGAACAGAAAAGTCATGAAAGGTCTCCAGCATCGTGATAGAATTCCTGAGTCACACCAGCTCCCTCCTTGCCCACAGGCCAGTGAATAGTTACTGCCAACCCGACAACTACTTTGCCTTTTTCTGTACAGAAGAGTAAAGGCTGTTTTGTGATGTTGGCTTTACTCTTGAAAACACATATCCTGTCTCACTCGGAGCCACAGTGTCACGTGGATTGTATTTCTGTGCCTTTCCTAAGTAGTCTATTCTTGTATGGTTGTGCCTGGTTTCTGCTAACAGCGGGGTGAGAAGGAGTGGCACTGATTCTCTCTTCCTCTTTAGATGGGCTACAGCAAAGCTGGCCAGAATGCACAAGGCATCCTCACGAGGTTGTACAGTCGTGCGTTCATCATGGCAGAAGCAGATGGGTCCAATCCAGTAGTGTTTGTCAGCATTGAGATAGGCATGATATCCCAACGACTCAGGCTGGAGGTAAGTGATTGAGGTGAGAAAGAGATGATGCAATTTAAAGGCAAAGTCTGCAGGTGAACGTGACAGTAACTAAGCTCTCCTGGTTTCACATCCAGTGAGTTTCTGCTATCCTCAAGGTTATAAGCTCTTGACAGTCCAGTAGATGATCGAATGAGGAGAATGAGCCTCATTCCATTCCAATTCATCTTGGTCAAAACTTGCTTTCCATTCTGCTGATGGCTCACCGTCATTATTAATGCTAATTTTTTTGCAAGCTTATTATGTCCCAGTGACTTTCACATACACGCTCTTGTAATCCTCCTTGTTAGAAGTCTGAGAGTGCCAATTAATCATTAACCCTCCCCTCAAGTTTTTAGACAATTAAGAATAGATGCAAGGAATTAAAGAGAATTAAAAAGCAACTCTGAAATGAGGTTGGCCATAAATTGCTGAAGTTGGGTGAAAGGCACATGGGGGTTTCATTATACTATTCTGATGATTTTTGTACATGTTTGAACTTTCCCATAATAAAATTTTAAAAGAATACAACATTAGCACTCTTAAACTCTAAACTGTATTGTAGAATATGGCAGGCTTTTCTATGATTTTTTCTGCCAATTTTGACCATGTAACCCACCTGTGGGGAAAGTTGAGCTTAGCAGAAATGTGCATAGGAGGTCCTGGACAGGCAGCTTGTAAGATGCAGAGAGGGGGTGGGGAGGGAGAGAGAAATAGTTATAGACACATGCACTTCCAGGTCTCTCTCTCTCAGCCAATTTCTAGACCCTGATCTTGTTATATTTTCTGCAGGGATCAGGTCACAGAAAGAAAGTGTATTCTTAGTATCTGCTCACATACTTACAAATGTGAGAAAGAGGAGAGTCTGGAACATATAGAATAATGACCATTAAATGTCCATTATTCAGTGTCATGTTCTATCAACCTCACCAAATAAACACTTGCTCCTCCTGCGGTGTGAAGGGGCCAGGGAGAGGGATGATGAGAGGGCCTAAAAGCATTTCTCTAATGTCACCCCCTCATGAGGAGTAGAATGTAAGTCTCTCCCATCTATGGAAACATAAGGAGCAGAGGATTAAGTACTTTCCCCACACCTACACTGACAACAAAACTGTGAGGTCGGCCTGTTGTTGTCCCCATTATGCAGGTAAGGAGACTGAGTCTTAGAGAAGGTTAAGTAACTTTCCCAAGTTCACACAGTTAGAAGCAGGTAGAGCTGGGTTCTGAACACATATATGCCTGATACCAGAGCCTACATTCTTAAAAGTGAGGTCATTCTATTATCTTGGAGAGCATTGATCACCTGCTTTTTGCAAGACACTTTGTTAGGCACTTCAGGGGCACACAGCTAAGTGAGTCACAACCCATGTTCCTATGAGCTCAGTACCTAGTTAGGGGATTGGAGGAAGGACTGGACCAGAAATATGCAAATAACTATAATTTACTGGAATAAAGCACAGTGTTATATTAGTTACCTATTCATGAGTAATAAATAGCCCCCCCAAATAGGGACTTAATTAATATTTGTTGTTTTATCTCACAATTCTGTTGGTGAGGAATTCAGAACTGGCTTGGCTAGGTGGTTATGACTTAGGGTAGGTTGCAGTCAAGATGCTGGCAAAGGCTGCAGTCATCTGAAGGTTTGACTAGGGCTAAAAGATCCACTTCCAAGATGATTCACTCATGTGGCTACTGACAGTTCCCCCACTGTCCATATCCTCATGACAGAGCAGCTGGCTTCCCTTATAGTGTGTAACTTAAAGGAAAGAGCAGGGATTTTTGCCCACTCAGTAGGTTGTCTTTTCGTTTTGTCAGTGGAAATACTTGCAAATGATATGACTGATAAGATGTGGATATCCAAAATATATAAACAGTTCATACAACTCAACATCAAAAAACCACAAACAACCTGATTAAAAAATGGTCCGAGGACCTGAATAGACATTTTGCCAAAGAGGACCTGCAGATGGCCAACAGGCACATGAAAAGATGGTCAACATCACTGATCATCAGGGAAATGCAAATCAAAACTACACTGTGATATTACCTCACACCTGTCAAAATGGCTATCATCAAAAAGAACACAAATAACAAACACTGGTGAGGATGTGGAGAAAAGGGAACCCACATACATATTGGTTGGAATGTAAATTTGTGTAGCCAGTGTGGAAAATAGTATGGAGGTGTCTCAAAAAATTAAAATAGAACTACCATATGACCCAGCAATTCCACTCCTGGGTATATATCTGAAAAAAATGGAAACACTAATATGAAAAGATATATGCACCCCCATGTTCATGGCAGTATTATTTACAGCTGCCAAGATGTGGAAGCAACCTAGGTGTCCATCAATAGATGAATGGATAAAGAAGCTGTGGTGTATATACATATATACAATGGAATACTACTCAGCCATAAAAAAGAATGAAATTTTGCCATTTGTAACAACATGGTTGGACTTGGAAGGTATTATGCTAAGTGAGATAAGTCAGAAAGACAAATACTGTATGATATCACTTGTGTGTGGAATCTAAAAAATAGAACAAACTAGTGAATATAACAAAAAAGAAAAAGACTCACAGATATAGAGAACAAATTAGTGGTAACCAGTGTGGAGAGGGAAGAGGGGAGGGGTAATGTAGGGTTAGGGGATTAAGAGGTATAAATTATTATGTATAAAATAAGTTACAAGGATATATTGTACAACACGGAATATAGCCAATCTTTTATAATAAATATACATGGAGCATAACCTTTAAAAATTGTGAATCACCATATTGTATGCCTGTAACTTATGTAATATGATACATCAACTACACTTTAATTAAAAAAAAAAAGAGCAGGGAAGAAACCACAGTGCCTTTCATAACCCAGGCTCAGAAGATGCACACCATCACTTTCACCCTGTTCTATCCTTAGAAGCAAGTCACCAAGTCTAGTTCACACTCACAGGTGGGAAAGTTATACTTCACCTCTTGAAGCCAGGGGTATTGAAGAATCTGTGGACATACAGTACTTTAAAAGTACAACACAGGGGGCTTCCGTGGTGGCGCAGTGGTTGAGAGTCCGCCTGCCGATGCAGGGGACACGGGGTCGTGCCCCGGTCCGGGAAGATCCCACATGCCGCGGAGTGGCTGGGCCCGTGAGCCATGGCTGCTGAGCCTGCGCGTCCAGAGCCTGTGCTCTGTAACGGGAGAGGCCACAACAGTGAGAGGCCCACGTACCTCAAAAAAAAAAAAAAAAAAAGTACAACACAGGGATTCAGGAAATGGAAACTAGAGGAAAATTCAAAGTGGAAGTGACACTTAAATGGGGAGAATTTTAAATGGTTGACATGGGGAGGAAAAGCTATCAAATCAAGGGGACAACATGGACACAGAGAGGCACAAGGGAGAAATGTAGATGTATTTGAAGAGACAGAGATTAGTTCTATTAGGACACATGTAGGCATGTAATTGGAGATGTACCTGGAAGTTGTGTTGGTCATAATTTGTAGGGTCCTGGGATGCCAGGTTGTTTTTAATTCTGTGGGTGATGGGGATTCTTAGAAAACCTTTGCGTGGAGGAGTGATGCAAACACAGTTGTACTTTAGGATGATTAATCAGACAGTGATGTTTGAGGTGAATTGTAATAGACTAGAGCTAGTGGTGAAGACACAAATTGGCAGATTCCTTAAATTAACATCAAGGCTCTATTGATAAGAGTCCAGTTGGGAAAACAGTAATCACACTAGGCATTTCAAACAGGGGATTTAATATGGGGGAATTTTACAAGGTGTTAAAAGGCTGAAAGAACTAGAAAGGGAAACTAGCATGGCAGGAGGGATTTAAGCTTTGCCTGTCCATTTCCCCTATACTATGTAATGCTGGCATAAAAGTTTTAAACCAATGGGACAGCAGTGAGACTATATGGTGGTAAAAAGTCAAATTAAATGCTAATGGGATTTGGGGATGAATTGGCATAAAAGCTAACACTTGACATAGTTCCTGTGACGAGTCAGGTATTGGTCTAAGTGCTTCATATATATTAATTCATTTAATCCTCCAAACAACTGTATAAGGGAGGTACTATTATTATGTCTTTTGACAGACTGGGAAACTGAGTTGCAGAGGACCAAGTAACTTGTCCAAGTGTATGCAGCTAGGAACTGTCCGAGGTGGGATTCAAACGTTGACATCTTCCTGCCAGAGCACGTGCTCATTACCATAGCACTATACTGTTTTTCTGAGGAATCAAAAATGGTTCTGGGGGCTTCCCTGGTAGCGCAGTGGTTGAGAGTCCGCCTGCCAATGCAGGGGACATGGGTTCGTGCCCTGGTCTGGGAAGATCCCACATGCCGCGGAGCGGCTGGGCCCGTGAGCCATGGCCTCTGAGCCTGCGCGTCCAGAGCCTGTGCTCCGCAACAGGAGAGGCCACAACAGTGAGATCCGCGTACCACAAAAAAAAAAAAAAAAAAAGGTTCTGATTGGGAAATGGTGGGGTCATTAAGTAGAAATAGAGTCAAAACAGACACTTTGGGGTGGAGTGTGGAGGGGATAGTAGGTTAATGTATTGGGTTGTAGACCACTATGAAGTTAATACTGGGCACCATTTAACCATCTCTTCCTATTTTTACTTCCCCTTACAATCTGAGACCCAGAGGAAAGACCTATAAATGAACCCACTTACTTATCCCAAGTTAAGCCAAGGGGAAAATGTGAAAAATAACGGTAACTAAACTAGTGCCATTAAACTTATTATAACACCTGTTTGTTTTTTTTTTTTACATCTCTATTGGAGTATAATTGCTTTACAATGGTGTGTTAGTTTCTGCTTTATAACAAAGTGAATCAGTTATACATATACATATATCCCCATATATCCTCCCTCTTGCATCTCCCTCCCTCCCACCCTCCCTATCCCACCCCTCTAGGTGCTCACAAAGCACCGAGCTGATCTCCCTGCACAACACCTGGTTTTAGTCAGATTCTCTGTCTCAGTTTTGAGATTGATGAAATTTCCAGCATGGAATAAAGATTAAAGAAGATCCCTGAGCAGTGAGGCAGGACAGGAAAGCAGCATGACTTTTCTGACTCTTTCTATGTCATGTTCCCAGGAGTGTCAGCAATAGGAAATGGAATGGAAACTGCAGTCGAAGAAGTGAGCAATAGACATTAATGTCACTTCTTTGCTCTATGTTAAAATAGCCCTCCTTTCATGAAGTAGGAAACATGCTACTTATAATGGCTATTGGCAGGCATTGTTATTACATGATTGAGTTTTTAATTTTTTTCTTTTTCCCCAGAAGTCCCACATGTCTGACTTCATATCAGAGACTGTAGTTTAGGATAAGATTTCTGTAAGCTGTTTGTAGTCTTTTTCTTTTGTTTTAAAATCCAAGATTCATAATTTCTATGTTTTCAAGAGCTTGATTCTTGCATAAACCTGAAAAAATGCACTGAATTCTAAAAATCCTAATGTTACAGTTCTTTAGGAATAAAAATGTGTGGGACAGGGAGCTCTAAAGTTGACTGGCAGTTCCTTCTTTTCCAAGACCTTCTTGTCTTGGTTACAGAATTGTAAGAACATCAGCTTTTGACTTTCGTTAAGCTTCCATGGTGTCCATTCATTGATTGTTTTGCCTTCTCCAAACAGACATTTATTCTTCATGAAGCAGTCATACTTACTGTGTGAAAGAATAGGTAAGAGTGATGAAGAGTTGGGGCTGGAGTTAGGATCAAACAGAAGGAACATGGAACCTTATTGGGATGGAGAGTGTGGGCTGGTAATGTTGGTCTAGTTTTACCCTATTTCCTTTCCACATTTGCCTTGTATCACATGGTTGCTCATGTGGATGTGGTAGCCTAGGAATCAGTGTTTGGGGCATGGAGAGGCTAATGAGGCATGAAGATGGTTTGTAAGATCTCCTTCCTGATTCAATGACCACGTGACTTAGAATGAGGGTGGTGGAGCTCTTCACCTAAAATAGAAGAGGTTGAATGGATGTCTTTATGTATTTTCAGTATATAGCACACCAGTTGCTGCTGCTTCCTTATGTACCATTGGTGTGCTGGAACTGGCTTGTACCAGCTCATGAGAGCTGATTGTTAAATATTTAGGAACTTTGTGAGTTAGTGGTTAAACTTTTGGTAGCTTGAAATTCACTATGGTGAGTGTATTTGTGCCACAGAAATTGACAGATGATACAAATGAGGGCTATTCTTTTTTCTTTCAGAGAAACAGTTTATCAACATACTACTGCCTATACCATACTCAAGGTGGACAGCATTGCTAATCAAAAAAGGTACTCTTTTGGGACTTCCCTGGCTGTCTGGTGGTTAAGATTCTGCGCTTTCCGGAGCCCAGTGACGGGCGTGGGACGCTGGGGCTGCTGCTGCTGCCGCCAAGAAGCCTGTGTGCGAGCGCAGGTCACTGCCCACACCGCCCTTCCGGAAGCCTGTGCAGCCCGCCACTGCCGGGGTCCCGGGATCCAGGGGCGGCTTCCCTGGGAGAACGCACGGCGCGCCTCGGGCTGGTGCAACGTCACGCCGACCTCTGCCGCTGCAGGCTCGCCCCGCACTCCGTGCCCCTCCCTCCCGCCCGGCCTGAGTGAGCCAGAGTCCCCGAAGAGGCTGTTCCTTTAACCCTGTCCTGTCTGAGCGACGAACAGACGCCCTCCGGCGACCTACAGGCAGAGGCGGGGCCATATCCAAAGCTGAGACCCAGGAGCTGTGAGAACAAAGAAGAGAAAGGGAAACCTCTCCCAGCAGCCCCAGAAGCAGCGGATTAAAGCTCCACAATCAACTTGATGTACCCTGCATCTGTGGAATACATGAATAGACAACACATCATCCCAAATTGAGGAGCCAGGAGTCAGTGCTGTGCCTCTGAGGTGGGAGTGCCAACTTCAGGACACTGGTCCACAAGAGACCTCCCAGCTCCACATAATATCAAACGGCAAAAATCTTCCAGAGATCTCCATCTCAACACCAGCACCCAGCTTCACTCAACGACGAGCAAGCTACAGTGCTGGACACCCTATGCCAAACAACTAGCAAGACAGGAACACAACGCCACCCATTAGCAGAGAGGTGGCCTAAAATCATAAAAAGTCCGCAGACACCCCAAAACACACCACCAGACATGGACCTGCCCACCAGAAAGACAAGATCCAGCCTCATCCACCAGAACACAGGCACTAGTCCCCTCCACCAGGAAGCCTACACAACCCACTAAACCAACCTTAGCCACTGGGGACAGACACCAAAAACAACGGGAACTACGAACCTGCAGCCTGCAAAAAGGAGACCCCAAACACAGTAACATAAGCAAAATGAGAAGACAGAAAAACACACAGCAGGAGAAGGAGCAAGATAAAAACCCACCAGATCTAACAAATGAAGAGGTAATAGGCAGTCTACCTGAAAAAGAATTCAGAATAATGATGGTAAAGATGATCCAAGATTCTATTTCCCAGATCCAAAATCTTGGAAATAGAATAGACAAAATGCAAGAAACAGTTAACAAGGACCTAGAAGAACTAAAGATGAATCAAGCATCGATTAAAAACACAATACATGAAATAAAAAATACTCTAGATGGGATCAATAGCAGAATAACTGAGAAGAACGGATAAGTGAGGTGGAAGATAAAATAGTGGAAATAACTGCTGCAGAGCAAAATAAAGAAAAAAGAATGAAAAGAACAGAGGACAGTCTCAGAGACCTCTGGGACAACATTAAACGCACCAACATTCGAATTTTAGGGGTTCCAGAAGAAGAAGAGAAAAAGAAAGGGACTGAGAAAATATTTGAAGAGATTATAGTTGAAAACTTCCCTAATATGGGAAAGGAAAGAGTTAATCAAGTCCAGGAGGCACAGAGAGTCCCATACAGAATAAATCCAAGGAGAAATACGCCAAGACACATATTAATCAAACTGTCAAAAATTAAACACAAAGAAATCATATTAAAAGCAGCAAGGCAAAAACAACAAATAACACACAAGGGAATCCCCATCAGGATAACAGCTGATCTCTCAGCAGAAACTCTACAAGCCAGAAGGGAGTGGCAGGACATAATTAAAGTGATGAAAGAGAAAAACCTGCAACCAAGATTACTCTACCCAGCAAGGATCTCATTCAGATTTGATGGAGAAATTAAAACCTTTACAGACAAGCAAAAGCTGAGAAACTTCAGCACCACCAAACCAGCTTTACAACAAATGCTAAAGGAACTTCTCTAGGCAAGAAACACAACTGAAGGAAAAGACCTAAAATAACGAACCCAAAATAATTAAGAAAATGGGAATAGGGACAAACATATCGATAATTACCTTAAATGTAAATGGACTAAATGCTCCCACCAAAAGATACAGATTGGCTGAATGGATACAAAAACAAGACCCATATATATGCTGTCTACAAGAGACCCACTTCAGACCTAGAGACCATACAGACTGAAAGTAAGGGGATGGAAAAAGATATTCCATGCAAATGGAAACCAAAAGAAAGCTGGAGTAGCAATTCTCATATCAGACAAAATAGACTTTAAAATAAAGACTACAGGAAGAGACAAAGAAGGACACTACCTAATGATCAAGGGATCTATCCAAGAAGAAGATATAACAATTGTAAATATTTATGCACCCAACATAGGAGCACCTCAATACATAAGGCAAATACTAACAGCCATAAAAGGAGAAATCGACAGTAACACAATCATAGTAGGGGACTTTAACACCCCACTTTCACCAATGGACAGATCATCCAAAATGAAAATAAATAAGGAAACACAAGCTTTAAATGATACATTAAACAAGATGGACTTAATTGATATTTATAGGACATTCCATCCAAAAACAACAGAATACACATTTTTCTCAAGTGCTCATGGAACATTCTCCAGGATAGATCATATCTTGGGTCACAAATCAAGCCTTGGTAAATTTAAGAAAATTGAAATTGTATCAAGTATCTTTTCTGACCACAATGCTATGAGACTAGATATCAATTACAGGAAAAGAGCTGTAAAAAATACAAACACATGGAGGCTAAACAATACACTACTTAATAACGAAGTGATCACTGAAGAAATCAAAGAAGAAATTTAAAAATACCTAGAAACAAATGACAATGGAGACACGACGACCCAAAACCTATGGGATGCAGCAAAAGCAGTTCTAAGAGGGAAGTTTATAGCAATACAATCCCACCTTAAGAAACAGGAAACATCTCGAATAAACAACCTAACCTTGCACCTAAAGCAATTAGAGAAAGAAGAACAAAAACATCCCAAAGTTAGCAGAAGGAAAGAAATCATAAAAATCAGATCAGAAATAAATGAAAAAGAAATGAAGGAAACGATAGCAAAGATCAATAAAACTAAAAGCTGGTTCTTTGAGAAGATAAACAAAATTGATAAACCATTAGCCAGACTCATCAAGAAAAGAAGGGAGAAGACTCAAATCAATAGAATTAGAAATGAAAAAGGAGAAGTAACAACTGACACTGCAGAAATACAAAAGATCATGAGAGATTACTATAAGCAACTCTATGCCAATAAAATGGACAACCTGGAAGAAATGGACAACTTCTTAGAAATGCACAACCTGCCGAGACTGAACCAGGAAGAAATAGAAAATATGAACAGACCAATCACAAGCACTGAAATTGAAACTGTGATAAAAAATCTTCCAACAAACAAAAGCCCAGGACCAGATGGCTTCACAGGTGAATTCTATCAAACATTTAGAGAAGAACTAACACCTATCCTTCTCAAACTCTTCCAAAATATAGCAGAGGGAGGAACACTCCCAAACTCATTCTACGAGGCTGACATCACCTTGATACCAAAACCAGGCAAGGATGTCACAAACAAAGAAAACTACAGGCCAATAGCACTGATGAACATAGATGCAAAAATCCTCAACAAAATACTAGCAAACAGAATCCAACAGCACATTAAAAGGATCATACACCATGATCAACTGGGGTTTATTCCAGGAATGCAAGGATTCTTCAATATACGCAATTCAATCAACGTGATACACCATATTAACAAATTGAAGGAGAAAAACCATATGATCATCTCAATAGATGCAGAGAAAGCTTTCGACAAAATTCAACACCCATTTATGATAAAAACCCTGCAGAAAGTAGGCATAGAGGGAACTTTCCTCAACATAATAAAGGCCATATATGACAAACCCACAGCCAGCATCGTCCTCAATGGTGAAAAACTGAAACCATTTCCACTAAGATCAGGAACAAGACAAGGTTGCCCACTCTCACCACTCTTATTCAACCTAGTTTTGGAAGTTTTAGCCACAGCAATCAGAGAAGAAAAGGAAATAAAAGGAATCCAAATTGGAAAAGAAGAAGTAAAGCTGTCACTGTTTGCAGATGACATGATACTATACATAGAGAATCCTAAAGATGCTACCAGAAAACTACTAGAGCTAATCAATGAATTTGGTAAAGTTGCAGGATACAAAATTAATGCACAGAAATCTCTGGCACTCCTATATACTAATGATGAAAAATCTGAAAGTGAAATCAAGGAAACATTCCCATTTACCACTGCAACAAAAAGAATAAAATATCTAGGAATAAACCTACCTAAGGAGACAAAAGACCTGTATGCAGAAAATTATAAGACACTGATGAAAGAAATTAAAGATGATACAAATAGATGGAGAGATGTACCATGTTCTTGGATTGGAAGAATCAACATTGTGAAAATGACTCTACTACCCAAAGCAATCTACAGATTCAATGCAATCCCTATCAAACTACCACTGGCATTTTTCACAGAACTAGACCAAAAAATTTCACAATTTGTATGGAAACACAAAAGACCCCGAATAGCCAAGGCAATCTTGAGAACGAAAAATGGAGCTGGAGGAATCAGGCTCCCTGACTTCAGACTATACTACAAAGCTACAGTAATCAAGATAGTATGGTAGTGGCACAAAAACAGAAAGATAGATCAATGGAACAGGATAGAAAGCCCAGAGTTAAACGCACGGACATATGGTCACCTTATCTTTGATAAAGGAGGCAGGAATGTACAGTGGAGAAAGGACAGTCTCTTCAATAAGTGGTGCTGGGAAAACTGGATAGGGACATGTAAAAGTATGAGATTAGATCACTCCCTAACACCATACACAAAAATAAGCTCAAAATGGATTAAAGACCTAAATGTAAGGCCAGACACTATCAAACTCTTAGAGGAAAACATAGGCAGAACACTCTATGACATAAATCACAGCAAGATCCTTTTTGACCCACCTCCTAGAGAAATGGAAATAAAGACAAAAATAAACACATGGGACCTAATGAAACTTAAAAGCTTTTGCACAGCAAAGGAAACCATAAACAAGACCAAAAGACAACCCTCAGAATGGGAGAAAATATTTGCAAATGAAGCAACTGACAAAGGATTAATCTCCAAAATTTATAAGCAGCTCATGCAGCTCAATAACAAAAAAACAAACAACCCAATCCAAATATGGGCAGAAGACCTAAATAGACATTTCTCCACAGAAGATATACAGACTGCCAACAAACACATGAAAGGATGCTCAACATCTTTACTCATTAGAGAAATGCAAATCAAAACTACAATGAGATATCATCTCACACCAGTCAGAATGGCCATCATCAAAAAATCTAGAAACAATAAATGCTGGAGAGGGTGTGGAAAAAAGGGAACACTCTTGCACTGCTGGTGGGAATGTGAATTGGTACAGCCGCTTTGGAGAGCGGTATGGAGGTTCCTTAAAAAACTAAAAATAGAACTACCATATGACCCAGCAATCCCACTACTGGGCATATACCCTGAGAAAACCATAATTCAAAAAGAGACATGTACCAAAATGTTCATAGCAGCCCTATTTACAATAGCCCGGAGATGGAAACAACCTAAGTGTCCATCATCGGATGAATGGATAAAGAAGATGTGGCACATATATACAATGGAATATTACTCAGCCATAAAAAGAAATGAAATTGAGCTATTTGTAATGAGGTGGATAGACCTAGAGTCTGTCATACAGAGTGAAGTAAGTCAGAAAGAGAAAGACAAATACTGTATGCTAACACATATATATGGAATTTAAGAAAAAAAATGTCATGAAGAACATAGGGGTAAGACAGGAATAAAGACACAGACCTACTAGAGAGAGAATGGACTTGAGGATATGGGGAGAGGGAAGGGTAAGCTGTGACAAAGTGAAAGAGCGGCATGGACATATATACACTACTAAACGTAAGGTAGATAGCTAGTGGGAAGCAGCCGCATAGCACAGGGAGATCAGCTCGGTGCTTTGTGACCGCCTGGAGGGTTGGGATAGGGAGGCTGGGAGGGAGACGCAAAAGGGAGGGGATATGGAAACATATGTATATGTATAACTGATTAAATTTGTTATAAAGCAAAAAATAAAAAAAACCAAAAAAAAAAAAAAGATTCTGCGCTTTCACTGTAGGGGGTGTGGGTTCGATCCCTGGTTGGGGAACTAAGATGCTGCACGTCCCCCTCCCCCACCAGAAGGCACTCATTTTTTGCTAAGCTCAGATTTGGATTCAGAATCCTTCTCAACACACTGCTTTGGATAGCAACCACCCATGAATGGGGACTGAGTGCATGAGATAAGTGGTATTTGCCAGCTCTGCCATAAATGACTCTCCGTCATTGTCCCTGGTATTAGGTGATAGTATCTTACACTGAGGAAGGTTGCCTGGGATTGACACTTTTGCTGGAACATTTTAATAATTTTTGACATGAAGTCAAGGCGTCTTTCACAGAGAAACCACAGTAATACCAAACTTCAGATTACAGTTGATTAAAGCATAATCAGATATAAGTATTCAGCACTAATGTAGCATTTGAAGTCAACTATACTTCAATAAAAAAAAGACATTTGAGCCAAAAAAAAAAGCTACTCAGCAACATCACTAATTTTTTCTTTTGTTTTCTTGATGTGTATATACCACCCAAAAACATTAATTATTCATCTGGATGTTCATTGATTAATTCAATGAACATTTACTGAGTCTCTTTGGATTAGATATCTATTGCTGTACAGCAAGTCATCCAGAAAACTCAGTGGCTTAAAACAACAATAATCATGTATTAGTGCTCAGGATTTTTTGTGGATTAGGAGTCCTAGAATGGCTGGGTTGGATGATTCTGACATATTAGAACCACAGTCTCATATCATTACTTTTGTATCATAAAGTTGAACTTGGATGTTGGCTGGGGCTGAGGTTGTTTGAAGCTTGCCTGAGTCTGAAGGGTCACCTTCTATGGTTGTTCACCAAACGGCTAGCAAGTTAGTGCTGACAAGATGGTTCCTTTCCACATGGGCCTCTCCACAGGATTGCTGGGGTGTCCTCAGGTCACAGCGGGTGGCTTCCCCAGGCCAATAAGTGTAAGTGTCTGTGTCTGGGAATATTGAGTTCTTCATTTTGGGAAGTGAGTCAGTAAAGAGGACTTTGTTGTGCTCCCGAGATGCTTTACCCCCTGGTATTGCATGACCAGTTTGCTCTCTTCAGTTAAGCCTCTGATGAAAGGTAACGTCTTTCGGAAGATCTTTCCTCACTAACACCTATCATGTTCTTTTGCCTTACCTAGCTATATTTTTCTTCATAGAGTTTATCACTGTATAATATAATATTGCATATTTATTTATCTTTCCCTCCTTAGAATAAAAACTTCTCCAGGGTAGGGACCTCATATGTCCCTAGTGCTTAGAACAGTGTCTGGACAATGAGCAGGTGAGAATACTGGTTCTACAGTTAGACTTGGATCTAGACTCTGACTCTGCTCTTTATTAGATCTGTGGGTAAATTATTTAACTTCTGTACATGTCAATGTTTCCAGCGAAAGATAAGATTAAAAATGCCCACCTCTTGGTGGTGTTATAGAGACTTTTAAATGACATGATGTATGTAATACCTAGCATTGTGCTTGTACAAAGCAAGAATCTATAAAATGTTAGCGACTGCAATTATTGTTGATGTTGCTGTTACTGAGATGATAAACTCAAGCATAGAGTGAAAGGTCACTGACAGGGATGTCACTGATATGGCTCAGTGGTTAGACTCATCAGAGCTTTTTCTCAGGCTATGCTCCTATGTTATTCCTCTTCTTAGGTTTGTTTTGTTTTGTTTTCCTTTCTTAAAGGTCCTGAAGAGGCTGCAGAGTAAATATGGCTCCCTGTACAGAAGAGACAACGTTATCCTGAGTGGTACTCACACACACTCGGGTCCAGCAGGATATTTCCAGTACAGTACATTTGTGATTGCCAGTGAAGGATTTAGCAATCGAACTTTTGAGTACATCGTTGCTGGCATCATGAAGGTAGGCAAGGGACCCCAGAGGACCCCAATGTTCTTTAGCATTGCTTACAGTGTTTTAGGAGTGGTGTGGTATGCTATGGAGATTCCCTATAGGATCTCGGTCTGAGCACAGTCTTAGCACCTACTTCCCTTTCTCCTTTTTGACTCCCTTGTAGCTTCTGGTTCTGAGCTGTGGGCTGCTACTCCCGAGGCACTGATTGATTGGGAGAAGAGGGTTCTATGGCAGTAAGCCTCATATTGTCACCCAAAGACACAGAAAACATTTTGTGTCGAACCCTTATAAATTATAGGGTCCCACATAGTCAGTTCTCTGCAAAAGAAATCCACCAAGGAACTCAAAGTAATTACAAATAATTTCAAGCCTTCCTGGTATTTCCCAAAGAGCATAGAAGGGGATCCAATTTACACCACACACCCTCATTTCTCAAGTCCTCTATTGTAGCTCTAGACTGACATGGGGCTCTGAACTGATACCCTCAAACTCTTCTCCCATTCCTGCTTTGGGTAGCTTTCACTACTCTCTCCTGTCTTCCAGGTAATTATTTTCTCTCATAGAATCCTTGCTAATGTTTTCTTCATTCCTTTGTCTCTCAGGTTTAGTCTCTCTCTACTTTTTCTCATAAAATTACCACCATCCCTGCCCCCAAATCCAGGGATCCATTTGGCAAAGGAAGAAATGTCTTTACAACAATGTTTTTCAAAAAGCAAATAACAGTCTATGAATGGCTTTATGAAATCAATTTCATAGGTTGTGATAAGCTTTAAAAAAGGAACTAAAAGAGATTGGAAAATAACATAATGCATGACACATAGGGTATAGTTTGTATTGTGAACTTTTGTTTTAGGATACATATCTTGATGTGTATTAAGTTATGATGAAAAATGTATTAATTACTGTATTTCTCAGTCCAAAAAGTTTGAAAAACTCTGCCTTAGAGGGTGTGGGCAGGAGGATGGAGAGTTGTAAGGTCAAGTCTCCCATTTTGGCCATCTGAAATGGCAGGCAGTTCCTGACTTGGCAGTCTTGAGACACTCAGGTCGTTCCCTATACACAGCATTTCCTCATGTCAACCCTGAAGGTCATGTCTGTTACCCCCAGAATGACACCAGCCCTGTGGTTCTCCAGCTTTCATCCCATAGCAGGGACAAGTTGGAGACAAAAGAAATTGTCCACAGGGTTCTTCTGTTTATATCAACTAAGTCCTAATGCCCACCAGGATTTCTAACTTTACAATCTTTTTTTTTTTAACCTATAGAGCATTGAGATAGCACATGCAAATATGAAACCAGGCAAAATCTTTATCAATAAAGGGAATGTGGATGGTGCACAGATCAATCGAAGCCCTTCTTCTTACCTTCGGAATCCACAGTCAGAGAGAGCAAGGTGAGGGTGCAATTATCAAAATAAAATCATGTGTTTCCTTTAGGAACCAGCAACAAAATCTAAGAACAGGGTTGTTACTTGGTGGGTATGGTGAGATCCTGAAAGTGTATTAAAGCTGAAATAATTTAAAAACATGCTGATAATCTAAGACAAGCAGAAATAAAAAGAGAATGCAGAAGCACAGACCTGCCTATGCACATGTCTTCCCCCTTTGCTGGATGTGGGAGTCAGATGTGAATGTTAGAAGGACTCTGGGCTTTCAACGAAGGCACAACTGTGGTCTCATCTTAGCTTTGTCACTTCCTAGTTGTGTAACCTTTAGAGATCCACTTAAATCTTAATTTAGGGGTTCTCTGCTTCTCATCTGGAAAATATAAAAATGTGCATAACATATATTTATTTGACTAATGAATAACTATTTTTATTACATTATTCAGAAGAAATTATTTTAGTACAGGAGAATGTAGTATGAGAGAAGAGATAAAAGAATAAAGCAACTGGTGTGAAGAGCAAGACATAAAACTGGCATAATTGAATGGGACAACTAAGGAAGACCATTATTTTTTAATTTTTTATGGGATGAACGAGGTTTGTGGCAGAAGAGAAGTACTTGGCTACTATGGCAGAGTAAAATAATATCGCAGTTCAACTTGACATTTCATATTTGTCTCTATATTTTTAAAAAGATTTCAAAGGAGTTGATTTTTAGAAAATATAATCTGATTTCCCTTGAAAGGATATAAAAGAACCCTTTAGATTGTAGGTCAGGAATGATTTTGATTTTGCATATTCCCCCCTATTTTTAAGAGATTTCACTAATATTTAATATGAGTAGATATTTCAAAGACAAATCCTTTTTTTTTTTTTTTCTTTCTTTTTTTTTGCGGTATGCGGGCCTCTCACTGTTGTGGCCTCTCCCGTTGCGGAGCACAGGCTCCGGATGCGCAGGCCCAGCGGCCATGGCTCACGGGCCCAGCCGCTCCGCGGCATATGGGATCCTCCCAGACCGGGGCACGAACCCGTATCCCCTGCATCGGCAGGCGGACTCTCAACCACTGCGCCACCAGGGAGGCCCGACAAATCCTTTTTTAAAGAAATAATATATGCTATATAATATTGCATATTTTACATAAAAATGTATATTTCATCTCCAGTTAGCTGCCCTTTTGCTCACAGTTGCAAATCATTTCTTTAGCTGAGAAACGAGATCCTGGATGCAGTTTGTAGAACTACAGAGTGTCAGGGAGCCTTGCTTACTGAGAGTCATTTTGGTTTTGGTTTTTGTGTCAGCTCCTGTTCTGTCATACATGAGGGCCAGGCTCTAACCTAGAACTCACTAAGTTTCTCTGTTTTGCTGACTAGGTATTCTTCAAATACAGACAAGGAAATGGTACTCTTGAAAATGGTAGATTTGAACGGAGACGACCTGGGTCTTATCAGGTACTCTACTTACTTAAAAAAAAAAATTTCTGTTTGAATGATTTTCCTTAATTACAGGGGGGAAAAAGAGACCAGAATAGTGACAGGAGAGGCTGAGAATAAGCTGAGTGGTTGAATCATATCTGAGGTCCAGCCATGGGCCCTCAGGCAACGTTCTCAGCATCCCAGGGCTTAGTTCCTCACCTGTAAAACAGGGCTAATAAAAGGATTATGTGAATGAGGGATCTGGGTGAAGAAGTTTAGCATAGCATCTGACATATGATAGGTTCAGTAAATGCTAGTGGTTATTACTGTATCAAGATCTCATATGGTGCTGGACAATGATCTCTTGGAAATGAGAAAACAATCTGACCAACCAGCAAGTGATTATGGGTTTGAGGTTATTTACCTGTGCTTTTCTGAAAGGATTAAGTCTAATGTAGGACAATGCCAATTAGTGATAAAAGCAGAACGGAGACCACCTAACGGAGGCAGATGAGGCAAAGTTACAGCTTGGCATAGATATTAGCTCCATTTTATATGTAAGAAAACACATGAATTTTGTTTTCTTTGACAAGAAGGCATTTGCATTCATATGTGATTTTGGTTGCTGCAGTTGAACTGACTCAGGAATTGTCTGGGTGGGTAACAGTCTCAGAAATCTTGACCTGTGGACCTCCAAATTGACACAGAAATGTCCTAAGGAAGCGGACAATAGCGCATAGGTTCAAGAGTCAAATGGCTTGTGTTCATTCTGGGCTCTCATTCTTAGTGGCTCTGTGACTTTGGTCAAGTTACTTAACTGCTGTGTCTCAGTTTTCTTACTCTAAAATTGAGGGATAAAATGAGTCCTTAAATGTTGATAATAACTGTTCTTAAAAGTGGTAGGAGTCTGCCGGGGGATTATAAAATATCTAAGTGAAAGTTTCTATGTGAATAAAATTAAGTAAATTGAAAGTAATACGAGGTGAAGAAAAACATTGAAGACTGACCCACAGTTCAGATACTAGGGTTGGTCCTATAACTGGGTAGAGAACAGCATGGTGGTAAGGAGTTTGGGTTTTAGCATTTAGGTTTTAGATATAGGTTTTAGGACTTGAATTCCAGCCCTGGCTCTGCCCCTTACTAACCCTGTGGCCCGGGGAAAGTAATTTATCTACTTGCACCTCAAGTATTTTGTTTGAAAATGGGAATAATGATACCTCAGGGGATTGTTTGAAGATTAAATGAGATAGTGCATATAAAACTCTAGTTCTATGCCTGGCATAAAAAGAGTTTAATAATTTTAGCTAAAAGGTAGGTAGTAGAATAACATTCTACCTCTTCTAAAAATGCCATTATTGGCATCTCAGAGTGCTTGAAATTCTTAGCATTGGTGTTACTTCTTTGGGGTTAAAGTGAGGTCCCTAAAAATTCCCTGATAAAATAACCTTTTTTATGTGGGTTGATATAATAGGACTCATTCTTTGTTCACAGTTAATTCATATACTGATTAGTTGCCACTTAGCATTTAACTCAATAGACTTTCTAAATGTCAGCCATGCAACTGTGTGCTTGGGGTATATTATTATGAATAAAGCATAGTCCCTATCTTAGTTTTATAGGCTAGTTGGATGATCTGCGCAGGAGACAAGAGACAGACAGACAAGTAATCATAACATAATCAGATGGCCATCAGTGCTGTCACCTGGGCATAAATAAATGCTGTGGGAAATTGGAGGTGGTAACACTGAGCTCTACCTGGGAGCATCGTGAAAGGCTTCAAAAAGGAAATGACACTGAACTGGACCTGAAGGAGCCATGGGATTTCTCATGGAGCCACGAAAAAACTGCATTGTGAGGCCAGATTATGGGCTTAGGTCAAGGAGTGGCTGAGAGATGAATCTAGAAAGGTACCCTAGCTCTTGATTTTGGATCACTTTAATGGGGAATTTGGTTAGGAGACAGGATAAGGACATGTATGTACGACTAGTTAGAGAATTCCCAATTTGTTAGGAGAAGAAATTGCCTTTTCCCTTATAGTTTCTATTTAACTCTTGGCTGAATGACGGAGACCATTCATGATTTCCTTTTTTAAAATTTTATTTTATTTTAAAATTTATTTTTAATTTTATTGGATTATAGTTGATTTACAATGTTGTGTTAGTTTCAGGTGTACAGCAAAGTGATTCTGTTGTACATATACATATATTCGTTCTTTTATTTTTTATTTCTTTAACATCTTTATTGGAGTATAGTTGCTTTACAATGGTGTGTTAGTTTCTGCTTTATAACAAAGTGAATCAGTTATACATATACATATATCTCAATATCTCTTCCCTCTTGCCTCTCCCTCCCTCCCACTCTCCCTATCCCACCCCTCTAGGTGGTCACAAAGCACCGAGCTGATCTCCCTGTGCCATGTGGCTGCTTCCCACTAGCCATCTATTTTACATTTGGTAGTGTATATGTCCATGCCACTCTCTCACTTTGATTTAGTTTCTGAATCATTGAAGAATGCCAAGAGGACACCAAAATGCTATTTTTGGGACCAGATTCTCTTTGTTTCCTTGCATATAACTATATAACATATCTGGAAGTCCCAGGGTCAACTGTTAAGGTTATAACAATGCTTTTCCATCTGCTGTGCTTAACAGCCTGCAATAACTTTCTGTTGTTTCTATAGCCGCCGTATATTATCCTTGATGAAATTGCCCCTGCAATTGCCTCTTGTTGCATAGGGATAATTGCTCTTTGAACACATTAAAAATGATCCAAAGCATAAAGTCAAATCTGGGCTGCTAAGTAACTCAGCCACCATATGTAGGTACCTGCTATTAGGCAGGATTCCAAGGTATGAGGCGTTTAGAAGCACAGAACCTTCGATTTGCAGAGCATGAAGATCATCAAAGTTTAAGCTTCAGCTGAGGCCTAGAAAGGTGATGCGACCTGCCCAATGTCACAGCCAAGACTATTCTCTTCACCCTGAAAACCATGTTGAAGTTCATAATTTATTCCTTGCTACTTTCATTGTTGTTTTCATTTCTCCATTCAACAAGTCTCCACCAGGCACCTACTATGTGTCAGGCAGTGCTTTCCAGTCCTTGGAATGATGCATTTCCAGTAAGTGGTCATAAAGTCAGGAGTCAAATACCTGTGTCTATGCTCCTTGAGCAAATCCTTTAAAATCTCTGAGACTCAGTTTCCACATTTCTCAAATGTAGATGTAACATCTCTCCACATAGAGATTATTATGCATTCATTCATTTATTAAATATTGTGGAAGATGTGTGTCATGAACAGAACTAGTACTATACATATACACTGAAAAAAACTGGTGTCCTAGTTGTGGTTCTTATAGAACTTATAGTCTACTGGTGGAGACAGAAGGTAATCATATAGTCATATAAATGCATGTATAATTATAATTGGGTTAACTGCTAAGAAAGGAAGGTATGAAGAGCTATCTTCCTTAAAGAAAGGAAGGTATGAAGAGCTATCTAACTTGACCTGGTCAGGGAGATTGGGAAAGGCTTCCCTGAGGAAGAGACGATGGAACTGAAAACCAAAGGAAGGGTAAGAATTAACTGGCAAAATGGGGGGTAAAAAAGAACATTTAACACAGATGGGAAAACATGTGCAAAAGTCCTGTGGCCTGTTTGAGGTGCTGATAGGTCTGTGTGACTGGAGTGTGAGGACAGTGGGGCAGGGTGTTGTGAATTGAATTCAGAGGTAGAGGTTAGATGCCATGATAAAGATTTGGGTCTTTAAACAAAGGGGAATAGAAAATCACTGAAGTGTTTTCAGCTGGGGTTGGGAGTTGGGGGCTCTTGAAGGGTTAGGTAGAGTAGTGACTTGAGGGATGAAAGAATTCTGTGCATGAAACTATTCCATAATCCATCAAGTCCTCTACAATTGTAAGGCCAACATTTGCCTCAGTTGATCTGTCTATAAGGAAAATATTTCTTTTTGACTGATACTACTGTATGCAAAAACAGTAAATGATTTTTCTCCAGGCATGGAGAATACGTTTGGGATGTTCTGTATTAAAATATAAGCTGTGTGACAGTCACAAAATTCACTTTGGGAGATTCTGGAAGGCACCTCAAAGAAGGAGTCTGTGGAGTGGAGTTCTGGGAGATCCTGATGTAGTAAGATGCTATGGAACGAAGAAATGATGAAGGGAGAAACAAAACAGGTTTCAAATATCTGTACCAAGAGAAAAATCACAGGGGTGGGCAGATAATTTGAATGGCGGCTCTGGGAGTGGCAGCTGGGAACACTGACTCATTTCCTCAAGTGGTGCAGCCGGACAGGCTCTGTCTCACTTCTCTTCCCTTCTCCTATCTTTTCCCGTCTGCCAAGTTTCCTTTCTCAAGTTTGTAGGAGTGGCATGGACCCTCCTTTTTGTTTTTCTCACCTCATTACCCCTTTAGGAGTCAGTATGGCACGGCTCCTATTCGTCAGAGGTGGAAGGAAGATCTGAGCAGGTTTTTGAATGATTTCTCTATTGTCTTCTGTTTTACACATTGCAAATCCTTTTATTTTTACAGAAATGGGTTATCCTTTCAAGCCACATTTTCAGAAGACAACAAGGGGCAGTGATTTGTGCAACCTATTTGAATCATTTATGTACACATTTAGAAAAACCCGATTTATGAAATTAATTCATTTGAATGATACTGACTTATGGAACTCAGTTTGAGGGGTGTGTGTGTGTATAAATCTTCTCTATGATTTCTGACTATGACTTCTTGAATTATAATTTCTAACTGTTTATTCTCTATGGCTCTCTGTTCTCCCCCCTGCATTCTCTTCTCCGTGTACTTAACCCAACGCTGAGAGCAAATGTGGAAACCTCAGTGACTGCCTTTCACCAGCCATTCTTGTTTTTTACATCTTTATTGGAGTATAATTGCTTTACAATGGTGTGTTAGTTCCTGCTTTATAACAAAGTGAATCAGTTATACATATACATATGTCCCCATATCTCTTCCCTTTTGCATCTCCCTCCCTCCCACCCTCCCTATCCCAACCCTTTAGGTGGTCACAAAGCACCGAGCTGATCTCCCTGTGCCATGTGGCTGCTTCCCACTAGCTATCTATTTTACGTTTGGTAGTGTATATATGTCCATGCCACACTCTCGCTTTGTCCCAGCTTACCCTTCCCCCTCCCCATATCCTCAAGTCCATTCTCTAGTAGGTCTGTGTCTTTATTCTTGTCTTACCCCTAGGTTCTTCATGACATTTTTTTTTCTTAAATTCCATATATATGTGTTAGCATACGGTATTTGTCTTTCTCTTTCTGACTTACTTCACTGTCATACAGAGTGAAGTAAGTCAGAAAGAGAAACACCAGCCATTCTTGACCTCTTCTCTTTTCTCCATCTCATCATCATGTCTTTATAAATACCTTCTCCATTAGCCTTTGCTCTGGTTTGTGAAGCCCCGCTCTGTTTCTACATCCTGAATTTCTCTTTCCTATTCTGCCTCTTCTATGTTTTTGTGAAGCTTGATGCTGTCTTCTTGCTCCAACTTTCCTACCAGCTTATTTGTGCTCTCCCTTTTCAGTGAAGTGTAGGCCTTGGTTACATAGTGAGTTTTCATTCTGTGTCAAAGTCCATCCCCATATAAAGTGAAGATGCTTAATAAGGGCTTTCTGATGACGAGGGTGATGAGAGTTGACTGATACTAGAGATTAATCATACTTGTTAACTTAAATTGTCCCAAGTTTAGAAACCAAAGCTGTAAAAGCCAGCTGTCATAACTGGCAGAAGACATTGGACTTACTTTCCAAAGTCAACCATGGTTAATATTCAGGAACATTTTCTTCTGCCCATTTTCCTATGTGGAATGTATGATAAGAAATAAACATGACTAAAAGGTCATTCTTTCAAGGTAGATGCTCTCTTAGTTTCATATACTATGGGTACTACAAGCCTTAAAATACTATAAAAAATATTAACAATGTTATCTCCATGTATCTCAAGTGTTTTTTTATTTGTTTTTGTAGTGATTCTCTTTATACCTAATAATAATTTTTTTCTCTCAAAAATCTATGTATTTTCAGTTAATATAGCTAACTCAGCTCTCTGTAGGTTAGAATATGCCGTGTATATTTTTTCTATCATTTTCTTTCAACTTTTATTTGTTCTTACATTTTAGAGGTGTCTGTTATGAATATCATATAGCTTTATTTCTTTGTTTTTTACTCGGATAATCTTCATCTTTTAATGAGTGAATTTAGTTTATTTTTATGAATTATGATTATTATATATCTGGACTTGTCTATATCTCTTCACTTTCCTATTTATCTCACTTTTTCAGTGCTTTTTATTCTTTTTGGGATTGATAGACTAAAAAAAATCTTTAAATGGAAAATTATAGTTTCCAAAGATGTGGCAACAATAGCTCTTATCTTATGTATTCTATACAAACGGACCTTGCCAGTCCCCTTCAAGAGTGGAGATTTTTCCAGCCCTTGAAACTTGGCCAGCCCCAGGACCACTTTGATCAAAAAGATGAGAGAAGTGACACTATGCCTGGGCTGGCAAAGTTGTTTTTTAATAGACTTTAATCTTTAGAGCAGTTTTAGATTCACAGCAAAATTAAAGTACAGAGATTTCCCATATACACCTGCCCCCAAACATGCACAGCCTCCCTCATTATTAACACCTCCCACCAGAGTGGTACATTTGTTACCATCCATGAACCTATGTTGACAGGTCATTTTCTCCCAGAGTCCATAATTTACATTAGAGTTCACTCTTGGTGTTGTACAGTGGTTTTTAAAAAATCTTCCTTTTGTTCATGTATTTCCTAAAATTTCTAAGGTGAACAAAAATAAAAATTTAAAATCATCTGGTAATCCTGGGCCTCAATAACTTCTAATATTTTGTTATATAGCCTTTCAGACCTTTACCTAATCATGTTTATTTTTCTTTATTTTTTGAAAATGACACTTTATTGTATATACATTTTGGCAACTTTTTCATTTAGAATTACCTTATGAATATCTTTCAGTGCTATGTAGTATTTTTTGTTTTTATTTTATTATTTTTTAACATCTTTATTGGAGTATAATTGCTTTACAATGGTGTGTTAGTTTCTGCTTTATAAAAAAGTGAATCAGCTATACATATACACATATCCCCATATCTCGTCCATCTTGCATCTCCCTCCCTATCCCACCCCTCTAGGTGGTCACAAAGCACCGAGCTGATCTCCCTGTGCTATGCAGCTGCTTCCCACTAGCTATCTATTTTACATTTGGTAGTATATATAAGTCCATACCACTCACTGACTTCGTCCCAGCTTACCCTTCCCCCTCCCTGTGTCCTCAAGTCCTTTCTCTATGTCTGTGTCTTTATTCCTGTCCCACCCCTACCTAGGTTCTTCAGAACAATTTTTTTTTTAGATTCCATATATATGTGTTAGCATATGGTATTTGTTTTTCTTTTTCTGACTTAATTCATTCTGTATGACAGACTCTAGGTCCATCCACCTCACTACAAATAACTCAATTTCATTTCTTTTTATGGCTGAGTATAGACGTTTCTCCAAAGAAGATATACAGGTTGCCAAAAAACACATGAAAGAATGCTCAACATCATTAATCATTAGGGAAATGCAAATCAAAACTACAATGAGGTATCACCTCACACTGGTCAGAATGGCCATCATCAAAAAATCTACAAACAATAAATGCTGGAGAGGCTGTGGAGAAGAGGGAACCCTCTTGCACTGTTGGTGGGAATGTAAATTGATACAGCCACTATGGAGAAGAGTATGGAGGTTCCTTAAAAAACTGAAAACAGAACTACTATATGACCCAGCAATCCCACTACTGTGCATATACCCTGAGAAAACTATAATTCAAAGAGTCATGTACCAAAATGTTCATTGCAGCTCTATTTACAATAGCCAGGACATGGAAGCAACCTAAGTGTCCACTGACAGATGAATGGATAAAGAAGATGTGGCACATATATACAGGGGAATATTACTCAGCCATTAAAAGAAATGTAGTATTTTTTAAATCACCATTTTAAAATTGTTGTATAGTGTTCCATTATATGTATGATAATGTACCAAACAAATCACCAATCATTTGACATTTCAGTTTATAGCTTTTTTCTATCATAAATTACACTGTGATAAGCCTTCATGAACAGATATCTTGTATATATTGCCAATGATTTCCCTAAGCTAAATTCCTAGAAGTGGGGTTGCTGAGCCAACAGAGGAATATTAATTATTACAGCTTTTCTCATAATTTGCCAAATGGTCCTCTGGAAAACTTGCTGGTTTGCACTGCTTCTACCCAAGCATGAATGGAGCATTGTTTCCTTGCTCTTGCCAATTTTGGTATTAAAATGCTTTACCAATGTTGTTAAGTAATAGACACAAAAAAGCCAAATCATTCTTGTTTTCCTTTCAATTTCTTCAGTTCCTGGGTAGTTAGGCTGAATTAAAAAAATATATTCTTATTGGCTACTTCTTGTTTTACTTTTGTTGATTGCTTAATCTTACTATTTGGGATGCAAGAATTTTGATTGCAGTAACTTAATGAACTTAATGGAATCCACCCAAACCAGATATCTCTCCAGTAACATTGAGAGGGTATTTTTGTTTTTTTTTCATCCAGGACTTTAGTAGATAACAAAATGAGTAGTTGAGAATGGACATCTCTTCTCTTGAGCAGAGATGGTAGAAAGATTCTCCAGGATGCTGGCCACCAAGTTTACCTGTAACTTTAGAAGGGGTCCTCTGGCTACAGCTCATTGTCCCTCTTTAGTCTGAGCAGTCTGGTCTGGAGTCATTGCTTCTGCTTGTTTCAAATTCAGGTTGCCCTTTGGATAGAATTCCGGGCCTAATAACCCTTACAATATAACACGATGAAACACCCTTTGCTTTCCTTTTCCCAATAGTCTGTAGTGGGGTGAGGCCAGGAGGATGGTAAGGCAGGTGAAAAAGTGGTGTGTTAATTCGGTGTGTGTTAAGAGGTGTTCGTTCATTAATTCTAGGGGATGCAATAGACCATGAAATTCCAGTGGCTTAACACATTAAAGATTTTAGTGTGCACATTTCCCACTCATGCAAAGTCTAATCAAAATTGGGTCGTCCTTCTTCACATATGTTTTTGGTCAGGTTCATTTGCCCCACCCTGCCAGAGGGACTGGGAAAGAGAGGACACGTTGGTATTTTGTAAGCCCTCAAGTCTCTGCCACAAGAGGGCAGCGTTTCCTCATTTAATTATTTAAAGCTCATATTATATGGGGTGAATATATGTGTGTTGAATACACACATGCACACACATCATATATTTTAATATTGTGTTTACCTTATGTAACACACATATACACAGGGCTTTGGATATCTTTTTCCCTTATAGTCATCATCACCACCAGCTGCAGCCGAATCAAAATCAGCATCAACATCATCATAGTGATGATTTATTCCATTCTTAGCACAAACCAGTCTTTGTGCTAAGCACTTCAGATGTTTTTGTTCCTTTAATTGTCAAATGCCGTGAGGTAGATAATACTATTATCATTATGTTACAGATATGAATACTGAGTTTCAAATAGGTTAAGTAACTTGTGTCTGATTCCAGAGCTCTTAGCCACTAAGACATATGGCCTCTACATTAGTTTCTTAGGGTTTCCATAACAAAGCACTACAGAGTGGCTGGCTTAAAACAGCAGAAATTTAATCTCTCACAGGTCAAGAGGCCAGAAGTCTGAAATCAGGGTGTTGGCAGGCTTGGTTCCTTCTGGATGCTCTGAAGGAAAATCAGTTCCATGCCTTCCTCTTAGATTCTGGTGGCTGCCAGCAATCCTTGGCTTGTAGATACATCACTCTGATCTCTGTCTTCATTTTCACATTGCCTACATCTCTATCTCTGGGTGTCTCTCTGTCCCTTTCCTCTTGTTATGAGGACACTAGTCACTGGATTTTAGACCCAACCTAAGCCAGTATCATTTCACTTGATCTTTATCTTGTTTACACTCTAAAGACTATGTCTAGGGCTTCCCTGGTGGCGCAGTGATTGAGAATCTGCCTGCTAATGCAGGGGACAGGGGTTCGAGCCCTGGTCTGGGAGGATCTCACATGTTGTGGAGCAAGTAGGCCCATGAGCCACAACTACTGAGCCTGCGTGTATGGAACCTGTGCTCTGCAATAAGAGAGGCCACAATAGTGAGAGGCCCGTGCACCGCGATGAAGAGTGGCCCCCGCTTGCCACAAATAGAGAAAGCACTCGCACAGAAACGAAGACCCAACATAGCAAAAATAAATTAATTAATAAACTCCTACCCCCAACATCTTCTTTAAAAAAAAAAAAAAGACTATGTCTAAATAAGGTCCCATTCTGAGGTTCTGGTAGATGTGAATTTTGGAGGGGAAACTATTGAATCCACTACAGCATCTTCTATTGTATTTGTCCAAAGGGCTCCCATGTTATTACACATCTTCATGAACACTACCTTTGAATGGAGGTACAATATTCTCTTCCTCTATTGGTGGGCACTTAGGTTGGAGATAGCCACACCTAGCACATAGGACTTGGTGCACAGCACACAAAGGCACTCCCTTCTCTGGGCTGACTAAGGTGCTTTGCTCGGGGAGCTGAGAGGCGGCTGGATTTCAGCCTCCACTTACCCCTTTGCCAGTCACCTTTTTGCAGAGCATGACCTCCATATAAACAGGGCGGCTCAGGTCTGAGAGAATGGAACCTGGGACGGGTTGTTACTGTTTTAGAATATTTAAGAAGCTCAATTCTGCATTTGGCTTTTCTGCTTCAGAATAGGAAGTACACAATGTCTGAATTGAAAGAGACACTAGAAAATGTCTCAGTTACATAGGAGAGAATAATTATACTATTCTGTATTAATTTGCTGTTTATTGAGTCACAAAGCATAGTTGAAATCTATTTTTCAGTCTTAGGAAACAGGGATCTAGCAATTTTAACTAACTTTGCTCCTTATAATGATAAGATCTCAAATCTCTTCACTTTCCTCAGCACCTTGATTGCATCATGCTGACTCAAGTAGAGCCCTGCCCTAGCTGTGACCTAATCATTATTTTAAAAAGTTTATTATCAAAGACACAGTCATCCTTTTATGTCTATATTCTAACTTCTTTTGAAACTACCTAAACCTTTCTTCCTCTCTCTTGAACTTTGCTTTGATGAATACTTTTTGACCAGATATAATAAACTGTAAGTAAGCATTCTTAAATTAAAACGACCACTTTTCTGCCTATCTTTATAAATATTCACCTCTTATCAAAGTACTTTGGTTGCTGTGACAAGCCTGATATTTTTATAGCATATAGTTTAAAGGGCAGAGAAGGAAAAACAATATCGTCTTATTCTGAAATGCAAATAACTTTTTTGAATACATTTTTTTCAGTTTTGTAAAGAAAAAAATTCAATTAATTTTCTCTGGCCTAAAATAAATGAAAATAAATAAATAAGAATTCAAGCCTATAGTCTAATTATAGACCAAAATTCTTAGCATTTGCTTTCTCCCAGATATTATTGTGGTTCCTTGATGGTAGAGAACACACCTGATTCCGCTCTATGTTCCTTGGGGTTTAACATAAGGCCAGCCACACACTTGGTTACTAATACATTCATATTGATTGAATGAATGGAGCAACCTCCATCTCTCCTCGCCTTCATCCATGCTGCTCTGGTCATGCTGATTATCCAGTCTCTGAACACACTGCACTCCTTCCCATCTCCATACTTTTGCTACGAATGTCTTTTCTCCAGTCATCCCCTTGCCAAGTTCCTAGTCATCGTTTTTGTTTTTTTTTAAATAGATCTTTATTGGAGTATAATTGTTTCACAATACTGCGTTAGCTTCTGTTGTACAACTAAGTGAAACAGCCATATGTATACATATATCCCCATGTCCCCTCCCTCTTGACTTACTCATCTTTTAAGACCCAGCTCAAATGTCACATCGTCTGTGAAGCATTTTTCAAGGGTGAGATTATGCCTCGTGCATCTCTGTGTCCCCAGTGTCTGGCACAGAGTGAGAGTTAACTAAATGTATATTGAATGAGCGATTGAATGAACAGAAGGGACAGAGCCTGCATCGCATAGCAGATAAGAACATGGGCTTATGGCCTGACAAACCTGGATTCATAGTCCTGCTTCTTGACTTACAACTCTGTGACCTTGGTCATGTTACTTCATCAGTCTGAGCCTTTGTTTCCTTGGTTTGAAATGAGGATAAGGAAAGCATCTGACTCAAATGGTTCTTGTGAGAATAAAATGAGAACGTATATATAAAGTTTTTCACCCAATAAGTACTAAATGATAGTCTAACATTGATAGAATTGTTCTGTGGGTTTCCTTTGATTGCACTGGAGAGGTTGCATCTGGCTGACCTCAGTGTGATCATGTTGGAAATATTTTGGTTGGAGAGCCTTGGAACTCTCATGGCCACCACCTCATTTTCCTTCCAAACTAAATGGAATAAAACTACAAAAAAGCAGATTTCAACTGACTGGAAAATACTAGTTGACTAGAATATCCCTTGGCACTTGAGTCTTAGGAGAAAGAGAAAAACCACAAAAAAGAAATGAATATAAGGGTTTTTAGACATACAGAAACCTTGCAAGTAACTTCTAGGGAATGGCCTTAGAACTGCCTTCAATCCAAACTTCTGTACCTTTGCATAGTGGCAAATACACACCTTGGGGGCTGAATGCAGCCTATAGACTGGTGATTTGGTCTAACACTATTAAAAAAAAAATTGAAATGGATGAAGGCAGTCAAAAAGTACTACAAACTTCCACTTATAAGTACTAGGGATATAATGTACAACATGAAAAATGTAATCAGTACTGCTACATATTATATATGAAAGCTCTTGAGTAAATCTTAAGAGTTCTTATCACAAAATTTTTTTCTTTAATTTTGTATCTGTATGAGATGATGGATGTTCACTAAACGTATTGTGATAATCATTTCATGATGTACAGAAGTCAAATCACGCTGTACACCGTAAACTTACACAGTGCTGTACGTCAGTTATCTCAATGAAATTGGAAGGAAAAAGTTTTCAATGGATGTCAGCATAACAAAAAACAATTATGGAAAATTTCAAATATATGCCAGTTTAGAGTGATTAGTCTAATGAATCTCCATGGAACAATTATCCAGCTTCAATAATTAGCAATCCTCTGCCATTCTGTTTCATCCCTCCTTTCCTTTTTGTTTGTTTGTTTTGCTAGAGTATTTAAAAGCAAAAATACCACATATCATTTTATTCATGAATATTTCAGTGTGTATCTCTACCAGATAAAAACTTAGACAAATATAACTACAGTCCATTATCGCAATCAATAAAATTAAAAATAATTTCTTAATATGATCTAAAACCTAGTCTGTGTTCAGTTTTCCCTGATTGTATCAACAGTCTTTTCCCAGTTGTTTTGAGCCAGAATCCAAACACAGTCCACAAACTACATTTGTTGGCTTTGTGTCTTAAGTCTCTTAACTTGTGACCATTCTTCTCCTTGGTTTCCATGCCATTTACTTCTTTATTTTATTTTTATTTTTATTTTTTTTTTGCGGTACGTGGGCCTCTCACTGTTGTGGTCTCTCCCGTTGCGGAGCACAGGCTCCGGACGCGCAGGCTCAGCGGCCATGGCTCACGGGCCCAGCCGCTCCACGGCATGTGGGATCTTCCCAGACCGGGGCACGAACCCATGTCCCCTGCATCAGCAGGCGGACTCTCAACCACTGCGCCACCAGGGAAGCCCATGCCATTTACTTCTTTAAATAGAATTTTTAAATTGATACATTTTCCCCAAACCATGGATTTGTGGAAGATCTGGCAGCACCGGTTTATGCTCCCATCAGGCAGCATTTGGCCACATCCCAGTAGAGGCTGTGGTCCTTAGACTATGCAAGTGCCTCCCCAATTCACAGTCCCTATTGTACCAACCAGCTTAACTCCTATGTTGCCTACCCAACCCCTGTGGGTGTTGTGCTGGCCACTTCTGACCTACATATACATTTGTTGGGTAACGAGAACTGAATACTGAATGATGACTTGAAGCCCCAAAACATCCCTAGTCATTAAGTCAATGTTCAGTTTTGTGTACCATATTACTTAGGTAGAAATGTTTTAAAAGCTTTCAGCGAAGAAAAATCAACAAAAGATTTTTAAAAATCCTAAATTAGCTTGAAAATTTATTGATTAGCATCTCTCTTTTCTTGAGTATTCTTGCAAATCTGCTTTACAGCCTTCTATCCTGTAAACACCCTTTTCACCTGTGTCGAGGTTTGATCCTACAAAGGCCACCAAACAAGGTGTCACGAGACCCAAACTTTAGCCTTGGTCCTCTATGACAAGTAGGCTTCCATATTGCTTCTCCGAGACACCTTGTGGGGCGCAGGTAATACCAGCCTCTTTTTCAGGGTTGTTGTGAAATTCAAATGAGGTAACATGTGAAATTAACTTGTGAACTCTATAGCTCTACACTCAAACAAGGTATTACTCTGCATAAGGATATACTGAATTATGCATAACATCCTCTTTCACACCCCTGTGCATTTACTCTGCTGTTCTTTCTCTCTGGAATGCGTTTAAGAATTAATTGTTAGTCATCTGTGGTCCTCAAACACTTTATGCCTCCTTATTTATAATATTTGTCACACTGTATCAAAGCCATTTGTTTACATCTTTGTCTTCTGCAAGATTCTAGAGTAAATTGCAATTTATTCAGCGCTCGGCACACAGCTGACTCTCAGTAAATGTCTACTGAATTGGATAGGATTGATTTGAATAATTATTATGTGTGTACCTGTCTTGAAGGATAAAGTCTATGTTGATACAATTCTTTAGGTATATCACCTGGTAACTAACCAGTATTGGCTCTTGTTAAAAGCTTATGATGAAGATGACAATGATGAAATATTTTTAATTTAAGTAAGTGGTCAGACTTCTTGAGTATATTATTAGTAATTTAAGTTTCATTAACAATGAAAGAACCTAAATGTTTTGATAGAATGCCTATCATCAAAAGAATTTTTTTTTTTTTTTTTTTTTTACAGCTGGAGAAAACTTAAGCTCCCAGTCATCATTTTTCACCCCAGTTATCTGGTTCTCTTCATTAACCTAGGGCTTCCTGTTCTTTTACAGCTGGTTTGCCATCCACCCAGTCAGCATGAACAATAGCAATCATCTTGTAAATAGTGACAATGTGGGCTATGCTTCTTACCTTTTTGAGCAAGAGAAGAACAAAGGATATCTACCTGGAGAGGTGAGAATTTATGTCATGGAAAGCTTCATCCTACTTCATTGAGTATCATCATTCATTCAATGTTCAGAATAGCTGATTCAAATCTTCAGAGGAAAGTGTCATCATGGATGCCACATACTGACATGCTTGGATAGAAAGAATTCTCCATCCTCCCTAAGAAAAATTTTAAATGACTGTTAGCTTTGTGTCAAATACTACTGATGTGATGACTTCATAAAGTTACAATTAGTTGGATAAGGAAGGGCAAATTAATATATAATAATTTTTGCCATATATAATTTTGGATTAACTTGGAAATACGATAAACTGTGTTGTGTTTATATCTCTTGTTTTCAGAGATATAACATTATTAAGCACCTTCTTAATGGTATAGGAATCTGAATGAGGACAGGGAATGAGTTTTTTTTTGTGGTCCAGACTTCCTTCTTAATTTCCTTTCAAGGAATTTCTACTTTCCTGCAATATGGCCTAAGTCAGAGACAACCCTAATCCATTAAAGCTGTCTTTGTAACTTTGAAATGCAGTGAGTGATGGGATCAGAGTTGGGGGTGTCCAGGAACCCAGTCCATGTACTCCAGGAAACTCATCAGCTTTGTGTAAATTACCGACTGCAGATATTTGGTGAGGAAGGACCCTGCTCTGCTTGACCCCAGCATCTAACCCCTAATTGCAGAAGAATATATGATGGGATGAGAACCCCAGGCCCTTGCCTAGAATAAGTGTTCTGTTACAAAGATATTGTGTTGGCCAAAAAGTTCGTTCAGGTTTTTCTGTGCGATGTTATGGGAATATTAGCCCATGAACATCTGATCTGATTTTTTAGTTCCTTTGTTGACAAATCTCTATTTTTTTTTTCATTTTAGCCTGTGTTTTAGGGAAAAGAAAGGAGTTTCCCATTATCTTTTTAGTGTAAAAAAAGACACATAATCTCCTATAGTTGATTATCTCTTTCCCTAAGAAAATTTAAGAATTTAAGGTAGAATGGTAGTCCAGTTGGTTGAGGTTAAGGTCTTGCCCTACTCTAAAAGGTTTTGTGTTGTTATTTCAGGTTTAAGAGATAGAGAAAATATGCACAGAGGGCACGTCTGGGTGGTGGAGGCTATATTTAGGTTCAGTTGTACAACAGAAAAATCCAGATTGGCTCTTCACTTTTTAAGCCAATAGGCTATTTATTTTTAAAGGGAAAATGGATATCTGAGCTCCAGGTACAACACCAGACACTAGACTGATTGGTCAGCATTTTATAACTCGTTGCACACTGTATTTCTTGTCAAAATGTTGCTGTTTGAGACACAAATTTGAAACTCTCCTACTTGAAATAGCTTTATTGATAACTGGAATATCACGAGTAATAACACGTATGCTGAGAGCAATGTGAGCCTTTTCAGAAATAAAAAATTCTCTCAGAATATTGTACATCCTCCTTTTGTCATATGCAAATGATTTTGAATAGTTCACCAGAGTGGGTTGAATGTTTGCCTTTTTAATGAACTCATTGTGGTAAATAAGAAAGAATAGGCCTTTCTCACCTTCGGAGATGGCCCACACTCTGTCTGTGGAGTGTGTTTCTCTCTAAATAAATCCACTTCTTACCTATCACTTTGTCTCTCACTGAATTCTTTCTGCGATGAGACATCAAGAACCTGAGCTTCATTAAGTCCTGAAACCAGTTGTTCTACAGCAACTGAGACCCCCACTCAGGTGGAGGATGGCGACTACCTGCTGAGCACAAGCACTAGACCCCAGACTGTTTGGAACCAGAAAGTTGATCATTAAGATTCCTAAAACACCACACTGTTACTTCACAACATATCCATGAGAAGAAAGTCATGAATCCTGCAGCCTTCACCCACAAATATTGCCTTTAAAAATGCTCCCCTGAAAGCCATTGGGGAGTGTGGGTCTTTTGAGCATGAGCTGCCTGTTCTCCTTTCTTGGCCCTGAAATTAAAAAAAAAAAAAAAGAAAGAATAAACGGCAACTGGATGTTTCTTTTGGCAGGGACCGTATGTAGCAGCTTTTGCTTCATCGAACCTGGGAGATGTGTCCTCCAATATTCTTGGCCCGCATTGCATCAACACGGGAGAGTCTTGTGAGAATGCCAATAGCACTTGTCCCATTGGTGGGGTAGGTAATGATAACATGAAATCTGTTTTTGCATCTCAAGTACATTTTATGTTTAACTATTCAACATTCATGTACAATTATGTTCTCCTCAAGTATACTCTGGCCTACTTACTGCTAGCACCCACTAAATTTTGATTGGGTAAAATTGTAGTTTTCCATTTGATTGTTAAATTTTTTGAATGGGAAGACAATTTAGTACATGTCAGAGATTAAATATCCTTCCCCAAAATTGGACAGCCTGAAACATTTTTCCTTGGCATTTCTGAAGTCACAATTTAGTACAAAAACTGCCTGCCTGAGACATTTCTCAGTGATTATAAAGTCTATAGGGTTTTCTAAAAATACAAGGTCAAAATTATTTTTCCTTTCTTATATATTACAAACAAACAAAACAATCTTGGTGTAAAAACTCAAACCACATGGGAAGCATAAAGAGCAGTAAAAAGTGAAAGTCCCTGTTCACCTCCTTCCCCTCTACCCTCTCCCTTTCCCCGAAGTTACCACTCTCACACCTCTTCATATGTCTATGTGTTCATGAACAACATTCTATAACTTATTGATTTTTTTATTGATATAGGATTTGAGTTTTCTACCTAATTTGTCTTAAAAAAATCTCTTTATGACTATATACAATTCTATGTGATAAGTTTTAAAGGTAGCAAGTAAGGCTGTCCTCCCATCTTCATCTAGATTTTTGCAACTTTGACATGAGCAGCAGATTCTAGCTTCTGCGTTCTTATTCTTTGTGTTTATAGAGTATTTCACCTGCCATATTGCTTTTATTAAACACTATTTCTGGGCTATTTATTTTATCTCAGTCAACCCCACTCAATGAGAAATATAGTTTTAACAATTATACTTTTCCATTGTATATTACTATTTTTATATAGAAAGTCTTCATACACCAGAAACTAACATAACACTGTAAATCAACTATACTTCAATGAAAAAAAGTCTTTGTTACTGTTCACTTCCAAAATTTTTACACATCATTAATTCACATTAGATTTGAGGATTACTTGTTAAATTCCAAAATTCCAAAATGAGTTTGTTCTTTTTATTCAAAGCACCTCTAATATACTCTACACATTGCTCAAATACTCTCAATCACATTTCTACCCACAGTGCATGAGTGACACTTTCCCCAAACTCTCTCCTGCAGCAGGTTTGTCAATCTTTCAATTTTTTCCAGCACAAATGTGAGGAGTTCTCTCTTTGTAGTTTAAATTTATATTCAATTATTCATTAAGATTGAACCTATTATAACGTTGAATGGCCATTTACATTTACATTTTGTGTGTGTGTGTGAATTACCTATTTCATCTGTATCCATGGTGTTATCCATTAGGATGCTTTTTTTTTTTTTTGCTTTTATTTTTCTCCAGCTTTATTGGGATATGTTGACATCCAACACTGTCTAAGTTTAAGGTATACAATGTGATGATTTTTACTACAAATAAGAGAATACCCAACTCAATATGAATGAATCAAAATGTATTAATAAGGGTATTTTTTTCTTGCTGACTTTTTAAAGCTCCTAATATATTAAAGTCTTAGTTTGTCATAAACTGTGCAAACTCATCCCTCAACACCCCATTTATCAGTTATCTTTCAGTCTTACTTATGTTTTTCCTCCCGATATGGATGTTTAAAATGTTTAAACTGTCAAACTGTGTTCCATATAATTTTTAGAAGGGCCTTTCACATCGTTAGACTTTAGAATATATTCATCCATATTTTCTTTTAATACATTTTGGGTGCCATTTATAATATTTAAGTATCCGATCATTCGCAAATTTTCCTGGCTTAAGAAGTAAAATATAGAGCCAGATGTATTTACTGATTTTTTTCCAGAGGGTCAGCTAGTTGTTCCAATATAATTTTAACTGAGTTTCAATTGAAGGCAATCATGAGCAAGTGCCATAGGCAGGAACAAGCAAAGAGAAAGATGTGCAGAAAATGGAAAGTCCTGGCTTTAGGTAATAGCTCAGATATTAGCTACCTGTATAATCTTCAGTAAATCTAACCCACCTGAGCCTCAGTTTCCTTATTTTTAAAAGCAAGTTTCTAGAATAGATGTTTTCTAGCAAGATTCATTGCTCTAATTCCGTGAATGATTTTGCTTCTCATAATCTGTAAATTAAGAGAACACCTGAAAAGAAATGCTGGAATGTGGCTTAAAAAAAATCTATTTGCTTAGATTCACTTGTCATTTTCCATTCCTTAAAAGAATCGCTTATTTCACTAAGAACACATCTTGTGTCATTTTGTTCCAGCCTAGCATGTGCATTGCTATGGGACCTGGGCAGGATATGCTTGACAGCACACAAATCATAGGACGGATAATATATGAGAAAGCAAAGGTAAGCTGTGGGCCCGCTTCTTTCATCTTCATTCAAAACTATGCTTTAAAATCCACTGACATTGTTCATCAGGAAGTCTGTAATTATAAGGAAGACAGCAGGAGCCTAAGCTGCACCAAGGAGTCTGGAAGACTGAATGCTGTTTATTGTCAACCAGGAAGGTTGTTTTCACAAACCACATAGGAACCTCTCTCTGACTGCTTGTGTCTGGCTTCTTACGGGAAGTACATTTAAAAGCAAGTAATCAGGAAACATTCTCTTTCAGCCAGAATGCTTGCTTCAGGCGGTGGATGATAGATTGTAAAGTTTTCAATTCATGTGGTTTGACCAGATATAACCAGACTGACCCAAATTCTCAGAAGTCTCTCAGGCCTTGGCCTGCCAAGTCACCTGACCATTTCTTTCTTTAAAAAAATTTTTTTAATTAATTAATTTTTATCTGCTTTAGGTCTATGTTGCTGCGCGCAGGCTTTGTTTAGTTGCAGCGATCGGGGGCTACTCTTCGTTGCGTTGCGTGGGGTTCTCACTGCGGTGGCTTCTCTTGTGGAGCACAGACTCTAGGCGCGCAGGCTTCAGTAGTTATGGCACACGGGCTCAGTAGTTGTGGCTCGCGGGCTCAGTAGTTGTGGCTCGCGGGCTCTAGAGTGCAGGCTCAGTAGTTGTGGAGCATGGGCTTAGTTGCTCCATGGCATGTGGGATCTTCCCGGACCAGGGCTCGAACTCGTGTCCCATGCATTGGCAGGCGGATTCTTAACCACTGTACCACCAGGGAAGCCCTACCATTTCTTAACTTTTCCTTTGGTGACAAGATAAAGCTGAGTGGCACCACTGCCAATTCTTGCAATTTGGATTCAAATTAGTTCCTGGTCTTTTTTGATATGGAAAGATCATCCATCTTACATTTTCTTTTTAAAAGATTTTTTGATGAAGAGAGAATCTGGTCTCCAGTGAGCTTACTACAAGTTACTCTACCCTCCTTCCTCTTCTAAATTTTATCTTCCATTTTGCTTACATATTTTGTATCAGCTCCTATGGAGACATTTCTGATGGAAAAGACAAAAGATAGCTTTGAGCCGAGCCATCTCTGACAAAGATAGTTAAATCTCTTCCTTTTTATAGCTTACCCCTACCTTTAGTGAGCATGGGCTTGAGAGAGGGTGTTTGTGTAAATATTTTGTCTCAAGGGTTCTAAAATATTTCAGGAGCAATTAAGGAAGAACAAAAACACCTTAAAGACATCAGACACCAGCCAACCTAATAGCTGCAGTTTCTTTTTAATTACTGTGGTATTATCAGTGGATTGTTCTAAATTAACAGATTCTATTTAGGGTGTGCACCCCTGACACAATTTGGCATCAGAAATTTTGTTACCATTCTGAGCCCAGTCGACATAGAGGTTTGTCCCACATTCTGGATTCTCTTCGCAGGAAGGCACAACTACCCTCTTAATGAGGAGACACAGGCTGCAGCTAGTGTTACTGACAACTTGAGCATTCCCATGTGGCTGTGGAAACTGACATGGCAATAGAGTAGAAATGAGTTAGGTGTCAGGCAAAGGCATTGGTACTGAAGCAGGGTTTGCCTCTACTGTATGATACAGATCAGTACAAACAAACCTTCCTAAATATATTTTGACTCACATTGCCCATAAGGTTAAAAAAGCATCAATTGACCATACTGGAAAAAAAAAAGAACATCCAAAGGTGAACAGTGGGTGGGGGAACAGATGCAGATGAAGTGGGTCCTGAAGACTTTCAAGCCCCCCTTTGGCACCAGCCCTTCCAGAGGACTCAAGGGCTGTGAGAGGGAAAACTCCGTGAGAATCCCCATGGATGCACTCTTGTTCTGGCAAAGAAGGTAATTTGGCCCACCTACTCCTAACCTTAAATTTTCTTGACTGTCTTTCTAGTGAGATTGGAGCGTTTGTACCATAGCCTGCATCACTGGAATTTCATATTTGTGGGAAAAAGATACAGATCAATGTTCTCAGGGCCTTCAAGTTTCTGGGAAGCTACAGGGGAAGAGTCTTTCAGTCAAGTTTTGTTTTGCTGTCTGATTAGACAGAGCATGCGCATCTCAGCAAAACAAAACTTGACTGAAAGACTCTTTTCCAAATTGGCACTTCTTAGGTACAGTTGCTGGTACTCATTTTAACTTTTTTGCTTTTAATGGTAAGGCTGTGTGTGTTTTCTAGGAACTGTATGCCTCTGCCTCTCAGGAGGTAACTGGGCCACTGGCTTCGGCTCATCAGTGGGTGAATATGACGGACGTCACCATCTGGCTCAATTCTACACACACAGTAAGTGTCACTGAGTCACACTGATTATGCCACAAGGGTAAAGCTCTGGGCTGATCTCATTACTGAAGTTCAACTTCTGTTTCTTTTTTTAAGTTTCATTTTTGTTTTGTTTTTTAAAATTTTTCCTTTAGGCAAAAACATGTAAACCAGCCTTGGGCTACAGTTTTGCAGCTGGCACGATTGATGGATTTGGAACCGTCAATTTTACACAGGGTGAGGTGCAGTCTGATGTGATTTATGGTTCCAGGTTCTGAACTTCAGGGTTCTGTTCCCTAACAGGGTTTAATGTAACCAATACATTTACTATTTTTATTTTTTAAATTTGCGAGTATGCAGGCTTTCCAGGTTTGTACATGATTTCCCAGGGGTAGGTATCTTTCATAATTTAGCTTTCCACTGATTCAAATAGAATCAGAGATTCTCTTTGCATTTCAATCTATGAAAGAATAGTATTAAATTGGGCTGGAGCTGGGGTGGAGTTGGAGTGGTGCAGAGCGGGAGTGTCATTGTAACTTCAACAGTATGAGTTGGACCTTCCATCTGGTTGTTAGTGTCTCTTTCCCAGATTCCTTTATTGGAGCCCAGATTCCTCAGAACAGAAGCTTTTAGGAACCTAAAGCATGTGGTCCTGGGTCTTCTTCCTGTGTGTATTTCCATGAATTTATAACGGATTATTATAGGTTTTATACTTTTATCCTGATTCTCACTGTGATAACATGCACTGGCAAGTAGAGAAAGTTAAAAAAAATGGAAGAGTATCACCTACAGGCAATATTTTGGCTTATTTAATTCTTGTCTTTTGTATATATATATATTTTGGAACCATTAGTTAAATTAATAAATACAGTTGTAATGTGATATAGTTGGCATCATCTTTCCTGGTAATATTTCATCTAGTTTGGTCTAATGTTCTAAAATAAATAATTTTTAACAGGTTTATTGAGATATAATTCACAAAACATAAAATTCACCCACTTAAAGTGTATAATTCAGTGGTTTTTTGGTATATTCACAGATACATGCAACCATCACCACAGTCAACTTTAGAACAGTTTCATCACCTCAGAAAGAAACCCTGTACTCTTTAGCTATTACAACAGAGTCCCCATCTCTCCCAGACCTAAGCAACCACTAATCTCTCTATTTCTATATTTTCCCGTTCTGGACATTTCATATAAATGGAATTGTAAAAAGAAATGTGGCTTTTTGCATTGGCTTCTTTCACTTAGCATCATGTTTTCAAGGTTCATCCCAGTTGTAACATGGAGTAGTATTTCAGTACTTTTTTTTTTCTTTTTAAAAAATTGTTTTATTGAAGTATAGTTGATTTCAATGTTGTGTTAATTTCTGCTGTACAGCAAAGTGATTCATTTATACATATCATACATTCTTTTTCATATTCTTTTCCATTGTGATTTATTACAGGATATTGAATATAGTTCCCTGTGCTATACAGTAGGACTTTGTTGTTTATCCATTCTCTGTATAATAGTTTGCATCTGCTAATCCCAAATTCCCAGTCCATCCCTCCCCCACCTCCCTCCCCCTTGCAACCACAAATTTTGTTCTCTATGTCTGTGAGTCTGTTTTTGTTTTGTAGATAAGTTCATTTATGTTATATTATGACTGAATAATATTCCATTGTATGGTTTTACCAGATTTTGTTTATGCATTCCTCAGTTGATGGACATTTGGGTTGTTCCACTTTTGGACTATTAGGAATAATGCTGCTATAAATATTCATGTCCAGGCTTTTGTGTGAGCATATGATTTCATCTCTCCTCTTTGGTATATGCTTAGAAGTGGAATTGCTGGATCATATGGTAACTCTATGTTTAATCATTTGAGGAACTACCAGACTCTTTCCAAATTGTTTCACAATTTTACATTCTCATCAGTAGTTCTGAAGGTTCTGATTTTTCTACATCCTCACCAATACTTCTTTTTATCTTCCTTTTTGATTCTAGCTACCCCCTGGGTGTGGAGTGGTATCTCATTATGGTTTTGATTTGCATTTCCCTGAAGATTAGTGATACTGAAAATCTTTTCATGTTTATTGGCCATTTGTGTTTCTTCCTTGGAGAAATCTCTGCTCATATATTTTTCTTATTTTTAAATTGGGCTACTTATCTTCTCATTACTGAGTTGAAAGAGTTCCTTATGGGTCCCATATATGCTCTGGGGATGCCTGCTAGCTGGGCTGCTTGGGTCCTTCTGTTGTGGTGGGCTGACTACTGTGGGTGGTCTCGTAGGCTTGGCTCCACCACCCGCCCCGGGTCTGGTTGGTTGCCAGGCCCTGCCTTGTGCAGAGGCTGCTGGCCATTGCTTGGTGGGGCTGGGTCATGAGGCAGCTGGCTGCAGACCCACAGGTGGCCCCTGGGCTACTACTAGCTCACTGGTGGACAGAGCTGGAGTCAAGGAGATCCTGGGCTGGTGTCTTCCCACTGGTGGGTGAAGCTAGGTCCTGAGGCTAGTGCCAACCCACTGGCAGGAAGAGCTGAGTCCTGGGGTCTGGCTACAGGGCCCAGGGTCCCAGAGCTGGTGTCAGACTGCTGGTGGGTGAGGCTGATTCTTGCCATGGCTGGCTGCAAGGTCCAGGATGTCCTAAAGCTTGTGTTGGCTTGCTGGTGGGCAGGGTCAGAGCCCAGCTAGTCCCAGAGCTGGTGCTGGTCTGCTGATGGGTGGGCTGAGTCTGCAGGCTGCAGGGGTACCATTGTCCTGAGTCTGGTGTCTGCCTCACTGGTGTGTGTGGGGCCTGATCCTGCATCCTCTGGCGGGCAGGGTTGTGTCCAGGGGTGGCTGCGGGTTCAGGGGGTGCCTTAAGGCACCTTGTCTACTGGTGGGTGGGACTGTGTCCCCACCCAGTTAGTTACTTGGCTTGAAATGTCCTAGTACTGGTGCCTGTGGGTTGGTGGGCACGGGCACAGCTGGGTCCTGGAGCTAATAAGCTAGAGGGAGGATCCAAAATAGTATGTGGTAGAATGAGCTCCTAAAAATGGCTGCCACCAGTGTCTGTGGGCTCCAATTGATCCCTGTCTCTCTGGGAGACTCTCCAAGATTAGCAGGTAGGTCTAAGCCAGGCTCCTTTCAAATTATTGTTTCTGAGCTGGGTCTCGGAGAATGTGAGATTTTTGTGTGCATGCTTTATTAGCAGAATCTCCATTTCCCACAGCTCTCTGGGTCTCCCACAAGTAAGCCCCACTGGCCTTCAAAGCCAGAAGTTCTAGTGGCTCATCTTCCTGGCAGAGGAATGCTGGGCTGGGGACACTGATGTGGGGCTCAATACCTTTGCTTCTTGGGGAGATGCTCTGAAATTGTAATTATTTTCCTGTTGGTGGGTCACCCACCCAGAGAGTATGGGTCTTGACTACCTATCTCACTGTGGTTCCTTCTTTATATCTTTTGTTATAGAAGATCTTTTATGGTAGGTTCTGGTCTTTTCCATCAATAAGTGGTCTGTAAATAGTTGTTATTTTGGTGTGGCCATGAGAGGAGGTGAGCTCATGGTCTTTCTACTCCACCATTTTGGATGATCTCCCTACTGTGGGTTGTGTTTCCACCTTCTTCATTGTGTCCCTTTAAGCACAAAAAGTTTTAATTTTGATGAAATCAAAATGGTCTATTTTTTCTTTTGTGTCTCATGCTTTTGGTGTCATATCTAAGTATCCTTTGCTAAATTTGATGTCATGAAAACCTACCCCTGTTTTCTTCTAGAAGTTTTATGGTTTTAGCTCTTATATTTAGATCTTTGAGCTATTTTGAGTTAGCTTTTATATATGGTGTGAGGTAACAATCCAACTTCATTTTTTTCCTTGTGGCTATCCAGTTATTACAGCACCATTTGTTGAAAGGCTATTTCTTTTTAACCCATTGAATGGTCTTGGCACACTCGTTGAAAATCAGTTGACCATAGATTCATGGTCTTATTTCTGGATTCCCAATTCTATTCTATTGATCTGTGTTTATTTTTTGTGCTAGTATCACCCTTTAAAAAAAGAAAAATCATTCCTTTTTTATAGCTAAGTAGTATTCCATGGTTCGTATCACCCTTTCTTTCTTTTTTTTCACACTTTCTTGATTACTATTGCTGTGTAGTAAGTTTTGAAATCAGGATATATGAGTCCTCCTACTTTGTTCTCCTTTTTCAAGATTGATTTTGCTATTCTGAGTCCTTTGCAATTCTATTTAAATTTTAGAATCAGTTTGTCAACTTCTACAAAGAAGTCAGCTGAGATTCTGATTGGAATTTTATTGAATCTGTAGATTAAATTGAGGAGTACTGTAATCTTAATTTTAAGTCTTCTGATCCTTGAACATGGTTGTTTTCCTATTTATTTAGGGCATGGAGAAAAGGGAGAACACTCCTATGCTATTAATGTGGTATATCACATTTATTTATTTACATATTTTGAACCATTCTTGCATCCCAGGAATAAATCCCATTGATCATGGTGCATGATCATTGTAATGTGCTATTGAATTCAGTTTGCTAGTATTTTGTTTGGGATTTTTGGCTTCTATATTCATCAGAGATATTGGCCTTTTTTTTTTCTTCTCATAGTGCCCTTACATGGCTTTGGTATCAGGGTAATGTTTGCATCATAAAGCAAATTTGGGAGTATTCCCTCCTCCTCAATTTTTGAGAAGAGTTTGAGAAGGACTGGCATTAATTCTTCCGTAAATGTTTGGTTGAATTCACCAGTAAAACCATCTGATCCTAGTCTTTTTTTGTTAGGAGGTTTCTGATTACTGATTCAATCTTCTTACTCATTATTAGTCTGCTCAAATTTTCTATTTATTCATGATTTAGTCTTGGCAGTTTGTATGTTTCTAGGAATTTACCCATTTCTTCTAGGTTATCCAATTTGGTGGTGTATAATTGCTTATAGTCATCTTTTTGTTATTTCTGAGGTGTCATTTGTAATGTCTTACCTTTCATTTCTAATTTTTGGAAATTTTTGAGGCTTCTTTTTTTTCTTAGTTGGTCTAACTAAAGGTTTGTCAATTTTGTGTTTTCAAAAACCAGCTCTTCGTTTTGTGGTTTTTTTCTATTGTTTTTCTGGTCTCTATTTCATTTATTTCTACTCTGATCTTTGTTATTTCTTTTCTCTGTTAACTTTGTGCTTAGTTTGTTCTTTTTCTAGTTCCTTGAGGTGTAAAGTTAGGTTTTTTTGAGATCTTTCTTAGTTCTTAATGTAGGGGTTTTCCAAAATAAACTGCACTCCCAGAACTTATTTTGCTCTATACAATAATTTTTTGGTATATTGTATTTCCATCTTTGTTTTGTTTGTTTTGAGGTATTTTTGATTTCATTTTGATTTCTTTGACCCATTAGTTGTTCAGGAGTATGTTTTTTAATCTTCACTTATCTGTGAATTTTCCAGTTACTGATTTCTAGTTTCATGTCTTTGTGGTCAGAAAAGATAGTTGGTATGATTTCAATTTTCTAAATTTGCTGAGGCTTCTTTTGTGACCCTACGTGATCAATACTGGAGAATGTTTCATGCACTCTTGAGAAGAATGTGTTTTCTACTGTTGTTGGGTAGAATGTTCCATATGTGTCTTTTAGGTCCATTTGGTCTAAGATATGATTCAAGTCCAATGTTTCCTTGTTGATGTTCTGTGTGGATGATCTAACCATTTCTGAAAGTGGACCATTGATGTTCCCTACTATTATTATATTGTTATTTATTTCCCAGTGCTTATAAAAGTTATGTTTACATTATACTGTGGTCTATTAAGTGTGTGATAACATTATGTCTTAAAAAATGTACATTCCTTAATAAAAAATACTTTTATTGCTAAAAATGGTAACCATCAGCAGAGTTTTCAAAGAATCATAATCTTTTTGCTGGTGGAGGGTCTTGCCTTGATGTTGATGGCTGCTGACTGATCAGGGTGGTGGTTGATGAAGGTTGTGGTGACTGTGGCAATTTCTTAAAATAAGACAATGATGAAGTTTTCTGCATTGATTGACTCTTTCACAAGTGATTTCTCTGTAGCGTGCAATGCATTTTATAGTACTTTACCCACAGTGGAACTTCTTTCAAAATTGGAGGCAGTTCTCTCAAACCCTGCCACAGCTTTATCAACTAAGTTTGCATGACATTCTAAATCCTTTGTTGTCATTTCAGTGGTCTTCAGAGCATCTTCATTAGAAGATTCCACCTTAAGAAATCACTTTCTTTGCTCATTCATGAGCAGCAACTCCTCATTTGTGAAAGTTATCATCATGAGATTGCAGCAGTTAAGTCACATCTTTAGGCTTTGCTTTTAATTCTAGTTCTCTTGCTGTTCTCACCACCTCTTCAGTTACTTCCTCAACTGAAGTCTTGAACCCCTCACAATCATCCATGAGAGCTGAAATAACTTTTTCCAAACCCTTGTTAGTGTTGATATTTTTCCCTCTTTCCATGAACCATGAATGTTCTTAATGGCATCTAGAATGGTGAATGCTTTCCAGAAAGTTTTCCATTGACTTTTCCAAAATCCATCAGAGGAATCACTGTCCATGGCAGCTATAGCCTTATGAAATTTATTTCTTAAATAATAAGACTTGAAAGTCAAAATTACTCCTTGATCCACAGGCTTCAGAATGAGTGTTGTGTTAGCAAGCATGAAAACAATATTAATCTTGTACATCTTCACCAGAGCTCTTGGGTTACCTGTGCATTGTCAGTGAGCAGTAATATTTTGAAAGGAATCTTTTCCTGAGCAGCAGATCTCAACAGTGGTGTTTAAATATTTAGTAAACCATCTTGTCAACAGACATGCTGTCATATAGGCTTTGTTGTTCCATTTATAGAGCACAGGCAGAGTATATTTAGCACAATTCTTAAGAGCCCTAGGATTTTCAGAATGGTAAATGAGCATCGGTTTCAGCTTAAAGTGACCAGCTATGTTTGTCCCTAACAAGAGAGTCAGCCTGGCATTGACTTCTCCTCTCTAGCTAAGAAAGTCCAAGATGGCATCTTATTCCAAAAGAAGATTGTCTTGCCTACATTGAAAAGCTGTTTTTTAGTGTAACCACCTTCATTCATTATCTTGGCTTATTCTTCTGGATAACTTTCCACAGCTTTTACATTAGCACTTGGTGCTTCACCTTGAACCTTTATGTTATGGAGATGGCGTCTTTCCCTAAAGCTCATAAACCAACCTCTGCTACCTTCAGAGTTTTCTTTTGCAGCTTCCTCACCTCTCTCAGCCTTCATAGAATTGAAGAAATTTAGGGCCTTGCTCTGAATTAGGCTTTGGCATAAGGGAATGTTGTGGCTGGTTTGCTCTTCTATCCAGACAATTAAAACATTCTCCATATCAGTAATAAGGCTGTTTCACTTTCTTATCATTTGTGTGTTTGCTGGAATAGCACTTTTAATTTCATTCAAGAACTTTTCTTTGCATTCACAACTTGGCTGACTCTTTGGTGCAAGAGATCTAGCTTTTGTCATATCATGGCTTTCAACATGTCTTCCTCACTAAGCTTAATCATTTCTAGTTTTTGATTTAAAATGAGAGATGTGCGACTCTTCCTTTCACTTGAATACACAGAGACCATTGTAAGGTTATTAATGGGCCTAATTTCAATATTGTTGTGTCTCAGGGAATAGGGAGGCCTAAGGAGAGGAAGTGAGATGGAGGGACAGCCAGTCGGTGGAGCAGTCAGAACGCATACATTTATCAATTACTGTCTTATATGGATGTGGTTTGTAGTGCTGCCAAACTATTACAGTAGTAACATCAAAGATCACTGATCAGGGATCACCATAAGAAATATAACAATAATGAAAAAGTTTGAAATCTAGTGAGGATTACTAAAATGTGACACAAAGTCATGAAGTTAGCAATTGCTGTTGGAAAAATGGCACTGATCAACTTGCTCAATGCAGGGTTACCACAAACCCTCAATTTGTAAACAAAACCCCAAACAAACAAACAATAAAACATAATATCAGCAAAGTGCAAGAAAATGAGGTATATCTGTTCTTTCATATCTTTTATGGGCTATTAGCATCCTTGCATTTCAGCTTGAAGAAATCCCTTTGGCATTTTATGTCTCATAATTCATGTAGGCTTTCTTCATTCTTTTTCATTTTTTTTCACTTTAATTGAATAATTCCTAATGACTTGTTTTGAGTTCACAGATTATTTCTTCTGCTTGATCAAATCTGCTGTTGATGCTCTCTACTGCATTGTTCATTTCATTCATTGCATTCTTCAGCTCCAGAATTTGTTTAGTTCTTTTTTATGGTTCTTCCTTTCTGTTGAACAATCATTTTGTTCATAATTATTTTCTTGATTTTGTTAAGTTGTATATTTGTGTTCTCTTGTAGCTTGCTGAACTTCTTTGACACAATTATTTTGAGTTCTTCTTTGACAATTTGTAGATCTCCAATTCTTTGGGTCAGTTATTGGAAAATTATTGTGTTCCTTTAGTGATGTTGGAAAATTATTGTGTTCCTTTAGTGATGTCATGTTTCCTTGATTTATGTTGTCTCTTGTAGAATTGCATTTGTCTGTGCATTTGATGGATCAGTCACTTCTTCCAGACTTTACAGAATGGTTTTGGTGGGGAAAGGCCTTCACCTGTGGGTGGCTGCAGAGACATTGACTGGGTGACTGTGGTTGTTCCAGCTCCAGGGCAGCCCAAGTGGCATAGTCTCCATGCAGCTCTGTCAGCTTAGGTCATCATTGGTGAAGATTGCATGCATCCTCAAAGGCCAATACTAAGGGTATCTGCAGCTGCTGTGAGTGCTGTTGTGATCTTCAGTGGTGAAGTCTGCTGGGGACATCCTGACATCCTTTTCTCCCTTGGAGGATGTCATGGCCAAGGGCATCACTTTTGGTGCTATGTTTGGCTTCAGGTACACTCACAGTGGTGGTGACACTGATGTCTGATATGTTGCATCCATGGAACAGTGACATACCTGAGATCTGGAGCTTGGGTGCTTGTGGAGCCACCATGCCTCCAGGGTCCAGGGCACTGGCTCATCAGCAGCTCTGTGCCTGAGGTACGAGCACATGTGGGGCAGCCATGGAGCTGGGGACTAGAACATGTGCATTTGCAGAGGACAGTTGTTCTGGGGTTCAGGTCCACTTGCAGTGGCTCCAGTGCCTGAGATACAGGTATTTGCAGGGCAGCTGCAGGTCTGGGGTTTGGAGCCCAGGAAAAACACAGCATGGTCACAAAGTTGGGGTCTGAAACATGGGCGTACATGGAACACCCATGGCTCTGGGGTCAAGGGCATGTGTGGGTTTGGGGGTGGGGGACTGACAGCCCTGACTCCAGGGCAGTGGAACAGCAGCTCCTCATGAGGGAGGTACAGCAGCACGTCTCTCTCCAGTGATCCATGTTAATCCATCATTGGTTACCTTAGTCATACAATCTGCTGGTGTCTCTGTGGAGCAGGCTTCTGGGGTTTGCACTGACAAACAGGGTCCTCTTTCATGAAAGCTGTAGAGAGTCTGTTGCAGAGGCTGTTAAGGTTCTCAGTGGCAAGGGTTGCCAGGGTCTTCTACAGAGCAGGACACTGCAGCAAATGACGGCACCTATTATGTGGCTGGTACTGATATCTTCTGCCCTTCTTTGTTCCTAGCCATCTTGAGATGTCTCAGATAAGCCAACCTTCCCAGTGATCCTTTTCATGTGGTTATTCTGTTTTTTGCTCCACTGTGTTGCTGTAGGTTTTTAATTGGACTCTTGAGCCCTCCCAGGGCTATTTTCTTTTGTGGATAGCTAATTATTGTATTCTGTGGGGGGATGAAAACTGATATCTTCTACTTTGGTATCTTGCTGAAGTCATCTCCTTTCTTTATAAGGGCATTTAAAGCTATAAATTTCCCTATGGGAACTGCTTTCACTGCATTCTATAAGTTTTGATATACTGTGTCTTCATTTGCATTCATCTGAAACTGTTTTTATATTTTCTTTTGATTTCTTTTTTGAACATTAGCTATTTATAATCATGTTGCTCAATTTCCACATATTTGTGAGTTTATCAAATTTTCTTCTGTTATTTATTTCTAATTTCATTACATTGTGGTTGAAAACATACTTTGTATTATTTATACTTTAAAACATTTATTGAGGTTTGTTTTATGGCCAGCATATGGTCTATTTTAGATAATGTTCCATATGCACTTGAGAAGAATATATATCATGTTGTTGTTGGATGGAGTCCTTTGTTAGTATCTGTTAGGTCTAGTTGGCTTCTAGTGCTGTTCAAATTTTATACTTCCCTATTTGTCGTCTCACTTGTTTTTCATCTGTTATTGAAAGTGAGTTATTGAAGTTCCAACTATTATTGTTGATTGTTTCTCCCTTCATTTCTGTCAGTTTTGTTTCATGTATTTTTGTACTCTGTTATTAGGTCCATATATGTTCATAGTTGTTATATTTTCCTAATGGATTATAGATTCTATGTTCTTAGGTTTTGTAGGTAACATAGCTTTTCCCCAGATTATGGGTGTTATGCTTGATGGTTGTTTTTATTGCTCGTGTGTGTGTGTGTACATAATTAAGTGGAGATTCAAGAGAGGGTCTTTAGAGATCACAAGTCAAACAACTGGTACTTCAAGTTGGAGGTGTTTTTTTTTATAGTTTTCAAAATAAGAAAAAGGTGATTCAGTTCATAGACCTACATTTAATTATATCATATTTTTTTATTTGAAAAATGGTTGAGAAAGAGCAATAAAAAATTAAGGTTGTAGAACATATATATTCTTTTATTCTATCAATCACACTGAGGGTCTAATTAAACAGTGGCTCCTACTTTAGGATGTACTGGAAATTTTGCCTCTTCTATTATGCAAACTGTTTGGAATCATTGAACAACAACCTTGATAAAATCTCTCAAAGTCCTAAAAGCATTGTTGTACAACATTTGTCAAAATGATGATATTTTTCAGAGGGTTGGAATCATATTAATCATAACATTCCTAATAGGGACAACAGTAGGGGATCCATTTTGGGACAGTCTTCGGGATTGGTTCCTGGGCAAGCCATCTGAAGAAATCAAAGAATGCCAAAAACCAAAGCCAATCCTTCTTCATACTGGAGAGGTAATACATTTTGATTATCATGGTGAAATTAGTATATCGTTATTTTTACATTTATGAGTTATCAGATATGAATAGTAGCTCTGTGTTGAATAGTAGATCTGTGTGTTATTCAGATGTTCCCATATCAAATTTTTAATATTAAAAAATATGGATGCTATAAGTCTAACTCTAAGAAATAAGGGTCATGATTATTAAATACACTGACTTAGATTTTTACATCTATAGTAAATAATGAAACAATTAGAACAGTGGAAAAAGAAGAATAAGATTAATATTTTTCTTATTCAGGATTTGTTTATGTTGACTCCAGGATAGGAGTGGACACAGAATTCTTTGCAGAGAAAAATATCTCACGTTATTTTCTCACAACTCAGGCAACATTATTAATTAAAGCAATATTCTTTTGTTTTGTTATGTTTTGTTGCGGTATGCGGGCCTCTCACTGTTGTGGCCTCTTCCGTTGTGGAACACAGGCTCTGGACACGCAGGCTCAGTGGCCATGGTCCACAGGCCCAGCCACTCCGTGGCATGTGTGATCTTCCCGGACTGGGGCACGAACCCGTGTCCCCTGCATTGGCAGGCAGACTCTCAACCACTGCACCACCAGGGAAGCCCAGCAATATTCTTTAAATACTCTTTGGAACATGGATTTTCATATTCATACCAGTGTTCATACTATCATGGATTTTTGATGTAGAAAAAATTTTTAAATAGAGTTTTTTCTAATATTTAAATAAAATTCTCCAGGAAGAAGAAAAAGAGGAAACAAAGGAATAGAGGGAAAGATTCTACTAATCTGAATATGGTAAAGGATAGGTTCTCTTGGAGAAAACCTTAAAAGTAAGGCAAGACTTGGTAACTGAAGATTTAAAGTGTTATTAAAGTAAAAAGAAATCATTAACTTAAGCTATTCCAAATGATGGTAATTCCTTATTCATCTTGTATAAGGATAGTTACCATGGTAATATAGGAGAACACTGGGTTATCTATTACACATTGTGATTCCACAATGACACATCCACTAGAAACTTCATTGATGAGAAAATAAGTCCAGGTTAATGGGACACTGGTATATGAGATTTACATCTTATTACTATTGAATAGATAGAATATTTAATACTACATGAATTAGAGAAAAAAATATGATATTAGGATAAGACATCCCAAAACAGCTGGAAACATTTAAAATCCTTTAATAAAGGAACTTCTATGAGCAGCGTCAGTCTCTTGACGATAGAAAGAATAATATTCTTAACACAGTTTTCATGCTTTTGGTTCTTAGCTGTCAAAACCTCATCCCTGGCACCCAGATATAGTTGATGTTCAGATTATTACTCTTGGGTTCTTGGCCATCACTGCCATCCCTGGGGAGTTTACGTAAGTTCCTCCTTTTCATTTTGTAGTTACACGTGTAACTGTTGTGGATGTGTTTCTGTTGGGATCACTTCTTATCATGGGCAGATAATTCTGTACTGACTCCTTTGTATCCTACTGTGCTATGTTTGGCAATGGTGACAAATATTTCCACCCTCTTTTGGTGGGGCCTCTGAAGAATAAATCTCTCTCTGCCTATTACTAGTGGGTAACTTGAAGTAAACAGAAAAATTTGAAAAGTTATCATTCCAATAAAATTATGCAGTGATTTATTATGTCAGTAGAAAGACTTTAAATAATATTAAAACATAGTGGTTGTGAAACAATCAGTTTAGGTATTAGAAGCATGGAAACATATTTTAAATCTTCTCCTTATGCCATATTTCCTGTCTTAGTAAGTAGCAATTTTTTATCTTTCCATTGCTCAGGCCCTGTCATATAGTCATCCCTGTCATATAGTCATCCCTGAATTCTCTCTCTTTCAATTTTCCCTGCTTTCAATCCTTCAGCAAATTCTGTATGTTCTATTCAACAGTTTCCATCATTCTTCCCCTCCCCATCCCCCGGCCCCAACCTGGGTCTAAGCCACCATTATCTCTCCCCTGGATTTTACTGCAATAACCTCCTGTCTCATCTTCTTGCTTCTCCCTCGCTCCTCTATAGTCTTTCCTCAACATTATAGCCAGAGTAATCCCTGTAAAGCATAAGTCAAATCATGTCACTACTCAAAACCTTTTAATGGCTTCTAACTCTCCAGAGAAATTCTCAAACCTTTATAATATCCGACAGGGCCCTATGTGATCCTCTCTTCAGCAAGCTCTCTGATGTGATTTCATACCACTCCCCCTTGATCACCCCTGCTGCAGCCACCTTGGCTTCAGTGCCATTCCCAGACTACCAAGCACGCCCCTATTTTAGGGCTTTCGAACTTTATCCCCATGGCTAACTCTTTTATTCCTTCAATTCTCTGCTCAAAACTCTAACAGAGATGCCAGTCTTGCTTACATGATATAACATTGTTTTTACCTCCCACCGCTCCTACCACCACCACATCACTACAGCATCAGCACGAACACCACCATCCCCACAAAGACCACCACCATTCTCTTTCATCCTTTTCCTACTTTATACTCTCCATAGCACTTATTTTCATCTCACTTTTTTATTTGCTTGTTGACCATCTTCCCTCCCTAGAATGTCAGCTCCATACTGTTGAATCCTTAGCAGTTTGAAGTGGGTCTGGTATGTGGTAGGTGTCCAATATTTTACTGAAGGATTAAATGAATGAATGAAATAGTAAGTTCTTTGTAGACAGGAACAATACACTCTCTACTTGCCTCAGCTGTTGTTAAATAGAATGCAACCTATTGTTGACTCAGTGAATGGAAAGTGATTGGGATCTTTTGCCAGTGATATTCATTGATTCTGTTTTCTTCCTTCAAGTTGTCTCTTTCCACTTTAGGATTTGTTTTGAAGATAGGGCAGTGAGGAAAAAAGCTCAACTTTAACTTGCATTATTTCTATACACTTTACTACTGTTAGCCAGGCTAACATTTTGGCTTTTACTACAAATCTTTCTGGGTACCTTGTGTACATTCTGAATAGGAAAACACTTTGATAATTCTGTTTTCTTGACTCAGGACCATGTCTGGACGAAGACTTCGGGAGGCAGTTCAAGAGGTAAATTAAAAATGAATTAAAATATCCATGCATTTTTATTTGGAAAAGAGAAAAGAATTCCCTATCCCTATGATCTGGCACCTTTTAAATTATTCTTTGTGAAGATGACGAGAGTTTTACACATCTTGAAAGTAATGGCTGGAGGTGAAAATGAAATATTGATGGCATAAGAACAAACTTAAAAAATATAAGAGAACTATAGTAAGATTAAAGTGTTTCATTTGTACTTATGTACTAATAATTTAAAAATTGATAATGGTTTTATGGATTCAGTAGTAAATGACCCCAAGTACATTAGTATCTTAGAGTCCTGTGTAAATGAAAATCTAACACATGTTAAAAATGCTGTATTTTATCTATATTTGTGATTTTCTTTATATTCAGAAAGTATTGTAAATCGTTCTAAGATGACATAATCAACAAATGTCTTATTATTTGGAGCTGGCAATAACTCCTGTGGTTAGCTAATATGTTCCCTTTATACTTTTTTGGAAATTGATAAAATATCTGTATTTTGGTAATAAGAAGATTCTGCATCTGCAAATGCAATCGTTAAGATGTTCAGAGATCCATTGACTTACCCAACTATAGTACAGAGTTATGGCTTTAAGTTTTCCTAACGGATCCTCTGATACTCCTGTACTCCTAGGCAGTTTTGATCATTAGGAAAAATATTGTTAAGATAGTTATCTTACACTAATGATTCATATCTATAATTGTATGTTAAGTATAAGTAGGATGATAATACACTATAAGATGAAGAGTAATTTTATTGCACTCTCCCTTTCCCCCTAGGAATTTGCAACTTATGGGATGTTGAATATGACTGTTGTTATTTCGGGTCTATGCAATGTATATACACACTACATTACCACGTATGAAGAATACCAGGTAAAATAAAAAGTTTTCATCATTTAAATGAATTATACCCTGGTCTACCTATTGCGTCAAATGCAGAATTTCTTTGTGGACTTCCTCAATCGTGTTTTTGAGAGGTGATTTTGTTTTAGGGCTGGTAAGAGAATGATAAGCCAGAGGTTATATTTGGGAGTTCTAGGTTGACCATTTCCAAGTTCAGGTCAAAATTCTAGTCTCACTGACTTCCACTTTCCCTGAAATAAATTACTTTGTCAGGGGCACTGATAATAAGCCTCGGTTATGGCATACAACATTCCTAACTCTATCCTTAATGCTTCTGGTGCCTTAAACTTCTGTAGAACCTGGGAAAAACTCCCTTTGAGAGTTTCTGTTTATTGAGTGCACTGGCTAAGCACCTTGCAAATGTGAGCTTACATAATCCTCACAATTAGCCCTCACTGAAGTCGAGTATTATTATATCCATGATACAGATTAAGAAACAGAGCCTCAAAAGAATTAGGGAGGCTGCTGACTGGTAATGTGTTTTTGTTTACAAATAGTACAGAAAGTAGCCCAAGTACTTTTAAACAACAGTAGTTAAAAACGTGAAAACAGTGTAGAGTTCCACAATTAATGGTTTCTAATACATCTGCAGGTGTAACTTGGCAATGCATACCATGGCACATAGGCTACCCCTTGACAAATACTCAGTAATTCCAGCAGTAGAGGCTGCCCTGCTGCCCTCTGTTGACTTTACTGAAGGGTCCCTGCCTTCTAGGAAATCCTGTTGAATAAAGGTTCTTAACTGGGGTAAACTTAGATGCAAATAAGTTTTCATGTATCCACTTTTTCATTTATCTGTAACTGTCATTTAGCATTTCTTTCAATTATGAATGTAGGCAACAAATGACAGTAATATTATCTGTACCTCTGACTTTTGTCACCAGTAGGAACCATGAATATTTTTCATATCACAAATAGTTACTGCACATCTGGAAATACCTTTTACTCTCATTGCTATTTTAAAATCACAGCAGTTATTAGATCTGCTACTAAATCTTGTTATTCAGTAGCATAATACAGAAGTACAAACATTACTCTATCGCAAAATTAGTTTATTGTTGTTTGATTTCAGTTGAATGGGTTTTCCTTTGTCAATCCATGTATTTTATTTTATGTGTTTAGAAATGTTGCTCTGAAAGGGGCCCATAGGCCTCAACAGACTGCCAAAGTAGTCCATGGTGCAAGTAAAGCTAGGAGCCCCTACTAGCTTGTCTCCTGGTTAGGGACATGAAAAGATTAGTATTAATTAATTAATTAATTCACTCATTCAGTCAACAGATATGTTTTGTGAGAGATACTGTACTAGCCACTATCTGGGCATAACAATGCCTTGTCCTCAAGACCACTAGAATTTATGGGCCAGTAAAAGACGTAGAAGAAAGAAGATGATTACAGTTCTGTGAAAGGGATGCACAAGGTGTTATGAAAACAAAGAGAAAGAGCACCAGTTTAGACTGGGTATTTGAAGTTGGGGACTGGCAGATCTTCACAAAGATGTAGAATTTGTCCAAGTTATTGAGAATGAGTAAGGACTAATTAAGCAAATAAAAGTTAGGGAGGGTGTTCCATATTGAGGGAGCTACATACACAAAAGTCCAGAGGTGCAGACTTAGTATATTTAAGGGGCCATAATTAGTTGAGTACCATGGAATTAGCATGATGAGGGTAATGAGACAGGGGTTAGAGTGGGAGGCAAGGGTTAGGTCGATGGAGAGTCTTTTATGTAGATTCAATAAGGAAGATTTTGGGGAACTGCAGTAGAATTTAGAAGAAGGAATGCTCTGTTGAAATCTGTGATTTAGAAAGCTCACTAGGATGGCAGTGTAGAAAATGAATTGGAAGAGCAAGTGTAGAAGCAGAGAACTGATTAAGAAGCTGTAGTTATGATCTGGGTGAGAGCTAAGGGTTTGACCAAGGTAAAGCAGTAAAGAAAGAGGAAAATGAAAAAATTCAAGAGATATTAAGGAATGATGACTTGGAGACTTATAGGATATAGGATGAAGGAGAGAGAGGGGTCTAAGCTGACTGCAAGATGATCCCGGCATAGGAGACTGGAAGGATGGCCTTCACTGAGATGAAGAATATTGCAGGGAAAGCTGATATATTTGGATTGATGAGTTCCAGGTTAGATCTGATGAATTGGAGGTTTCTGTGGAACAACCAAAGCCTTGGCGCTCAGGTAAAAGGAGTTGTATTTGGTTCTATTTTATAGTTCTATGATGGGTTAAATGTCCTTCTCCAGATAGTTCCATCACCCCCCCCACCCCCAGTTTATCCAGGAGTTACTAAGACTCTTATTTTTCCTCATTTTTTTCTCCTGCTGTACTCTTTGGGGGAAAACATTTATATTACAAGTACTTAAAATAGACATAAACTCAGGAGCTATTACCCTCTTTCAGGTTAACTGGACTGTTGGTCCAAATGGCATAAGCCAGGAGAATTCTTCACTGCCTTGAACAAGTAGTTGATGAGAGCCATTTACTTTTGCTGGTAGATGGAAATGCCCACTCTCCTTTGTCATAAGTAGTCTTGAATTATGTCAGTTTGGATTATGCGAGATGTCCAGTCATCACCCCTCACTAAAATGCAACACCTCTGTAAATGGATCGAAATATGCAGAATGGTGTAAGACTCTGTTCTGCCTCTCCTGCAGGCTCAGCGGTATGAGGCAGCATCCACAATTTATGGACCGCATACTCTGTCTGCTTACATCCAGCTTTTCAGAGTCCTTGCTAAGGCCATTGCTACGGTAATCAAAAATTGTATGCTTGTGTGTCTCAGGGGTGGGAAGATGCAGAGGGAAGCAAAAACGACCTTAGCTTTGAGTGTTCAGTTTCTTTGAAAATCTTTGTATTTAAAAATATTGTAGCTGTGAGGTATCTCTAAGAAGTGAAACTGGTAAAATAAATTCAGAGTCAGTTAACATCTTCTGGTAGTGACCACTTTTTTCATACTTATTATCCTCCCAATCATCATGTGAAGTATGGAGGTATTTTTCCCCGTTTTTCAGATGAGCAAATAGGTTCAGAGATGAGAAGTGATCAAGCTTACTATAACTGTGAGTTGAACCAGTGCTCTCTAATCTTGGTCAGTTTCTCTCCAGTTGCTTCCTGAATTGAGTGGTTTATCAGTTCTGAGATGCCCATTTTCCATATTATAACATCTCTGAAATTAGGATGTATTGGGTTGGCCAAAACGTTCATTCGGTTAATGAATATGTTGTTTGATAAAGTTCTTGTGAAAATGAAAAATGTCTTTTATTTTTACCTAAAACTGAAGAAACTTTATGGCCAACTGAATATCTTCCAATCAAAGGAATCTTACAATTATAGTTAGTAGCATGTTTTCACTTTCTTGGTTGTTCAAAAATAATAATAGTTATTATAATCAATAGAGCCTTAGATTTGATAAAGTGCAACAGTGTCTTGGAATGTACACACACATTGTATCTACCTAAAATCTGTACACCTAACTAAGTTTACTTAAAGGAACTCCACTTGTGTAAATCTTCCCTCTAGAATATAGTTTATATATGAAGCTGCACTCTGGTGTCAAAAGATTAGTCAATAAGCAGGATAAGGACTTGAGTGTGATAAATGGACCCTTGTACAAAACCACATAAGCCCCAATAAAGGCTGTGAGGCAATGATGGCATAGCAAAGACAATAAAGCCCTTTCAAAGAAAGAGCTTGGATATATTAAATTGAAACAAAACTGCTGTTTCTGTAGGTCAAAATAGTGAAATATGGGCAATTTCATATGTCTCCATCTAATTAGTTATTGACTGTGTGTTTGAAGTTTCAATACAAGGTATTTACTTTAGATATATTTTAATTATCTGGTTATTTTTTTATCATAATATTATTTTCAATTTTAGGTCTGATACTTTTTTTAAAAACAGAACTATTTTTATTTTTCATCATAAAAGCTAACTATTTGTAGAATATTCAGATTATACAGAAAAGTATAAACCTCTAACCCATCTCTAGAGATAACCACTGTTTAACTTTCATGCAATTACAAGTTTATAGCTCTTCCCGTGGAAGTAGAGTCATCAAATTTTATAGTGATACTTAGGAAGAAAAGTGTGATTCATTTTGTGGAAATTTGTTTCAGAATTTTACAGTTACGTGTCTAAGAATATCTATGTGATCTTGAAAAAAAACCCCACTGAGTATCTGCAAGCCTATCTTCCCATTTGCAAAATGAGAATGATAACGAGTAGGTTATGTGGCTGCTGTCAAGATTAAACATATAAAGCAAGGATTAAAGTACGTCAAATCCATGGGAGGGCTGTTTAAAATTTGAGATTAGAATTTTGGTGACACTATTAAAGGTGGCAAATTTTGTGGAAAGTATAGATTAAACCAGTCATGATACAGGCTGATCTTAACTTTTAAATTAAAAATATATTTATTATATTCTTTAATGAGCACAGAGAAGGATTTAGGAAAAAACTTGGTAGTGACTTTGGATAAGAGAGACTCAACACTTTTTAAACCTTAAAAGAATAATTACAGTGTCATGTTACAGAGGCTTATCATGTGTTTCTGTCCAGAGTCCTACAGTTAAAGAATGGCTGTCCCAGAATCTAAACTCGTGGAGCATGATTCCTAGCTTACACTCTAGATTATACTGCCTAGGGGAGTGAAAGCGTTACCTGTGACTGACACTTTCTCCTAGTCACAAAAGTTTAAATTATGGACAATGAAGCTCCCATTTCAGCAGAGTTCCCCTCGCATTTTGTTACAGTTGTTAGCTCTTGGGAAGAGGGAGAGGGAGTGGGAAAGTGAGTGTGTATGTGTTTGCTTTAATGAAGGCATTTTTGGGGATCTGGGGAAAGGGTCTAGACTCTACATTGTATGCTTCTTAAGCAAATGCTCTCTGTTCTAGGATACAGTAGCCAATCTGAGCAGCGGTCCAGAGCCTCCATTTTTCAAAGACCTGATGGCCCCATTAATCCCTAATACTGTGGATAAAGCGCCCGTAGGCAGAACTTTTGGGGATGTCCTGCAGCCAGCCAACCCTACGTACAGAGTGGTAAGACTCGCAAAGAGGTCTTGGGATCCTTCAGAAGACTATGTGGGGATGGGGGGAAAGATGTTGTTTAATGTCACCACCTACCTCAAATCATGCCTCGGACAAGCTGTTAGCAATAATTTAGAAAATTGTTCTTATCTCTGCAGAGGCTCTGAAAACATGAAAATGGGGAAGTATTTATTTTTCAGTTGGTAATTGTGGAAAATTGAATTTCTAAAATTCAAATTATTCCTTTTCTTTTTAAAGAGATAGTCCTGGAAACATTCATTGTAGCATTGAAAAGTTGTCTGTGATATGTCAAGGATAGGAAAAGCGTATAGAAATGAAGCAGGATTTCTACCACTACTATTTGATATAGATCTTGTGTCTTGCAAATTTGCTAAATCATTTACTAGTTCCAGTAGATATTTTTGGTGTGGATTCCTTAGAAATGTCTATGTATAGAATGTCATCTGTGAATAAAAACAGGTTTACTTATTCCTTTTTGAATTTCTTTTGTGGATGCCTTTTATTTGTTTCCTTATTGCACTGGCTAGAGTCTCCAATGCAATGTTGAAAAGAAGTTGTAAGACTGGACATACTTATCTTGTTTCTAATGTTAGGAGGAAAAGTATTCAGTCATTAAGTATAATGTTTTCTTTAGAATTTTTATAGATGCATTTTATCGGTTAAAAAAATTCCCTTCTATGTCTAGTTTGTTGAGAATTTTTATGAAGAAAGGGTGTTGAATATTTTCAAATCCTTTTCTGTGTCTACTGAGGTGATCATGTGGTTTTTGTTTTTTATTCTATTAATAGGGTGTATTGTATTGGTTGATTTAAGATATTAAATAAATACCCTTTAGTAATGGTATATAATACTTTTTACATGTTGTTAAATTTGGTTTGCTAACATTTTTCTAAAGAGTTTTGTACTCATGTCCATGAGGGGCATTTGTAGTCTTCTTTTCATGTGTTGTCTTTGTCTGCCCTTGGTATCAGGGTAACACTGGTCTCAAAAAAGGAGTAGAAACTGTTTCCTCTTGTATTTTCTGAAAATGTATGCAAAAGATTGATGTTATTTCTTCTTTAAATATTGGATCAGACTTACCAGCAAAGTCATTTGAATTTGGGCTTCTTTTTATGGCAAAATTTTAAATCACTAATTCAGTTCCTTTACTCGTTTTAGGCCTATTCAGATTTTCTGTTCTTGAGTCAATTATGTGTCTTTCTAACAGTTTACTTTGTCTTTAGGAATTTTCCCATTTCATATAATTGTCTAATGTGTTGGGATAAACTTGTTCATAATATTCCCTTATAATTCTTTTAATTTCTGTAAGGTCAATAATGATGTCCCCTCTTTCTGCCTGATTTTGCTGACTTATGTCTTCAAAGAGCTATCTTTTAGCTTCATTGATTTTATCTGTTTTTCCATTTCACTGATTTTTGCTCTAGTGTTTCAGTTCTTTCCTTCTGCTTGCTTTGATTTTATTTTGCTCTTCTTACACCTTCTTCTTTTGCATTTCTTAAGGTGGATGCTTAGGGTTTTTTTTAATGTTTTAGTGTCCTTTTTTAATTCCTCTGTTGGTTTTTTACTATGTATATTTTTAGCTGTTTTCCTGGTAGTTATTTTAGGGACTTGAAAAAGAATTCTGTTTCTTCTCTTTACACTCCACTCTCAATACTTCTGACAGCAGATGTGTGGCGGTTTCCCCCCACCAAGTAATTCTCCAGTTCTCTATGGACACCAATTTGATGTCCTACAATTCAATTCAATTCTGATGGTATTTACTTGGGGTTGGCACAGATCCCACAGGTTAAGGGCTCAGTCCCACTAGACTGCAGCCTCCCACTCACCTCCCACTCACCATACACACATTTTTCAGACACCAGTGGCAAATCCAAGTTGTCACCTGTGTTTCTAACAGCCTGGCTATAAATTGGAGTTTCCCATGACCTCCTCCTCAGGTTTAATGACTTGCTAGAATAGCTCACAGAACTTAGGAAAATAGTTTACTTACCAGGTTACCAGTTTATTATAAAAGGATACAACTCAGGAACAACCAATGGAGAGATGCATAGGGCAACGTATGGGGGAAAGAATGCAGAGCTTCTCCAGCCATGCCAGCTTCCCAGAGTCTCCACATATTCACAAGCCTGGAAGCTCTCCAAACTGCATACTTTAGGGATTTTTGTGGAGGCTGCATTCTGTAGGCATGATTGACTAAATCATTGGCCATTGGCAGTTAACTCAACCTCCAGCTCTTTTCCCTTCCCTGGAGATCAGGGGGTTGGAGTTGAAAGTTCTAACCCTCCAATCACAGGGTTTGTTTGCCTCCATTCTGAGGTTATGCAGAAGTCTGCAGCCACCAGTCATCTTAATAGCATACAAAAGACACATTAGCAGAGATTCCAAGGGTTTTCTGAGCTGTGTGCCAGGAAATGGGGGCAGAGACCAAATATATATATATATATATATATATATATATATCTCACGTCACAGAGCTATAATATGCATCTTAACTATCACAACCTACTTTAATATAATACTAACTTAATTCTAATAAATACAAAAAGATTCTTCCCAAATATCTTTTTTCCCTTTCCTATCTTTGGTGATATTGTCACATATTATATCTACATGTAAATGTAATAATACAGTGTTATAATTATTGTTTTATAAAATCTTATGTCTTTCAAAGACATTAAGAAAATCTATGAAAAAGTATATTTATAGAAAATTTTTATTTACCTACATATTTACCAGTTCTGGTACTCTTTATTTCTTTTTAAGAATTTGTATTATCATCTAGCATCATTTTCTTTCAGCTGGAAGGACTTCCTTTAGTATTTCTTGTAAGACAGTTATACTAACAACAAATTCTCTCAGCCTTTGTTTATCTGGAATGGATTTATCTTATCTTTGAAGAATGGTTTCGCTGCATTCTTGATAGAAAAATTTTTTCTTTTATTACATTGAATATGTTATCCTGTTACTTTCTGTACTTCACTCTCTAATGAAAAGTCAATTGTTAATTTTATTGTAATTTCTCTGTAAGAAATGAACCACTTTTCTCTTGCTGCTTTCAAAATTTTCTTTTTGTCTATGTCTACCACTAGTTTGCTACAATATATCTAAATGTGAATCACTTTGTGATTATCCTACTTGGAATTTGTTGAGTTCCTTGGATCTCAAGGAACATAAGGTAACATTCATCAAATCTGGGAAGTTTTCAGCCATTATTTCTTCAAAAAGTTTTTTGTTCTTTTCTCTCTTTCTTCTAGCTTTGGAACTTCTGTTTTGTGAATGTCAATATACTCGGTGTTGTCCCACATGTTTCTGAGGCTCTGTTAATTTTATTTCAGTCTTTCTTTCCCTCTCTATTCTTCATATAGGATAATTTATATTGATAAATTCTAGTTCACTTATTCTTTCTTCTGTCATCTCACATTTGCTGTGAAATCCTGCTAGTGAATATTTCATTTCAGTTGTTGTGATTTTCAGCTCCAGAAAATTCTCTTCACTGTGTCTCTATTTGTTAAATCATTATCATTATACTTTCCTTTAGTTCTTTAAACCTGATTTATATTAGTTCTTAGAACATTTTAATAACAACTCCTTTGAAGTCTTTGCTAAATCTAACATCTGGGGACACAGAGAGGCAGTTTTGATTGTTCCTTTTTTCCCCTTAGTATGGGTGATGCTTTCTTGTATGCACATCTCATTTCGTTGTCATTGTTGTTTGAATACTGCATGTTTGTTGATATATTGTAGCAACTCTGGATTCTAGCTTCACTTCCGCACCCCAGAGTTGTTATTTTTGTTTATTTGTGTGCTCATTTAAAACTTGACTGGACTAATTAGTAAAGTCTGTCTGTCTTACAATGTATGGCTGCTATATCTTTGCTCAGTTTTTTATACTTGATTTTAAGTCTCACTCTCAAGTGTTGCTTCTGTGATTACAGAACTTAATGTTCAGCTGAATATTGGTCAGAGTTTGTATTTAGGTGGCTCAAGGAGTAAGAATTTCAATTTCTGCTGATAGAACTGTGTGGGCTAGGGTATGCATTCAAAGTTCAGACCATTTTCAGTTTTCCCCAAATTTTACTTTCCACTGGGGTCTCTTGTATCTCCTCTGCACATACATCCATACATTAGCCAGGGATATATGAGTGGTTTGGACCTGCTCTGTTCTCTGTGTATGATCATAGCCTCTGGTTAGTCCAGGATAGGATAAGAGATTATTAAAACCATGACAGTTATCTTACTTCCCCACAAACTAATAAATCACCAATTACCAGTCTAGCCACTATCCCTCAATGTTTGCCTTCCACTGAGATCACCACTTTAAATGGCTATGTTCCAAATTAAGTAAGTTCCTTCTGGCAGCAGCAGAAAAGCTGTTGATTTTATGGCCTTCCCCGCTCTGGTTGAAATATAGTACTACAGATGATGAGAGCGACCCTGGTAAGAACACCAAAAGCTTGCACTGTGCTTACCACTAAGTTTAGTAGTTTTAATGAACAAATATTTCTCAGCTTTTGGTTGATAACTGAAGTGCTAAAATGGTTATTTTTAGAGTTACATATGATCCAGCAATCCCACTCCTGGACATATACCCAGAGAAAACTCTAAAAAGATATAGGCACCCAGTGTTCATAGCAGCACTATTTACAATAGACAAGATATGGAATGGAAGCAAACTAAATGTCCACTGACAGATCAATGAATAAAGAAGATGTGGTATTATATAATATACAATAGGTACTACTCAGCCATAAAAAAGAATGAAACAATGCCATTTGCAGCAACATGGATAGACCTAGAGATTATCATACTAAGTGAAGTAAGTCAGACAGAGAAAGACAAATATCATATGCTATCACTGATATGTGGAATCTAAAATATGATACAAATGAACTTATTTACAAAAGAGAAACATACAGACATAGAAAATAAACTTTTGGTTACTAAAGGAGAAAGTGGGGAGGGAATAAATTAGGAGCTTGTGATTAACAGCTACAAACTACTATATAGAAAATAGATAAACAACAGGGTCCTACTGTTGCACAGGGAACTATATTCAATATCTTGTAATAAGCTATAATAACCTATAATGGAAAAGAATATGAAAAAGGTATATAACTGAATCACTGTACACCAGAAACTAACATGACATTGTAAATCAACTGTATTTCAAGAGGTAAAATAAAATTTAAAAATGGTTATTTTTGACAGTTTTGTCTATATATATAGTTGCTTTTTAGCGAGAGGACCTACTGACCTCCTCACTCTTTCATGTCAGAAACGTCTGTTCTATACCACTACTGTTTGAATTGGCACAATTATATTTGTAGTGGGGTTGTCTCTCATAGTTAAGGTGAGTGTGACTAAACAGGAAATTGTGATGGTAAGAAGAAAAATCAAGGACAAGAACGCTTTTAAGGATTAGGAAAATTTGGCTAACTGAATACAAATTTTATTTTTTTAAGTGAACCATGATATTGGCTGCAGGGCTGATTGCTCTATATAAAGAATATACTGATTTTTGAAGAAAATTCTAATTGTTGTTGAAACATTTTGCTAACCATTGGTGAGACTGGCTAATTTGATAATCTCACTGGTGAAAATGAAGAAAATTAGAAAAAATAAATTAATGCTAGTTATTCAGGGGAGTTAACAGTAAAGTAAATAATTGAACAACTCATCTCTTTAGATGGTCATCATTGATTATGAATCCATGGAATGTTTTTATTAAAAAATGTTTTTAATATGGGATAGGTCTTGGAGGATGAGTAGGAGTTCACAGAGCCTGTCAAGACATACCACCTCTAGGTATATGGACTATAGAGGGCCTAAGGTCGAGCAGGAGGTGGGAAATTACCTGTAAAAGGTCTTGTGTGCCATAGTAAGTCATGTGAAGACTTATTTGTTTGTTAGTTTGTTATTTTAAAAGATATTTTTATTGATGTATTATTAACATACAATAAACTACATATTTAAAGTGTACAGTTTGGTAAATTTTCACTACTAAGGCCATTTACTTCTTCTTGAATGATCTCTAGTAGTTTCTATATCTCAAGGAATTTGTCCATTTCATTTCATCTAAGTTATTTGAATTTGCAGGTGTAAAGTCATTGCCAATTTTTCCTTATTGTCTTTTACATACCTATAGACACTGTATTGATGTCCCCTGTTTTATTCCTGGTACTGGTAATTTGAGCCTTCTGTTTGATTTTTTTCTCTGGATCATTCTGGCCAGTGGTTTTATTCCATTGATCTTTTTCTGGTCTTTGTGTTATTGTCATATATTTTACTTCTATATAATTTATCAACTCCATCATGGATTGTTCTTATTTTTAAACAGTAGATCATATATATATATATATATATATATATATATATATATATATATATATATATATATATATATATATATATATATATATATATATATATATATATATATATATATATATATATATATATATATATATATATATATATATATATATTTTTTTTTTTGGTGGTACGCAGGCCTTTCACTGTTGTGGCCTCTCCCGTTGCAGAGCACAGGCTCCGGACACGCAGGCTCAGCGGTCATGGCTCATGGGCCTAGCTGCTCCATGGCATGTGGGATCCTCCCGGACCGGGGCACGAACTCGTGTCCCCTGCATCAGCAGGCGGACTCTCAACCACTGCGCCACCAGGGAAGCCCAACAGTAGATTATTTTTAAAGAGACTTAAATAATAAGAGAAAAATATTATATTAACTCACATATTAACAACTGACCCTTCATTTCTTTTTGTAGATCCAAATTTCCATTTAGTGTCATTTTCTGCTTGCTTGAAGGACATCTTTTAACATTTTTCTTTCTTCTTTTATATGTTTGAAAATGTCATTATTTTACTTTCATTTTCATTTTTAAGAATATTTTTACTCTTTATGGAATTCTTGGTTAGCAGTTTTTTCTTTTAAGACCTTAAGATTTTGCTCTACTGTATTCTGGTTTGCATTATTTTCAGTGGGAAAAAAAATCTGCCGTCATCCTTATGTATGTTCTACTCTGTGTAATGTGTCTTTTTTTTCTTCTTGTTTTTAGAATTTTTTTCCTTTTATTTCTAGTTTCCAGCAATTTGATTTTAAGGATCCTTGATGTCATTTTTTTTTTTTTTACGTTTCTTGTGCTTGGGGTTCATTGAGCTTCTTGGATTTGTGGGCTTATCGTTTTCAGCAAATTTGGAAAATTTTGGCTATTATTTATTCATTATTTTTTTCTGAATTTCTTCCTCTCTTCTATCCTTTGGGAACTCCAATTACCTGTATATTAGGTGGCTTGAAGTTGTTCCACAGCTCACTGCTGCTCTGTTCATTTATTTTCAGTCTTTTCCCCTTTTTAATTCTGTATAGTTTTTATTGCTGTGTCTTCAAATTCAGCAATCTTTTCTTCTGCAATGTTTAATTTGATAATTCCATCTAGTGTATTTTCTTTATAGATACTATAGTTTTCATCTCTAGGGGTTTAGATTAGGTCATTTTAAATAAAAATCTTACACATGTCTACTTAACATGTTCATTCTTTCTGGTAGATTTTGAGCACACAGAATAGTTATAAGAACTGTTTTAGTGTCCTTGTCTACTAATTCTATCATCTAATTCATTTATGGGTCAGTTTTGATTGACAGTTTTCTCATTATGAGAAGAGCTTTTCTTTCCTTTGTATGCTTGATAATTTAGATGTCAGACATTGTGAATTTTTATCGTGTTAGGTGTTAGATGTGCTCCTATTCCGGTAAATATTTTTAAACTTTGTTTTGGGGTATTATTGAATTATTTGGGAAGAGTTTGATTTGGATGGGTCTTTGTAAGTTTTTAGGCAGAGCTGCCTTTATTCTAGGGAAAATCTCTCTACCATGCACTTAAGGTAGAATTCTTTTGAATTATGTGTTTTCCCATTCTGGCTGGTGGGAAAAGGAACTTTTCACAGTTCTCTATGAGCCTGGGATTTTATTGCTAATTCTTTTAAATGATTCTTTTACTAGATTCAGGTACTTTCCTTACATGCATGCAGAGTTGAAGGGAGCCTTCTGCAAATCTCCAGATTACTCTCTCTGTGTACCTCTCCTTTCTATGGTCCTCTCTTTTCTCTGTTACTCTACCCTGTGAACTCAAGACCACTTGGTCTTCTTGGACTCCCACATCTATTCCTTAACTTACATAGACTGCCTAGCATTGCTTGATTCTGCCTCCTTGTCCTGTGGCCTGTAAACTCTCTGAAGGCATAAAACTAAGGCAATTATAGGGCTCATCTTTTTCATTTTCTGTCACTCAAGGATCACTGTTTTCATGCCTGCTGCCTTTAAAAGCATTCTTTAATACATATTTGTCCAGTTTTTTTAGTTATGTCAGGAGAAAAGTTAAATACACACCTTGTCAATCCATCTTGTATCTTTTATATGTAAGTGTATGTGAAAGTATAAGTCATCTGAAAAAACCACATTAACAGAAAGATATACAAGATGAAAAGGCAGAGGGCTATGTACCAGATGAAGGAACAAGATAAAACCCCAGAAAAACAACTAAATGAAATGGAGATATGCAATCTTCCAGAAAAAGAATTCAGAATAATGATAGTGAAGATGATCCAGGACCTCGGAAAAAGAATGGAGGCAAAGATTGAGAAGATGCAAGAAATGTATAACAAAGATCTAGAAGATTTAAAGAACAAACAAAGAGAGATGAACAATACAATAACTGAAATGAAAACTACACTAGAAGGAATCAATAGCAGAATAACTGAAGCAGAAGAACGGATAAGTGACCTGGAAGACAGAATGGTGGAATTCACTTCAGAACAGAATAAAGAAAAAAGAATGAAAAATAATGAAGACAGCCTAAGAGACCTCTGGGACAACATTAAACTCAACAATGTTCGCATTATAGGGGTCACAGAAGGAGACGAGAGAGAGGAAAGGACCTGAGAAAATATTTGAAGAGATTATAGTCGAAAACTTCCCTAACATGGGAAAGGAAATAGCCACCCAAGTCCAGGAAGCCCAGAGGATCCCATACAGGATAAACCTAAGGAGAAACACTCCAAGACACATAGTAATCAAACTGGCAAAAATTAAAGACAAAGAAAAATTATTGAAAGCAGCAAGGGCAAAATGAAAAATAACATACAAGGGAACGCCCATAAGATTAACAGCCGATTTCTCAGCAGAAACTCTGCAAGCCAGAAGGGAGTGGCATGGTATACTTAAAGTGATGAAAGGGAAGAACATACAACCAAGATTATTCTACCCAGCAAGGATCTCATTCAGATTCAATGGAGAAATGAAAAGCTTTATAGACAAGCTAAAGCTAAGAAAATTCAGCACCACCAAACCAGCTCTACAACAAATGCTAAAGGAACTTCTTTAAGTGGGAAACACAGGAGAAGAAAATGACCAACAGAAACAAACCCAAAACAATTAAGAAAATGGTCACAGGAACATACATACCAATAATTACCCTAAATGTGAATGGATTAAATGCTCCAACCAAAAGACACAGGCTTGCTGAATGGATACGAAATCAAGACCCATATATATGCTGTCTACAAGAGACCCACTTCAGACCTAGGGACACATTCAGACTGAAAGTGAGAGGATGGAGAAAGATATTCCATGCAAATGGAAATCAAAAGAAAGCTGGAGCAGCAATACTCATATCAGATAAAATAGACATTAAACTAAAGAATGTTACAAGAGACAAGGAAGGACACTACATAATGATCAGGGGATCAATCCAAGCAGAAGATATAGTAATTATGACTGTATATGCACCCAACATAGGAGCACCTTAATACATAAGGCAACTGCTGACAACTATAAAAGAGGAAATTGACAGTAACACAATAATAGTAGGGGACTTTTAACACCTCACTTACACCAATGGACAGATAACCCAAAATGAAAATAAATAAGGAAACACAAACTTTAAATGACACAATAGACCAAATAGATTTAATTGATATTTATAGGACATTCCATCCAAAAACAGCAGATTACCCTTTCTTCTCTAGTGTGCACAGAACATTCTCCTGGATAGATCACATCTTGGATCACAAATCAAGCCTCAGTAAATTTAAGAAATTTGAAATCATATAATGCATCTTTTCTGACCACAATGCTATGAGATTAGAAATCAATTACAGGGAAAAAACGTAAAAAAACCAAACACATGGAGGCTAAACAATAAGTTACTAAGTAACCAAGATATCACTGAAGAAATCAAAGAGGAAATCAAAAAAATACCTAGGGACAAATGACAATGAAAACACGATGATCCAAAACGTATGGGATGCAGCAAAAGCTGTTCTAAGAGGGAAGTTTATAGCTATATAAGCCTACCTCAAGAAACAAGAAAAATTTCAAATAAACAATCTAACCTTACACCTAAAGGAACTAGAGAAAGAAGAAGAATCAAAACCCAAAGTTAGCAGAAGGAAAGAAATCATAAAGATCAGAGCAGGAGAGGACTGGGGCTGGCGGCAGGAAGAGAGCCTGAAGGGGTTAGTGCACCACGGCTAGCCCGGAGGGAGTCCGGGGAAAAAGTCTGGAGCTGCCGAAGAGGCAAGAGACTTTTTCTTCCTTCTTTGTTTCCTGGTGCGCGAGGAGAGGGCATTAAGAGAGCTGTTTAAAGAAGCTCCAGAGACAGGCGCAAACCGCGGCTAAATGAGAAGGACCCTGGAGATGGGCGTGGGACGCTGGGGCTGCTGCTGCCACCGCCACAAGGCCTGTGTGTGAGCGCAGGTCACTGTCCACCCCACTGTCCAGGGAGCCTGTGCAGCCTGCCACTGCAGGGGTCCCGGGATCCAGGGACGGCTTCCCCAGGAAAGCGCACGGAGCGCCTTGGGCTGGTGCAATGTCACGCCGGCCTCTGCCGCCGCAGGCTCGCCCCGCACTGCGTGCCCCTCCCTCCCCACGGCCTGAGTGAGCCAGAGCCCCCGAATCAGCGGCTCCTTTAAACCTGTCCTGTCTGAGCGAAGGACGGATGCCCTCCAGCGACCTACGCGCAGAGGCGGGGCCAGGTCCAAGGCTGAGACCCGGGAGCTGTGAGAGCAGAGAAGAAACAGGGAAATCTCTCTGTGCAGCCTCGGAGGCAGTGGATTAAGGCTCCACGGTCCGCTTGATGTGCCCTGCGTCTGTGGAGTGCATGAATGGACAGCCAGTCATCCCAAACTGAGGAGGTGGACTTTGAGGACAAGATTTAAGATTTTTTCCCCTTTTCCTCTCTTTACAACGAATTATCCCAAATTGAGGAGGTGGACTTTGAGAGCAAGATTTTCGATTTTTTTCCACCTGTTCTCTTTTTGTGAATGTTTATGTGTATGCTACTGTGTGAGATTTTCTCTGTATAGCTTTGCTTCCACCATATGTCCCAGGGTTCTATCCGTCCATTTTTATTTCAATAATTACTTTTTTATTTTAATAACACTACTATATTTTATACTTTATTCTATTTTACTTTATCTTCTCTCTTTCTTTTTTTCCTACCTTCCCTTCCTCCCTCCCTCCCTCTGCCCCTTTCTTTCTATCTTTCTCTCTTTCTTTCCTTCCTCCCTCCCTCCCTCCTGTCTTTCTTTCTTTCTTTCCTCCCTCCCTCCATTCTTTCTTTTCCTTTCTTTCTTTCTTTCTTTCCTTCTTTTTCTTTCTTTCTTTCTTTCTTTCTTTCTTTCTTTCTTTCTTTCTTTCTTTCTTTCTTTCTTTCCTCCCTCCCTCCCTCCTTCCCTCCCTCCCTCCTTCCCTCCCTCTGTCTTCATTTCTTTCTTTCTTTCCTTCCTCCCTCCCTTCTTTCTTCCTTTCACTCTTTCATTTTCTTTCCTTCCTCCCTCCCTCCCTCCTTTCTTTCTTCCTTCCTTCCTTTCCTTCTTCCTATCTTTCTTTCTCTCTTTCTTTCTTCTACTAATTCTTTCCTTATACTTTTTCTCCCTTTTATTCTGAGCCGGGTAGATGAAAGGCTCTTGGTGCTGCAGCCAGGAGTCAGTGCTGTGCCTCTGAAGTGGGAGAGCCAACTACAGGACACGGGTCCACAAGAGACCTCCCAGCTCCACATAATATCAAGCGGCGAAAATCTCCCAGAGATCTCCATCTCAACACCAGCACCCAGCTTCACTCAAGGACCAGCAAGCTACAGTGCTGGTCACCCTATGCCAAGCAACTAGCAAGGCAGGAACACAACCCCACCCATTAGCTGCCTAAAAACATAATAAGGCCACAGGCACCCCAAAACACACCACCAGATGTGGACCTGTCCACCAGAAAGACAAGATCGAGCCTCAACCACCAGAACACAGGCACTAGTACCCCCCACCAGGAAGCCTACACAACCTACTGAAACAGCCTTAGCCACTGGGGACAGACACCAAAAACAACGGGAACTACGAATCTGCAGCCTGCAAAAAGGAGACCCCAAACACAGTAAGATAAGCAAAATGAGAAGACAGAAGAACACACAGAGGTGAAGGAGCAAGATAAAAACCTACCAGACCTAACAAATGAAGAGGTAATAGGCAGTCTACCTGAAAAAGAATTCAGAATAATGATAGTAAAGATGATCTAAGATTCTACTTCCAAGATCCAAAATCTTGGAAATAGAATAGACAAAATGCAAGAAACAGTTAACAAGGACCTAGAAGAACTAAAGATGAATCAAGCATCAATTAAAAACAAAATAAATGAACTGAAAAATACTCTAGATGGGATCAATAGCAGAATAACTGAGGCAGAAGAACAGATAAGTGAGGTGGAAGATAAAATCGTGGAAATAACTGCTGCAGAGCAAAATAAAGAAAAAAGAATGAAAAGAACAGAGGACAGTCTCAGAGACCTCTGGGACAACATTAAACGCACCAACATTCGAATTATAGGGGTTCCAGAAGAAGAAGAGAAAAAGAAAGGGACTGAGAAAATATTTGAAGAGATTATAGTTGAAAACTTCCCTAATATGGGAAAGGAAATAGTTAATCAAGTCCAGGAGGCACAGAGAGTTCCATACAGAATAAATCCAAGGAGAAATACGTCAAGACACATATTAATCAAACTGTCAAAAATTAAACACAAAGAAATCATATTACAAGCAGCAAGGGAAAAACAACAAATAACACACAAGGGAATCCCCATCAGGTTAACAGCTGATCTCTCAGCAGAAACTCTACAAGCCAGAAGGGACTGGAAGGACATAATTACAGTGATGAAGGAGAGAAATCTGCAACCAAGATTACTCTACCCAGCAAAGATCTCATTCAGATTTGATGGAGAAATTAAAACGTTTACAGACAAGCAAAAGCTGAGAGAGTTCAGCACCACCAAACCAGCTTTACAACAAATGCTAAAGGAACTTCTCTAGGCAAGAAACACAACAGAAGGAATATACCTACAATAGCGAACCCAAAGCAATTAAGGAAATGGGAATAGGAACATACATATCAATAATTACCTTAAATGTAAATGAACTAAATGCTCCCACCAAAAGACACAGATTGGCTGAATGGATACAAAAACAAGACCCATATATATGCTGTCTACAAGAGACCCACTTCAGACCTAGAGACACATACAGATTGAAAGTAAGGGGATAGAAAAAGATATTCCATGCAAATGGAAATCAAAAGAAAGCTGGAGTAGCGATTCTAATATCAGACAAAATAGACTTTAAAATAAAGACTATTAGAAGAGACAAAGAAGGACACTACATAATGATCAAGGGATCGATCCAAGAAGAAGATATAACAATTGTAAATATGTATGCACCCAACATAGGAGCACCTCAATACATAAGGCAAATACTAACAGCCATAAAAGGGGAAATCGACAGTAACACATTGATAGTAGGGGACTTTAACACCCCACTTTCACCAATGGACAGATCCTCCGAAATGAAAATAAATAAGGAAACACAAGCTTTAAATGATACATTAAGCAAGATGGACTTAATTGATATTTATAGGACATTCCATCCAAAAACAACAGAATACACATTTTTCTCAAGCGCTCATGGAACATTCTCCAGGATAGATCATATCTTGGGTCACAAATCAAGCCTTGGTAAATTTAAGAAAATTGAAATTATATCAAGTATCTTTTCTGACCACAATGCTATGAGACTAGACATCAATTACAGGAAAAGATCTGTAAAAAATACAAACACATAGAGGCTAAACAATACACTACTCAATAACGAAGTGATCACTAAAGAAATCAAAGAGGAATTAAAAAATACCCAGAAACAAATGACAATGGAGACACGACGACCCAAAACCTATGGGACGCAGCAAAAGCAGTTCTAAGGGGGAAGTTTATAGCAATACAATCCCACCTTAAGAAACAGGAAACATCTCGAGTAAAAAACCTGACCCTGCGCCTAAAGCAATTAGAGAAAGAAGAACAAAAACCTCCAAAGTTAGCAGAAGGAAAGAAATCATAAAGATTAGATCAGAAATAAATGAAAAAGACATGAAGGAAATGATAGCAAAGATCAATAAAACTAAAAGCTGGTTCTTTGAGAAGATAAACAAAATTGATAAACAATTAGCCAGACTCATCCTGAAAAAAAGGGAGAATACTCAAGTCAATAGAATTAGAAATGAAAAAGGAGAAGTAACAACTGACACTGCAGAAATACAAAAGATCATGAGAGATTACTATAAGCAACTCTATCCCAATAAAATGGACAACCTGGAAGAAATGGACAAATTCTTAGAAATGCACAAGCCACCAAGACTGACTCAGGAAGAAATAGAAAATATGAATAGACCAATCACAAGCACTGAAATTGAAACTGTGATTAAAAATCTTCCAACAAACAAAAGCCCAGGACCAGATGGCTTCAGAGGCGAATTCTATCAAACTTTTAGAGAAGAGTTAACAACTATCCTTCTCAAACTCTTCCAAAATATAGCAGAGGGAGGAGCATTCCCAAAATCATTCTACGAGGCCACCACCAGCTTGATACCAAAACCAGACAAGGATGTCACAAAGAAAGAAAACTACAGGCCAATATCACTGATGAACATAGATGCAGAAATCCTCAACAAAATACTAGTAAACAGAATCCAACAGCACATTAAAAGGATCATACACCATGATCAAGTGGGGTTTATTCCAGGAATGCAAGGATTCTTCAATATAAGCAAATCAATCAATATGATACACCATATGAACAAATTGAAGGAGAAAAACCATATGATCATCTCAATAGATGCAGAGAAAGCTTTCGACAGAATTCAACACCCATTTATGATAAAAACCCTGCAGAAAGTAGGCATAGAGGGAACTTTCCTCAACATAATAAAGGCCATATATGACAAACCCACAGCTAACATCGTCCTCAACGGTGAAAAACTGAAACCATTTCCACTAAGATCAGAAACAAGACAAGGCTCCCCACTCTCCCCACTCTTATTCAACTGAGTTTTGGAAGTTTTAGCCACAGCAATCAGAGAAGAAAAGGAAATAAAAGGAATCCAGATTAGAAAAGAAGAAGTAAAGCTCTCACTGTTTGCAGATGACATGATACTATACATAGAGAATCTTAAAGATGCTACCAGAAAACTACTAGAGCTAATCAATGAATTTATTAAAGTTGCAGGAAACAAAATTAATGCACAGAAATCTCTGGCATTCCTGTACCCTAATGATGAAAAATCTGAAAGTGAAATCAAGAAAACACTCCCATTTACCATTGCAACAAAAAGAATAAAATATCTAGGAATAAACCTACCTAAGGAGACAAAAGACCTGTATGCAGAAAATTATAAGACACTGATGAAAGAAATTAAAGATGATACAAATAGATGGAGAGATATACCATGCTCCTGGATTGGAAGAATGAATATTGTGAAAATGACTCTACTACCCAAAGCAATCTACAGATTCAATGCAATCCCTATCAAACTACCACTGGTATTTTTCACAGAACTAGAACAAAAAATTTCAAAATTTGTTTGGAAAAACAAAAGACCCCGAATAGCCAAAGCAATCTTGAGAAGGAAAAATGGAGTTGGAGGAATTAGGCTCCCTGACTTCAGACTATACTATAAAGCTACAGTAATCAAGACAGTGTGGTACTGGCACAAATACGGAAAGATAGATCAATGGAACAGCATAGAAAGCCCAGAGATAAACCCACGCACATATGGTCACCTTATCTTTGATAAAGGAGGCAGGAATGTACATTGGAGAAAGGACAGCCTCTTCAATAAGTGGTGCTGGGAAAACTGGACAGGGACATGTAAAAGTATGAGATTAGATCATTTCCTAACACCATACACAAAAAGAAGCTCAAAATGGATTAAAGAGCTAAATGTAAGGGCAGACACTATCAAACTCTTAGAGGAAAACACAGGCAGAACACTCTATGGCATAAATCACAGCAAGATCCTTTTGGACCCACCTCCTAGAGAAATGGAAATAAAAACAAAGATAAACAAATGGGACCTAATGAAACTTCAAAGCTTTTGCACAGCAAAGGAAACCATAAACAAGACCAAAAGACAACCCTCAGAATGGGAGAAAATATTTGCAAATGAAGCAACTGACAAAGGATTAATCTCCAAAATTTATAAGCAGCTCATGCAGCTCAATAGCAAAAAAACAAACAACCCAATCCAAAAATGGGCAGAAGACTTAAATAGGCATTTCTCCAAAGAAGATATACAGACTGCCAACAAACACATGAAAGAATGCTCAACATCATTAATCATTAGAGAAATGCAAATCAAAACTACAATGAGATATCATCTCACACCAGTCAGAATGGCCATCATCAAGAAATCTAGAAACAATAAATGCTGGAGAGGGTGTGGAGAAAAGGGAACACTCTTGCACTGCTGGTGGGAATGTGAATTGGTACAGCCACTATGGAGAACAGTATGGAGGTTCCTTAAAAAACTACAAATAGAACTACCATATGACACAGCAATCCCACTACTGGGCATATACCCTGAGAAAACCATAATTCAAAACGAGACATGTACCAAAATGTTCATCCTAGCTCTATTCACAATAGCCCAGAGATGGAAACAACCTAAGTGTCCATCATCGGATGAATGGATAAAGAAGATGTGGCACATATATACAATGGAATATTACTCAGCGATAAAAAGAAACGAAACTGAGCTATTTGTAATGAGGTGGATAGACCTAGAGTCTGTCATACAGAGTGAAGTAAGTCAGAAAGAGAAAGACAAATACCGTATGCTAACACATATATATGGAATTTAAGAAAAAAAATGTCTGAAAAATCTCGGGGTAAAACAGGAATAAAGACACAGACCTACTTGAGAATGGACTTGAGGATATTGGGAGCGGGAAGGGTAAGCTGTGACAAAGCGCAAGAGAGGCATGGACATATATACAGTACCAAACATAAGGTAGATAGATAGTGGGAAACAGCCGCATAGCACAGGGAGATCAGCTCGGTGCTTTGTGACCGCCTGGAGGGGTGGGATAGGGAGGGTGGGAGGAAGGGAGACGCAAGAGGGAAGAGATGTGGGAACAGATGTATATGTATGAGTGACTCACTTTGTTATAAATCAGAAACTTAAAAAAAGAAATAAAAAGATCAGAGCAGAAATAAATGAAATCGAAACAAAGAAAACAATAGCAATGATCAATAAAACTAAAAGCTGGTTCTTTGAGAAGATAAACAAAATTGATAAACCATTAGCCAGACTCATCAAGAGGGAGAGGACTCAAATCAATAAAATTAGAAATGAAAAAGGAGAAGTTACAACAGACACCACAGAAATAAAAAGCATCTTAAAAGACTTCTACGAGCTACTCTATGCCAATAAAATGGACAACCTGGAAGAAATGGACAAATAATTATAGAAGTATAACCTTCCAAGACTGAACCAGGAAGAAATAGAAAATATGAACAGACCAATCACAAGTAATGAAACTATGAATAAAAATCTTCCTACAAACAAAAGTCCAGGACCAGATGGCTTCACAGGTGAATTCTGTCAAACATTTAGAGAAGAGCTAACACCCATCCTCCTCAAACTCCTCCAAAATATTGAAGAGGAAGGAACACTCCCAAACTCATTCTATGAGGCCACCATCATCCTGATATCAAAACCACACAAAAATACTACAAAAGCAAAATTACAGACTGATATCACTCATGAATATAGATGCAAAAATCCTCAAAAAATACTAGCAAACAGAATCCAACAACTCATTAAAAGGATTATACACCATGATCGAGTGGGATTTATCCCAGGGATGCAAGGATTCTTCATTATATGCAAATCAATCAATGTGATACACCATATTAACAAATTGACGGAGAAACACGTATGATCATCTCAATAGATTCAGAAAAAGATTTTGACAAAATTCAACAACCATTTATGATAAAAACTGTACAGAAAGTGGGCATAGAGAGAACCACCTCAACATAATAAAGGCCATATACGACAAGCCCACAGCAAACATCATTCTCAATGGTGAAAAACTGAAAGCATTTCCTCTAAGATCAGGAACAAGAGAAGGATGTCCACTCTCACCACTGTTATTCAACATAGATTTGGAATTCCTAGCCATGGCAATCAGAGAAGAAGAAGAAATAAAAGGAATACAAATTGGAAAAGAAGAAGTAAAACTGCCACTGTTCGCAGATGACATTATACTATACGTAGAGAATCCTAAAGATGCCACCAGAAAACTACTAGAGCTAATCAATGAATTTTGTAAACTTGCAGGATACAAAATTAATGCACAGAAATCTCTGGCATTCCTATACACTAATGATGAAAAATCTGGGAGAGAAATTAAGGAAACACTCCCATTTACCATTGCAACAAAAAGAATAAAATACCTAGGAATAAACCTACCTAGGGAGACAAAAGACCTGTATGCAGAAAACTATAAGACACTGATGAAAGAAATTAAAGATGATACCAAAAGATGGAGCGATATACCATGTTCTTGGATTGGAAGAATCAATATTATGAAAATGACTCTACTACCCAAAGCAATCTACAGATTCAATGCAATCCCTATCAAATTACCAATGGCATTTTTTACAGAACTGGAACAAAAAGTCTTAAAATTTGTATGGAGCACAAAAGACCCCAAATAGCAAAAGCAGTCTTGAGGGAAAAAAACAGAGCTGGAGGAATCAGACTCACTTACTTCAGACTATACTACAAAGCTACAGTAATCAAGACAATATGGTACTGGCACAAAAACAGATATACAGATCATTGGAACAGGATAGAAAGCCCAAAGATGTACCCTTGCACCTATGGTCAACTAATCTGTGACAAAGGAGGTAAGGATATACAATGGAGAAAAGACAGTCTCTTCAATAAGTGGTGCTGGGACAACTGGACAGCTACATGTTAAAGAATTAAATTAGAACACTCCCTAACACCATACACAAAAAGAAACTCAGAATGGATTAGAGACCTAAATGTAAGACTGGACACTATAATACTCTTAGAGAAAAACAGGAAGAACACTCTTTGACGTAAATCACATCAAGATCTTTTTTTGACCCACCTCCTAGTGTAATGGAAATAAAAACAAAAATAAACAAATGGGACCTAATGAAACTTCAAAGCTTTTACACAGCAAAGGAAACCATAAACAAGATGAAAAGACAACCCTCAGAATGGGAGAAAATATTTGCCAACGAATCAACGGACAAAGGATTAATATCCAAAATATATACACAGCTCATGCAGCTTAATATTAAAAAACAACAACCCAATCCAAAAATGGGCAAAAGACCTAAATAGACATTTCTCCAAAGAAGACATACAGATAGCCAAGAAGCATATGAAAAGCTGCTCAACATCACTAATTATTAGAGAAATGAAAATCAAAACTATAATGTGGTATCACCTCACACCAGTTAGAATGGGCATCATCAGAAAATTAACAAACAACAAATGCTGGAGAGGGTGTGGAGAAAAGGGAACCCTCTGGCACTCTTAGTGGGAGTGCAAATTGATACAGCCACTATGGAGAACAGTATGGAGGTTCCTTAAAAAACTAAAAATAGAATTACCATATGACCCAGCAATCCCACTACTGGGCATATACCCAGAGAAAACCATAATTCAAAAAGACACATGCACTCCAGCATTCATTGCAGCAATATTTACAATAGGCAGGTCATGGAAGCAACCTAAATGCCCATCGACAGACGAATGGATGAAGAAGATGTAGTACATACCTACAATGGAGTATTACTCAGCCATGAAAATGGACGAAATTGGGTCATTTGTAGAGGCATGGATGGATATAGATACTGTCATACAGAGTGAAGTAAGTCAGAAAGAGAAAAACAAATATTGTATATTAACGCATATATGTGGAATCTAGAAACATGGTGCAGATGAACCAGTTTGCAGGGCAGAAATTGAGACCAGATGTAGAGAAGAAACATATGGACACCAATGGGGGAAAGCGGTGGGGCGGGGGGTGGGTGGTGGTGTGATGAATTGGGAGATTGGGATTGACATGTATACACTGATGTATATAAAATAGATGACCAATAAGAACCTGCTGTATAAAAAAAAAGAATAACAACAACAACAACAACAACAAAGTATAAGTCATACATGGAAAATTTTGGCTTTCTTTATTTAATTCAGTCCATTTCCTGATGTGTATGGGAGGGAGATGTAAGAAGATATCCAAGGCTGAAGAAGGCATTTTAATGTGCTGTCACTAATTTGAACTATAGCTGTATATCTTCATCTATATCTGAATCTACCAAAAGCAAATTCATTGGCCCCAAATTCTGAAGTAATTTGTTGCCCCCAAATTCCTGTGTCCCTTGTTACAAGTGTATTTTCTCTAATATTCTCAGAAGACAACTCACTTGATTAAATAGAATACAATCTCTACAGGTACCCAAACTCCTAGAAGCATTTCATAAATAATGACCCAAATATGGGCATGGCAAAAAATACTTTTTTTTACAAGTCATAAAATGAGTTTTTATTTTCAGGGAGAAGTTGTTGAAGTTACATTTGTAGGTGCTAACCCGAAGAATTCAGCAGAGAACCACGTAAGCATCCATGATTCTTTTTATAAATTTCAGTCCACTTTTTAGCCTTTCATTTACTTAAGTATCCCTATGGAGCTTAACAGAATAAAGGTAAAATGTTCCAACTTGCTTTTCATCTTATTTTGTAGGTGTGAGAAAATTTTCAGTGGGAACAGTTAACGTAGAGTTGAGTCTGGGAAAAACGCCCACAGGAAACATTTAACTGGTTCTACTTAGGATCACATATAGCACAATGTATAGAGAATGGCATTGTCTCTTGAGATGATGTAGATTTGAATACAGTTCCTATTTCCATATTCCAATTTTAAAACTCTGTTGAATTTGGTAAAATAATCCTAGGGCCAGTGTGACGTGTATCTTTGGCTCCTCTTTTCTCCTGCACTCCTGGCTCTGGTCCTGCCTCTACTGTTGTGGAATGATCATGGATCCCTGGGTGGACGCTCTACTGGTTTGGAGCCCTGGCCCATGCACTTTACTTTTTCTTGCATTGGCCATTTCCCTAGTTTTTGCTACTGGCACTAATACGGTATTTATTTATTAATCTTGAAAAATAACACAAGATATACAGATCCCATGTAAAAACAGACAGTACAGAAGTTCTTAAAATAGAATGTGAAAATACCTCTCTTTTCATAAACATTTTTAGAGGTAATCACTGTTGACAGTTTGTTACATATCATTTCATAGTTTTTTTGTTTTTGTCATATGTATTTATATATGTATATACGATAAAGTATATAGAATATATCTATGAATAAAGTAAAGTAATTTTACTCCTCCGTAACTTCCTTGGAATGTTCATATGACTACACAAGCAATAACCAGACACATTCTAGTTGTAAAAATTCAAACAACAAAGAAATATTTAAAGGAAAAAGAAAGTGGGTTTATAAAAGTGATTTCAAGGTCAGATTTTTTAACAGGGTGGAGAATGCATTCACTTTATCTATGAGTCGTTCTTCCCAGAGCCCACTGTCACTTATAATCCAAAATACCTTTCTTCCAAATGAGCCTTCCCATCTCTGTTTATTAAGATATGGTTATTCCTTTGATAAAAATTGTGACAATATGACATTTTCAAATATGATATTGGGGACATTTTTTCTACTGTTTGGGTAGTCAACATGCACCTGTTTGAAATAACTTTCTAGGCAGTCAAGTCATGCCAGAATATTTACATGTTTACAGCATTACTTTCTAAAGATATTAAAGTGTTGTAGCAAGACTGCAGGATTAGCTGTAATCTGACATCCTTAGGGTAGAGAAATACTATAGTCATTATTGCCATGGAGAAACAGGAGACTAAACTGCTTAAAGTGCTATAATGAGAATAGAATTAATTTCTAAGAATGTTTTGGGACTTGGCATAATACAATTTATAATACAAAATTTATAATACAAAATTTATAATACAATTTATAATACAAAATTTATAATACAAAATTATTATAAAATAATACAATTTCTGGTGCCCCTTATTATTAGTAATCATCACTTCCTCACCACTATTTATTGAATGCTTACTCTTTGCAGGTACGAGGCTAAAGTTTTACATACATCATCACATGAATCTAATTTAATCCTCCCTACTGCCCAATGAGTTATGTTTTATTATCCCTGTTTTACAGGTGAATAAACTGAGGCTTAGAGAGATTAAGTAACTTGTATGAACTAATTGTGTATCTGGAAAAGATTAAGGTTGGGAGGTGGGGAGAGGATGGTCACATAGTTCACACATTCAGCATCCTAGCCTTGTCCTCTGGTCTGCACTCTAGACCTATACACTGGGTCCTACTCCACCCTAACTCCTACTCCACTGAAGGCCTTCCCAGTGTCACTCTGCCCTAAATGGCCATGAACAGTTCTCTTTGAGAGCCACTGTGGTTATGAAAATATTTTTTTATTGAATATAATCCATTAGGTGAGTAATTGAAGAATTTTAAATAATCCCATGGCCCAGCTATAAGTAGGTGATCCATTCAGCATTTATTTGAACACTTGTAAATTACAGGGCTGTGATGGATAAAGGTAAATTAGACACAAGTCCTGCCCTTAAGGACCATAATCTAAAGATTTTTAAGGAAAATTGGAGATTTATGGCCTTTGTATCTTTTAACTTATTATGTTATTTAAATATATGCTTTATTTGAAGCTGAATTTTTGGCCTAAAACATATTACTATAAACTGATGTGGAAATTTTTATTTTCCACTGGGAAAATAAAATCTGCTAATGATGTGGGTTTCTAGGAATCCACTATGACAAAATATAAGGGTCGCTTTTAGCACCCTAGGAGTAGGAAGATATATGCATCCTTTTCAATTCTTTCACTAAGGCAGTATATTTACTAATAATTCATTTACCTGGAGATGAAAAGATGAGGAAATTTTCCCATTTTCCCTCCTAAATCTTGAGGTGAATAGAGAAGGTCTTGGAATACAGATCAGTAAACATGTCTTGAAACTGTTTGCTGCCTTTTCTAAATCTTGTTTTATTTTGTCTCTTCTTCTCCCTAATTTCCAAAATTTGCTCTCAGCTCTAAAATTATGCTTCATTCAGTTTTCTAAAGAAAAGCTGTGCTTTTTAATAGACTGAGTGAATTAACATTCTGAAGATATTACATAGAATGTTAGGAGGAACACCTAAGGATTTGGATGAAATTCTAATACACGTTCATATCAGATATTGGGAGGTTAGCAATGGTCAACAAAGGGGAGTATGGGGTATGTAAAATGTACAAACACGTTTCTTCTGTGACTATACAGTGTCTGATCAGTTATATTAATTGCATTTCAGACCCATCAGACCTTCCTCACTGTGGAGAAATATGAGAACACATCAGCAACATGGAAGATAATGCATAATGATGCCTCCTGGGAGACTCGGTGAGCATGTTTATTGAATATTTTGTCTTTCAAACCCTGAAAAGAGTTGGTTAGTAATGCAGAGAAGACAAATGGGAAGACTGACTCAGTACATGATATTAATGATACCAAATTCCCAAAGAGACTTCTGGCCATATTTAGTTGATTTATTAGATTTCATTTTGATCCTCTTTTTCAACAAAACAATATGGTGTGTGCTTCTGTAAGATTAGATGCTAATGAGGTTATGACCTCCATTCTTTTTTTTTTTTTTTTTGCGGTACGCGGGCCTCTCACTGTTGTGGCCTCTCCCGTTGCGGAGCACAGGCTCCGGACGCACAGGCTCAGCGGCCATGGCTCACGGGCCCAGCTGCTCCACGGCATGTGGGATCCTCCCGGACCGGGGCACAAACCCGCGCCCCCTGCATTGGCAGGCAGACTCTCAACTACTGCACCACCAGGGAAGCCCTGACCTCCATTCTTATAAACATCTGTTAGTTTTGTCTTTTTCCATGGTCACAGACATTACCCCTAAGAGCTGGCTAGCCTTCCTGCAAAGTGGTTGAAAGGGGCGCTGGGTGAAGGTGTTGAGATGGCTCTGTAGAGGCCAGCATTCCTTCTGGGAAAATAACGCGTCTATACCTACCATGTATTGCATGTTTGTATATGGTCAATGATTCTTCATTTGAATTACTAAAACACAAGAAGCTTGAGAGTTTAATACTGACCCAAGGAGGAAAGGAATGTGTTTATGGAGTTCCCTCAGAGAAACATCTCTCTGTGCTTTTTGTTATGAAATACCTGAGCTGAATAGATAATGTGAAGATTTGAAAATATATTTGAAATAGGAAAATGTTTCCATTCCTAACTCTCTAAATTTCATACCACAGGACAGTAGCATGGACATGGGCAAAATTTTTGGCAATTTGTGTCTAATTCAAATCACTTCAAGCTAAGTGATTATTTGTATGTTGGTTTGGTTCCCATGGTTAACTGAAAATAGAGATTTGACCTTGTTGTGGCCTATTTGATAGCCATTCAAAAATATGGGCATAATTTTTCTTCTGATCTTTAGGACTCTAGGGAATAGGTAATCTTTAAACAAGTAATACATACATATTTATTGTTAAAATAAGGTTATACAGATGACAGAAAAGGATGATTTGTTTTCAAGAGCCCACAATCAGAATAGCAGTCAACACGGAGGATATGTGTAGTCTTCAGCCTTGTTCAACAGCAGCAGTATCACCAGCTATTTACTGAAAGCACTGGACCTGTCACTGAGGAAACATAGGATGCTGAGTATACCCTCTCTGCCCAGGGTATTTACCCTCCACATAACTGAGAATATCAGTTAGTTAGCCCATGGTACCTTGCTGTATCTAGAAGAGTAGCTGAACTTCCTGCCATGGTCTACAAGGACCAACGTGATCTGACTCCATCTGTTTCTATTATCTCAGCCACTCTTCTACAGTTCACTCTGCCCTGATCCTACTCACCTGTGTCCTGTTCCTTGGCTGTACCAAGTTTGCTCCTGCTTCAGACACTGCATTCTCTCTTCCTTATTCCTAGAATATTCTTTCTCTAGATGTGTGTGGGTTCAGTTTAAATGACATCTCCTTAGGGCTACCTCTGTCTTACTTTCTTCATTTCACTTATAAATTTTAAAATTATTTGTTGGTTTACTTGTTTATTGCTTTCTTCCTATCCTTGCCCTAGTAGAACATAGACTCCATGAAACTTTGGACCACGTCTGTCTCACTCACTATGGTATTCTCAGTACCTCCAGCATAGAGTCTGGTGCTAATGAGCTAATGAAATATATATTTTGAACAAATGAATCTAGATGCAAAAAGAAGTGTCAAGTTGAAGCAGAGGATGGCAAGGGCTAAAAGGATGCTATAGCAGTTTTAAAGCAGGGGACATCCTGTGTTCTGAATATCAGGTGAGGCTACCTAGGATGGATAGAATTTAAGTAGCTAGGTAGAACAAGTGAAGATATTTCTACAAATGGCTGTTTCTTAAAGGTCTGCTTCTAGGAAGTATTCACTGTTTTGTTCATTGCTATACTCTCAATATTTAGCATAGTGCCTTGCTTATGGTAGGTACTCCCTTCCTATTCATTTAATGAATAATCATACACTTTTCTAATCACACATTTTTAAGAGTAAAATTGGGGTTGTTTGTTTGTTTCCTACCAACAGTTTCTATTGGCACAAGGGATTACACGGTTATAGCAATGCAACAATACAATGGCATATTCCAGATACTGCCCAACCTGGAACCTACAGAATAAGATACTTTGGACATAATCGGAAGAAGGACTTTCTCAAGCCCGCTGTCATACTTTCGTTTGAAAGCACTCCCTCCACTTTTGACGTTGTAACTACTTGGTGAAAAGTTGACAAAGATAAAAAAGTTGATAAAGAGCAGCTGTACTGTGTATGATTTAAATAATCGATTTCATGTGAATGTAACCTATTATGATGACTTCAATAGTTGTCCTTGTTTGGGGACAGATAGTTTACTGCTAATGGGACAGGTGTGTGTCTGTCTGTCTGTCTGTGAGAGAGAGAGACGTGTGTATGTGTCCCATTTACCTTTGCTCTAGTAGATTTTACATCATGGTCTGCTGCCTAAAGCATGATTTCCCTTGGGGCCCTGTGGTTGTTTAAAGAAACAGTTACCCTCAATATGAAACCTCTGAAATGTTAGTGAGAGTGGTTAAAGATGTGTGAACAATGTTTAAACTATTTATTTATAGAATTATGGAATGATAGCACTTAAAAAGTTTAAAGAGGTCATCTAGTTGGATCCTTCATTTTACAGATGGGAAAATGAAGTTTTATGGATTTAAGATTAGCATAAGGCTAGGACGTTGTCCCTCAGTCACATTTTTAAAATATTATATAAACATTGACCACAAATGTATAAGCCCAGTTAGAGAAAATTAGCATGCCAGTTTTTCTATACTGAGTGTAGCTTTTCAAAGCAGTCACCCTGGAGTTGATATGGCTGATCCAGAGTTTTGTTGATGTTCAAATCATTTCTGGAATTGCCTTCAGAGCCCAATTATGAGAAAGTCAGACTTGTAATATTTTGATCATGCCTTGTGTTTCCCTAGGTACCCTTATCCCATGAATTGTGTCTCGTATTCCCAAGACTTGTTCTAAGTGATTTTTGATTGTTTCACTAATCAAATTCACCCCAAACCCACAAAGTTTTGCTCTTAGTGTAGATACCAAAATGAAAAAAGAATGAAATTAGAACACTCCCTAACACCATATACAAAAATAAACTCAAAATGGATTAAAGACCTAAATGTAAGGCCAGACAGTATAAAACTCTTAGAGGAAAACATAGGCAGAACACTCTATGACATAAATCACAGCAAGATCCTTTTTAACCCACCTCCTAGAGAAATGGAAATAAAGACAAAAATAAACACATGGGACCTAATGAGACTTAAAAGCTTTTGCACAGCAAAGGAAACCATAAACAAGACAAAAAGACAACCCTCAGAATGGGAGAAAATATTTGCAAACAAAGCAACTGACAAAGGATTAATCCCCAAAATATACAAGCGGCTCATGCAGCTCAATATCAAAAGAACAAGTAACCCAATCCAAAAATGGGCAGAAGACCTAAATAGACATTTCTCCAAAGAAGATATACAGATTGCCAACAAACACATGAAAGGATGCTCAACATCACTAATCATTAGAGAAATGCAAATCAAAACTACAATGAGGTATCACCTCACACTGGTCAGAATGGCCATCATCAAAAAATCTACAAACAATAAATGCTGGAGAGGCTGTGGAGAAGAGGGAACGCTCTTGCACTGTTGGTGGGAATGTAAATTGATACAGCCACTATGGAGAAGAGTATGGAGGTTCCTTAAAAGACTGAAAACAGAACTACTATACGACCCAGCAATCCCACTACTGTGCATATACCCTGAGAAAACTATAATTCAAAGAGTCATGTACCAAAATGTTCATTGCAGTTCTATTTACAATAGCCAGGACATGGAAGCAACCTAAGTGTCCACTGACAGATGAATGGATAAAGAAGATGTGGCACATATATACAATGGATAAAGAAGATGTGGCACATATATACAATGGAATATTACTCAGCCATAAAAAATGAGATTAAGTTATTTGTAGTGGGGTGGATGGACGTAGAGTCTGTCATACAGAGTGAAGTAAGTCAGAAAGAGAAAAATAAATACCATATGCTAACACATATATATGGAATATAAAAAAGAAAAAAAATGGTTCTGACAAACCTAGGGGCAGGACAGGAATAAAGACGCAGATGTAGAGAATGGACTTGAGGACACAGGGAGGGGGAAGGGTAAGCTGGGATGAAGTGAGAGAGTGGCATGGACATACATACACTACCAAATGTAAAATAGATAGCTGGTGGGAAGCAGCTACATCTCACAGGGAGATCAGCTCGGTGCTTTGTGATCACCTAGAGGGGTGGGATAGAGAGCATGGGAGGGAGATGCAAGAGGGAGGGGATATGGGGATATATGTATACATATATACACTGATTCACTCTGTTATAAAGCAGAAACTAACACAACATTGTAAAGCAATTATACTCCAATAAAGATGTTAAAAAAATTAAGTGGAATTCTAGAACTGAAAAATGAAATATCTGTATTTTTAAAATTTTCCCTATATGTCTTTTGTCCATATTTCTATTGGGTGGATAGTCATTTTCTTATTTATAGAAACTTTTTAAACTTTAAGGAAATTAGTCTATTGTCTGTTGTATGTGTTGCAAAATTTTTGTTGTTGTTTGCCTTCTGACTTTGTTTACAGTTTTTCTATGCAGCAATTTAAAACTTTTATTTAGTTGAATTTAAAATTTTTTTATGGAAAAAAAAAGCAAGTTCTACTAGCTTTAAATGGAGTCCTCAAAGAAGAGGCTCTGAATTCATTTATCTGTCATTTCTTATTCACTCACTCACTCGGACCCGTTTAATCATAGAATATTTATTAAGGCTTACTCTCCTACCCAGCAATGTACTAGTGGGGCTCTGACAATTAGTGAGATCATATTTAGGATAAATGTATGTTTCAAAAGGTGACTATTTTAAAGGAGAAAATATTCAATTCAATGTATAAATTTTGCGGAGGCATTGAAAAATCAGTAATCTTCAAGTCACATCTTGTATATCGCCTACGTTGGGTACTCTAATTTGGGGGTAAATAGGCTCCAGACAACTTCGAGAAAGCTGTTCTGAAAGTTATTTTGGGGTATTGTGAAATACCCAGTCTAATATCCCAAAGAATGAGATATGACAGTCTGATGTCAATTGCCTGAAAGTACTAATTGCATTTAAAATTATCCAAGTTAACTAGGAGTTTCCAGTCTGCAAAATAAATTTCCAAAAACTGAATCATGCTTTTGTATGTGTGTAAAAGCTTTAGCATTTTGGGGAAAAATCAACTTTTATTTTAAAAAACCTTTCAAGTTTGAACATAATACTGATATTAATAATAATATTTGCATCTGATATTAATACTGATATTGATAATACTGATATTAATAATACTGATATTAATAATAATATTTGCATCCATTTAGGTAAGACTTAAACATGCTATATTGTATTATTAGAAAGAACCTGGAACATATTTTGATGAATCAGTACTCTAGAGGCTGTTTCTGTGCAGGTTAACTGTTGGAGAATTAACTAATTAGGATTTCAATGGGTGGTGATCATTTTTCCTAATGATACCATACTCTTTAGGATAAAAGTTCAAAGGCTTAAAAGAGCAGGTGCTTCTGAAAGTAGTTGACCCCAGAAAGACCAATTATATTAGAACCTATGACAATATTTTTTAAAGTGTTTCATATGACTCAGAAGAGGTTTTGAATTATTTTCCATCCCCTCCATCCCTTCCATATTTATAAATGAAATTGGTCTGTATTGGTATGTTTTCAGTATTTGTCTGGTTTTAGTATCAATGTTATACTAACTTTATAGGAGGAATTTTGAAAATTTGAAGCTATTTTTCTTTTGTGCTCTGGGCCATTTAAAGTATTTCAGGGATTATATGATATTTAGATGTTTTATATAATTCTCTTGTGGAAACATCTGGGGTTGTGGCTTTATTTTTATTTTATTTTTTTTAATTTGTGGGAAGCTCTTTGATGACATTATTTCTTCTATGGAGATTGGTCTATCTCTACTGATTTCCTAGGAAATTATCAATTTTATCTAGGTTATATTTATTTGATAGCATTGTACAATGCATTGTCTCATGTTATTTGAAAAATTTCCTTTGGTTTTTCAGTAATTTATTTTTTCATTTGCTCTTTTTAATATTTGTACTCTAATATTTCTTTCTTGTCTTATAATTGAATTTCCCCTTATCAGAGGCACCTTCCTTGAGCACCCAATCTAAAGTAGCTCCCTCTCCTTTTTTCTCTAGTCTGTATTATTTCCTTCCCAGCAATTATCACCTTATGAAATTGACCTATGAAATTGTCTTGTTTATTCTTGTGGTCTCGGTACCTAGAACATGGCCTGATTAATAACTTTTCTGAAATGAATGAGTAAATGAATGAGTGAATGCATCTTTTATGTGCCCAGAGACAGATGCAAGCTTTAGGAGAAGAGAAGATTAGTACAATTTCTGTTGCTTTTTTTGGTGCCTTTCTCCGGGCAGAAATTATATAGTTCCTTAGTCTTCTGTAGAAGAGAGAGGTCAATCTTTTGTACAGGCCTTGGTATATCTTTGAAGTTGAAGTTCTTTCCAAATACAAGGGTGTTCATTTCAAAGTGTAGTCACCTGAGATTGTGGGCTAGCTCTATGGACAGCTAGGTAGGAAAGAAAATGGAAGAATGGTCAAGATCCTGGTAAAATTGGATGCTCCGTCAGCTGCCCCCGATAACTTGTTTAGGTACATCTAGGCAGAGAGAACAAGGCTGGTCGAGGCAACACTGGGGCTTTGGGCCCTAAACTCTAGCGACCAGGACTGGACCTTGTATGAAGTGTGGGAGCTCTAGTGAATTTTTTTTTTTTTTTTTTTGCGGTACGCGGGCCTCTCACTGTTGTGGCCTCTCCCGTTGTGGAGCACAGGCTCCGGACGTGCAGGCTCAGCGGCCATGGCTCACAGGCCCAGCTGCTCCGTGGCATGTGGGATCCTCCCGCACCGGGGCACGAACCCTTGTCCCCTGCATCGGCAGGCGGACTCTCAACCACTGTGCCAACAGGGATGCTCTGCATTTTTGTTTTCAAGTCTATATCAGTGTTTATCAAACTTGAGTAATAAATTAACTGCAGTTAAAAGAAAAAACAAATTTATTATGTATACCATAATTTTACTTAACGTCTGTTAATAAAATATTAGCTAAGTATCCAGAGACAAAATTAGGCATAAATTTGTTTTACTTATCAATCTTATGCACCTCTAAAAACTAAATAAATTTTAAGTATGATGAAAAGCCACAAACCAGTAAGAATCAAATAACAGCAACTATTAAATGTGATGCCTGATGCTGTTTTGCTGAAATTAAATTGCCACTTGTAATGTGATTATGGTTCTCACTACTTTTGTATGGGCTCTTTTGAGTCTGCCTGTCTTTGCTATGGTGAACTGTGATGACTCACTTCTAATCATCACTCTTCTCTGTTCTATTGCAAAGTTCGTATTTGAGCAAATGCTGTAGCATCAGTTGGTCTTCACATGGCACAAAGAACCAGTTACATTTAAGCCCATCTTCTTTTCTTAATAATTGGTGCCAAAGTAATACCATTCTATTAATACTTCAAGTAGCAGCATAAACTATTGATTACAAGGTGAAGCTGGGAACTACATGGCTTGGGTTTGAACCCCAACCTCATCAGGTGTCAGCTGTGCATTTTGGGGCAAGTTAATAAGTGTTCTATGCTTTTCCTTCATCTCTAATAGGAGAGAATACTTTATCTCATGGCTGTTGTGGGGATGAATAAGGTATGTATGTTGAACACTTACCAGAGAGCCTATCATATAGCAAGCACTCAATATAGTCCATCGTTGCTTATGTAAATATTGTAAGACTTTGCTTGGCATCAAAATACAAAATGTAAAATTCTTAAAGGTAATTATTGAACTCCTGGAAATACCTCAGTTTGAAAAACACTGACCTACACTAAAAGCAGACAAAATAGACATTTTGACTCATTTTTCTTCCTACAACCTAATATGAGCCGTTTGGATTGTGGCTTTGAATATTTCAAGATTCACAGTATATTTAGAATACTAAAAGTTTGGGAATACATTTGAAGAGATTAAAAAGTAATCACTGGTATAGAGAAAGAGCAAATTTCAGGATGAAAAAAAAAACACTTGTATTCATTCCGGAACCTGAGATTAGACAACACTGTATATTTTGATAAATGTGTACAATTTATTTTTATTACTGACGAGAAAACAGCCATAATGATAACACCTGTCAGGTAGAACATTGAGTTGAGCGAGGATTTGTGTGACATGTTGTAGAGCAGTAAAGGGCTTTTAACCTTCTGCAGGTATGAGGTATTGACAAAATTCAGCTAACGCCAAAGAAATACCACATGATCAGTGGAACCCGGAAGGACTTAGCTTTGGGAGTATATAAGTACACAGGGCAGTAAACAGTTCTATACAGATAAGGACAGGCTGCTAAAGGTGATCAATTAGAGTAAGAATAATATGTATCTTTACCTGGAGCCCGAATAACTGTGCACATTGACTGACCAACATTTAGCAGAGAGTTCAGCACAGCAGTGTGCTGTGGCCCACAATTTGAGGCTCACCACTGCCCTAGCTCAGAGGTTCTCAACATTGTCTGTACCCAAGTAACACTTTAAAAATGCACTGACGGTGAGAGGCCCGTGCACCGCGATGAAGAGTGGCCCCCGCTCGCCGCAACTAGAGAAAGCCCTCGCACAGAAATGAAGACCCAAACACAGCCAAAAATAAATAAATAAATAAAATTAAAAAAAAAAAAAAGAATGGGGAGCAGTATAAATCCTGGAATAGGAACATTATATATATAAAAAAAAGCACTGACACCTTGGACCCACCCCGACATTTTCATTTTATTGCTGTGATAAGAGGCTCAGAGTCAGTGCGATTTAAAATCTCCCAGGTACTTTTGATGGGCAGCCAGGGTTGAGAAGCCCTGTTCTAGATATTATTACTATATTGGTAAGAAGAATAAAGGAGTGATGGACTCAGGGAAGTTTGTGCTAAAGGTAACAAGTGATATCTTGTACCAATTCACCTTGTTTACACTTCTTCCAATACAATCCCATGTTTTAGTAATGGGGCACAATTTTAATTTTATCTTTGTAATATGTAAATTCTCTTCTGAAGATACGTAGGGGGTCTGGAGCTCTCCCTAGAAGCTAAAGTAGTCCACTAATAAATTTCTGGTCAACCTTAGAAAACGCTAGAAAATTCAAGACAGCACATAATGGCTGAGCTCCTAGGAACAAGGCATTGTACCAAGTATGGGAAGTAGGAAAGAAGCCATATGAATATGATACTGGGGAGAAGGGCTATTCATTACAGTGTTGATTTAAATTGTGAAAACTTGCAAAATAACCTGACTGTCCTTCAACAGGGAAAATGGATCAATAAGCTATGGTGTTTCATACAAGGGAATGCTGTAGAAAAGTTAACATGAGTGAACTAGAGTGACCTGTCTCAAGGTAATTATCAAAATATGTGGCAAATACAGTAAGTTGCAGATCATATGTACTGTATGTTAGTAAATACCATTTAGAAAAAGTTTGAAAATGTGCAAAACAATAATGTATACTATTTTTGGATATACACAATGGGATAAATGAGAAAAGATGTGAGAAAAAAATTGGAATGGTGATACTTCTGTGTGTGTAAGCTCCATGAAAGCAGGGGGTTTTGTTTCATTTACTGATGTACTTCCATACCTAGACCAGTTCCTGGCACTTAGTAATGCCTGAAAAATATTTATTGACTGAAACAACTGGTAAGTGGGAAAGAAATGGAATCAGGAATGGATCTTCAAGGTCTTCAAATATAAACGGTACTTTTATTTCTTAAAAAACATTAGGTAATAATGGCAAAACACAAACATTTGATAGAGCTTAATGGTGGATACATGGGTGTCCATTGTGTTATTCTTTTGACCTTTTCTATATGCTTGAAATATTGCATTGAGAGTTTTAAAAAGAGTAGATGCAGAACACACAGAAATTAACATGACTGATGAGAATGACTGAGATTTCAAATCTGGGTGACTGGAGAATAGCAATGCCTCTAAGAGTTGCAATTACTAAATGGAAATCAGGAATGAAACAGAGGGTGACAGCACCACTTTTGGATGCATGATATTTAAAATTCTGCCTGGATTTCATCTAGAAATGCCCCCAAGCCTACTGGAAATGTTCACTCTGATGTCATCAGTTTTGAGAAAAAAGAATCAGGATATAGTTTAAGGGCTTCACATTCAGTTTTTCCTGATGTACTTTTAGAGCAACACAGAAGCTGAAAACCCATGGAAAGTTCCTGAAAAAGCAATATTAATGAAGGGACCGGCCATTTGACTCAAAATTAATACCTGATTGTCTTAAATGCTAAGGGATTAAAAGCCTTGGCATATGGAGGTGGTGAGCTCTGGGGTAGGAGTAGCTGGAGGGCAGTGATATTCTGGGCCAACAGAGCAGGCCTTTCTTGTACCAAGATAAAATTGGCCTGTGAGGTTGGTGGCACAAATAATACTAGGTCCCCACAGACAGCTTTTGGGTTTAACTTCTGACTCCTTTCCCTCCTCTCTCTCTCCAAGTGGGTAATTGGTCCACATGAGACCAGACAGACCCCTAGCACTTAATTATCTGGACTTGGTCCTCAGGGCTTGTACTTAAATAGCCTGGGTCTTAGCAGGAGGAGATGAAGACTGGATGAAATAAAAACACTTCAGTGAGAGTCAAAAGGCCTGGATCCCTGTCCTGGTTCTGTCATAAACCATCTGGTAAGTTTTGGATAAGTTCCTTAGTATTTCTGAGTCTTATCAAGGATTTGATCTTGAAAGTCTCTGAACTCTATGGCTGCTATTATAAATAGATTTCACCTTTATTGCCTTTATAGACCGATTCATAGTAGCTACTTGGAGAAGTGTATGGAAAAGAATTGGGAGATGGTGTTTGGGTCCAGTGGGAAAGTGTGATCTCATTGATTTGCATAGTCTGACATGTGTTGGGTCCAGATTAGCAGCCAAATAATGGTCTTTGCCCTTCCTGGTCTACAGAATTCTATAAATGTGCCTTCAGGGATAAGATATATAAGTAGAGTTTCCAGAAGGTGAAGCAAACCATTTCTTACCCTACTTCAACCCTCTTCCCCTCCAACAAAATACACAAGTTCCCCTCTTGGCTGATAGATAACATTGGACACTAGAGAGAGGGGGGAAGAAGGCAGGATAGTTATCCCAGGATGAATCTACATATACTCTTTGGGGTTTTCTCTGTGTTAAATCTGCAGTGCCATCTACTGAATCAGGTAGGAAATAGTACAAAGACTATAAAAGCGTTACAGATGACAATGAAAGGAAATCTGCTTTTCATTTAAGAGCACATATTTTAATTTCATAATTTAGCTGCACTTTCATTATAATAGTTTGATAGGTGAACCCTTTTGAGAAACTCTCACACCATTTTTAATTCCATGTAAACAACAGTCATGAGTAGGTTGTCAATACATGTTGAATCACTTGTTTCCCTTTTTTAAAATGAGTATTTTAAGTGATAGAGTTGAAGATTAAAAACTCAAAGCCCCAAAGTACATTTCTGATGTCCTTGTAGCCACAGTAAGCTTTGCTCAGGGTCTATTAGATTTTGCTCAAAATTAGTATTCCCAGTACTGTTTATACTAGTGTCATGAAAAACGTTTCATGATCCAATAAATTTGGGAACTACTATATGCTCAAACCCTCTTTCACAGATTCACTATGTACATTAGGATAATAGAGGTTTTTAGACACTCTGAAGGTAAGAAATCTATTTAAGTTTGTCTAATTCAATGTTTCCTAAATTTAGTTGAACATAGCTTATTTATTTTAAAGCATTTCAAATATTGGTCTTTCATATGCTAGACACAGTTCTAAGTGCTTCATATGTGTTAACTGATTTATGCTTCATTACAGGCATCTGATTTTACCTCTGTTTTACAGAGGAAATTGTTGAAACAGTAGAAGCAACTTTTGCAGAGCATATAGTTAGAAAGTGGCAGTGTTAGACTTAAAACCCAGGCCTGCCTGGTTCCTAAGAGCATGCTGTTTCCAGTTGTATCACATGGCCTCTCAACAGGAACTTTCAGGTATCTAATGGCTGAGAACAGAATCTTCTGCTTGGCAAGGGGGTGGGAGTCACAAGAGCGCTGCTTTCAGTTGGCTCTTCCCTTGGGTAGAGACACTTTTAAAGTACACTTGTGTAGAAGCAAGTGATTCTCTTCTCCTGGAGGTAAGAAATTATGGCCTGCTATGCTAGATGGTCTTTGCATGCTGCTCCTCAAAAACTTAACCATCTACTTCCAAAGCTGCTGTTGTTTTGGAGAATAACTGAAGAGAATGGATGTCTCTAGGGAATTCTTAATTTGCATAAGATGCTTCACCTCTAGTCTCTTCCCAGGTCTGTACTAGGCACTGGGTTTCTTAGCCATGGAAGCAGAATTTATAGTCTAATTCTCTGAGATTCAACTTTCAAAGTCACTTTCCTGAAGGGATCATAGATTTTGTACCTTACCAACAGAGAACAGCTATTAAAGAACAGATAACTCCAGAAGGTCACTCATCCAGAAACTATTTTTAGGCAGACTATTTTGGGTACTTTATATAGAAAAGCTGGATGAGAGCAGGCTTTTAGAACAGAGGGCAGGAAAAGATGGGCCCTTTGACTCCTGGCTCTGTCTCTTGCTTTCTGTGTGATTCTCAAAGTCTCAGTTTCCTCAGGTGTTAAAAGGAAGTGAATGTACCTAGTTCTTGAGGCTTAATTGAGTATCAAATGAGATCCTGAATATCTATATTCTCCCACTCCAAATTCTTATGAGTCTATAAAATCCAACAAAGACAATGACATAGGAATACAATTGACAAGATTTATTAACATGGTGGAGGAAACTTGTATGTCTGACCCATGTTGTAGAAGGTGTTTTGGATGTCCCCCCATCTTCAAGTGGTAGATTAAAAAGAAAGTGAATTTTAACAGTTTGATCAGGAGAGAGGTGGCCAAGATGGTGAAGTAGGAAGACCCTGAGCTCCCCTCCTCCCATGGATGCCCCGAAATTACAGCTACTTATAGAGCAACGATCTATGAGAATGACCGGAAGACTAGCAGAAAAGATTTTCCACGACTAAACACATAGAAAGGAATCATGAGACAGGTAGGAGGGGTTAGAGACACGGTGTAATCAAGACCTACTCCCCTGAGTTGGTGACCCACAAACAGGAGTGTGACAATGGTAGAAGTTCTTCCCAAGGAATGAGGGGTACAAGTCCCCATCAGATTCCCTATCCTGGGTGTCCTGCACTGGGGAGACAAGCTCCCAGAATGTCTGGATTTGAAAACCAGCAGGGCCTATGTTTGGGAGAGCCAGAGGGTTATAGGAAATAGAAACTCTGCTCTTAAAGGGAACATGCAAAATCTCGTGCTCTCAAAGTCCCAGCATGGAGGCAGTAGCTTGAAAGGAGTCTGTGTCAGACCCACTTGCTGATCCAGGAGGCAAGAGGGACTGCCCCTGGGGATGGAGATGCTGGTGGCAGCCATGTTTGAGAGCTCATTCTACCATAATAACACTCATTCTGGCAAGCACCATTTTAGAATTCTCTCTCTAGACTATTGGCCCTGGGGACCCAGTCCCACCTTCCAGAAGGCTGGCACCAGCTGCATTCCCCGCCCCCACCCCCCATGCCCAGGCCACACGGCCAACCATGCAGGAAGCCTACCCTTATCTCTAGCAGGCCTGCAGCCACTGCACAGGGCACAGCCTCACAACCAACCAGACTCGAGGCCAGCCCTGCCTATGAGCACACCCAGAGTAGTCAGCCCACCACAACAGAAAGGCACATGCAGCCCACATAGAGGATACCCCTAGAGCACATAGGTCTGGTGACCAGAGAGGAGTATGCTATTAGGCCACGTAGGATGTCTTCTACATAAGGTCACTTCTCCAAGATTGAGAAATATAACCAACCTACCTAATGCATAGAAATAGACACAGAGAATTGGGCAAAATGAGGACACAGAAAAATATATTCCTAATAAAGGAACAAGACATAACCTTAGAAAAAGAACTAAAAAAAGTGGAGATAAGCAATCTATCCAATAAAGAGTTGAAGGTTATTATCATAAAGATGCTTACTGAACTCAGGAGAAAAATGGATGAACATTGAGAATGTCAACAAGGAGAAAATATAAAGAAGAAGCAAACAGAGCAGAAAAATGTGACTGAAATAAAAAATACACTAGAAGGAATCAACAGTAGATTAGATGATAAAGAGGCATAGATCAGTGAACTGGAAGACAGAGTAGGGAAAATCATCCAAGAAAAACAGAAAAAAGAAAAAAGTATTTAAAAAAATTAGTATAGTTTGAGACCTCTAGAACAACATCAAGTGTACTAACATTGGTATTTTAGGGGTCTCAGAAAGAGAAGAGACAAAGAAAGTGGTATTTCTTCTTATTTGAAGAAATAATAGCAGAAAACTTCCCTAATCTGGGAAAGGAAACAGACACCCAAGTCCAGGAAATACAGACAGTCCAAAACAAGATGAAGCCAAAGAGGTCCACACCAAGACACGTTATAATTAAAATGACAAAAATTAGAGATAAAGAGAGAATCTTAAAAGCAGCAAGAGAAAAGCAACTAGTTATACACAAGGGAACTCCCATAAGACTATGAGCTGACTTTTCAGCAGAAACATTGCAGGCCAGAAGGGAGTGGCAGGATATATTTAAAGTGATGAAAGGAGAAAACCCTACAACTAAGAATACTCTCTTCAGCAAGACTATCATTCAGATTTGAAGAAGAGATAAAGAGTTTTAGACACGCAAAAGTTAAAAGAGTTCAGTATCACTAAACAAGCTTTACAAGAAATGTTAAAGGGACTTCTCCAAGTGGAAAAGAAAAGACCACAATAGAAATATGAAAATTATGAAAGGAAAAATCTCACTGGTAAAGCAAACATACAGTAAAGATAGTAGATCAACCACTTATGAAGTTAATAGGAAGGTTAAAAGACAAGAGTAGCAAAATCATCCATATCCGCAATAAGTAGTTAAGGGATACACAAAACAAAAATATGTAAAATATGATGTTGACAATAGTAAATGTGGTGGAGGGAGAAGTAAAAATGCAGGGTAGTTAGAATGCATACAAATTAGATTATCAACTTAAAATAGTTATATATAGGTTGTTATATATGAACCTCATGGTAACCACAAACCAAAAACCCATAATAGATACATAAAAAAGAGAGAGGAATTCAAGCATAACACTAAAGATAGTCATCAAATCATAAGGGAAGTGAGCAAAAGAAGAGGAAAGAAACAAGAACTAAAAAAGAACCAGAAAACAAGCAACCAAATGGCAATAAGTACAAAACTCCGGAGATTCAAGGTCAAACCTGCCAGAGGTCTACTTTGCCCAAGGAATCCAGGTGCTTGGAGTGAGGGAAAATTGACCCTTGCCATTTAGCTCCTCTACAAAACTCCTCTTGGTTCTGGGGGAATCATTGAAACACCAAAACCTGCACTTGATGGGGAAGGAGCTCACTCTGATGGGGGTTACTGTGCACCATCTTGCTGGGGAGATAATATCAGTTGCAAGGGAAGGACTAAGGAATGCCTCAGGGTGTGCGGGTCGTCAGCTTGGCTTCTAGCCTAGCTTCCTGCAGACCACCTCTTTGTCCATGGAGGAGGGGAGCTGTAACAGATGATGTGATTTACGAGTGGTTGCGTTAGTTTGGATCCTATGAGAAGCAGGTGCCAGGCATTTCATCTTTACAAGGACCCAGTAACAAGCCCAGAGCTGGTTCTTCACTGCAGATGACACAGCCTGGCTCCAGACCCGCAAAGACCTGCATTGCAGATGCCTCATTAGGGCTTGCCATGCACTGCACACTATGTCTTTTACCACCACCGACCCCAACACTGCAGGGTCTTTTGGTTCATATGGCCCAAGGGACAGGATTGCTCATTCTTCAGCCTGGACCTGCTGCAGAGCCCTTTCTTACTCCAGGTCCCACTCAAGCGGGCAGCCTCCTGACACCTTGTATGTCAACTAGAGCAGTACTTCTAAGTGAGCATTGTCCTGTCTCCAGAACCCAAAGAGGCCTACCAGGCATTACATGTTTTTTTTCTTTCTTTGCCCAGAAAGCCAGTTGTTCAGCACCACTGGCTCAGGTGAATAACAATAACCACTGGGTGGGTCTGTGGACCTGGTAGAGGCCCTATAAGCCAGACTTCAGTAGGTCTCCATTTATTACCTGACACCTGATAGGCCCCACTTTAACAGGAGCCAGTGATGCCTTTGGGGGTCTCTGGGTATCAATGTCAACTCAAATTCTGTGTCCAATAGTCTTCAGAGTCTCTGGGTTCTCCTCTCTCCAGTCTACAGTCACCTGAGTAAACAGCTGTAGGTCTCATTTGGGAAGTGAATCATAGTCAAGTCAATAAAAAAAACCTTGAGGGACTTCCCTGATGGCACAGTGGTTAAGAATCCGCCTGCCAATGCAGGGGACGGGTTCGAGCCCTGGTATGGGCAGATCCCAGATGCCGTGGAGCAACTAAGCCCATGCACCACAACTCCTGAGCTTGAGCTCTAGAGCTCGCGAGCCACAACTACTGAAGCCCCTGCACCTAGAGCCCGAGCTCCACAACAACAGAAGCCACTGCAGAAGCCCGTGCACTGCAACAAAGTGTAGCCCCAGCTCGCCACCACTAGAGAAGGCCCGCGTACAGCAAAGAAGATCCAACACAGCCAAAAATAAGTAAATAAATTTATATATATATATAAAAAAACCAATCCATCTGTATTAGGCAAAAAATTCACCCCCGCCCCCCAAAGTCTCTGGAACCTGATAGTATGCTATCTTACCTGGCAAAAGAAACCTTGCAGGTGCGATTAAATTAGGGGCCTTAATTTAATTAAGATTAAGGATGGGGAGATTAGCCAGGTGTATCTCAATGTAATCATGTCTTCTTAGGGAAAGATGGAGGCAGGATGGTCGGAAAGAGAGGTCTAAAGATACTTTACTGCTGATTTTTAAGATGGAGGAAAGGGGCCATGGGCTAAAGAATGCTGGCAGCTTCTAGGAGCTGGAGAAAATAAGGAAACAGATTTCCCCTTAGTCTCCGGAAGGAATGCAGCCTTGCCAATACCTTGATTTTAGCTGGTGAGATCCATCTTGGACTTCTGATTATACCGGTAAGATACTAAATTTGAGTTGTTTTAAGCCATTAAGTTTGTGGTAATTTGTTACAGCAGCACTAGGAAACCAATTTACTGTCGTAAGTATGAGTTTCCCCTTCTCTAGGGATCTTTCCCAAAGCATTAAATCCCTATGTCTCAAAAGTGCCTTCGAATCAGTTCTTTCTTATCCAGCCTCACACTTCGGCCCTTGGAACAAGCACACTCACGATCCAACCCCAGGGTCCTCCTTTGGATTCTGCTTGTACCTACTAGGTAATTCTTGCTATTCCTTCTGGAGGTATAATTTCTTTTCTCTCTTATCAAACCCAACATGGTCCAAGCTGAGTTATGCTGGATTGAACCCTATCTATCATCCTGGCTGTCCTGGAGAGGAAGTGGGAGCGTCACCTTAGGGAGTTATCTGTTGCCTTATGAAGGAGAAGCTTCTGCAGTGTCTCCCCACACAGGAGAAATGCTAGTTCTTACTGTGAAGGCAACCTCTGGAAGCTCTTGGGGGAAGGTCTGCAGAGTAAAATCCTTGAGGGAATCCACCCAAATATCTCCATCCCATATTCTAGGGTCCCATGTTTCCCCAATCAGAGCCCAGGCTTTAGCCGAGCTGACATATTTTGGCTGTGTATTTCAATGTGGGTAACTGTATAAATCCAAGGATAGCACTACAAGAGTCAACAAAGTTCTATACTGTGCATAGTAGACACAATATTAATGAAATAAAGAGATATAGAGTGAACAGCCTACAATAGTTCCAAGAGTAATATGTAGACGTGAAGAAAAGATGAGAACAGGTTCTAGAGCCACCAATGCTGTTGTTTATGAGTGAAATGTCTCTGGAATTCTGCAGCTATATTAATTTCTGATCGTGCTCCTCAGCTGTGTTTGCTTTCACTGCAAGAGATAAGCTACCAAAGAGGCCCTCTGCTTCTCTCGCAGCCGGTAGCTGTCAAACCTGTTTCCCATTTTTCCTCTGTGGAGCATTAAAACAACTTGGTAATGACTAACTCTCTTGCCTTTGTAGGAATGTTTCCCCAATATCTTTCAAATATCTGAGTCATTGTACCGTTAAGAGCATTTCCTTCCAACAGGGCATTTCCCAGGTCAGCACCAGTGAAATCTTCAGCAACTGGGCTGCCACCTGTGCCAGGGACTATCTATGCCCTGTGCAGGATGGAGTCATTCCTGCCTTTTGAGTAATGAATGAGCCAGTCCTGAAACCTCATAACACTACCTGTTTCCTTGGACCACTTGTGGTATCACCTGTGTCATCTAAGAAGCAGATACCCAGATGAGATTAGACATGCAAGAGATTTTATTGGGGAAAATACCTGTTTAGGATTTAGGGGAAGGGAACAGAAACAGGTTAGAGAACCTTCAGAGTGTGGTGCAGATCTGGCATTGTGAAAAGAGGGAGGGAAGGAAGGAATGATTGCATTGGAAAACCCTCAGACCACGGTACAGTCCCGAGAAGTTCTGGGTTAGGCTAACAGGGAATCTCTGAGGAAAGGTTGCTTGACAGAGGGGTCCTGTGCTGGGCAATGGTGGCCCAGTTCTAATGCCTCTGCTTTGCTCATTGTCTGGGAGCACACTGGGGGAAGTGTGGCCTTGTCACACCTCACGTGCTTGCCGTTCTCTTAAAGGAGGTCTGAGTGGCAGCCCTCCATGGCCATGACAGTGGTTAATAAACTCAGCTCTGGAGCCAGGGGGCCAGGGTTTGAAACTTGACCGTGCCACTTAGTTGCTATATGGTTATTCATATCTCTAAGGTAGTTCATTTCTCTAAACCCTAGTTGTCACATCTTAAATCATGAGGTTTACAGTAACTATCTCACAGGCAAACTGTGAGGCTTCAAGTGGTTAATACATGTGAAATGCATAGAACACAGATTGGCACACAGAATAATAAATGGTAGGTAAACAAACAAAACAGATTGGTGGCTCTAGAACCTGTGCTCATCTTTTCTTTGAGTCTATGTATTGCTCTTGCAAATATCATAGGGTGTCCACTCTATTCCTCTTTAGTTATTTTACAGATACTTACTAAGAGTCTCCTAGGCATGGCATATAACCTTGCTGACTCTTGTAGTGCTATTTTGGGATTCCTGCAGCTGAGGAGTGAGTTCTCTGAAATCCTCATAAACTTGAACTGTGTGGCTACCACACAGGGTCACTTTCTAGTTCTTTCCTAGATTCTTTCCTTCTGTGGTCTTCATGAGGTAGAGAAAAGTCTCATTCGTGCACATCAACATCTCAAGCAGTTCCTTCTAGGAGTTTGAAATTTAAAGCTATTCCTGTCTCCTGATACTACGCAAAGCCAAATTAATTCACATGTATTTTATTTCATTTCTCAAACGTTTATTGAGAGCCTAGTTAGTCGTCAAGCAAATAAGGATAAAATATTAATAAGATGATGATTGAAACACTCAGAAGCTCTAGTCTCCCGGGGAAGATAGATAAGGGACCTACTCAGAATTTAATGTGAAAAGCACAATTAAAGGAACAGCCATGAACAAAGACAAAAGGATATAGTGAGAAGTTTCCCAGGCGACTTCAAGGAAAAGATGGCAGCAGGGACAAATCCAAAATCACATTTAGAGAATGTCAGGAGATTCTGCCCTACTGCAGTTCAAGCCTCTCAGAAGCCTTCATAGCAACAGCACATTCCTCTTAATGTATTTCTTCCCAAGCCCCTTTGCAAATAGTTATCTTGGGAACAGTGCTGGGGATGCTGCAGTTTACAAAGAGTATGCAAAGTGGCCCTGATAAGAGTTTAGGGTCATATGTATACATGTGTGTAATGTGATTTATCAATACAAGTAATACGTGTTTCCCATGTTTGTTGGTGATATCTATAGTGCTTCCCTGAGCACTGTTTGATCTCTAAATTATTATTATTATTTTATTTTATTTATTATTATTATTTTTTGCGGTACACGGGCCTCTCACCGTTGTGGCCTCTCCTGTTGCGGAGCACAGGCTCCGGACACGCAGGCTCAGCGGCCATGGCTCACGGGCCCAGCCACTCCGCGGCATGTGGGATCTTCCCGGACTGGGGCACGAGCCCTTGTCCCCTGCATCGCATCGGCAGGCGGACTCTCAACCACTGCGCCACCAGGGAAGCCCATGAGCTCTAAATTATTAACCAGTCAACCTGCTATCACTTTTGCAGAGATGGAGTAAAGAATCCCTGGTTAGAATTAACAGGAAATGAATAAGAGCAGTCTTACATCCAAAGCCAGAATGGTGTAGCACTTGTGAAATTTATACTCCAATTGATTAATAATAAAATCCTTGGGAAGCATTGAGTTTTGTGCTAGAAATAGGCTTTTGACTTTTCCTAACTGGCCCAACACAGTGCAGTTCTCCAATTAAACAAGTGAAAGGGGCCTGGGTGGGGCGCTTCTTCCCATCAGAGGAAATTCTAGACAGAGTGTTTTCTTTTTCCTTTTTTTTTCTTCCGTTTTTGGCCAAGCCGTGTGGCTTGTGGGATCCTAGTTCCCTGACCAGGGATTGAAGCTGTGCCCTCGGCAGTGGAAGCGCGGAGTCCTAACCACTGGACTGCCAGGGAAGTCCCCAGGTAGACATTTCTTAGGAGAGAGGAACACATAAGACAGGACCCTGAGCAAAACTAACGGATTCACATGGGGTTATTTTTATTCTTCTAGATGGCCAGGTTTTTCTTGATTTAAGTTAGAGGCGTGAAAAGCATATTGAAGCATATTAAAAATTGCTTGAAGCAATTTTAAAGTTGAAGCATATTAAAAATATTACGGGTTTATTTGAGCAGAAATCAATTGGAATTGGGCAGCACCAGACTGGAAGTGGGCTCTCTGCACACAGGAACCAGGAGAAAGACGCATATAGAAAAAGTGCCAAATCAAATTACCTGATTGGCTACAGCTTAAGCTTAATGGGCTGTTTGTGATTAGTTTTCTGTAGCTTTCTACTTCAAATCTAGGCATTTACAGGCTTAGTTTTTGGTTTGCTTACATAGGCCTCCACAGCATTAGAGCTGCCTCAGGGCAATGGCCTCCTTGTTTAACTTTTTTTTTTTTTTTAATTTTGAAAAAAATGACAGCCTTTATTCTTTTTGTTTTGTTTTGTTTTATTATTTATTTATTTATTTTTAAACATCTTTATTGGAGTATAATTGCTTTACAATGGTGTGCTAGTTTCTGCTTTATAACAAAGTGAATCAGTTATACATATGCATATGTCCCCATATCTCTTCCCTCTTGTGTCTCCCACCCTCCCTATCCCACCCCTCTAGGTGGTCATAAAGCCCTGAATTGATCTCCCTGTGCTATGTGGCTGCTTCCCACTAGCTATCTATTTTACATTTGGTAGTGTATATATGTCCATGCCTCTCTCTCACTTCGTCCCAGCTTACCCTTCCCCCTCCCCATGTCCTCAAGTCCATTCTCTAGTAGGTCTGCGTCTTTATTCCCGTCTTGCCCCTAGGTTCTTCAGAACCATTTTTTTTTTTTTAGATTCCATATATATGTGTTAGCATACGGTATTTGTTTTTCTCTTTCTGACTTACTTCACTCTGTATGACAGATTCTACGTCCATCCACCTCACTACAAATAACTCAATTTCGTTTCTTTTTATGGCTGAGTAATATTCCATTGTATATATGTGCCACATCTTCTTTATGCATTCATCTGTCAATGGACACTTAGGTTGCTTCCATGTCCTGGCTATTGTAAATAGTGCTGCAATGAACACTGTGGTACATGACTCTTTTTGAATTATGGTTTTCTCAGGGTATATGCCCAGTAGTGGGATTGCTGGGTCTTATGGTAGTTCTATTTTTAGTTTTTTAAGGAAACTCCATACTTGAACTGTTTTCTTAACTTCAACTAAGATCAGCTTAATTATCTGCAAAATGGAAATAGTGAGTATCTCATAGAGTGGCTGTAATATATAAATGAAATAATTTAAAACAATTTAGCAAATAATCTCAGTAAAGTAGATGCTCCAGAAATGCTAGTGCCCCTACATTTGATAACAAATGTGGCAAAATCTTGGCTAACTGAAATCTAGCTTTCCAGAAATCTCCTTTAACCACATCCTTTCATCTGCATTTCATAGAAGAAAAGCTAGTATATGTTGTAAATATTAGTTTATAAACTTCAAGCCCAACTTTATACATTCTAAGCTTGTGTAATCATCAAGAGAAAGAGGAGAGAGAAAGAGAGAGAATTTTTGTTTACCATGGAATCTTTAACACTTAGAACCATCTGGCACATGGTAGGTACTCAATAAATGTTTGTTGAATGAATGAGAACCCAGAAATCCTCAAAGAGCATTATTTGTTAGGAGTTCAATGATGCCGTAAGTCAGCAAAGCAAACTCATTTTACAGAGGTCTTCAATGAAAAATGTTGCAAGTAAAACACTTACTGAAGATTTCTCTGAGTTTCTCTGCAATGCTTAGTTTAATTCAGCAACTTATAAGTATTCAGAAATTGATCAGTATTTCTTGTTTGATTACTATGTGCAAAACAGAGCAAGATATATAGTCCCTTTACTCAAGGAACTCTGATAGAGCATGGGAAGAACAATTGAAATGTCAGGCATAATTGAGAGAATGAACGAGTATGAACTAAAATTGCAGTTGTGATGCAGTAGAAGAAGGAATTCATTCTCAGTGAGAGGCACAGGGAGTTCTTTGAAGGGGAGATTTTATTGTATTTGAGTCAAACCCTAAAGTGGGAGTTAACTTGTGACAAGTGGGTGTGACTAAAATGGTAAAGAAGACTAGAAGGGTTGTGAATATGAGGGAGAAATTCCAGGCAGAAGACAAGGCATGGCTGGTAAAGAAGCAGAGAAAACTTTTCCTGGGGATTTTGAAGAGGTACGTCCCAGAGAAGATGCAGTGTGTGAGAAAAGTAAACAGAGAGGATAGGTGATACCTCTTACCAAGATTACTGTAGACTTTATATTTGAATGCCCTTCAAAGTCACTTGGGAAATATAAAGAATGAAATTCCTTGTAAGCTCCTTCTTGAATGTGACTCTGCTCTGAGATTGAACAGAAAGAGACTAGATTTTATCAGGGCAAAACAGGCAAAGGGTATTAAAAATATTTCTTATCTGGGAATGGTGCCCCCATATTTGTAGCCTAAACCAAAGACTAATGGTAGAAGAATTTCTGGCCAGACAGGAGATGTCAGCTAACTACTCCTGTAGACTGCTCTCAAGGGTTTAGAATGTGGCAAACCAAAGATAAGCTATTTAACTGCAGAGAAAATGTTCACTCTCATTATTTTGGATGTTAAATCTTTCTAAATTAGATTACATATTTTCTTACTTGATTAAACATAAGACTCTAAGAATAATTTAATTGCTTTAATGACTCAGAGTCACCATTATGGACATCAATTATTATGCCAGTTTGTATAGAGTGAGACCTTGGGAGCTTAAAATGTGTCAGACTTTTTGCCCCTGTATTAATGGTACTACCTACACATTCAAGTTTTAAAAAATTATTATTAGTGTTCTTTTCTCTCCTTTCTGCTGCCAACTCTTGGTATGAAGCAGTTTGTAAGTTCATTTCTAATCTTCCAGTGGTCAGAGTGGTGGCTTTTCTCTGAAGTAAAACAAAGGGTCTTTGTATTTCAGAGGCCCTGGTGGAGGTAAAAGATGTTTCTGTTATGGGCAATTTATAATGGAAAAATTAATTGGTGGATCTTCTGCAAGACTTGGGTTTCAGCCTCAGCCCTTTCCCTAGTTGCTAGTTAACTTTTTGGCATCACTTAACCTTCCCCAGGCTAACTCCACATTAAAAATAGACATTTGGAAACATGTTCTCTACAGCCCCAGAATGATGGATGCAGCACGGATTCAGGAGTCAGACTGTATTTACAATTTCTTACTTGCAAGCTTGGCAAGTGGCTTGGACAAGTTAGTTCATCTCTATGCCTCCTTCTGTTTTTCATTTTGGTGGATAATCATACTGGTGTCACTGTGGGGTGTGGGGAGGATAAATGGGGAAAGTTCCTCTCACAGTGCCTACAACCCACGGGAGAATACTTGTTCGTTCCAGTTCCCTTTCTTCAATTGAAATCTTTTTCAGCAAGATGAAGTGCCTAAGAGGTCAGAATTCCCCAGGCTCTTGAAAAGTCTCTAAGTGTCATTAGCCAACTCAGCCACTGGATGTCACACTTGATCTAAGCTACCACATGTACCTTGTCCAGTGCACTTTGGCTTGGGCAATCTTGTGCTTTCAGAGCTGGAGTGGACCTTAGTGATCTTTGAATCAGAGTTTGAGCCAGAGTTTGAAAACTGCAGGCCACAGCCAAATTTGTTTTGCACCTGTTTTATTTTTTCAGTTTTAATGGAACTTGAATGCACTCAGGTAGACGGTACCCTGTCCTATCCTGTAGAGCCCTACTTGGGCCCTTCACTCATTGGGGTTACTCACCTGTTTCCTCAAGGCAATGGAGTGGGGAGCACCTGATCTCATTTTATAGAAGAGGAGACTGACCACCCAGACACCTTACATGGTTTGGCCAATGACATAGTTTAAGTTGGTGGTAAATCTGGGACTAGAACTCAGGCCACTTGACTCCCCCATTGGTGCCTGGCATTGAGCCAGGTACCCTAGAGTTACATCAAGATTATGTACCTTTAGGAAATTTCTACTATGCAGAAGCAAATGAGAGCGATCCTTATCTGACTCTAGCTCTCTCCTAAGCTCTGTTCAATCACAAGCCTCAGAATATTTTGACTTTCACAGTAGCACTAGATTGGGTGTTTTATCTCATAAACTTAGTTGGGGGGTGGGACTGTGTTTGGACATTGGAACATGTTTCCCAAAGCACTTAGCAGAGACACATAGGCTAACAATAAAGTCCACAACCTCTAACAGGAAATCAGTAAGACAAGCCAAGGGTCATGATTTATCCCAGCTCTTATCAGAAAAAACAAGCCTAGAGCTCACCCTGAGTACTAATCAGTTATAATGTAACCGTACACAACCACACAGGAGTTTAAATTTTCATAACTACCAGAAGGAGGATATAGGCTAATATTGCTCACACTCTACCCACCACCTTTGGAAAAACCAGGTCAGAGAGGGTAATTATCTCTCAAATTTAGATTTTCCAGGTTGTGTTCTCATTAGAACAGCAGAAAGTTATTTCTGGGTCTGTGTCAGCAGAATTGCAGGCCTGTAGGAGCGACCAAGATAAGAGTAAATCAGGTTTCCATTGAAAACATTTTACTGCCTAGGGCACTTATTCTGAGATCCTGCACAGTTTGGGGAGGGTGTGGTCCCTTCCCAGGGGACCGGAAGTGTGGAGTGTGAAGCATGCCTATCTCTTTAGTTGATAAGGATTTTGAAGCTTCTTAAGGAAGCTCACTGCTCTCTTTAAAGTCTATTTTGAAGAACCCTGATGTCAGTGATCAAAAATGGTAGCACAGCCTGTTATAAGTGGAACAAATGTTAAAGAGCATCCAGTGCAACCATTTTCACATCACACAATCAGAAATGGGGGCCCAGAAGTGATAGAGTACCTATTGATGGTTACACAGCCATTTAGCTGAGCCAATACTTTTGTCCTTTCTTTCTTCTTCTGTCAACACTTTCTTGTACCCAGATCCTCGGAATCCTCCTCCCTTGATTTCTTTAATTACCCTGCTGCTTTTACTATTTCATACCCATTTTTCAATACTGAGGTTTTGTCGACATATAGTAAACTACGCATAATAAAATTATACAATTTGATACATGTTGACATATATATACTCACAAAGCCATCATCGCAGTCTAGATGATAAACATACCCATCACACTCCCAAGTGTCCAACTGCTGCTTGGTAATCTATCCCTCCCGCTCCACTCCACCCCACCACGCCCCACTCCGTCCCTCAGGCAACCACTGATCTGCTTTCTCTCACTGTAGAAGAGTTTGCATATTCTGGAATTTTATATAAATGAATCTCTTTTGTCTGAGTTCTTTCACTTAGCATACTTACTTTGAGCTTCAATCATGTAGCATGTATCAATTGTTCATTCTATTTATCACTGAGCAACACTCCTTGTATGAGTGTACCACAATTTGTTTATCCATTCATTCATCTATTGATGGACGTTTGGGCTTTTTCCAGTTGTTGACTGTTACAAATAAAGCTTCTATGAACATTCATGAACAAGTCTTTGTGTACCTATATACTTTTGTTTCTCTTGGATCAAGACTTAGGAAAAGAATGGCTAGATCATATAATAAGTATGTGTTTAACTTTTTAAAATGCAGCTTTACTGAGTTACATTTGATATATAATACACAGTACATATTTAAATTACACAATTTGATAAGTCTTGACACATTTATACGCCTGTGGAAATATCACCATATTCAAAATAGGAAACATATTCGTCACTCAGAAATGTTTCCTCAGAATCATTTGCCATCACCCTGCCCTTCTCGGCCTCAAGCCCAGGCAACCACTGTTTTTTCTCACTATAGTTCGTGTTTTCTAGAATTTTAGAAAATGGAATAATACAGTATGTGCTATTTGATGTTTGTTTTTTTCACCCAGCATAGTTATTTTAAAGTTCATCCATGTAGCAAAGTATCAATACTTCATTCCCTTTTCTTAATGAGTAGTATTCCATTATGTGGATGGATTTTTGGTTATTACAGATAAAGCTGGTAGAAACAGTCATGTATAAGTTTCTGTATACAAATATGCTTTCATTTATCTTGGGCTAGATCATATAGTACCTGTACATTTAACTTTCTAAGGCACTACCAAACTGTTTTCCAGAGTGATTGTATCATTTTACCTTCCCAACAGCAGTGTATAAGAGTTCTACTTCTGGACTTCCCTGGTGGCGCAGTGGTTGAGAGTCTGCCTGCCGATGTAGGGGACACAGGTTCGTGCCCCAGTCCGGGAAGATCCCACATGCCACGGAGCGGCTGGGCCCGTGAGCCATGGCCGCTGAGCCTGCGCATCCAGAGCCTGTGCTCCGCAACGGGAGAGGCCACAACAGTGAGAGGCCCGCGTACCGCAAAAAAAAAAAAAAAAAAAAAAGAGTTCTAGTTCTTCCACATCCTTGCCAACACTTGGTATGGTCTGTCTCTTGAAGTTTTGGCTACCCTAATACATGTATAGAGACATTTTCTAGGGTGTTAATTTTCATTTCCCTTAGGACTAATGATGTTGAACATTTTTTTATGTACGTATTTGCCACTTCACCAAAGTGTCCATTCATATCTTTTGCCCATTTTTTATTGGGTTGTTTTGTTTTCTTAGTGTTAACTTTTGAGAGTTCTTTACATAGTCTGGATACATGTCTTTATAAAATACATGCTTTGCAAAAATTTTCTCCTAGTCTGTGGCTTGTTTCATTCTCTATTGAATGCTAGAAGTTTTAAATTTTGACGAAGTTCAATTTATCAGTTTGTTCTCATATAAAACTATGTTTTTGGTATTATATCTAAATAATCTTTGCCTATCTTAGGGTCACAAGATTTTTCTCTTATTTTTTTCTTCTAGAAGTTTTACTGTTTTAGGTTTTACATTTTATTCTATGATCAATGTTGAGTTAGTTGTTATGTAGAGTGTGAGGTATGGATCAAAATTTATTGTTTTACATATAAATATCCAATTGTTCCATCACCATTTGTTGAAGATTGTCCTTTTTCACTGACTTTGAACTGCTGTCAAAAATCAGTTATATGTATGTGTGTATACACACACACACACACACACACACACACATATATATGTATATATGACTCTATTTCTGGATTCTATTTTGCTCCATTGATCTATTTCTGTATTCTGACACCAATACCACAGTGTCTGGGATACTTTAGCTTTATAATAAATCTAGAACTCAGGTAGTATAAAACCTCAAACTTTGTTCTTTTCAAAGTTGTGTTACCATATTCTATATGCATTTCTATATAAATTTTTGAATCATCTTGTCATTGTCTAAATAAATCTGCTAGTCTGCTGGGTTTGAGATTTTGATTGGGATTGCATTGAAACTATAGATCAGTTTGGGGAGAATTGACATTTTTAACAGTATTGAATCTTCTGACCCATGAACATGGTGTATCTATCTGTTTATTTAGACTTTCTTTAATTTATCTTTAATTACTTTCTCTAATCTCAGAAGTGTTTTGTAGTTTTCACTGTATAGGCATCACATCTTCTGTCCAATTTAAATCTATGCATTTCACATTTTTTGATGGTGTTGAAAATTGTATTTCTTTTTAAATTTCAACTTTGGATTGTTTGTTGCTAGTGCATAGGAATATAATTGATTTTTGTATATTGATCTTATATCCTGCAAGCTTGCTAAACTCAATTATTAGTTCTAGTAGCTATTTTGTAGAGTCCTTCACATTTTCTATATAGGCTTTCATGTCTCTGAATAAAGACAGTGTTACTTCTTTCTTTTAAATCTAGATTTTTTTTTTTTTTTTTTTTTTTTTTTTTTGCGGTAGGCGGGCCTCTCACTGTTGTGGCCTCTCCCCTTGCAGAGCACAGGCTCCGGATGCGCAGGCTCAGCAGCCATGGCCCACGGGCCCAGCCGCTCCGCGGCACGTGGGATCCTCCCAGACCGGGGCACGAACCCGTGTCCCCTGCATCGGCAGGCGGACTCTCAACCACTGCGCCACCAGGGAAGCCCTAAATCTAGATTTTTAAAATTTCTTTTTCTTATTTTATTGTACTGGCAAGAAACTCCAGCACAGTGCTGAATAGAAGTGGTAGAATTGGACACCCAGGTCTTGTATGTTATCTCAGGGAGAAAGCCTAGAGTTTTTCATCATTACTATAATTTTAGATATAGATTTTTTTTGTAGACGCTCTTCATCAATTTAAGGAAGTTCCCTTTTATTCTTAGTGGGCTGAGAATTGTTATGATTATAAGGTTTTCTTTTAAACGTTCTTTGCCTTATTTATTGGGGTAAAGCTAGCCTCATAGAATAAGCATGGAAATATCCCTTCCTTTTCAATTTTCTGGAATAATTTGTATAAATTATTGTAAATTAAAATATTGTAAATAGAACTGTTATTATTTCTTCCTTTAGGTCTGGTAGAATTCTACAGTGAAGCCATCTGGACATGCAGTTTTCTTTGTGGGCAAGTGTTTATCTACAAGTTCAATTTATTAAAGCTATTGGACTATTTCAGTTATCTGTTTCATTTTTTTTTTTTAGTTTCTGCTTTATAACAAATTTAATCAGTTATACATATACATATGTTCCCATATCCCCTCCTTCTTGCGTCTCCCTCCCACCCTCCCTATCCCACCCCTCCAGGTGGTCACAAAGCACCGAGCTGATCTCCCTGTGCTATGCGGCTGCTTCCCACTAGCTATACCTTAAGTTTGGTAGTGTATATATGTCCGTGCCTCTCTTTCGCTTTGTCACAGCTTACCCTTCCCCCTCCCCATATCCTCAAGTCCATTCTCTAGTAGGTCTGTGTCTTTATTCCTATCTTACCCCTATGTTCTTCATGACATTTTTTTTCCTTAAATTCCATATATATGTGTCAGCATACAGTATTTGTCTTTCTCTTTCCGACTTACTTCACTCTGTATGACAGACTCTAGGTCTATCCACCTCATTACAAATAGCTCAATTTCGTTTCTTTTTATGGCTGAGTAATATTCCATTGTATATATGTGCCACATCTTCTTTATCCATTCATCCGATGATGGACACTTAGGTTGTTTCCATCTCTGGGCTATTGTAAATAGGGCTGCTATGAACATTTTGGTACATAACTTTTTTTGAATTATGGTTTTCTCAGGGTATATGCCTAGTAGTGGGTTTGCTGGGTCATATGGTAGTTCTATTTGTAGTTTTTTAAGGAACCTCCATACTGTTCTCCATAGTGGCTGTACCAATTCACATTCCCACCAGCAGTGCAAGAGTGTTCCCTTTTTTCCACACCCTCTCCAGCATTTATTGTTTCTAGATTTCTTGATGATGGCCATTCTGACTGGTGTGAAATGATATCTCATTGTAGTTTTGATTTGCATTTCTCTAATGATTAATGATGTTGAGCATTCTTTCATGTGTTTGTTGGCAGTCTGTATATCTTCTGTGCAGAAATGTCTGTTTAGGTCTTCTGCCCATTTTTGGATTGGGTTGTTTGTTTTTTTGTTATTGAGCTGCATGAGCTGCTTGTAAATTTTGGAGATTAATCCTTTGTCAGTTGCTTCATTTGCAAATATTTTCTCCCATTCTGAGGGTTGTCTTTTGGTCTTGTTTATGGTTTCCTTTGCTGTGCAAAAGCTTTGAAGTTTCATTAGGTCCCATGTGTTTACTTTTGTCTTTATTTCCATTTCTCTAGGAGGTGGATCAAAAAGGACCTTGCTGTGATTTATGTCATAGAGTGTTCTGCCTATGTTTTCCTCTAAGAGGTTGATAGTGTCTGGCCTTACATTTAGGTCTTTAATCCATTTTGAGCTTCTTTTGGTGTATGGTGTTAGGGAGTGACCTAATATCATACCTTTATATGTCCCTGTCCAGTTTTCCCAGCACCACTTATTGAAGAGACTGTCCTTTCTCCACTGTACATTCCTGCCTCCTTTATCAAAGATAAGGTGACCATATGTGCGTGGGTTAATTACTGAGCTTTCTATCCTGATCCATTGATCTATATTTCTGTTTTTGTGCCAGTACCATACTGTCTTGATTACTGTAGCTTTGTAGTATAGTCTGAAGTCAGGGAGCCTAATTCCTCCAGCCCCATTTGTCGTTCTCAAGATTGCTTTGCCTATTCGGGGTCTTTTCTGTTTCCATACAAATTGTGAAATTTTTTGTTCTAGTTTTGTGAAAAATGCCAGTGGTAGTTTGATAGGGATTGCATTGAATCTGTAGATTGCTTTGGGTAGTATAGTCATTTTCACAATGTTGATTCTTACAATCCAAAAACATGGTACATCTCTCCATCTATTTGTATCATCTTTAATTTCTTTCATCAGTGTCTTATAATTTTCTGCATACAGGTCTTTTGTCTCCTTAGGTAGGTTTATTCCTAGATATTTTATTCTTTTTGTTGCAATGGTAAATGGGAGTGTTTTCTTGATTTCACTTTCAGATTTTTCATCATTAGTATATAGGAATGCCAGAGATTTGTGTGCATTAATTTTGTATCCTGCAACTTTACCAAATTCATTGATTAGCTCTAGTAGTTTTCTGGTAGCATCTTTAGGATTCTCTATGTATAGTATCATGTCATCTGCAAACAGTGACAACTTTACATCTTCTTTTCCAATTTGGATTCCTTTTATTTCCTTTTCTTCTCTGATTGCTGTGGCTAAAACTTCCAAAACTAGGTTGAATAAGAGTGGTGAGAGTGGGCAGCCTTGTCTTGTTCCTGATCTTAGTGGAAATGGTTTCAGTTTTTCACCATTGAGGACAATGTTGGCTGTGGGTTTGTCATATATGGCCTTTATTATGTTGAGGAAAGTTCCCTCTATGCCTACTTTCTGCAGGGTTTTTATCATAAATGGGTGTTGAATTTTGTCGAAAGCTTTCTCTGCATCTATTGAGATGATCATATGGTTTTCCTCCTTCAACTTGTTAATATGGTGTATCACATTGATTGATTTGCGTATATTGAAGAATCCTTGCATTCCTGGAATAAACCCCAGTTGATCATGTTGTATGATCCTTTTAATGTGCTGTTGGATTCTGTTAGCTAGTATTTTGTTGAGGATTTTTGCATCTATGTTCATCAGTGATATTGGCCTGTAGTTTTCTTTCTTTGTGACATCCTTGCCTGGTTTTGGTATCAAGGTGATGGTGGCCTCGTAGAATGAGTTTGGGAATGTTCCTTCCTCTGATATTGTTTGGAAGAGTTTGAGTAGAATGGGTGTTAGCTCTTCTCTAAATGTTTGATAGAATTCGCCTGTGAAGCCATCTGGTCCTGGGCTTTTGTTTGTTGGAAATTTTTAATCATAGTTTCAATTTCAGTGCTTGTGATTGTTCTATTCATATTTTCTATTTCTTCCTGATTCAGTCTTGGCTGGTTGTGCATTTCTAAGAATTTGTTCATTTCTTCTAGGTTGTCCATTTTATTAGCATAAATTTGCTTGTAGTAGTCTCTCATGATTTTTGTATTTCTGCCATGTCAGTTGTTACTTCTTCCTTTTCATTTCTAATTCTATTGATTTGAGTCTTCTTCCTTCTTTTCTTGATGAGTCTGGCTAATGGTTTGTCAATTTTGTTTATCTTTTCAAAGAACCAGCTTTTAGTTTGGTTGATCTTTGCTATCGTTTCCTTCATTTCTTTTTTATTTATTTCTGATCTGATCTTTATGATTTCTTTCCTTCTGCTAACTTTGGGGGTTTTTTGTTCTTCTTTCTCTAATTGCTTTAGGTTCAGGGTCAGGTTGTTTACTCGAGATGTTTCCTGTTTCTTAAGGTGGGATTGTATTGCTATAAACTTCCCCCTTAGAACTGCTTTTGGTGAGTCCCATAGGTTTTGGGTCGTCGTGTCTCCATTGTCATTTGTTTCTAGGTATTTTTAAATTTCCTCTTTGATTTCTTCAGTGATCACTTCGTTATTGAGTAGTGTATTGTTTAGCCTCCATGTGTCTGTATTTTTACAGATGTTTTCCTGTAATTGATGTCTAGTCTCATAGCATTGTGGTCGGAAAAGATACTTGATACAATTTCAATTTTCTTAAATTTACCAAGGCTTGATTTGTGACCCAAGATATGATCTATCCTGGAGAATGTTCTATGAGCACTTGAGAAAAATGTGTATTCTGTTGTTTTTGGATGGAATGTCCTATAAATATCAACTAAGTCCATCTTGTTTAATGTATCATTTAAAGCTTGTGTTTCCTTATTTATTTTCATTTTGGATGATATGTCCATTGGTGAAAGTGGGGTGTTAAAGTCCCCTACTATGATTGTGTTACTGTCGATTTCCCCTTTTATGGTTGTTAGTATTTGCCTTATGTATTGAGGTGCTCCTATGTTGGGTGCATAAATATTTACAATTGTTATATCTTCTTCTTGGATTGATCCCTTTTTCGTTATGTAGTGTCCTTCTTTGTCTCTTCTAATAGTCTTTATTTTAAAGTCTATTTTGTCTGATATAAGAATTGCTACTCCAGCTTTCTTTTGATTTCCATTTGCATGGAATATCTTTTTCCATCCCCTTACTTTCAATCTGTATGTGTCTCTAGGTCTGAAGTGGGTCTCTTGTAGACAGCATATATATGGGTCTTGTTTTTGTATCCATTCAGCCACTCTGTGTCTTTTGGTGGGAGCATTTAGTCCATTTACATTTAAGGTAATTATTGATATGTATGTTCCTATTCCCATTTCCTTAATTGCTTTGGGTTCGTTATTGTAGGTCTTTTCCTTCTGTTGTGTTTCTTGCCTAGAGAAGTTACTTTAGCATTTGTTGTAAAGCTGGTTTGGTGGTGCTGAACTCTCTCAGCTTTTGCTTGTCTGTAAACGTTTTAATTTCTCCATCAAATCTGAATGAGATCCTTGCTGGATAGAGTAATCTTGGTTGCAGGTTTCTCTCCTTCATCACTTTAATTATGTCCTGCCACTCCCTTCTGGGTTGTAGAGCTTCTGCTGAGAGATCAGCTATTAACCTGATGGGGATTCCCTTGTGTGTTATTTGTTTTTTTTCCCTTGCTGCTTTTAATATGATTTCTTTGTGTTTAATTTTTGACTGTTTGATTAATATGTGTCTTGGCGTCTTTCTCCTTGGATTTATTCTGTATGGGACTCTCTGTGCCTCATGGACTTGATTAACTATTTCCTTTCTCATATTAGGGAAGTTTGCAACTATAATCTCTTCAAATATTTTCTCAGTCCCTTTCTTTTTCTCTTCTTCTTCTGGAACCCCTATAATTCGAATGTTGGTGCATTTAATGTTGTCCCAGAGGTCTCTGAGACTGTCCTCTGTTCTTTTCATTCTTTTTTCTTTATTTTGCTCTGCAGCAGTTATTTCCACGATTTTATCTTCCACCTCACTTATCCGTTCTTCTGCCTCATTTATTCTGCTATTGATCCCATCTAGAGTATTTTTCAGTTCATTTATTGTGTTTTTAATCGATGCTTCATTCATCTTTAGTTCTTCTAGGTACTTGTTAACTGTTTCTTACATTTTGTCTATTCTATTTCCAAGATTTTGGATCTTGGAAATAGAATCTTGGATCATCTTTACTATCATTATTCTGAATTCTTTTTTAGGTAGACTGCCTATTACCTCTTCATTTGTTAGATCTGGTAGGTTTTTATCTTGCTCCTTCACCTGCTGTGTGTTCTTGTGTTTTCTCATTTTGCTTATCTTACTGTGTTTGGGGTCTCCTTTTTGCAGGCTGCAGATTCGGAGGTGCCGTTGATTTTGGTGTCTGTCCCCAGTGGCTAAGGTTGTTTCAGTAGGTTGTGTAGGCTTCCTGGTGGGGGGGACTAGTGCCTGTGTTCTGGTGGTTGAGGCTCGATCTTGTCTTTCTGGTGGACAGGTCCACGTCTGGTGGTGTGTTTTGGGGTGCCTGTGGCCTTATTATGTTTTTAGGCAGCCTCTCTGCTAATGGGTGGGGTTGTGTTCCTGCCTTGCTAGTTGCTTGGCATAGGGTGACCAGCACTGTAGTTTGCTGGTCGTTGAGTGAAGCTGGGTGCTGGTGTTGAGATGGAGATCTCTGGGAGATTTTCGCTGCTTGATATTATGTAGAGCTGGGAGGTCTCTTGTGGACCCGTGTCCTGAAGTTGGCTCTCCCACTTCAGACTCACAGCACTGACTCCTGGCTGTAGCACCAAGAGCCTTTCATCCACCCGGCTCAGAATAACAGGGAGAAAAAGTAGAAAGAAAGAATTAGTAGAAGAAAGAAAGAGAGAGGGAAAGAAAGGAAGAAGGGAAGAAAGGAAGGAAGGAAGGAAGAAAGAAAGAAAGGAGGGAGGGAGGAAGGATGGAAAGAAAGAAAGAAAGACAGGGGGGAGGGAGGGAGGGAGAAAGGAAAGAAAGAAAGACAGGAGGGAGGAAGGAAAGAAAAAGAAAGTGGAAAGAAGAAGGGTGGGATGGAGGGAGGGAGGAAAGAAAAAGAAAGAAGGAAAGGAGGAGCAGAAGGAGGGAGGGAGGAAGGGAAGGTAGGAAAAAAAGAAAGAGCAGGTAAAGTAAAATAGAAGAAAGTATGAAATATAGTAGCGTTATTAAAATTAAAAAGTAATTATTGAAAAAAAAACGGACCAATAGAACCCTGGGACATATGGTGGAATTAAAGCTGTACAGAGAGAATCTTACACAGAAGATTGCACATACACATTCACAAAAAGAGAGCAGGGGGAAAAATCAAAAATCTTGCTCTCCAAGTCCACCTCCTCAATTTGGGATAATTCGTTGTAAAAAGAGCAAAAGGGCAAGAAGTCTGAAATCTTACTCTCTAAGTCCACCTCCTTAATTTGGGATAATTCGTTGTAAAAAGAGGAAAAGGGGGGAAAGTCTTAAATCTTGTCCTCAAAGTCCACTTCCTCAATTTGGGATGATTCGCTGTCCATTTATGCACTCCACAGACGCAGGGCACATCAAATGGGCCGTGGAGCTTTAATCCGCTGCCTCCGAGGCTGCACAGAGAGATTTCCCTGTCTCTTCTCTGATCTCACAGCTCCCGGGTCTCAGCCTTGGACCTGGCCCCGCCTCTGTGCGTAGGTCGCTGGAGGGCGTCAGTTCTTCGCTCAGACAGGACGGGTTTAAAGGAGTCGCTGATTCGGGGGCTCTGGCTCACTCAGGCAGAGGGGAGGGAGGGGCGCGCAGTGTGGGGCGGGCCTGCGGCGGCTGAGGCCGGCGTGATGTTGCAGCAGCCCGAGGCGCTCCGTGCGGTTTCCCGGGAAAGCCGTCCCCAGGTCCCGGGACCCCGGCAGTGGCGGGGTGCACAGGCCCCCCGGAAGGCGGGGCGGACAGTGACCCGCGCTCGCACACAGGCCCCGTGGCGGCGGCGGCAGCAGCAGCCCCAGCGTCCCACGCCCGTCTCCGAGGTCCGCGCCTGTCTCCGGCGCTTCCCCAAGCAGCCCTCTTAATGCCCTCTCCTCGTGCACCAGGAAACAAAAGGGAAAAAAGTCTCTTGCCTCTTCGGCAGCTCCAGACCCTTTCCCTGGACTCCCTCCGGGCTAGCCGTGGTGCACTAACCCCTTCAGGCTCTCTTCCTGCCGCCAGCCCCAGTCCTCTCCCTGCGCTCCGACTGAAAGCCGAAACCCGAGCCTCAGCTCCCAGCCCCGGCTGCCCCGGCGGCCAAGCAAACAAGCCTCTCGGGCTGGTGTGTGCCTGAGGGCACCGATCCTCTGTGCCGGAATCTCTCCGCTTTGCCCTCCACACCCCTGTTGCTGTGCTCTCCTCCGCTACTCCGAAGCTTTCCCCCTCCGCCACCTGCAGTCTCCGCCCGCGAAGGGGCTTGTAGTGTGTGGAAACCTTTCCTGCTTCACGGCTCCCTCCCACTGGTGCAGGTCCCGTCCCTATCCTATTGTCTCTGTTTATTCTTTTTTTCTTTTGCCCTACCCAGGTATGTGGGGAGTTTCTTGCCTTTTGGGGTGTCTGAGGTCTTCTGTCAGCGTTTAGTAGGTGTTCTGTAGGAGGTGTTCCACATGTAGATGAATTTCTGATGTATCTGTGGGGAGGAAGGTGATCTCCGCGTCTTACTCTTCCGCCATCTTCCTCCGGGGCCCTCTCATGATCTTTTGTATTTCTGCAGTGTCAGTTGTTACTTCTCCTTTTTCATTTCTAATTCTATTGATTTGAGTCTTCTCCCTTCTTTTCTTGATGAGTCTGGCTAATGGTTTATCAATTTTGTCTATCTTCTCAAAGAACCAGCTTTTAGTTTTATTGATCTTTGCTATCGTTTCCTTCATTTCTTTTTCATTTATTTCTGATCTGATTTTTATGATTTCTTTCCTTCTGCTAACTTTGGGGTGTTTTTGTTCTTCTTTCTCTAATTGCTTTAGGTGCAAGGTTAGGTTGTTTACTCGAGATGTTTCCTGTTTCTTAAGGTGGGATTGTATTGCTATAAACATCCCTCTTAGAACTGCTTTTGCCGCCTCTCATAGGTTTTGGGTCGTCGTGTCTCCATTGTCATTTGTTTCTAGGTATTTTTAAATTTCTTCTTTGATTTCTTCAGTGATCACTTCGTTATTAAGTAGTGTATTGTTTAGCCTCCATGTGTTTGTATTTTTTACAGATCTTTTCCTATAATTGATATCTAGTCTCATAGCATTGTGGTCGGAAAAGATACTTGATACAATTTCAATTTTCTTAAATTTACCAAGGCTTGATTTGTGACCCAAGATATGATCTATCCTGGAGAATGTTCCATGAGCACTTGAGAAAAATGTGTATTCTGTTGTTTTTGGATGGAATATCCTATGGTTGCAGGTTTTTCTCCTTCATCACTTTAAATATGTCCTGCCAGTCCCTTCTGGCTTGAAGAGTTTCTCCTGAAAGGTCAGCTGTTAACCTTATGGGGATTCCCTTGTGTGTTATTTGTTGTTTTTCCCTTGCTGCTTTTAATATGTTTTCATTGTATTTAATTTTTGACTGTTTGATTAATATGTGTCTTGCTGTATTTCTCCTTGGATTTACCCTGTATGGGACTCTCTGTGCCTCCTGGACTTGACTGACTCTTTCCTTTCCCATATTAGGGAAGTTTTCAAGTATAATCTCTTCAAATATTTTCTCAGTCCCTTTCTTTTTCTCTTCTTCTTCTGGAACCCCTATAATTCATATGTTGGTGCATTTAATGTTGTCCCAGAGGTCTCTGAGACTGTCCTCTGTTCTTTTCATTCGTCTTTCTTTCTTCCGCTCTGCAGTAGTTATTTCCACTATTTTATCTTCCATGTCACTTATCCGTTCTTCTGCCTCAGTTATTCTGCTATTGATCCCATCTAGAGTATTTTTCAGTTCATTTATTGTGTTTTTAATCGATGCTTGATTCATCTTTAGTTCTTCTAGGTCCTTGTTAACTGTTTCTTGCATTTTGTCTATTCTATTTCCAAGATTTTGGATCATCTTTACTATCATTATTCTGAATTCTTTTTCAGGTAGACTGCCTATTTCCTCTGCATTTGTTAGGTCTGGTGGGTTTTTATCTTGCTCCTTCTCCTGCTGTGTGTTTTTCTGTCTTCTCATTTTGCTTATCTTACTGTGTTTGGGGTCTCCTTTTTGCAGGCTGCAGGTTCGTAGTTCCCGTTGTTTTTGGTGTCTGTCCCCAGTGGCTAAGGTTGGTTTAGTGGGTTGTGTAGGCTTCCTGGTGGAGGGGACTAGTGCCTGTGTTCTGGTGGATGAGTCTGGATCTTGTCTTTCTGGTGGGCAGTTCCACGTCTGGTGGTGTGTTTTGGGGTATCTGTGCACTTTTTATGATTTTAGGCAGCCTCTCTGCTAATGGATGGCACTGTGTTCCTGTCTTGCTAGTTGTTTGGCATAGGGTGTCCAGCACTTTAGCTTGCTGGTTATTGAGTGAAGCTGGATGCTGGTGTTGAGATGGAGATCTCTGGAAGATTTTCGCCATTTGATATTATGTGGAGCTGGGAGGTCTGTTGTGGACCGGTGTCCTGAAGTTGGCTCTCCCACCTCAGAGGCACAGCACTGACTCCTGGCTCCTCAATTTGCGATGATTTGTTGTCTATTCATGTATTCCACAGATGCAGGGTACATCAAGTTGATTGTGCAGCTTTAATCCGCTGCTTCTGAGGCTGCTGGGAGAGGTTTCCCTTTCTCTTCTTTGTTCTCACAGCTCCTGGGTCTCAGCTTTGGATTTGGCCCTGCCTCTGCGTGTAGGTCGCCGGAGGGCGTCTGTTCGTCGCTCAGACAGGACAGGGTTAAAGGAGCAGCCACCTCTGCGACTCTGGCTCACTCAAGCCTGGGGGGAGGGAGGGGCACGGACTGCGGGGCAAGCCTGCGGCGGCAGAGGGCGGCGTGACGTTGCACCAGCCCGAGGCGCACCGTGCGTTCTCCAAGGGAATCCGTCCCTGGATCCCGGGACCCCGGTAGTGACGGGCTGCTCAGGCTTCCTGGAAGGGGGGCGTGGATAGTGACCTGCGCTCGCACACAGGCCTCGTCGGGGTGGCAGCAGCAGCCCCAAGATCTCAAGCCCGTCTCTGGGGTCCGCGCTTTCAGCCGCGGCTCGCACCCGTCTCTGGAGCTCCTTTAAGCAGCGCTCTTAATCCCCTCTCCTCACGCAGCAGGAAACAAAGAGGGATGAAAAAGTCTCTTGCCTCTTCGGCAGGTCCAAACTTTTTCCCATACTCCCTCCCGGCTAGCTGTGGCACATTAGCCCTTTCAGGCTGTGTTCACGCCGCCAGCCCCACTCCTCTCCCTGCGCTCTGACTGAAGCCCTAGCCTCAGCTCCCAGCGCCGCCCGCCCCGGTGGGCGAGCAGACAAGCCTCTTGGGCTGGTGAGTGCTGGTTGGCACCAATCCTCTGTGCGGGAATCTCTCTGCTTTGCCCTACCCAGGTACGTGGGGAGTTTCTTGCCTTTTGGGAGGTCTGAGTTCTTCTGCCAGCGTTCAGTAGGTGTTCTGTAGGAGTTGTTCCACGTGTAGCTGTATTTCTGGTGTATCTGTGAGGAGGAAGGTGATCTCCGCATCTTACTCTTCCGCCATCTTCCCCGGAAGTCTGTTTCTTCCTGATTAAGTTTTGGTAGCTTTTTTGATTCTTACCATGTCAGGCCTTATGATGAGTATGCCTATGTACATGATCTCAGTTCTCATAGCAACCCTATAGTGGAGGTGTTACAATTTCTCCCTAATGAATGAGGAAACAGAATCAGGTAGGTTAAGTTATTTTCTCATTCCCAACCATAAGTAGTGGCAGGGCAGACTTCGTTCTGACTGGCTACAAAGCTTGTGCTTTTAGCCACTCTGCAAGGCAGCATGGGGTTAAAAAGAACAATTGGAACTATGCTGAGGTTGACCTCGATTGATGGAGTAGCAGGTCTCAGTCCACAAACACAAGCACTAAAGAAAAAAAAATCACTTTATTTTTCTATAACTCAACTTGATTTTCGACTGACTCCCATTTTGTGGGGTGGATTAAAACAAAAACTTGCCAAGGCTCATCCTCCCATTCCTGAGATTGTGTTACAATCTTTGGTGTCCTTCGTACTAGTAGGAATGGAGGATCTGGTCCCCATTACTGGGGCACAGAGATAACTTCTGAGAAGGCCAATGTCTCTGTTGCTTTAGTCCCCTTTAGGGACTCCTTTGAGAAGTCCGTTCTTTGTGTGGGGCATGGGTGTGTATTCAAGCCTGCCTGAACTTGTTCTGCAGCCATTCTTTTCTAAGATCTTATTACCTTCTGGTGGGTGCTGCTTGGATGCAGAATCCAAATTCCCTATATTCTTGGCTTTTCAGGTCTCACTATTCTCTCTCTCCCCATCCCCATTCTGTTTTGGAGATGAGGGCACACGTCATTCCTCTTCCTTCTCTATGATACTCTCTCTATACTATGAATCACTATCTCCTACTCTTTCACTTCTGTAAATTCTTTGAATTGATAAATCTTTTGGAAAACCACAGTCAGAAAGCCTTGCATGGAATCTCTGGTTGATGTTTGGCCAGATACCTTTACTGAAGCAATGGTAGACAGATGGACCTTCTGAGAAAGAGGGATAAAGTGAGAGTAGAATTTAGTTAATGTCTTCCTTTTCTCTCTCTTTTCTTTCCTCTCTTTCTCTACCCCTCCCTTCCCTTCTTCCTTTCTTCTTTCCTCCATCCTTCACTCTCTCCCTTCATCCGTCCCTCCCTTCCTTTCTTCTTTCCACTCAGCCAACATTTTTGAGCACTTCCAATCAGGTATCTCCAACCTCCTTAGCTTTAATCCTCCCTAGTATTGGGCATATGGTCCTGCATACGGACAACAGCAAAGTTATTCATAAATTTAAAAATTGAGTTTATTTCTCTGATTTTGAATAACAGCTTCAATGACTCTCAAATAAGCACATTTGCATTCACTATAACTTTATGACTTTTCACTGTTTCATTAATTACTGTTTCACAACAAATTATCCTAGAACTTAGCAACTTAACACAACACATTTTACCTCCTGTGGAACAGGAATCAAGATGCAGTTTAGATGGGTTCTCTGCTTCGGAATCTCTCATAATCTGCTGTTAACTCTGTTAGCCTGGACTGCAGTTCTATTGAGGAGGAATCTGCTTCAGAGCCCAGTCATGTGGCTCTTGGCCTGACTCAGTTACTCACAGGCTGTTCCTTACCATATGGCCCTCTCCATAGCACAGCTCACAACATGGCAGCTGGCTTCATGAGAGTGAGCAAGCAAGATCCCAGCAATGGAAATCCTAATCTTTTACAACCTTATCTCAGAAGTGATATCCCATATTCTGTCCATTAGAAGTGAGCCACTTGGTCCACACTGAACTCAAGGAGAAGGGATTATTTAATGGTGGGAATACCAGGAGGTTTCAGTGGAACCATCCCTACCACAACTATACTTTCAATGGGTGACAACACTTTAAGAAATTCTGAGGTAAATTGACAGTTTCTTTTATTTGGTGAAGGGGAGGGAGGCAAGGGTCCTAGGCATCTAGCATGTGCCAAGCCCAGTGCTGAATGATCTCAAGTGCCTTACTTATTTAACTCTCACATATTTCCTGTGATGTAGGTATCTGTGGCAGACTCTGCTAGCTTTCCCTCAATATTCATTCTTCCATTCTTTCAGAGTAAAGTAATTTTTGATGGTTGCCCAGATGAAGACTACCTTTCCCATTCTTTTTTTGCAGCTAGGCCTAAGTTCTGGCCAATGGGATGGAAGCCATAGTGTTGTGTGGCAGCTTCCAGTAAATTCCCTTTAGGGAAAGCTAGTAGGGGTCTTTTCCTCTTCTTCTTCATCCTGCCTCTATCCTCCTATGTAGAATGTAGGTGCCGTCACTTTAGATCATGAGATTGAGACCATGCAGGTAAAGTAGCAGAAGAGACTCTCTGTTCATGATATCGTGAAACACAATACCAGCATTGTACTGCATTTTGGGACTTTGGGTGAAGAGCAATAAATTGCTATATTATTTAAACCACTGTCATTTGGGACTGTCACTGGCAGCCAAACCTAATCCTAGCTAATTCAGAATTTAGTACCTAGAAGTGGGATGCTACCTGTAACAGAAGATATTCTGTTAATACCATCAAAATGTGTGGTATTGTCTTAGTGCAGGCTTTGCAAACATTTTGTAAAGGGCCAGATGGTAAAGTCTTTAGTCTTTATATGCCATCTATGGGCATTGTCACAAATTCTTCCTTTTTTTTCAAAGCAACTTTATAAAATGTAAAAAACATCTTAGCTCAGTCCTATAAAAATACTACAACCATCCAGGCAGCTGGATTTGGTCCTCCAGGGATGGTTTACTGACTTCTGCTCCCATCCATTAAGGGATCAGCAGATACCCCCAGGGTAAATGTTGACTTCAGAGCCCACTTACCTTTCTGCAGTCATGTTTTCTCATTATTTTTTTGTTTCTTAGTATTTCTCTTGTTTCCTTTATTGATTGGAAAATAATGCACTCAATCATTAAAAGTTACATTTATTCTCAGAAGATGCACCAGAGGGAAATTTTATAAAAGATGTGAATGTAAAGAAGTCACCAAAGGGACATTGCAAATATAGATCATTAATATTTAGGTATTTACTCAAAAAGAGCAAAACTTTAGTTTTCAGGAAATAAAAAATGAATCAGCAACACATGTTGATACTTTTAAAAACTTTATAATGGTGCTTGAAAATTCAGTTAAAATCATTTCACCATTCTGGAATTACACTAGTCATCACAATATTGCGTTATTTCTCATTTCATGTGATTTATGATTCTACAGTGCCCATTATCTTCCAAACCAATGATTATTTTCCCAATGAATGAATGTTGTAATTTTACTCAGTATATATAGATAGATCACAGAGTTTTATAAAACATTGTACTCAAAGTACAAAAATAAGTGCTTTATGCATACTCTTTAATACTGTTTTTGTTTCTTGGTACGTCAGCTAACTCGCATAAATAATGTCAATAATAACAAAAAGGAAAAGAAGAGATCGTTTAACATCTAGAAACTAGAGATACATTTTGCTGACAGCATGCTTTTCATTAAGAGAAGAGATAATAATATCTGGCTATATTGCAGTCAGAAAAGTAGAAAAAAGAACTCATGAAGAAATAGGGATAAAAATGCCAATAATAACATTACATATTTGAACCAGTGATAATGACAGATTGATTTAATAGACTTATCTGCAGCCTGTGAGCCCAAAATTCCCTTATAAATTATTGTAGAAAATGCCAAGTTTCAAAATAAATTCACATTTGAAAATAGGTATACTTCATTGTAAATCATTTACTGCAAAAAATATAGGTATAGATAAGGCTTTTTACGCAGGAGTTTTAAATTTTATAAACACAGGTATATTTAGAAAATAGAAGTTGTTAATAACCAAACTGTTTTCAAGTAAATAAAAAGCATGCATCCCTGCTCATTAACATCATAAATCAGTATGTGAATTTGTCAACTCCATGTTTTAAAGCTCCTTCTGGGTCTCTAACTAAAATTTTTTCCTCTTTTTAAATTTTTGCATGGTCTGTTATATTTCTCCTGGGGAAAATATTTGAAAACTCATTTTACTTAAGTAGCAATAATGATAGATCAAGAGTTAAATTCGTCTTTAAAAAGGCTTACTATACGAACCTAGTGTTTGGCAGTGATAGTGGAAACAAGGTTTAGAACAGAGTCAATTTATTTTGGGGATTCTGACTAAGTGACAAAACCTACCAGATGACACACTTAAATATGTGCAATTATATTCAGTTTTAAAAACTGCAGAATGGATCACTAGACTGTGTACCCCACTGAGGGAAGAAATTTTTAAAAATAGATTTGTGTTCACAGTTTCTGGCATAAGAGTAGGTGCATAGTAAACACAGGCTGATCATACATTCTATGAAGAATAGTTTTGTGGGTTAATAGCAATAGAGACTGTAAAATTTGTTTAATTCTCAATATTAGTAAAGAGAATAAAGGAAGAGTAGAAAGGGATTCCTGTTAAAAAGGAAACTATCTGTTAACATTATTTTCCATTAAAAATAATAAATTCTTTATATGGGATTATATGATGATTTGGGGTGAAGGATAGTTGATGAGCAAACTTAATGGTGAAGTTAAATAGAAGGGAGTCAGTGTTTGAGCAAATCTGGAAAACACAGAAGGAGGGAAAAAGACATCGTGCCTCTTAATATGAAGATTTACATAGGAAGTCCTTTCTGGTTTGAGGTGTAGGTAGCTTGGTTCAAGGAAGAAAGAACCCAGCAAATGCTCTAAGACCCTACTAATGCCCTCTTGACCTTGACAGGCTAAACACATGCCCCCAAGAACTATCTTTCATCTTTTCTTCTGCACCATGTGGCCAAGTGGCTGCTAGCTCTGTCAACAAAAGGCAGAACTCAGGACCCAGAGCCCAGGGGCAGTGGGAAGAAAAGTAGGACCAGCAAGGGTCAGTAGAGGGTCAGCTAGATGGGGAGTGGAAGAGTGGAAAAGATGTTACCTTCCTCTGTGTTCACCATGATCCTACCCCAGTCAGAAAGAAGTGGCAGGGCATTTTAGTTTAAGCTGTATCTGCTCTAGAGAGGATAAAGCCAGTTCTACAAAAATAAAAAAACAGAAAGAGCCATAAAGATGAGGTCACTGTATAATCTGTTGTCTAAACTGAGACAAATTTGAGAGTAAGGGGGACAGGTGTTCATTTTAATTGTTGATTGTTAATATTTATAGTGGGACAGCAGACATAAGGCTGCACTGTCCTGGCAAACCAGGATGTATTCTCACTCCAGAGAGATGGTGTTAAACCATGAGTGGGGTGGATGCTCTTGTGTCTTCAAGAAATTCCTGCTGGCAGCTAACTTTCTTTAAAGACCTGTTTCTTGGTATCTCTCCTCCCCTTAGACAAAGTACCATATGTGAAGAGAGAATGGGGTTTATTCTTTTTCTTGATTTCCCTCTCAAAATAAGAAGAAAGTCCACAAGGGAGAGGTGATGCAGAAGAGTTCTCTATTTTATTCCAGGCACTTTTGAATGAATGAAGGTTTCTGGTTTCCTAATTACTTTTTACTTCTGGATTGGTTATGAACTTCTCTTCACTATTAGCTAAACTATAAGGTGTTCTTTTATCTTTCCTACAAAACTGAGGGTAACTGGGGATGCATAAAGTCTGCCGTTTCCCATAAATGACTCTGTGTGTTCAAGGTATACACTGCTGTCCCTATTAAATTTGTTCATTCTATAATCTTTATCAACATTGTAAGAAAAAGCTGGCTTTTAAAATGTTGGACATTTTGGGGGCACTAGAATATTCTGTACCCATTTATTATTGAGTAAAAAAAATTTTTTTTAATGTTTTACTACATAAGTAAAGAGATAGGTATGGAGGTCAGAAAAAAAACTTATTTTCCTAATAGTTTCACTAATTATAGCAGGACTTGCTTTGCTTTGTTCTAATGTTGGCAAACACAAACATACCGTTTGTGGATACTTTACACTTTCTATGAATATGTTCTCATTAAACTGAGAGATTTTCAAGATGTCACTAGAATGAAGTGAAATTTCAACATCAGATTTGACAATCAATTTAACAAAACCCAGTAGATAACCGTTGCCTCTCAGGTAGGAATGTCTGTTGCCTAGTTTCTCTTTCAATAAGTATATTAAAATTCCTAAATTATGCTATTAGTATTTTCTCTTAAAAGTGTTTATCATAAAGTTCACTTATGGTGTCATATTTGAAACTTAGTTTTGTCTTTAGCAGATGTCTCTACAATATATAAAAAATATATCTACAAAACATAAAAAGTACTAATTCTCTAGGTTAAGTTGTAGCTATGTTTTCACCCCCTGGAAACTTCTATATGAGTGCAAGGGGGTAATACATGATCATGGCCTTGTGTGAATATTGGGCACATTGTTCCCTTTTAGTTGTAAGTTACTTTCAGGAAGTCTGGGACAGGGCTGGAGTTGCACAACAATAATAAACTTTATCAAAACTTTGTAGCTTTGAATACAAGACAGTTTACTGAAAATCCTAACTTTCTTTATTGACCCTTATTCTGCCAAGGCACCCTGGAAAGTTTCCCTATCCCCATGAATTCAAATTGTGACCCAGCTGCCCAAGAAAAAACGATAAAATAGTCATTTTAAAATATAGTGAAAATTAACATAAATTAAAAATTATATTGAAGCAATATTTCTGAAAAGCTAATCTATGTGATTGGAAGAATGTTTTTTTTAAAAAAAACTTTTACATAAGACTAAAATTTCCTGCATAGCTATTAGCAATACATAGCTATAATTTAATTTCCATCCATCATTAGAAAGTTAAACACCTGTGGTTTGGAAATACATTCTCATTTGTTAGATATTTTTTGAAGTCAGTGTTTTCTTAACACGAGGTAGCTTTCTAGCAGCATTTTGGGTGCTGTCACACGAATATCGTGTGATTTAGCATGATACCAGGTTTGGGCGGAGATGGATGGGTGTGGATAGTCATCTAGGAAAATTATATTTTGTGGCAGTTAAAGGCAGTTCTAGCTAAATTAATGGGGTGGGAGAGGAGTATAGCAATTTAAGAAGAGGAAGCATTTTTATAGATAAGAAATTGATATCTAATCTCACTGCTGTTTCATTTCCTCCTAAGTAACATACGGCTGATTTTAATTCTCATTACGCTATTAATTACCCAAATTTTGAAACCCAATCCTAATTCACTAGATGTTTCTAAATTATTGGTTTGGGTATTTTGTTGTTGTCACTTAGTGGGTTGACTCATTTTAATTTTGTTTCTATGAAGATTTTCTTCTATTAAGCAATAAAGTAAGAAATAGAAAAAAGTGTATTGATACACAAGGTACGATAGGTATTAAGTAAGTGCTAATTTCTGAAGTTCAGAACTCTAAACATAATGCAAAATAAACCTTTGGTTCTACACTTGATTTTTTTAAAAATCCCGATTTTTAAAGTTTCAAACTCATCATAACAGGAGTTGCTCTACATTACTTAATTTGGGCAAAGGCAATGCAAACATATGGCATGGCAAACACGTTGATACTTTCTATGATTTATGTTCTAAATGGAATTCTCTAGATTTTACTAGAATAAGATTTCAGCAAAAAATAAAACCACATCTACTCACTTGAATAAAACTAGTTCTCAGGAAGTAAATGTTATGCATACTTGTGACTTTTTTCCTTGAGCAAGTAATGAGATGATATTCCAGTGGTAATTTTCTTGATACTTTGCTATTATTGTATATTTATGTCTCTGCTCTTAATCTTTTAAAAAAGTGATTATGATTTAATCTGGAATAATGACTTTTTTCTCATAAAATGATTCCTGTATTAACTAATTGTTCATTTTGATTAAATTTAAAACTCCTCTGTATCATACCTTCTTTTTTGCATATACTAGATATGCAGAGTATCTTTTTATGTTTATTTTCAAAGATTTTAAAGAACATTAAAACTTTTGTTCTTGGAATTTGGAATGCTTCTTTGGACTGATTAGCAATTTGCCTGCCCCCACTGTAATTACTCTCCTTGAGTATGAAAGCAGGTCTGTGGAAGAGTGTAAATTTGGACCTAAGAATTACTTAAGGAGGAATGTTTCACTTTCTCATACTTAGAATTAGTTTGGCCCAAGAGTTAGTTTGAAGCCAGTATGAATTATATTCACATTCATACTTTTCATGAGATGAATATATGTAAAAATATCTGGCTATTTATTTTAACTTAGACAATTTTTCTTGCATTTTTCTATTTAATAAAAGTGAAATAAAAAAAGTATTAAAATACCAGCTTACCCTTCCCTCTCCCCGTATCCTCAAGTTCATTCTCTAGTAGGAGAGAGTGGCATGGACATATATACACTACCAAATGTAAAATAGATAGCTAGTGGGAAGCAGCCGCATAGCACAGGGAGATCAGCTTGGTGCATTGTGACCGCCTGGAGGGGTGGGATAAGGAGGGTGGGAGGGAGGGAGACACAAGAGGGAAGAGATATGGGGATATATGTATATGTATAACTGATTCACTTTGTTATAAAGCAGAAACTAACACACCATTGTTAAAGCAATTCTACTCCAATAAAGATGTTTTAAAAAAAAGTATTAAAATAGAGTGGAAATACAAAGAATACAGCAGTTCCCAAACTTGGTTGTACACGTGAATCAGCTAAGATCTTTAAAAACAAACAAACAAACAAACTGATGTCCAGCTCCGATCCCAAGACATTCTGATGTAGCTGGTATGAGGTGTGACCTTGGCATTGGCAGTTTGAAAAGCTCTCCAGGTATTTCTAATGTGCAGTCAAGTCTGGGAAACACTGTTCTCAAAAATATGAAAAGCAAAACAAACTGAAAGCATGAGGCCTTTCAGAGTTTCAGCCGTAGCCTTGAGGCCTTTGATATCAGATTGGAGTTAATAGAACTGAAAGATTACAAGGACTCTTAATTGTTGTTGGAATTTACCTGATTTTCATTGGAATCTGGCATGATTTTGGGTCACAGAATTCCATTCAAGACTTGACAGATTTTTCTATGCTTTGGTGTTTATGTCTTCCCTTTAGTCTTACAGAAATTTACAAAAGCCAAGGGAAATGGAAATCTAGTACTGTATGTCTTAAACCACTAATAAGACTGGAGTGGTAGTAATAGGTATTTTGTGTTTGGACTTTGATTATTTCTGTTTTGAACAAAAAGCCATCATTTATAAGTATGAAAGAAAGCAGTGCCTTCTACTCCCCAGTTTTTGTAGCACACTCACCTCAGATGTTCTAGAGAAGAGACCCAAAACTCTAGGAGATTTTGATAATAACATCCTTGTTGAATATCTGAAAAATTGGCTTCTAATAATAATCAGTGATGGATATAAAGTTCTCCTGTGATAACTTCAGGACTCAGATATGGTAAAGCTGTCTGATACTTATTGAAAGTAAAAGGAAGAGAAGGTGGTGGATTTCTCGGCAGATTTAGTATAAGTGGGTTAGATAGTCCAAGTCTGAACCCAGGTTAATAACTGTCTCTGAGTGCTGGATGGTGGGCTGGGTGCTACAAAAACATCATAGGAATGAGAGTAAATCTTCACTCCTCCCTTTGAAATGACTTTTCAGCCAATTTGCTGAATAGCAAAAAGTATCATAAATGATATGCTGTAGATTTGATTAATTTTTTAATGATATCAGAGATGAGCAAAATGAGATTGAGATGAAAATAAATCAATATGGATAAGTCAAAATGTTTAAAATGAGAAAAAGTCATTTCAATTTGGCATGACTATTATGTTGTGGGCATCCTTAGGAAGCGTTGGAGTTCTAGGGAAAAAGAGGTGTGGGCTAATGAGTTTAATAAATGGTGGGCCTGGATTTGTCTTAACAATAACTATAACATATCACATCAATTTCCTAGTCCCCAGGGGCTGCAGGGGATGAGAAGATCCTGACTTATGACAAATTGACTGGATGGAATTTTCAGACTGAAATGTTGCTGACTCCATTAAACCTTGGATAATCTCTCACGAGGTCCAGGCTGTGAATATGCCTCATGCAGTGGGCAATAGGAAATATGCTTGGAAAAGCATCTCCTACTGTCCCTCAGCCTTTTGTGACTTTGTGTATTACAAAAGCAGCTGTGAGCCAGGGGTTAAGACTCTGGAATTACTTGGCCCCCTTGGTTGTTACTGGTTGTCCAGGTCTGCTTAGCCCCTGAACTCCTGCTGGCTAAACATCTCTCTCCACTCTGTCAGGGTTTATAAACATACTCCCAAGACACTCAGGAACCTTTGAAGAACAACTTTTGGGGGCAATTGCTGTTAGCTTCCTGTTAGATAAATGGCTCCTTAATGTTGGATTTCATTAGAAATAAAGTTCTCATACCATGATTCTACAATTAGTATCAATGTAAGCTGTACAGTCTCAGGAAAGGAATCACTCTGGGACAAGTATTACTTGTGATAATTAGGGGACCGAGTTAGAGGTGTATTTCTTCTAGATTGAGTTTCGTGTGTTTTATTCTTAAAAGAAAGATGTCTTCAGAAGGTTCCATATCCATCCCCTTGGGCAGTCACTGCAAAAGTGGGGTAGACCTCATACGTTGCATATGCTGCTAAGTCTTGTCCCAAGGTCACCGCTTGCTTGAGCTGGGCTGCAGACACAGATGCAGTTGCATTAGGGACAGCATAGCCTGGAGGAGAAGACAGAGAAAACTTCATGAAAGGGGTTCGGATTTGCTTCCTTTTGGCTTATTGTCTTTATGAAAGATGAAAATTTAACATATTGCTTAAAGCCAAAAGTTAACGTGTACATTTTAAAAGGTGCCCTCAGGGGACGTAATATCTGGACTCACTGATTAGGGAAGAGTGTTCCTCAAAGTGGGGTCGACCATTTATATCAGAATCGTTTCACTCTTAGAAAACTGGCAACATGGGGGATAGACCCCAAGAAACAGAAACTTGACAGGTTGCTGAGCTGATTAAAGTTTGATGTTCAGAACTTTTTCAGAGGGTCTCAGAACTTGTGAAGGAGGGGAGGCAGTTGATGGGTTTGCAAGGAGATTGGGGTGGGCCTTGTGGGTCTGGTTCTGCTGCATCCCCACCCTCATCTAAATAGAATATTAAAAACCATTGCCTTTACCCAGGGAGGATTGTAGGGACTGGGTAGACCAATAGGAGAAATAGTTAAAGTTTTAGCATATTTCTATATAGCACCATAAAAGCAAATACCTAGGGTGTCCACATTTTGGTCTAAATGGATAGGACAAACAATACCTCACCCCACCATCGAGCTGTCTTTGATGTGTGCAGAGATCTTAGTGCTCGTCCTCACTGTCAGAGAACTAAGGGGTTTGAGTGATAAGGAAATACTCATGTGCTTTTGTATTACTATCATGTCTAGCTGATTAACACTTTTGAAGAAAAGAGCATAATAGCTATTATCTAAAAGCAGTATTTCCCTGTTAATGTTTTAGACCCAAATCTGGTTATTTCTGAGATGATCCCCAAATTGTGAAAGATGATGAAAAAAAGGGAAAAAGTATACTTAAGCAGCAAATGGGGACCTGATTTAAAAAGAAAAGAAAAGAAAGAAAACAAGCCCATTTGGTTTATGTGTTGTCGAAGTCTGCCCAAACCCAGGCACATTGATTTCTTTCTGGTGGCCTCTGAGGAAGTGGTGGTGGGAAGCTGGCTGCACTATTTGTAAAAAAAATTGAATCCACTCCTTGGCTCGTGCACTTTGGGCAGTAATGCTTACTAATGTGCTAGTGAAGTTTGGTACATTTTCCAAGGATATGAGAAATATGTTAACAGTTACTTTCATAATTTTGGAAACAGTATTTCTAAAGTAAGTAAGTAAAATATATGTGTATGTGCGTGTGTAGTGTAGGTTTTACCTTTAGGGATTTTGAAAAAAAATTGAATTTTCATTTTCAATTTGACTAATTTCTAAAGTACAAGAACATTTGTGTTTTAAATAGATTCTTCCCTTGGAGCCTATTATTCTTTGCTTGACTCCATAGCAAATTATAAAAGATCTTCTCAAATTCTTAGGCATTCCCAAGGCAATTCTCATGCTCTAAATAATTTTTTATTTCTTGTGGGAGCAAATAAAAGTGAGGATAAGATAAAATATATTTGGGCAAAAAGCAAATCCTTTCCAATGTGAAAGCAAACTTTAAAATTCTCCTGGCAGTGGCTCATTTATTTTTATAGTATATTAATTTGGTGTCTTTGGGGTACAGTTTTCTGCAAGACAGGGCCTTAACTTTCTACAAGAACTGAGAAGCCTGGCACAAGTCCCCAGAATATGGATGTGTCAACACCCTGTTGTATGGAAAGCAAGCACGGCACTGATGGCTGCAGCACAGCCCAGGAGGGACCTGGCCCTCGCAGTGACAACTGTTGCCTTGATAACCTCGAAGAGGTGCATCACACACCTTCTCCACGTTCTAAGAACAAAGCTGGAATTGAGGTCACATTTGTGTGGGAAGCATGATTCGTTTTGGCTTCACTTGCCAGAGTGGAGGCCACATTTGCAAGTTTTGAGAAATAAAAGGAAAGGAGAGCCAGCTCAGGTGTTATGGATGTGATGTATATAGCAGTTCTCATACCTACACAGGACCAATATATGAATTAATCAATTGATAGGAATGTCTTATTTCTAGGTCTAGTCAGAACTCTCTGATTTGGGCTTATGGGAGGAGGTATGCCAACACAATGACAAGTCAGAATGACAGATTTCTTCGAAAGACCTAAACTTTTATTACTAAGAAAGAGTGGAGTTGCTCAAACTAACTGCTGAGGGAAAATTTCTTGTCTGGTCCTCTTTAATCTCTAGAGGATTCATTTTTAATTGTTAGCATTTGTTGTGGGTACATAATAAACGGAGGAAAGTCTTTTAAATGTGACCCTGAAGGCATGTTGATCTACAGATAGGCTTTACTTTAAATAATCAGCATATGCCCCGGACCTAAATTATAGAACAGATAAAATGAGCCTGATTAGCCACTTATTGAAATGGTCTCTCTTTTTCTTTTTCTCCATCTCTCTCTCTCTCTCTCACACACACACACACACATAGATTTTTGTCTTAAAATAATTTTTAAAAACCTGATCTACACGTTTCTTTCAGAAAGCAAAGCAATACAAGTAGAATTGAGTAGAACTGAAGATTAGAATTGGGGAGGGAGTCCATGGATTGCTTAAAAGCTGATTGGCCTTGGCTGAATGACTTAATCTTTCTACTGGTGGTACTTGGTTTCTTCATCTGTACAATGTGCATGATGATAGAACCTGTCTCTTTTGGTGTCATGAGCATTGCTGAGATAAGTCAGCACCTGGCACATAGTAAGAGTTCAAATAAACATCATCCATGAATGTAGTAGTAGTAGAATGTAGTAGTTCTAAACTCTTACTAAAAGTAAAAACCCAAACAAACTAGATGCAGAGAGATTGATTCATTCAAGGTCACACAGCTGCTTATAGCTGAGGTGAGACTAGACTCCCCCATATGCTGCCCAGCTCAATTCTCTTGCCTTGTTAATGGCTCACTCATCGGGCAAATTCTTTTTGGTCACAGGTGGTGTAAATCAGATTTATTGTAGTTGGAGTTCACAGATAACTCTGTGAGTCCATGGTCCCAAAGAGGGTCTCCCAAACACTCTCTGCAGAGTGCCATTTCTGGCATTATTTTTCCATACCTGGAAATGCGGTGGCAGTAGCAGCAGCAGCAGCTGCGGTCTGGGCATCGGCTCCATCGGTGGGGATGCCCAGGGTCTGCAGGGTGTACTCGGCTGCATATGTCTTTGCTTCATCCACATAGGCACTTAGCTTCGGGGGTGTGAAAGGGTGGCTGGAAAGCAAAGTCAGTCAGGGTGTGCATTTTAAACTTATGTAGCTGAGACAGGTGAAAACCTAAGGCGCTGTTCAGTTTTTTGATTGGATAATGGAATTTTGCGTGGGGACATATCACTCTCTGCTTTTAAAGCTTCCAGATATACATGCATGTTGGAGCATTTGTGAATGGACCTAGAACATCGATGGTTGATGAAATTCCTGGAGCGTACTTGCAACTCATTATAAGTTCTTTCTAATGTATGTGTGAAACAAGATGGTTCCTAAAACACGTAGAAATGCAGGCTCAAGGTGAAATTGAGAAGGTGATAACCACTAATAAAGAGGTTATAGCTTTGGTTCAAAACGTAAATGGCTAGGCATGGTGTTGTTAGTTATAAAAGGGCAGTTTCGTATGGTTCAACCCAAATACTACACAGATAAAAGGATGGGCTATAGTTTTCATTTCTATTACACTTAACATCTGCAGTTTTCCACTGGTTGGTGAGAGTACACAGTCTTCATTGTCTATATGAAATTTAGGGGCTTTGAGATGCTAGTCTCATAGCTGTCACATATATCCCAAATACACATCTCAACGTTTGCACTGAATGAAAAATGAGTAGGTTGTAGACTTGAATATTTATCTTATTTAGATAGCGATAAAATACACTTAATTTACAAGACTCTTATTCTAAAATCAAAATGATTAGGAATTTGGAGAAGTTACACACATGACAGGATTCTGACTGGACAGGGCAGGAATAGTTATTTTGTATAAGAAGAGTTGTCTTTGATCTTGTCCAATGGCAGAGTGCAGCTGATATACAGGTTGTCCCCAGTTATTTTTCTGACAAACTTCTTCTAATATCTACAAGAGCAAAAACAACAACAACCAAAAGTGACTTCCCTTCCAAATATCACATTTGCATTATTTCTCTAACTTTCAGGTTTTTAAACTTGAATCTTCAGAGTTTAAGCAAATATAAGAAGATATAAAATGCCACATGGTTTAATGACTCATAAAATTTAAGATGAACTCAATTTGAACTCCATTTAAAATGTTGTGTCTATTAATTCAGGACAATCATTTTCACACCATTTATTCTAATACACTTTTACTTTAGTCCATTAGCTCTAACTTTTTACCAATAGTTTAATTTACGATTTGTTTGGTATATTTATTCCATTTTTTAAAAAATTGATATTCCAGCACTGTGTAGTTGGATTTACTCATTGTTACCCTGAATCCTTCTGTTTATAATGGTTTAGAGAAAATAACCTAAGGATTTGTTCCTATTTCATGTCATTTGTCATAGGGTTTTAACTTTACATTTTCATAAAAATAGAGTTAAAAAGTTTAATGGGTTAGTATTTATTGATGAACATTAATAGAGGGGTGTTGAGGGGCTTCCCTGGTGGCGCAGTGGTTGAGAGTATGCCTGTCGATGCAGGGGACGCGGGTTCGTGCCCCGGTCCAGGAAGATCCCACATGCCGCGGAGCGGCTGGGCCCGTGAGCCATGGCTGCTGAGCCTGCGCGTCCGGAGCCTGTGCTCCACAACGAGAGAGGCCACAACAGTGAGAGGACCGCCGCGTACCACAAAAAAAAAAAAAAAAAAAAAAATAGAGGGGTGTTGATAGTTGCAATGTCTTTGTTTGGCAAAACACCACTTCTGGCTATTTTTATGATGATCTGATTTTTGGGATCTTCCTTCATGCTTCTTTCTTCTGTCATTACTCCAAACCAAACCTTGCCTGAAGGCACATATTTTCTTCATGCCAAAGCCCTTTCTGGTGGCCCACAAGCCCTGATACTCCCATTGGTCAGAAGATCCAGTAAACTGTGCAAAACAGGGCATAAGTCCTAAAAAATAACTCTTGGGACAGAACAGTTCCCAGGTTGAGTCTGTGGAATTTCTTATCTCATTTGCTCTAATGCTTATCCAGCTGTAATAGCATGACATTTTCCAGTTTATTGAATTTATAGATTGCTCCTATCTCCTCTATTAACTGTTGCTTCTTAATACTCTTAGTTTTGTAGCATCTTTTGTCATCTACAAACTGTTCTCTAAGGTTCCTGGGCAATAGTCAGTTACTTGAGCTGGCAGATATTCTGCCTGCTTGTTTGTGCCCATTGTGCAAACACATGTAAAGGATTCCAGCTCTAACTCCTGACTCTGCAGGGCAGCCTGCTCTTCTTTTTGGAAGTTCATAACTCCACCATGGAGTTGTCCAGGCTCCATCTATGCTGGTTGGGGGTGGCATGGCCCTTAATTTCTAAGCCGTAGTTGCAGAAACAAATTAATTAAGAAAAACTTTCATTAGTTGATAGAGATAGTTATTCATATGTTACTATATAATTTTGGGGGGTACATTTATTTATTTTATTTATTTATTTTTGCCCACATTGGGTCTTCATTGCTGCGTGCGGCCTTTCTCTAGTTGTGGTGAGCAGGGGTTACTCTTTGAGGTGCGCAGGCTTCTCATTGAGGTGGTTTCTCTTGTTGTGGAGCACAGGCTCTAGGCACGTAGGCTTCAGTAGTTGTGGCACACAGGCTCAGTAGTTGTGGCTCACAGGCTCTAGAGTGCAGGCTCAGTAGCTGTGGCTCACGGGCTTAGTTGCTCTGCAGCATGTGGGATCTTCCTGGACCAGGGCTCAAACCCGTGTCCTCTGCATTGGCAGGCGGATTCTTAACCACTGTGCCACCAGTGAAGCCCCCATATATTACTATAAAGCATGACCAATTTCTAACCTGGATTTAATATAAAACCAGAGATCATGACTCATGCTATGGCAGTTCTTAGAACTATTACACAGAATTTATGACAATGATTATTTTTTATTTTCTAAAAATATTTCTGGGTATCCTAGTACTTTAATTAGGTTGCTTATTTTAAGTTTTAACCCAAGGTAGATTGGATTGACTAGCTTTTGTGTTTTCTGAGCAAAGCTCCATCATGGCACTTACTAGATTTTATTGTAATTATGTGTCAGGATTGCCATATGATTTTTGATGGCAAGGGTTGTGTTATATTCACTTTTCCATCCCCAGCACCTAGCACAATACTTGGTGCATAATGCGTGCCCCCCAAATGGGTTTTGAACAGACACATGATTACTATTTACCACTCTGATAGGCATCCTTTAAAAAAAATTGTATGGGGAGGGGTAGCAGAAACTGTAGATGAGCTAATTTGTATGTAAAAGAAAGCCATTAATACACCAAAAACAGAGAAAAAAACCCACTCAAGATGAGATTTTAGAAAATCAAGTTTTCTACTTGATTGCAATCATAAGGCTACTCGTATAAATTTGGGGCTTATACCTTTGGGGTGGGAGTTGGGAATTTTCCTTTAGGATATGCAAACTGTCACTCTGAACAACTGGATATTGATTATTCAGCCAAAGTGTCTCTGCAGAGAGTCCAGCATGTACTACACGTCCAGAGGGGACAGTGTAAGGGTTAACACAGATCCTGTTTTGTTTTATTTTTAACCCTGTCATTCAGTTTCCATACTGGAACAACTTTTATAATTTTTAATTTTCCGATAATAAAATCATAGCCTCATGCAGAAACATGGAAACTTAGAATTGTGAAGTGAAAGCAAAAAATTTACCTTAATGTTACTGCCCAAATACAGTCATTGTAGATGACTTGATTCAATATGGCTGATGGCATCTTATAGTTAATATGAGTAATGATACACCAGAGATAGCACAGTGTTTTCTCTTAGACACAGTGCTTTCAAGAAAAGATGTTCTAAATGATCTATTCATTCCCTGTCATGAGTGCTCTTCATTTGCCAACCAGCCTTGCTTCATTTTATTCTCATTTAAGGTATTGGTTGATAATTCTCGGTAGTGCTCAGGATCCTTGCATTTCAGTGGAAGATTACTTAAGATGTCAAATTTCATAATTTAAAAAAAAGAGACTAAAATGAAACAATTATACTCAACACCCACTTTTCTCTCACAGTACATTATGTTGATTGGCCACTGTATCTATTTAATAAAACAAAACAAAACAAGACAACAGCTGAAGTAGGGATCAAGTCAAATCCTTTGATGAATGGTAAATGATGGTCTTTGGCCCAACTTATACAAATTATCCAAGCTATCTCTGGAATAACATTACCTACCTGTGGAGCAAGTTTAATTCCTTGGGGTTTTAAAGTGACAGGATTCATTGGAGTGAGCTCCATCCCAGGCAAAAGATCATAGAGTTTGTCTTCTCTCTTGTCTCCTTTGACCTGGTATCCTCGACCCAGGCCTGTGTAAGCCAAATAGCCACGGCCGCCCAGTCCTCTCACTCCCGCAGCCCCTACAGGTACATTCATGTAAATTTCTAGGAATGTAAGAAGGCATTAAACCGAATCAAACCACCAGAAAATCACCCTGAATCTTACTGTAATGGAAAAGTTAGCCCAAGTCACACTGATTATTTCCCTGAAGATGGATAGAAAACTCCAGGATTCTAATGTAATGAAACTCAACATAGAATAGGGTTCACCACAGGTGTCTTTTTTTTTTTTCTTTTTAACTGTCTGTGGAAGAAAGCAATACTATCAAAGCTATGGGTAAGTACACATGCAACTTTAAAACTTTGGTACAGAGAAATTTTGCAATTTCTCTCTTCAGTTAACCTTTTGTTGATGTTTTTCTGTAGACTAATAAATGTTGGGAAGGTATTTATGAAAACAACCCAGCATAATATGACCACATGTATTAAAATAAGTCTTGCCTTTTTGTCTTTGATCAGTAAATTAGAAATGAATTCTAGTTTCTCTAATATCCCATTCGTGATGGCCTGCTGGAAAACCAACATTTAGAAAATGTGTTTTAAAACTCACCATTTTCTCTCTTATATTCTATCAATGTGAGGCTTAAATTTCCATTGAGTTTCATTAATAGATTCCTTTTGATTTTTTGTTTTGCCACATTGCTACTTTGATTTTCTATTGGTGGCATAAAGAGATAAAAAATTAAATTGATTACCCTTCATCCATGAATATCATTCATTGATTTCTTTCTTGTTATAAGACAGGTATTTTTTCCCTTGGAGTGAAGTTTGTTTTTTTCCTACATTACAACTGGTTGATAACTTATACTTAATGTAGGGATTATTTAATGATGTGATGTTAGATTATAAATGTACAATGTTTTAATGACATAATTATCAAACCTATAGACAGATCATCATGAAGGAAATCCTGAAGATTTCTTTTACATTAAAATTTTGGGTAGAGTATTATGAGTATGGAAATTTTAAGGCTGTTGAAGACTAGAGTTCCTAGGATGTGGTCAATTCAGTTCTCCTGAAAAATAGTAAAACACAGTAAGATAATTGTTTTCACAGTAATCTGGACATGCCCCTTTTCTTCTAGTCAAACCCAAGAATAGAATTAAGTACACAGTTTGCTGTTGAGTTGCTCAGACTGGTGTCATATTTGGCAGACAGATCTGAGATTCCGTAGGCATTGGTTCTTAGCAGAACCACTCTGAAGGATCCCATTAGGTAGAGACAAAACAGTTTCTTGAAAATAAAACATGCTTTCCTTATCTTTTACATTTTTTGAAATAACTGAGCTCAGAAAACTGCTTGAACATTTGGAATTCTCCCAGGATTCAGCAGGAAGATTTGTTGTTTGGCAGTAAGATTGAGGTCGCATTTTTTTTTTTTTTTATTTTTCTATTTGGACTTTACTATTTGTTTCCTGATATCCTGGAGAAAAAAGTTGATTTCCTTAGTAATGTGGCTTTTTAGAAGGCATAGAACATATTTCTTGGGAGAGGTCAGATGAGAGCATCTCATATATCTGTTAAGTATATTTATGATGAATTGTGATTTATATATGGATGCGATGGCACTGACTCACTATCCAATACTCATGTGTCTTGATATTTGAGGTAACTGGTTTCCACTGAACCATACTGCTCTCAGTTGGGAGTTTTGTAATGAGTCACATGACTTCAATATGGTAGTACAGTGATAAGGAAGAAACTAATAATTGTGGACCCGAGTTTTAGTTTGTATACATTTTACGGGCCCATGCAAAGATCAAATGTGTACATCAGACTCACTTATACCATGTTCTGACCAAGTTTTTTCAATAACCAGTTGTAATGTGAAAAAAGATTCATATGGAAGGAAAACTATTGATATAATATTTGATTTTCAATAAACAATTTTCCAATTCTTGTCTCCCAGTGGACCCGTCCAATTTGTCTAGGGCTATTGCAATACAAAGCATTTGAAATCGCAGAGTTTTTTTCTAAGACAAGAGCTGATTAATGTTACCTCTAACAGAAGGGGCTCTGATAATGGCCCTGTTGCCAAAATGTCCTTTGGTGGCTGGGAAATGAAGGCTGGGAATTGCTGTGTAGGCTTGGGGGGCATAGAAGACAGGAGCTCCAAGGTAGGCTGTGGTGGGATCATAAACATGACCCAAGGAGTAGGTGTACTCTCCTTGAAGCACGGTGCCCCTTCCACCTGTTCCTCGGGTGTACCTAACATAACTATCCTTGTCCACTGGTTTGGCTAGGGTCACTTCGATGGGGGACCCATCCAGCACCTGTTTTAGACAGCAAGGGAAAAGCAATGTGAAAAGATATGAAGACAACCAGGTGTGGCTGAGTCCTAGTAACATGTCTCCTAAGGGTTAATCTAGTTGCTGCTGTGTTTACTGACAGTTTCACTTATAGGTGTGAATGAAAAATATCGCCTCTCATATCAGTAAACAAAGGATGTTGCAGCCATTGAGCCATCACATTACATACTCCCCCAACTGTGATCCTGAAGAAACTCAGGATGTGAAAACACAGGATACTGGCCCCAGAGCACTGAGATGCATATCAAAGGAATGATTTCAATGAGCACAGACTCTTGCATCTTCCTATACATAGAAAGTGCTAAATTCCTTAACTTGAGATATCTGGCTTTCTTTAACTAACAGTAATCTTTTGGTGTTCCAACTACCTGTCTTTGTTGCAAAATCTCCTACATATCCTGGCTCTCCTCTTTCCTCTTCAGAGCAATCCCTTAGAGCTATCTGAGAGGCTGTCTCCTGGGCTTGAAGTCCTCAGAATATCCACAGAAGAAGACGTAATTCTCAACTATTAGATTGTGCAAGTTTTTTCCATTGACATATGTATCTTATCTTTTCATAGGTTCTTGTTTTGTGTGCCAGCTGAGTTTTCTCTGAGTGGTTTGTTGGTAAATTGCATATAATCTATCAACAGGTTTGACAGTGAAAAATTGACCACTGTCCATTGACATATTATTTACAAATTTATTAAGTGAATACAGTTACTGAGACAGAGAATTATGTAATATTTATATGTGATATATATTTTTTAATTACCTATTTATATAATTATTCTAAGAAATTTTAGGTTAATTATGGATGGAATATAATCTCCAGTACCTAGCACAGTGTAATGAAGATAAAAGGAAACCAATAAAAGATCTTACCAATTGTTAACACCTTGGCATGGGCAGCATATCAGGCCTTTCCAGCTGCCAGCCAGGTACGTGTCTTACTTCTTGGTGCAGCTACGCAATAGGTGAATTTTTACTGGAAGAGAAGTGAGGCTTAAAAGTGGGGCCCTACTTAAGAAAGAGGAATCATTGAGGATACTGCATTGTTCTCTGTAGGTGCTTCCTTATGAAGCAACCTTTTGATCTGTTAAACATCTGGGAACTAACAAACAGGGATGGCAGGGCAGTACTGAAGTTTCTCAAGTCAGGCACTACTTAAAACTTGTCCTCAAGAATTGTTGAAGTGGTTTTTTTCTGACACAAGTTTCTGATATTTTGTAACCAGATCCAGATATTGAAGATAATGGCTGTGTGTAGATCTACAAGTGTGACTTGCTTTTATGTGCTGCTTGCATACACAAAAGATAAAGATAGCTCTCAACAAATACTTGATAGATTGGTGAATTTCTTATCAAAGGGACAAGGTGTTTTGAGGAAACAGTTGGTGGCTTCTTTCAAATAAGAATGTCGTTTGTTATAAAGAAAAGAAATGATGTAAAGTGTTCCTGCAAAAACTCCCTTTCACAGCAGCTCATGATTTCATGAGTGATTCAGTGGTTCCTGCATCACTGAAGTCTGCTGGACAAAATTTGTGCTTCATCCTGATCATTTTGGTCAGCCTCTTGTTCCTAGTTACATGTATCTACCTTACTTTTTAGTAGCAGGAGTCAGTATCAAATATGTTAGATGGACCACACTGAGAGATAGAATTCAGCTCATATTCAACTCTATTATATTTATGTTGATGTAATTAGAAGAAACAGATTTGGAGTATTAAAGAAATGGGGTGACCTTGGATGTAATTCTTTGTCTTCGGTCCTGTCTTGAAGAAGATGATACCCAGATAGGTCTCTGCTTATAGGAACTTCCATATCAAGAGATGTTTTTAATATTTTAACTGCAAAGTCAAATATCTTACTGTAATAGATTTTGTTCTGCATTACTCTGCCCTCTAACCGTGTTTTAAACCCAGTACTGTATTTCATTTATTTGGTTTAGACGTTTCAAGATCTAGGACAATATCTTATTAACCTGTATAGCCACAAGCCCAGCAAAATTCCTTTCACATCGTAGACATTCACAAGTATTTACAGAATAAGTGAATAATCACGTGCAAACTTCAATTCATCCCCTTTCTTTCCAAATAGGTTTCTCTTCTTGACTTCCCTATCAGCCTTCTCTGGTCTCTTATATTGAAAACCTATAATGGCTCATCTTGATTTCTCACTGCTATATACAATCAATTGCTTGATCCTTTGAATTCACCCCTCCATAGTCTTGTATAGAGCTCTCTCCTACATTCCATTCCCACCCTTATTCAAGCCCTTATTTCTTCCCATTTGAGCGACTATAATAGTTTTTTAACTAGTTCCAATTACATCTCTCACTCTACTTTATGAAACTTCAATTCTTAAGAGGTTAATTTCCCTAAATTGTTAACATGATCATTACTCCACTGCACAGAAAAACTTCAAAGCCTCACCTTGTCTAATAAATTAAATATAAATATTCATATGTATATTTAAAAACCTTCATAGTTCCTAGGCAAACTTACTTTTGATTTTCCCATACCACATTATAGTTAAATATTATTATAATATTTAGTATATATATTTATAATTACACTGAATATGTATTTAACTACATAATACATGTATACATTGCTATAAAATTATCTAGCTCTAAATATATTAGCTACAAAAATTGGAAACAATTTGAATACTTTTCCATTGTGATTATTCCAATGTAATTATTTAGCATTTAATTTATGATGATCCCTTCTCAGTAAGCATCATATATACCTCAAGAATGTTTTCAAATTGAGAAACTAATCTACAGACTGTTTTCAAAGTAATAATTGTTTTGATAATAAATATAATCATCAATGAAGAAGAAATAATGTTTTGCTTCATAGATATGCATTTAAATATACATTAATTTTTGCTCTGCAGTTTTCTTTTTGTGTTTTGGAGTCAGTACTTCCCCCCTCACCCCCGCCACCGCCCACCAGGATTCAAACACTTCTGTAGGCTCATAAGCCCAGGCCCCACTGTGTCTGAAGGGCCTGTGCTGGGAGACCATTTATTTGCCCTCCAGATCCACTTCCCACTGGTCTCCAGCCTCCCAGCTCCAGGAGGGTGTTCTGCATGGCATCCTCTTCAGGGTCTTGGGCTTTCTGGATTATGATTGGATTTGGCCAGTGGAGAGGCCTGGCAGGAGGTTGGAGGGAGAGAAAACAGTGAGTTCAAGCCATTTCTTCTCTTGGCTCTCTTTCTGAGAGGTCGCCTTGGCCTGGATGTGTCCACTGGCCAAAGATCATTACTTTTCTCAGAGACCTGCTCTTTAGAATCCTGTCTCCTTTAGATTTCCTGTTCCTTCTGTAGCCCCTTGTCCCCCTGGGTTCAGGAGTGGGTGAGCCCCAGTTTCCTGCACTCTTTTAATTCCCCTACCCCACACTCACATGTTTGTAATTAGTCTCTTTGCCAACTGTCTCCTATTAGGACCGACTGATGCAAGTCCGGCAGGTGAAACAGCCCTATGTGCATTAGGTTCGTAGCAAAGCAATCTACTTTTACTGTCCTCCAATCATATCTTGCTCTTTCCAAATTCTGTGCCTCTGAGACTACCTTTCCTTTTCCATGTTTTTTCTTTTGGAATTCTGCCCAACTTTCAAGGCTTCTCTTAAATATTATCTTCTCATATCCATGAAGATTTTCTGATTCTTTATGACCCACTCCTCTTTTCTTTGAACATTCTCACCACTTCTTTTTTTTCCTAAACAAAACTTATCTGGCTGGACTTTGCAAAAGTTCTGCATACTTGTCTTAATCTTCCAGCTGACTTTTAGCCCTTTGATAAACATCTTTGGTTTGATCCTTTTTGTATCCCAAACATTATTTAGCATGATAAGTGGTCTACAAAAGCCTTTTAATGTTTATTGGAGTAATAAGTAAATATTATATTTCTATATACAAATTAGAAGTAAGGATATAGTATTTGAGTTTTCCCCAGACCTTACTCTTGGCAAAGTGAAGAGATTCCAAGGCTTCCAGAGTTTGGAAGATCAAACTCTGAGGGCAAAATGATAACCTTGACATCTTTTTAGATTATCAGCCTCCAAAATCCTGCACTACAAAGGTGATAGTTTCTTTGAAATAGAGAAAACTGGAATTGGGAAAAACACCTTGGGATAATCCACTCCAACTCTCTCCTTCTAAAGAAATTGAGGGCCAATGACATGCCCAAATCAGCCAAAATTAGAGAAAGAATTGGACATATGAACCACATCTCCGCTGTATTTTCCATCACTTCTCTTTTGTTCATCTTAGCTGGATTGAGGCAGCCATGTCAGAGATGGAGGAAGGCTGAGTGAGAAGGACTTGCAGGACTGTTCCCTTGAATAAAACTTCCACACCAAACTTTGATGTAACCTGTACATATTTTTTCTTGGTCCTACATTACCTTCCCATTTAAAGCTTTCATAGCCTCCACCGCATCTTCTCTGTTAGTGAAGTGCACGAAAGCATAGTCTCGGATTTTCTTTACCCTCTCAACAGCACCTGGAAGCAGATTGAAAGTAGTCCCATTAGCAAACCTGAGATAGCATTGAACATGATATATTTAAGCATTTAGCTTCCAAGAATATTTTATCCTTTTTTTTTTATTTTTGGAGACTCTATTTAAGTAAGGAGGTCATTGAAAATATTTCCTGTGTCCAGGTTTAAAATTCTGCACATTCAACAGATGATTTTTTTCTAATTTTTAAATAATACTTATATTCTGCCTTATTGTAATTAGTTGTGGATTTGTGTTTCCACTTCCTAGATTATAAGATCTTTGAGGGTAGGAACGGTATCTTGTATATTATATAATATAAAAGATAGTAACTTATACATGGTAAAATATTGTTGAGTTGGACTCAATTATTGGTCATATTATAAATATATATTTAGGTAATTACCTTTTTAAATTTTATGGCTTTTTCCCCAGAAAAATACCTTGTCTCTTTTGATTTATATAATAAAAAGTGTTAGAGTTAGGAGAGACTTTAGTAATAATTTAATTTTTAATTCATTTTACCTTAATTTATTTATTTTTAACTTAATGATTTGGAATGTAAGGTTCTGATAAGGTATGCGAGATTTCTGAGTTCACATAGCTAGGAACTAGAACTCAGATCTCCCATCTGCTTATCTCATACTCTCTTGATCAAAACAAACAAACAAAAAATAGTTTGTGAAAGAACATCTGAAAACCAAGATAGTTCCTTATGATGTTGTTCATAATATCTAAAAGTTGGAAACAATGTAGATATCTACTAATTCTACCTTGAGATATCTCTTTTACAAGAAGCATTCACACATATACAAAAAGATCATGCATAAGGGTATTAATTACACCAGTCAGTTGAAACAGCAAAAATAAAACAATGTCCAATTTCATGAGTGATTAAATTTGGTATATTCTTATTAAATAGCACTAAGGAGTCTTTAAAGAGAACAAATAGGTCTATATATACATGGAAAGATTCAGAGCCTGTTGTCAAATTTAAAAATTTACAAAATAATAAGTATAATATCATAGCATTTATGTTTTTAAAAATCCCAACCGACATACATGTGCACATAAATATGAATACACACACACACAGAAAGAGAACTGGAAGGATAAATATCAGACCATTAGTAGGGGTTACTTCAGGAATGGGGAGAAATTTGGGGAGAAGAAAGGGGACTTTGAAATTTTAATTTATATTCTCCAGTATTCTCCAAATATTAACAAGGCTTGTTTATATTATTCGTGTAATAAAAAAATAACAAATCAAACTATCCTATTTTTATGTAGAGGGATTGCTGAATATGTTGATGGTAATGTGTAAAAATAAAGTTCTACTGAGATGGTTGAGCTTTATATTTTACATTTTATTATGACATGTTGCTTACTCAATTTTAAAAATAGAAATTTTGCCTAGAGTGAAGGTAAGAGGGAAACTTGTTTAACATTAACCTGTTAGTTTAGCATGTAAATTACCACCTTTTAGTTATAGTCTCTTGGGTGTATCTTGAGAGAACAGGTTTTCTATTATCTTTAGTTTCCAGAGACAACCTAGGATGGGACCCCATGCCAGGGAGGATCAGAAGAGAGGAGAGAAGTCCTCCTTTTCCCCTCTCCCTGTCAAAGTTCAGTTATCTACCCTCTTAGGTTCAAGGTCACAAAGGCAATTAGGCTTCTACTCTATCATGTGGTTCAATGACTATAAACTGTCTTCCTTTGCAATAATGGTAGGGTTCTAATGGAAGGATAATTTAAAAATATTGCAGTACTTCTCTTCTCTCACCCCTCAGCATTCAACCCATGACTTCTTATGATAGTGGTTGTACAGAGCAAAATGGTCTGGCTTAGCTGATAATAAATAAAGGTATTTGAGACCATGAACCATAGGACATGTGATTAACTGAACTTCTAACCTGGTCCCTTTATTCCTTCAGTGTCAAGTGGGGTAATTATTGTGACTTAACCTTATGACTTATCTTGGAAATTAAGTAAAAAGTGGGCCA